>NW_025334041.1:112814256-113414256 GCF_019186645.2 Phyllostomus hastatus | reverse complement strand
TAAGAATGTGCCATTTGAGATATCAAGGACTTCTTAATTGCATGCAAAAGGACATGTACACATTGGAAATAAATTGACCAGAAAAGTACATGCACGCCTTTCTTATGCTTGAACTACAGGAAGATCTTGGGATAAATTACTTGAAAGATTTGAAAACTGCTTAGATGCTATAGATATTGGTTCTGATAACGCAGGGAAAGATTGATCACTAAATTCTACTGGGCCTAATATTATGCTGGAATGAAATACAAATATGCATGAGATGCATAAAGCTGTATTAAGAGAGCACTTTGGTGTAAAGCTGAATTTCAAGCATGACAAATGTGGAGTCCCGAGTTTGCCATAAAATAAATTATTATAGACAGAAAAAAATATACTATTCGATTGTACAACATGGTAGAAATGGACAAGTTTTCTGCAAACACCTGTAACCATGAAGGATTATTTCTAACCCTGGCACCTCCTTAACCAAAGTGATATGTTCCACTGGAATTGGTACACGGTCTAAAGTTCTTTAAACCTACATCAGGACCTTGGAGGTTTGCATGGGTAAGATCCATTGTCCAGAGTGCTTAGGGAAGGTGGACTGGGGGTATCATTTGGGATTTGGCAACATGACATTTAAGTAATGAAAAAAAGGAGGAAATTCTGTCAATATCTATGTATTTGATAAAGTCTAAAAACTTCAAACTTCTGGACATTTAGAAACTTTTTCTTTATGGAGGCAAAAGTCAGTTCTCTAGTCAGAATTGTTCATTTCACCACCACCACCACCCAGCTATTTTGGAGAGGCAGAAACCCAGAGTTGAGTGAAAACCTTGAATTACATTTCAAAAATCATAGAAAAAGAATTGAAAATTCTTTCTCCACACTAAAAACCTGCTAGGAGCTAAGCTCACAGAAGCGAGTGACTTCACTCTTGGTATATTTTTCACCTCTGAAGGGAAAAATAGTGGCTATTTTAGCATCATCTATAGTTTCATGCTTGAAACAGCACCTACAGTATATTCATGAACCAGAAAAGGCCTTATTACTGTTATACAATTCCATTTTGGCATCTACTCAGCCATGAAAGCAGTTTCATTTTTATGTGAATTATGCCAGATGGCATATGTACTGCATGGTTAAAACAAACACGCAGAACTCAACTCTGCTGCAAGCACTTTAACTGGAGGGAACATTTGGTCATGTGGTTATAGTTTCTGCACGTGGTACTTCAAAGTAACCAAAGCCCTAAATTAGAAGATGCTTTTGTTAATGATCCTTTTTGTTTGTTTGTTTTAGCAAGGGAGGGGTGTAGCTGGGGGTGTTATTAAGGAACACCCTGCTGATAACTGCCGATTAGAAGTGATGTCTGAGTCTAGCCCAAGCAGAGCTCCTGAAGAACTCAGATTGCTTTAAAAAAAAACAAAAATCCTATGTCAACTAATGTAGGTAGAATAGGCTGGGAATGACGCATTGGACTGCGTCCAGATGGAGAATGAAGTCGCTTGATTATTCAATTAAAGCACATAGGATTTAAGAGCTGAGAAGAGTTCTTCCCTGGCTGGAGTGGCTCAGTGGATTGTGTTCCAGACTGCAAACCAAAGGGTCACCAGTTTGATTTCTGGTCAGGAAGCATGCCTGGGTAGCAGGCCAGGCCCCCACTAGGGGGCGCGTGAGAGGCAACCACACGTGATGTTTCTCTCCCTCTCTTTCTCCTCCTTTCTCCTCTCTCTAAAAATAAATAAAGAAAATCTTTAAAAAATACATGTAAGAACATTTTTTAAAAAAAGAGCTGAGAGAGTGCTATTAACACAGTTACTGGGGGGAAAAGGAAGATATATTCAAATATAACTTCTTTCAAAGAAAATAAGTGTCAAGTGATATAATGATCCTTATTAGCAGGAATAACGTTAGCAGTATGCGACATGAGGGTCACATATGTATGTGAGACAAACAGATCCCGCATGTTATAAAATTTAATTAAAGTAAACCAGTAGTGACCACCTGCTGCCTTCCTCGCATTATGCCGTGTGAAATGGGAGATACATGACATCAATTTGTTATCACCTTAGTTGGGGAAAACAAGTTTCAGATGCATAAAACAGAGCTAAAATTTAATACTATATTACCAAATAGGAGATAATTAGGGGTAATCTTAGCAGCACTATCCTAATTAAGTGTTACAAACCCTTATGAGGCACTATCAGCACCCTTTGCCAAACCATGGAATAGGACCAGAGTAGATCTCAATGTCTTCGTCTTTGCATCAAAGGTTCTCTCACCCTTCTGAGCTCAACTCGGAGCTGACCTGTCCCAAATTCATGTTCAAATTGCCCCTCTCTCCCCTCGTTTAGTAATAATTCAAGTCTTATTGTGCCTTCCCAGTCACACACTCTCTGCATAGGAATATTACTTCAAACTGTCATTAGTCATTTTTCACACTGGCAAAGCAAGATTCAGATCCCCACCCTCTGAGAAAAGCAATGAGGAAGCCCACAAGGGCAGCTAGCACTTGGGGAGAACTGGAAGAAGTAACCAATGAGAAAAGGGGAGACAAAGGGAATAGGTTGGCTGAAAACAAATGTCACTCACTTCATACTTGCTCAGAGCAGGCCTTCTACTCTTCCCCCAAGCTAATCAAGAACTTACTTGGTAATCACCAAGGAGGAAATATCTTAGACCCAGAACCACCTGGCTGAAAAGGACCTTTGAGATCACCTGACATTTTTGATTTTCAACCATTCAGTAGTAAATCATTCAAGGTCTTGACCTTGAATCCCCCATCCTCTTCCTAATATCATATGATGCTACCTGGGTCAGACCTGAGCTGAAATCTGTATGTAATACCCTTCCTGAAAGAGAGAGAGAGAGAGAGAGAGAGAGAGAGAGAGAGAGAGAGAGAAGGTGAACCTGGCTGCTCTGCTAAAGAATCAGTTATTTCTTTTTCTTGCTTTTTCTTAATCTTACAGTTGACACATATAGACATGCTGTCTAATTTTCTGATCTGATGCATGTGAACATCTCCTAAAGTAGCTGGTAACATTTCAGTAGGGCCAGAACAAGTGTGAGGTACGAGAGGGGCCTTGCACATTCCTTGGAGCCAGGGTCTCCTTACACTGTGCACCCAGCTGCCTCACCCACCTCATTCTAGACCTAGCCCTGTATTTCAGCAAATAAGAATGTTGACTGTGGTGCCTGATTTATTCATAGCACAGGTCAAGATTAAGATATTCATATAATTAACCAAGAAATAGACACACACATAAAACGAATCTCTACCTGAATTCATGACTATTCCCTGCATGATTACATCAGTCAAGCAGGGATGGAATGCCACTGACTTAGAACTACGAAAAACTTATAGTGTTAGTATGTTAAAGGATTCCAGTCTCAAAATAATCACAACATCTTCAGCAGACTTATTTTAAATTGAATTTGAAATACAATTTGCTGTCTAAGTCATGGAAGTAATAATTGCCTTAAAGAGAGAAAAACGGCTCAGTGCTCCTGCCACATGACAAGTGGAACAGAGTAATGAGTAAGTGGGAGAACTGGCAGGAGCAGGAAGGGCGCATTTCACATGTGATCATTTGCTAGAACATGTAGCTTTTCAGCTTTTAAAATGTAGACCAGACTAGAATGTGGCTTCTCTTTTGGGTAAGTAATGAAGTTTGAATTAGGGTGTTTAACTCTGCCAGTACAAAGAGCTGAACTAATCAGCACTATCCATCTCACGTTGTCAGGAACAGATGCTCTGGCCGAGACTGCTGGGTCTAACACTCGGCAGAATAAGCACAGCCCACCTAATGGACAATTCTCAGTCTCTCAGGAGCCTGAATGTGAACGATAAGAAGTTAGAGAGGACAGTGGCAATGAGAAGTCAAGATTCATTTTGTTGCAGTACTATAAAGCCAAGACAGCCAAACCAGCTAAAATATCAAATGGAAGTTGGTTGGTTCAGGGAATCCAAGTTACAGTTGGATCATCAGAAAACAGGAAGGTAAGCCCTGGCTGGTGTGGCTCATTGAGCTCAGGCCTGCGAACCAAAGGGTCGCTGGTTTGGCTCCCAGTCAGGGCACATACCTGGGTTGTAGGCCAGGTCCTCAAGTGGGGGGTGTGCAACAGGCAGCCACACGTGGATGTTTCTCACCCTCTCTTTCTCCTTCCCATCCCCTGTCTGTAAAAATAAATCAATATAATATTTTTTAAAGAAAACAGAAAGGTCATAGATGTCTTCAATCTTCAGGAATAGCTAAGGCTAAGACCAGGGCTGTGAATGTCTCTCTCTCCTTCTCCCTATCTCTTCCTCACTGTCTTTCTCTTTCTCTCTTCTCCCTGTTTCTTCTCATATTGGACTGCCGACCACCTTTCTCCCAATATCAGGAAATTCAACCTGAAGAAAAGGACACTACCCTGAAATCTCACAGAGAAGAGAGTGAGCAGGAGAGGGAGTTGCTAGAGAGACAATTCCACTGATGTCCTTTTAGCATACATTCGACATGTCACCTTGTACCAAAGACTAATTTTCCCTTTAAAAAAGAAGGCAACCCTAACAGATGTGGTGCTGAAGATGAGGTATTTTCTTATTTTTAACTAATTTAAAATGTAGAGGGAAAAGAATGAGGATATTTGAACTGCTTTTAGAGACAACACATTACACCTGTGTTGAAAAGGCCTCTTGTTCACACCATCAGATTCATCAGATGGTGAATCTGATTTTACATTGTCAGAAGGGAAAACAGGGACAAGGAAAGGTTGGGTCACTGATCAACTTGGCCAAGTCCCAGAAAGACAGTTTAGGAGAGAGAGTATGTGGAGCACCATTAATCCCACCCTCCAGAAAAGCATCATCCATGTCCCCCATAGCCCAAACAGCACCTAAGACAGCCTTGTGCTGTTGTTGTTGTTGTTGCTGCTGCTTTTGTTGTTGTTGTTGTTTGTGCTGTTTTGTTTTGAGGAGTGTGAATGCAGAAAAGGCCTGTGGCTGTGGATCTCAACATGATGAAATGTCCCAGGACAATGCTCAACGGGTATTTCCTGCCTTCATTTGAAAAAGTTCCTGACCTGTAAGCGTTTGCATCAGTCAGCATTTGTCAGAAAAGGTGGGAGAGAAAAGTTGTCTCTACCTCTCCTCATTGTACTAATAATAACAGTGCTGATAAAACAGCCATGGCAACATCCAAAACAAGTATTATTAATTTTAAGTAAAAACAGCTAGCAGTTATTAAGAGTGTGCAGTCCACAGATATAGCTCTAAGAGTTTTATGGGCATATGATCACTCTCAATACAAAATAATGATGAGAACCCATTTTCCAAATCAGGTATATATAAGACCCTTAAAATCCACCAACACACATTGACTAATATTCATATTCCCATTAACCCAATAGTCAGACACAAGGTACGTGTTTAAAATCCAGTATTGAAACAAATGAGTCCCTTTCCACTAGACCACAACTCCAAGAAACTATTGCCAAATGTTGTCAACAGGAAAAGGGAAACTATTTCTTTGCTCCCTCAGAAAATTGAGGGATTTCCTGAGTGTATATAATACTTGAGTGGTAGCAATCTGTGATTTGAATAAATTTATCGATTTAGTCATGAAGTATTCTTGATAAATGCACCAGTCTGTAGCCAATATCACATAAAAAGAAAAAAAGTATGAGTTAATCACATCCCCACAGAATCTTTTTTTCCTTTCCTTTCCTTTCCTCCTCCTTCCTCTTCTTTTCTCTTCTTTTCTTTTCTTTTCTTTCTGTAAAGAGAGAGAGGGTTCTCTGCATTCCTTTCACAATTTGTAAAGTGGGTGTTGCCTTTTTGGGTCTTTTATGGGTTTAAACACGTAATTCAATAATATTTACTTTGTACCTATAAGGACATATCCCTTGAACGACTTAACAAAATGAGTGCTTTGGTTAAATTTGACTATGCTCTTCCTGTACCTCTTAAGATTTTATTTTTTCCTTCTGAATTAATAAAACATACAAAATTCAGATGGTACATATGGTGTCTTCCATGGGAACATTTTACTTAAATTATTGAGAATGCTTCAATCTGATTCCACTTTAATAAACACATGAAAAGTATCTCTTACATTATAAATGTGTGACTACCTAGATTAAGCATTTTCATATGCTTTGCTGATTTTTTCCAGTACCTTCAGGAGTTACAATAAATGTTTTATGTTTAATCAAAAGGTCTGATGCATGCTATTTATCACCCATTAAGCACCTGCTTAAATATTTCCAAAATATCAAGTGACAATCTGTACCCAGATACAGCAAACAGCCCAGCCTCATGCTTATACATTCCAGTGCCGTTCCACACACACAGCACTTATTAGTCAAACAGCCCATTAAGTCATTATCCCCTAAATCTTAAGACTGACCTGCACATACGAAACAGGGGAATGTAAATTATATTTAAAAAAAAGCTCCTGGGGACAATTTGGAAATATTCATTGACATCCTTAAAACTGTTTACAACTTTTTGACCTACAAATTCTACTTTTGGGAATTCAACCTAAGGAAGCAAATAAATGTATGAAAGAATTTCTGTGTTTATCACAGCACAATTTATTTCAGTATAGTTACCATGTCCCAGCTTGCAATTTTACAATCAGGCAAATTTTTCACTAAATGCCCAAAATTAGTGAGCACATACCATTTTACCCTCTGTTGCTTATGCCCGAATTAAGCTGACTTCAGATTGTCATTCAGTTGTTTTTTTTTTCCTGAGAGGAAAATGAGTGCCTTGACCTGTAAAAATACTCTGGTCCATTTTTAAAAGAAGGCAGGTCACAAAGCCCTATGCAGGTACAGGGTTGTGCCGTTCAGTGAGTGGGCAGAAAAACAATCTTGTCTGTAAATGCACTGATGTGTTAACAGTGATTGTCATTGAGTGGTTGGATAAAAAATGATTTTTATTTTCTTCTCAATACTTACTCTGCAATTTTCAGAATTTCAACAAAGTAATTATTGCTTTTATTATTTTAACCAACTGATACAGTAGATGTTATAAAAGCTATCCAGGTCCTAAACATAAATGCTGCCCAGTGTCTAACCTCTCACCTCCTTTACCAGCATATTCTAGCTTCTGAAGGTTGTTTTCTGCATCCCTGATAAAGCTCCAGGGAAGCCCCTGACGCCAGCTTCTTAGACGGTACAAAGCCACTTCACTGAAACGTTGTGACCTGCTCACACATCCCAAACCCATCACTCCTACTCATTCATTCTACGAATGAAAACCTAGATGAGATCTCTGGCAAAGTCACACAGGTACGCCATCTCAGGTGGAATTTGAACTTGGGTCAGTTACTCACCATGCTTGTTCATTCGGGAATCTAAATTTACAGATTCCATTTCTTTCCACAGTGCAGGACCCCACACATGGAGGCCTTGAAATATTTCAGTTTAACCTGGAAAGGACTGGATTTAGGACAAACCCAGATATCAGCATCCTGCCCAACACCTCCACCTGTCTGTGCAAGGAGAAGCTCAGACTAAATTTGTAAAAACCCTTCCACCAGCACCCTATTGCCCACGGGATCTGCTCAGACCCCTTACTCTGGCATGTCAGGTCCTCTAGGCTCTATCCCCAAGACCATTTCTGCCCATAATGCTTTCTATTTCCAGACATATAATTTCTTTCTTACCCAAACATTTTTATTCACCATAATTTAAACATATAATGTGTTTTCCAATTTTCATGCATTTGCTCATGCTGTTTCCACTACTTAAAATTCCCCGCTCTATATGGATTATGCCCACTCATCAAGCAGTGCACCTTAGTTTTCTTTGCATCTATCATAAGACCCAAGGAGCCTAATCAAATTTCTGGTTCCGCCCTAAATCAGATCAGGGAAATGATAGACTGCTTCCTTTCTCTAAACTTCTCAAGTTTTAAAATATCTTTTCTCATTTGATAAAAAAACAATGTCTGTATAATAATGCTGACATTCTCTTAATGAAAACTTAAAGATTAGCATGTAAATTGTGCTATACCATCAACAGATTCCAAGACTGAACACAGGATTTGAGACGGGAAAATGGGCAAGTGAATTCTTATCTCTGTTTAATTACAGATCACTCATGTAAAATTTCCTTTGGCTCTCTCCATCAACACAACAATGATATTCATACCAATTTTTCAGGGCAATTCATCAGCATGGCAAAGCAAAAAAGGAAAATAAAATACTATCAGTCTCTTTGGTTTGATTCCTTTCTACTCTCAGTTTTAGCTCATTAGATTGTATGCATTTCTAAGAGCTGCCACAATATAATGGAGCAAAAACACAAATAAAACCATCAGAGAAAGGCTGGTTGCAGTCATATGGTAAGTGCCAGGCTATGAAGTTCACAATATGTCCTGTAGGGAAAGGGGTTCCTCCTGGGTATTTCAGGCAGGGGAGCGACATGACCAGATTTGTTTCTTACAAAGTTACCTGGTCCAAAATCAAAGGTGGGCTCGTGCTGAAAGAGGGGTGAGGTGTAGGGAGCTATGGCAATGATCGAGCAAACAGTGAACTAAGGTATTGGGGTCTGGAGAAGAAGAGGGAGGGATGGAGACAAAGGTCATATTTAAAGTGGTTTTGAAAGGCAACATGTTGAATGCTTGCATATAGGGAGTGATGTTCTGTGTATATTATAAGAAATGGGCTTTTAAGGAAAACAAACATTTTGAAAAACAAACCTTCATTAAAAGTTTGCATGGTGTGCATATGTCACACCTGTGGAAAGGCAGTAGGTGCAAACCACAGCTAGCTCACTTCTAATGCCAAGAGACAAAGTCAGCTCTGCAAAGTGTTTCCCTGCCTGTGGAGCTGCCCATCTGTGGGTCTGAAGTGATGAAGACACAAAAGGAAAGTATCCTTCAGACAGAAAATGTTGATGAAAACGTTTCCCTACGAAAAACAATATCAGCACACAAAAAGGGGGAGATATAAAGAGCAGAGGGTTAAGTATGCAGTTAAGTCCAAATGCCGAATGCTGAGTTGCTAAAATAGAGAGAGGAGTGTTTTTGGAATTAATCCTGAAATTCAGCATTCAGAATGCTTCTTGGTTCCTCTGATGGCATTTTATCACAACCTGGGCCGCCAGATCACATCATACTGTTCATATTAACTGATCCACAGCTCCAGATTCAGATGTTGCAAAGAATCCAACACCCACAGATGCTGGAACCAGGCTTAGCTGCCCAGATTTTCTAGGCCTTGAAGATTAATTCCCAGGTCCATGATTCCTTCTCATGATGGACATGCAGAGGAGAGGAAAAGGAATTGCTAGTGCTGGTTTCATGGTAATTTCCTTTCTGCACCAAAAAAAAAAATGGTAATCATCAAAAATTGAAAACTGGGCACTTTAATTTTCTACCATCTGTAATCATATGCAAGTTGTGGCAAGGCCAAAAATGAAGTCAAAGCACCAAGGCATCTTACATGTCATTTCTTGTGTCATTTTTTGGACTATGGATCTGGAGAAAATAAACTGTTTGCAACAGGGTAATCAGTTCTATGATGCAGTCATACAAAATCCCTTTTCCAGTGACAGGGCATCATTAGAGAGCAACCACATGATGTGGACAGGGGCTGGCACAGACTCTGGGGAACAGCCACACTCCTTTATTTCAGCTGTTCTATCATGAATCAGAGCAGACAAAAATGAAGATGAGTCTCTTTTAAGAGTAGAAACTCTGTGTTGACTTAAGAGCAGAGGGCTGCGCAGGTGAGCTGACAGCTTCTGCAGGGCTTGGTGGGGCGATCAAGTTTTTACTAGATGGGAATTGCTGGTGAAACAAAATACCTAAAACAATAGCTAAATCTCAAGCACTCTCCACAATAATGCCTTTAAAACACATGCAAGTTCTGTCAGAGAATAAATCATTATGTTTAGAGATGTAGGGGGAAAATTAGAAAGTTAACGTTTGCATGAGTTCAGAAAATTAGACAAGATATAGTGCCATTTAAATGCATAACAAGTAAGCCTGGTATATCGGTTCACACATACACAAAAAAGACAGGTGAGAACTACCCTGTGCCCAAACTGGAGCTAGGAAATATCTGCTGCGATGTTACTAGTGATACCCAAGCTTTAAGGAAGAAATTCTGGGTCCATCCATGTTGTCACAAATGGCAAGATTTTACTCTTTTTTTATGGCTGAGGAACAGTCCATTGTATATACATACCACATATTTTTAATCTTAGGTTGCTCCCATGTCTTGGCTATTGTGAATGATGCTTCAGTGAACACAAGGGGTACATAGATCTTGTCAAATTAGTGTTTTGGATTTCTTTGGATAAATACCCAGAAGTGGAATTCTTGGGTCACTTGGTAGTTGTATTTTCATTTTGGAGTGAACTTCCATACGGTTTTCCACAGTGGCAGCACCAGTCTGCATTTCCACCAATAGTATATAGGGTTCCCTTTCCTCCATGTCCTCGCCAACACTTGTTGTTTGTTGATTTATTGATGATAGCCATTCTGACAGGTGTGAGGTGATATCTCATTGTGGTTCTGATTTACATGATGATTAGTAAAGTTGAACATCTTTTCATAAGTCTATTGGCCATCTGTATGTCCTTTGGAGAAATGTTTATTCAGGTCTTCTGTTCATTCTTCAATTGGATTTTTCTTTTTGGGTGTTGAGCTCTATGAATTTCTTATGTATGTTGGATATTAACCCCTTATCAGATGTATTATTGGTGAATTTCTTCTCCCATTCAATATGTTATCTTTTGTTTTGTTAATGATTTTCTTTTCTGTGTAAAAACTTTTTAGTTTGAAAGATAAATACTATATGATTTCACTTATATGTGCAACCTAAGACAATAAGCACACAAAGCAGAAACAACCTCATAGCTACAGAGAACAAATTAGCTTCAGGTAGGAGGGTGCTCGGGGAAATGGGTAAAAAAGGTAAAAGGGATTAAGAAGTACAAATTTCCAGTTATAAAAATAGTTACAGGATATAAAGTACTGCATAGGAAATATACTCAATAATATTACTCACTCTGGCTGGTGAATTGAGTTCAGTGGATTGAGCACCAGGCTGAGAACCAAAGGGTCGCCAGTTTGATTCCCAGTCAGGGCACATGCCTGGGCTGCAAGCCAATTTGGGCCCCCAGTAGGGTATGTGCGAGAGGCAACCACACATTGATGTTTTTCTTCCTCTTTTTCCTTCCCTTCCCCTGTCTCTAAATATAAATTTAAAAATATTTTTAAAATAATATCATAATAACTATGTATGGTGTCAGACGGATACTAGATTTATTGAGGTTGTCATTTCACAAGGTATATGAATGTCCAATCACTATGTTGTACACCTGAAATTAATATATTAATATCAACTCTAATTAAAAATATGCATACTTTTAAAAAGGAAGAAATTCTAAGCATGTCATTTCTTTGAAAATTAAGCGACAGTGGAATATACACAAGCTTAAGAGACAGATGCAGGTTCAAATCCCACCTCTACCACTTAATAGCAATGTGATTTCACGGGTTGTAAATTGTGGATAACAGTATTGGCTTCACTGGCTAGAGTGAAGGTAACAGGTGGAAAACCTGTTCATAATTCATGTTAATTTATGTCTCCTTTCTTCCTTCTTTTCCCTCTGAAGCAGTGGGAAGGATCCCTTCCCAAGCAGCGTTCAGCCTCGGAAAGGATCAGTTACGGCAGAGGTTGGTGCTGAGCAAGGCTGTGTTCTGAAGCATCCCTGAGCTTTCTTGTTCATTTTAGTCGAGCCACCCTCATTACAGCTTCCATTGTATAACGCTGGAGTTTTGTTTATTGGTTGATTTTAGAGAAAGAGAGAGGAAGGGGGAGAGAGAGAGAGAAACGCCAAAACATTGATTTGTTTCACTTATTTATTAATTAACTGGTTGATTCTTGTATGTGCCCTGACTAGAGATCAAACCCACAACCTTGGTGTACGGGAATGACCAGGACGACACTCTAACCAAGCGAGCTACCGGGCCAGGCTCATTTTCTAACTCTTTAGAGATGAATTTATGTGTCTGCCTGGAATGAAAAATTGCCTGTGTTGTGCTATGTCCTACTCCTGACAGCTAAGATAAAAGTTGCATGGAGAACTGGATTGTGCTCAGGCAGTAACACAGAAAATACAACTCCTTGAGTCAGCTTAGTTTTACTACTTTCAAATATCGTTGCAAATATTTCCTCCTCTGTTTCAGTTTTTAAAGATTTGATAAAACAAAAACCTCTTGTTAGTCCCATAATTCATGCTTGCACAGAGCAGATCTAAATGTATTTTTTGAGGATATGCTCTGGCTGCCGAGCTTTACAATGATTTCATAAAAATATCAGACATGAAAGAAATATAGAGGATGAATTGTCTCAGAGAGAAACAAAAAGTTCCTCCAACTTCTGCAGTTTGTACTCCATTACACTGCTGAGACGTTATGCCTGATTTGGAGAGAATGAAAATAACCACACTCAAGCACAGAGCACAAAGACAGGCTGTCTGCTTCCCCAGCTCCTCCTCCCACAAATTCCCAGCACCAGGGTGGCCAGGAGATGACAGTCAAGCAATCAAGGGGCTCTTTGCTCAACTGTTCATTGAGGCCACTCCACCCTGTCACTCTTCTGATCCCCTGATTACGCAGAAGGAAGGCCTAGGGATATTTTTCTCCCTTTCTTGGACACAAGGTATTAACAATGAAATGAAACAATGAATGAATAGATTTTGTTAGATGTAATGCCTTAGATGCAGTGTGTATATGGTGAGTGTATTTGTCATTAGACCCAAGATGGCTTCTTCCTCCTACATTTTGAATATTGGGACAGAATGTTAGAGGATGCTCCTGATGTCTCTCTCTCTCTCCCCCTTCCTCTCTCTTTCTCTAAAATCAACCAATAAACAAAATTTGAGAGTTAGAAAATGGAAGCTGTAATGAGGGTGGCTTGACTGAAATGAACAAGAAAGCTCGGGGGATCTGTGTTCATGGCTCTGATGAGGGTATGCTATATCACAAAAAGAGACAGATTTATGTCTACAATATAAAATATAAGATAAAAGTATCTGTACTGGGGGAGAAGCACAGGTGACACAAGAGGGAAAAAGGAAGTGGTAGTATCTGAGACACAAAAAATGCTCAACATACGTTAACTAATTTGGTTGCTATTGTTTTGGTTGTTGGTGGACTGCCGTCACGACCAAGGGTAAATGTTGGGTAAATTGGACACGTAGAAGTCAGAACAAAATATTAGGAAAGATAAATAAACAAATGTAAAGGAATATTTGTAAAAATTCAAAGAAGGAAAAAACATATATGGAAACAAAAAGAAATAGAAATTAGGTAATTGATAATGATTTGGAACTTTATTAGGTGGGTAAATACAGATCAGTGTCAGCCATAAAACCCTGGGTAAAGAACATGCACTTTGAACTGCATAAATAAGATATTTTGATGTGTTTTTTTTCTTCTCTCTCTACAGGGACAGACACCACACAGAAAATTCACAGGGTGTGTAAAAATTCAGCCTATCACTCTAAACCAACTTCTCCCCAGACCTGTTTCTCCTTTTGTTCTGAGTTGTACAAAACACAGTTTAGTGCAGGATTACAAGTAAGCTGACTTTTAAAGAGGCTCCTCACTTCAGGAGCTCTTCAGGAACGGGGAACAAAACCTGGGCGCTTTCCATTGTCTGCACACTCTTCTTTCATTGTCACCAACATGCAGTGCCCATGTTTCGGATGCTTCAGTCTCATGTCCGCTGCAGCTGACACTTAAAACAGAATCAAACATTTTAATTGTCTTTTCTGAAGCTTTTGTTCACAGTCTAAGCCCAAAACTTTCCAAGAACAACTTAGGCTTCTCAGAATTTATTTATTATCGTTGATGATTCATGTTTTTAATTAGAATTTTACTGTAACAAAGCATGTTAATAAATGTACAATAGTGAGCTTTTCGTTTCTTTATTTAACAAATTGCCAGGTCAGCTCTACAGTTTTTCCTACCACGGGCCTCATTTCCACTACCATGTAATAATAAGCCATGAGTTCAAAAAGGCCATGTCAACACATACGTGAAATTCACCCAAACATGGGATAAATGCCAAGAGCGTCTTACTGCCCAAACTGTACTCGTCATTTCACCGACCAAGTTTTAAACAGTTTCAAGGTTATTGCCAGGCAGTGTGCTGCATGCTGTTCAGTAAGTTAGTTTTTTGTTATAGGTGAATCAACACAATTCTTAAACATACAGGAAGGTCCACGCTTGCCCAACTGAGAGCTTCTAATGAGAAACTGTGCACTCATCTTTGGCAGATCCACACAATGGTGAAATGAATCGTGGCCACAATTCAGGCCCAGGCTATTCATGTGGATAAAGCCTCACTACACATTCAAACGTCATCATCTGTTTTGGAAATAAAACCCACTAACTCACTGAGCCTTTATTATTAATGTACTGATAATGTTTCAGGCACTAAGCTACAGATCTCACATGTGAGGTATATTTCATTCTAAGAAACAATGCAATGAAGCAGGCACTATCACTGGGCACAACTTACAGGTGAGGGAACCCTGGTGACAGAATGAAGTCACTCCCGAGGGACAGCTAGCTGATGGCAGTCAGGTTTGAATCCAGGTCTTTCTTTCTCCAGTGCTATGCTCAGAAATACTCTTCACTAGCTTCAGTGCCCATAAAAATCACCAGGAGGTCTTATTAAAATGACAGAGTTCTGCTCACAGAGATTCTGATTCTGATCCAGAAAGTCTCAAATAAGCTCAGGATTCTGCACACCAAAAAGTACCCCCTCTCCAGGTAATTCTAGCAAAGGTGGTCAGCAGATCACACTTCTGGAGATGCTGGAATCCCGGCAGGGTCTCCCTGGTTCTGCCATGTGGCCTATTCCATATTTTAAAGATGATGGCAATATCACCCGTACGTGCTCTTTTCTTCCAATATTTCCATCAAGAGATGGAATTTATTCCTCAACCCTCTTGAATCTAACAGGCCTTGTATCTGCTTTGACCAATAGAATACAGAACAAATGATGTTGTGCCAAGTGGAGGTGTAACCCTTAAGTAGCCTGGAATCATTTGCATCTTTAATCTAAGAGAAGACCCTGACTTCTATGCTTCATACCTTCACTATGCTACGAGAAGCCCAAGCCACAGGAAAAGGCTCCAAAGGATACAACACCTTGTGATAAAAAAGAGAGAAGAAATCTTGAGAGACACAGAGAGAGGTGTTAAGGAACACCAAGGCACCAGACATGAGTGGAGATGCCACCTTGGGCGCCAGCCCTGGCCCCCCTATGGACACCACATGTAGCAAGGCCGAACCATCCATCAGAGCCCTTCCAAATTCCTGACCCACAAATCATGAGCAAAATAAATGGCTATGTCAGGCCCAAAGTTTTGGAGGAGTTTTTGATGGAATAGTAGAAGACTGGATATATACTACCAAAATATACTAGCAATAACTTTGCTAGTATATTTGAAATTGTAAAAATTGAAATTCTTATGCAGACAGAAATTTTAACCAAAAATTAATGTAATTGAATAAAATATCTTTCCAGTAATTATCTGGGAATTTCCTTGAATACAACTCTGACTCTAAGATCGAATTTCTATTATGGTTTATATATTTCAAAGTTTAAAATATTTTTATATTCTGAAGTTCTTGATATATATCCTTTAATTGTATATTCCCCCTTACCTTTATTTTATGTTTCCAGCTTTATTGAGGTGTACTTGACAAGTAAACATTGTATATAGTTAAGGTATTTTGATATACGCATATACATTGTGAACTGATTACCATAATCAAGTTAATTAACAATCCATCATTTACATAATTACCATTTTTGTCTATGTGGTGAGAGTACTTAAAATCTACTCTCTTAGCAAATTTCAAATATGTAATAGAGTACTACTAGTTAGTTACCATGCTGTACATTAGATCTCCAAAACTTAGCTCCTCGCATTTAGAACAGCTCCAAACTTGTGCTGTCTTCTGCAAAAGCAATGTGATGGGAAGCACACACAGAGATCTATGTTCTACTCTTTTGCACCTGATTCATCTGTTTAGAGATAAAAGTCAGACTGGGTCATTAAATGAATTTGTATGTGTTATCCCCCCAGAGAGCTGAATTGGGACTGAAAGGCTTCATTATCATAAGTTCCCAGATGAACACAAATCCAGAGTAAAATTAAACAAACTTTTAACTTTCATAAGCAATTAAATTTTCAGCACTAATCCATTTCTGTGCTGGAGATGTAATGGCATTTTATCCTTTTAACCTCATGCCTAGACACTGCACAGAAAATCCTGCTTTGATCATTAGAATGGATGCACGTACCAAATCGTTGAATAACTGCACTCATTCCCATCTGCTAAGGAGGCACAGTGCCACGGAGCGGTGCCTCGCCAGGACTTTTGAGGCATAACAATCAATCAATTAAGATAGGATCAGACATAAACTATGCTGACTGCAACAACAGTTCTACCCCATCCTACTTCTGTTTAGCTCTGGGCAAAGTGTTTCAATGGAAACATGGCCGTCCTGTGTGGACACAGGCTTAGTGCCTGGGAGCACCTGATGGAAGCTGTATCTGACTTGCTAAAATATCCACCATGTAGTGAACACCTCCCTGTCAGGGCCACCTGAATTGGAACACCATGTCTTTCCCTCGACCTGTAGTAGAGCTCTAACTCATCCTAATCTACAACTGCCCCTACTTGGCTTTCTTGAGTTTATCTCTGAGTTGTTTCCTTCTTACAAAATCTATGCCAAACTGTCTCAAATTCCTCAAGTCTTTAGCACCACCCTTTTCTCAACTCCTTTATCCAGTCTTATGATTCAGCTATAGGTTATAGCTGATCACTTCTCTCCAGCAATCCAGGCCCATATACCCAACTGTTCGTAGTATACCTCCACTGCGATGTACATGGGCACCTCAGTACTAATGCATCCCAAAATGAATTTTCTATCTTCAGCTCACCACTTCCATTTAATGAATGTCAGTGTCATGCATTGAGTTCTGAAAATCCTTCCCCTTACTCTAAGTTACCAAGCTTCTCCATATTTAGCTCCTCAGATCTCAAATTTAGTCCCTCCTTGGAGTCTTTCTACCACAACCTTGGTTCAATGCTCATTATCTCTCATTTCAATTATTGAAAAAGCTTTTCAGACTGCCACACACTAGCCTATCAAAATATGAAATTTTTGTATGTCTTATCTTCTTTTAGTACCTCTTTACTTTATGCTACAAAAAGCTCATGTTGTACTTTACTTGTCCTTGCTCTAGAATCAGCATTTCTTCACGGAAACCTGGTTGTTGTTGTTTTCAGACCTTTCAGTGGAGGCCAAGATGTGGACCCTAGGTGTACTCCTTGCTATAGTGAAAGGTGTTATTCCAAGACCTCTTCACTAGAGAGAAGAGCTAGGGAATGTGTCTATACACACATATTCACACACACATTTAAATCAAACATGAACAGGTTGCAAGAGAACATTGGCTTTGAACGGAAGAATAGACAACAAAAATGAGATCAACGAAAATAATAGTTTTTTTTCTCCTTTTCTTTTTTTCCTTTCCTGAATAATTTGGTCCTAACACCATTGGGTGGGACAAAGCAAGAGAGCTATCCACATGGATGGCTCTCTGGGGTGGGATGTTAGAGATCAAGCAGGGTGAGGAGTGTGTTTACACAGCAGAAAGGCCCAGTTGGAGTTACCCAAAGCCCAAGGCAGAAGTGGAGGGAGAACCAGGACAACTGTGTGGAACAGTGGGCTGGGATGGGCTCCTGGAGCCTGAGCTGGAGTAAGGTTAAGATCTGCAGTCAGAAAGCTAAAGACTTAGGAGAGCTGATTATATAAATTCTAGTTTGAGTGTGAGACCATGTCTTGGCCAGGGGAAGTCCAATGGCCTAGATTTAAACAAGTTAAGCAGAGAGCAAGAATTCTTTCTCACTTTTATTCTATTCATGCCTTTGATGGGTTGGATGAGGCACACCCACTTTGGAGAGAGCAATCTGTTTTACTGGATGTATGGATTCAAATGTTAATCTCATCCAGAAACACCCTCACAGACACAACCAGAAATAATGTTTACCCAACTACTCTAGGCACCCCGTGGCTCAGTCAAGGTGATACATAAAGTTAGCCATCACAATATCCATATATGAGGATGTAATTTCAGAGTCTGAGTGAGGTATGTTCATATGAGGGGGAAGTCCTGGTGTGAGGTATCAGGACCGAAATGAGGTGAGAAGGTATTCACAAATGGGGGCCAATCTGCATGGGTGTTACAGCACGGCAGAGCGAGCACGCTATCTGTGCAGAGAAGTGGCTTGGTGAAGGATGCTAGACCCAAGCAGGATGAACAGATTGTCTGTGCTGGGGAAGGCTCGGCCCGGGGAGCCTCGGTGATGCACAGGGTGATGTGGGTGTGAGGAGGGCATCAGGGGAGAGGCAAGGGTAGCCATGGTGATGGGTGATTGGTTATGCACAGGAAGGTTGATCAAATGTGTCACATCTCACACTGAGTTCACACTGAGTGAAGTCCCAGTGTGGACACACTCCTCACCCTGCTTGGCCTCCAACCTCTCACACCAGCCAGCCACTGTGTGGACAGCTCTCTAGCTTGGCCTCACCCAATTGTTTGGGGGCTGGATTTTTCAGTAAAAGAAAGGGAAAAGGAAAAAGGAAGGGCTGTAGTATACTTTTTATTGGCCCTTTCTTCTTAACTTTGTTCATTCACAGCCAGTTTTTGCTGTCTTCATTTCCTCACCCTCAGTCACTCCTCGGTCCACTCCCATCTGCCTTCAGCCCTCCTCCCTTTCTGATACTACTCGATCATCAATGACTCCCTTATTTCTAAATCCAAGAAATGGTTTTCAGTCCTTAAGCTCCTAGATCTCCCTGATGAATTTGGCAAAAAAAAGCCCATTCTTTCTGCTTCTGCGGCACAGCACTGCTCTGCTGTTCCTTGAATCTCTCTGGCTCCTTCTCCGTTAGAGCCTCCTCTTCCTCTGCCTATCGCTCAAATGCTGGCCCTTCCGCAGGCTCAGTCCCAGGCCTCTGCTCTTCTCAGCCCCCACATGCCCCCTTGTCAGGACTGCCTCGGCTCTGGTCGTCATCTATATGCTAATATTTTGGAAAACTTTATCTTTGTCTCCACAAGCCTGACTTTGAGCTCCAAACATATACACCCCATTCATTCAACTCAGTAATATTCATTGAGCACCTACTGTGTACTATGAGCTCTGTTGTAGACTCTTAAAAACTTTTTTAGATGTCTCAGAGGCACGTAAAACTCAGCATACACAATTAATGTCATTGTCATCACCTTTCCTCCATGGCCTGTGCACACATCCAGGGTTCTTTATCTCAGTAAATGACATAATCATCGTCCCCTCTACCAGAGCCAGAAATGTCTGACCCTCAACTCCTCATCTTCACATCCAGTCAATTACTAAGTCCTCCCTATTCTACCTTTTATGTATATCTTAAATTTGGCCAATTTTCTCCATTAACACTCCAGTCCTGCGCACCATGATTCTGGACGGTAGCCTCCTAATCCAGTGTCTAGAGTGTCTTTGCCTCCAGCCCAGCTCCTCACGCACACAAACTCTCAGTCTACTCTCCACATGGTAGTCAGACTGTTCTTTCTAAAATGCAAGTTTAATCATGTCACTCAATCCCCAGCTTTGAAATCTTTCATATGGGTTTTCTTCGCCCTTGAGATAACACGGCTCTGTTCATAATGTGGCCTGCTTAGCTCTTCATCCTCACTTCTGCTGTGTATACACACCTCTGTGCAGGTTCCAGGTGTTTTCTCCGCTTTATAACCTCCCCCTTCTCCTGCCACCTCCACTTAGAAACCCCCTCCCTCTTACCCTTTGCCTGACAAACCTCTACTCATCCATCACGTCTCAGTGGTAATGTTACTTCCTCCAAGAAGGCCCTCCTAATACATAGACAAGTTATTCTTCTGTTCCCTGGAGCAGCCCCATCATGTCACACTTCATGCCTGCTCCCCTGCAGCAACTTGTTTAAAAGTCCGTGTTCCCAGACAGGCTGAATGTTCCATGAAATCAGGGATCTTATCTGCTTAATACCATCATGCCTCACACAGTGACAAGTGTACTCAGTATTTAGTTGCTAAACAAGTGAGTGAATTAGTGGTGCAATAATAGTAAACTAAATCCTATTTGGCGCATCCTTTTACATTCAGGAAACATCATGAGTTGATTTTAATGCATTCAGTTAGGGTAACAGATAATATGTGATGCTCTGTAATAAAATAAATGGTTGAGGACAGAGTCCAGGGTGAGCCTACCTTATTCGAATCCCAGGATCTCCCTTTATTCACTGTGGGCCTCAGGCAGCCATGACCTTCCCTGTACCTCTATTTGCCTATCTGTCATATGTTGTATTGAGGATTAAATGAGTCAATATGTATAAATTACTTAGAACAGTGCCTGCACAACTTACTGAAACACTGCAGAGGAGTTGTTATTATTTTTGTGACATTTTCATAAGACTTTGCTCTTACAAACCACATTGATCATTGGGAATGAATTCAAAGGATAAAGAAATTCAGGAAAGTACATGAAATGGTGGATGAGATCATTTTGTGCAAAGGTTCTAAGAGAGTTCAGCCCCAACCTGCTGTGCGGGCATGATTATGAGCAGCGTAGCTTTTTGGTCCCAGTAGTGACTCAATAGTTATCTATTTCAAAGTCACCCTCAAGAGAAGTTTAAGTTGTAATTGTCAACCTGAACAAAGGGAACGAACCTCCAGAGATCTCCATGTTTTATGAACATGCTCTCCACTCTGGCCCTAAATCCAGGTATCCTGATCCCTCCTTTGCAGGGACTTTCCAAGGTTCGCCATGGCAACACAGAAACACTGAGACCTCCCATTAGTGCCTGGTAATCATTCATTGCTTCAGGCTACACATTACTCCTCCCAAGTGACACATTTGTTCTGAAAGGAACTCATGTGGGGGTGGGGGGAGAAGATGATGGAGAGAGTGGCTCGCTTAGCAACCAAAGTGCCATTATAGGTTGGTTGGTTGTTTTATAATCTGTTCTCTTTTGATGTTGCATTGATCCCAAGATGAGGACAAATGAGTACACTGGAAATATCAGGTGTGGACCTTGTCGTTAAGACTCATTCAAAAATACCTGGCAAAGTATTTAATGCATGAATAAATAAAAGATATTTAACTTTTTTAAGTGCCAAAACAAGAGAAAATGGGAAAAAATTAAAGTACATTGGAACAGACTTATAAGAAGATAGGGGTTTAATGATTTGTGTTCTTAAAAATTTGTGACAGAAACTTAGTTTTAAAATACAAATAAATCATCACAAGTAATGCACACCATGGTGGCTATAGTGAATAATATTATATTGCATATTTGAAAGTTGCTAACAGAGTGGACCTTTAAAGTTCTTGTCACAAGGAAAAATCTTCATGTGGTGACAGTTGTTAACTAGACACTGGGGTGGCCATTTCACTATATACACAAATATGGACTCAGCATGTCGTACACCTGAAACTGATACAATGTTATGTGTCCATTAAAGCTTAATAAAAAAATCAAGACTAGTACCATAGCAGATTTAATAAATGTTAATGTTTAGAAAAGTAAATACATAAAATCTGAAATGTAAAAGCAGCTTTCCCAAAGAGAGGTTTCAAAATATTTATAAATAACATACATAAATAAAATAAAATAAAAAGTACATGACCAATGATATATATTTCTAAAAAGAGAATAAGAATTTTCATTTTAAATGATAGAAAGAAAGGATTTTCTAAACTAACACTAAGCATTATTTACAAGCCCATGAAGAAAATCAACTAGGTTAATATAGAAGACATTTCCCCCTTACCTCCAGAAGATACAAGAAATACTGGATAAGAAATCAGACATCAATCACGCTAGCCTAAATCAACACGCAATTTCTTCTAACATCTAAAATATGGCACAGATTCCGAACCTACCAAGATACTAAATAAAAGAGGGAATGACTAGAGCCCAAATCCCTGCACCATCTCAGGGGGAAGAGGACACCCTTAGTCACACAGAATCAGGTCAAAACCCAGGCTCCCACACTTACTGGGTGTAGAATATTGGAAGAGTGACAACTATATACACCTCAGTTTTCTCATCTGTAATCTGGATATAAAAACATACTCAAAGGGCATCAGTGCATATTAAGTTAGTGAATATCTGTAAAGTGCTACACAATGCCTAGCACATAATAAACTCTCATTACTGTTCCCTATTATGACATTTATCACACTGGTCTCCACTGCACCCCAAGTGGTGCTTTTCTGTATACCTCTAATCATGTATATCACTGGTGGAATCGTTTGAGATTTGGGTTTATTTGCATTTAGGTTGAGAAGAAGCTCCACCTTTAGAGTTAACAAAGCCTGAGAATCAATTCTAGCTTCCTCCTCACTTACAGGTAGTGAAAGTTTAGGTCAGACTTTCTAACTCCTGCATTTCATTTTCCTCGTGTTTAGGAGGGAATAAAACCTACCTTGCTGGGTTGTAGTAAAGATTAAGTGAAATAATCTATGTAAAGTGCCAGACATAAAGTGATGTTTCATACATAGCAACAATACCATAGGAACTAAAAAGACAAGACAAATGCTCCACTGATGTTTTACTGGGATTTATTAAAGTGGAAATTCAGGTGAAGAAAGACTGTTTCAGAATGATGCCAGTTCAACAAGCCAATGAAAAATCTCCAGAGGAGATTCTGTGTTGCCAATGACTGGGATAACCTGGTGTGCTGATGATAAAATGTTTTCATACTTAAAAAATAAAGGATTTGTGTATTTTTGGCAGCATAGAAAACAAAATGCTACTTGGTATGATTGGCTGTAATTGTGTATTTATCAGAAGCAGCTCACTTTGTCTACTCAGCATGCTCTTTCTTGTCATCAACCTACAGAAATAATTATAAGAAGCAACTATAGAAAATTATAGGACAGCAAGACTATTCAGAGGGTGAGACGGCAAAGGGCTTTCCTTCACTCCTGAAGGCTACATCGATTCACACAGCAAACCACAGTTTATTGGAGTTCAGGAAGTAAGTAATCAGAGTGCACCTGAAATAAAGGCCCTGAAAAATTCTTCTGATCACTTGTATTAATCACATTAATGTTGATTCTTAGAAAGAAGACACCGAGTAACTAACAATGCAACTTTCCTAGAACTATAAAATCCATAGAACTGCCCTGGCTGGTGTAGCTCAGTGGATTGAGCGCGCACTGCAAACCAAAGTGTCACAGGTTCTATTCCCAGCCAGGGTACATGCCTGGGTTGCAGGCCATAACCCCCAGCAACCACACATTGATGTTTCTCTCTCTCTGTCTCTCTGTCTCTCTGTCTCTCTGTCTCTCTGTCTCTCTCTCTCTCTCTCTCCCCCTCCCTTCCCTCTCTAAAAATAAATAAATAAAATCTTTAAAAAAATCCACAGAACTAAAATCTTAAATGATGTTACACATCATGACCGATGTGCTCCTTGTTAACTCTGGAGCAGACAATTTGGGTTTAATAGAAAGAATAATACACTTGGACTCAGATACCCAAGTTCAAAGCTCTAGCCTGCCACTTGCAATTGAATCAACACTGTTGCTCACCGACCCGCCTGAGCTTCAGTTTTACTCCCCACAGAATGAAAAAGCAATGACCTCAGCGTGTTGTTCACATGAGAAAAAGTATATTCATTACTGGCTCAAAATAGAAGCTACTATTAGTTAAATGTAATTTAAGTAGTTATTAAATGAATCAAAGATTACTTTTAACCTAAGATAATAATTATAATAGCTAACATTTATTACTTATTTAATATATACCAGATGCTTTACTAAACATTTTGCATTAATTATCTTCTTTTTTCTTACCACATGATCCAGCAATACCACTTCTGGGTATACAGCCCATGCAACTGAAATCAGGATCCAAAAGAAATATCTGCACTCTCGTGTTCACTGCAGCATTATCCACAACAACCAAGATAGGGGAGCAGCCTAAAGGTCCACCAGCAGATGAATGGGTAAATACAATGCGGCATGTGTATTACATATATTATTCATAGATGAACCTGGAGGACATTGTGCTAAGTGAAATAAGCCCAACGTAAAAGAAAAATACTGCATGGTTCCTCTATGTGAGGTATCTAAAGTAGTCAAAGGCATAAAACAAAAAATGAAATGATGGTAGCCAGTGGCTGAGGGGAAGGAGAAGGGCAGAGCTGCTGTCCAATGGACACAAGCTTTCAGCGATGCAAGAGGAGTGAGTTCTAGAGATCTCCTGAACCACTCAGTGCCCAGAGTTGACAATGCCGTGGTGTGCACTGAAAAATTTGTTAAGAGGTTAGATCTCATGCTAAGTGTTCTTAACACAATAAAAAGGGGATAAAAAGGCCTCTTTCTCTCATGTGAGGAAAAAGTTTGGGAGCGGTTAAGTAACCGAAGTTTACATAGTAGATAATTGCCCAAAACAGGGTAAAGCACAAGTTTTTCTCACACCGAAGCCTATGTGTTTCCAAATTATTGGTTTTCAAATTAATTCTTGACAGTGGAATACTTTGTTCAAATTTAATGCATATCACATTTCATTTGAGCCTAAATGCATACACAGAGGAAAACCAAACAGCCCAGATTCAGGCTGGTACCGAGAACTGTACCCTCACGGTGGCCTCGGAAACACCTCCGAGGAACCCCAGGACACCACACAGACAGAGTGAAAATCATTGCTATGATGAGCGCATTTTTTTCACGTTTATGACTGTGACAGTTTGCAACCCAAAGGTCTATGACAAGTAATAATTTGTCATGTCTCTAAGGTAATAATTTGAATCTTGCACTGCAAAACTGTCAGGAGCAAGTCATATACCTGGTAAGTGAGCTTTTCAGAAGTGTAAGAATGTGTCCAGGTTGCACATGATTTGTGATACACATGTAATTTGAGAGAGTGGCCAAGGCCTGAACAAACATTTTCACTATCAAAAGACTCCTGAAAGATTTGGACATACTATTGACAAAATATCTATATTCTAAAATACCTGATTGTATTTCTTACATTTTATTGCTCATGAGTACGGGGTGTCACATTACTCAGTACAGCAGCTCAATGTTGCCCAGGGTTGCCAGATCTAGCAAATGAAAACACAGGATACCCAGCTTAACTTGAATTTTAGAAAAATTTACGAATGTCCTTTTTGTACAAATACATTCCAAATATTTCATGGGACAACACTAAAAATTATTTGTTGTCATTTTCTTATATATTTTTTCTATGTGTTTACTTAGGAAATTAGGTTATTGGTAGCAGGTGGTAAATGACAACATCTCAATCCATACATACAGACTTTCTGAACACATTAGTCATTCCAGGCAAATGACAGGGCAAAATGAAGCATAAATTATACATAACCTATAAATGAAGAATAAAATATAGTAATTAACATAAAATGGTTTGGATAGATTAGCACGTCAGGCACAGCTAAGAATCGGTGAGCCAGAAGATACATATCAAGAAATTCTCTACGAAGAGATGGGAAATGTGGAAGAGGAGTAAAAGGACATAAAAGGCAGATGAGAATATCCTAGATTTATTTAATCAGAGTTCCAGAAGGAGTAAAGAGAAACAATGATAAAGAAGCACTATTCAAAGAGACAATAGCTGATAATTTTTCACGATCGATGAAAGAAACAATTAAATGGAGTAACTCACACACTCACCAAAAGTGCAAGGGCAAAGAGTTCAGCTTTCTACCAGATATACAGCATATGGAACACTCAAGACATTGAATAATCTTGGAATCTGTTATTTGAAAATATGTAAAATTTGAATCAGGTTACAGGTCTTACAAAAAGACCAGGACTTACAAAAACAACAATTTCAAAAAAGAAAAAGTATAATTTCATGGCTAAAAAACCTAACATGGAAAATACTTACCCAAAAAATGGGAGATTGTTAAAATTTTTTAAATCAGCACTCTAAGCATAAAGAACACATTTGAAAGGAAAAGGGTAACATGTTTGAAAGGAAGTGGGTAACATATTTAAAAGGAAAACATCATTGAAGATTAAGAACTCCTTGATAAACTCAGACTTTTTTAAACAGATTTTATTTATTTACTTTTAGAAAGAGGGAAGGAAGGGAGACAGAGAGGGAAAGAAACATCGATGTGAGAGAGGAACACTGATAGGTGGCCACTTTCCCACACCCTTCCTGGAAACCAAACCTGCAACCCAGGTATGCACCCTGGCAGGGAACCAAACAGGTGATCCTTCCCTTTGCTGGACAATGCCCAACCAACTAACCACCCTGGTCAGGGTGATAAACTCAGACTTTAAAACAATATGTTAAAAGAGGTAGCTTTAAACAAACTAGCAGACGCCTGGCCCTTTAAAAGGCTTGATTTCTTTACAGAGATTTGTGAGGAAGTGGGGGCGGACCTTAGGAAGTTTCTCATAGCCAACATACAAAATAATTTCTAATTATCTACATAATGAACTTGAAAACATTGAACTGTTTTGCTGATTTTTTATTTAATTTTGAGGGTAGGGACAAGAAAGCACAGGTTCTTAACGACTCCTACTTGCTTCTACTAAATACACTTTTATTCTTCCTAGTTTGTAGCTTTGAGAGTTGTGTTACTTTCCCTTTTTTCCCTAACACCGAGAGTATTCCATATTTCCTTTCTTGAATGGAAGTTCTTTGTTTCTTACTACTGTATGATTCTGATATGAAAGCTTAGAAATACTATAGTTAAGAAGTGGACTTTCCACCAGAGTGACGGCAGGCACAGAAATGGAAAAATGAGAAGGATGGAAGTATGTTTACATCAACATGCATCTACTCAGCTTTGGTTATGTGAAAGGTTCCATGTTTAACTCAGAGAGGCATATAAAGATATACAGCACCTACAAACCAGTCCTGCCCCAGATGGAACCGTTGGTAAATTCACTTCACTGGTTTACATTTTGGGGACATACCTTCACCTCTTATGGAGAGTGAGTATGTGCAATGTTCTCATGAAATTCTCTTCTGGTTGTGTAAAAGTGCTGTCAAGGATATGGTTTCTTTGCTCCATGTCCCCTTTTGAGGATCCCCACAGAAAAACATCCTCCAGAAGTCAGTGCCAAGAAATATTTAATGCCCAAATGTCCAACAATGGGGAAATGTGTATGTGAAGTATGGCATTTTCACATGACAGAGTGTTAGGCAAGCATTAAAAGACTATGTAGAAAGATGGAAAATGTTTATGATATAAGTGAATGAAACAATACAAAATGACATCTATACTGTGATTGCAGATATATAAAATATGTATTCAAACAAAATAAGAATAAACATTCAAACGTAAACTATATAGTGGGATAGGAATTAAAGGTGCCTTTTCCTCTCTTTAAAAACATGCTCAGAGTGGTGCAAAAATGTGTATTGTTATGGGAAACTTTATCTCTCACAAAGTCTGGTGATTATTGCTTGTGATTCTCTTTTCACCTTGGGAGCAAAAAAAGCACAAAGCCACATATGAGATTCATTAACTAGTATTATGTTAGCACTTGAGGCGGACATTTTTTTTCTTTCTTTTCAAGGCTTTGATTGCATTCTACTAAATTTCCTTTTTTGAAAGACTAAACATGAAGAAAAATCAACACATTTGATGGGCTTATTTTCATATAGCTTGTAACATGCTACACAAATGTAGCTAGAGAGGTTAAGAAATGCATTGGGAACAGACTGGGGTGACGCTTCGTTTGGAATATTGCCACCGAGGAGGAGTGCTCTCCCCAGGGCATCATCACATCAGCGATACTTAGCATTCATGCACGTTGCTGGAGATCACTTGATTAAGGTGGTTTTTCCAGATTTCCCCACTGAAAAATTGCTGTTTTTTCTTTTTGTAAGTAACAAATACTTGGAGGAAGATATTTCGAGACCCTACAAATACTTCGTTTCTCCTCAACTTGCATGCACTGATCTTCAGCGTCCATCAGGTAATCTTGACTGTAGCAATTTTTACTGTGATTTCTACCTTGTTCGAATGATGGTTTTTCAACTTTCCTCCTTCCTTCAATATTTATTATTTGGAATTCCTCTATGAGGACAATTTATCCTTTCTCCATCCATATTTTTATTCAGTTATTTATTTATGTATACCAGTATAAACTCATGGATATTCATTCTATGAGTTATAATCCAATGCTATTATCATTTATTTTGTTGCTGAAATTATTATGGATTTGGCCAATAGGAGCTCATTTGGCTCTTGTGTCCTTTTAAAGTGAAACTAGCATTTTTCCCCATTTCTTTGCTTTTTGACCCTTCCAAATGCTCTAGGACCATCCTTTATTTTACATGCCTCAGCCCTGGAATGAACTACTTTTCTAAACAATGCTGATTTCTTCTGTTGAAGAATGGTATTTAGAAAGCAATATCTGTGTGCTCAAGTTAGGTGTGCTCACTCTTTCTGGAGTGTCATTGCTTCTAGGCTCTCCCAGCAGACCGAGATGCTCAGGGACATGGTCGTCTCAGTGGCCCTGCTCCTCCCCTGGCCAAGTGCAGCCCTTATCCCTGCTCCTGCCCCAGGGGTGTAGTGTGTATCCCTACTTTCCTTCCTCTCACCACAATGGGTTTTCATACGAGGGGGGACCAAAACTATGGAATTTATTTATAAAAAAATGTGTATTTATTCTTACCTGTTTAAACTTCAGTCACCTTCAAAGTACTCTCCATTTGAAGCAATACACCTATTAAAAGATTTTTTCCACGGCTCACCACAGTTTTTGAGCTGGTCAGGTTTTTTGCCTTTTAGTACTTCTGCAGTTTCTTGTTTCACCTCTTCTACATGGGCAAAACATTTCCCTTTGAGGACTTCTTTCATCCGGGGAAACAAACAAAAAAAGTTGCTTGAGAAGAGAGCAGGTGAATAGGGAGGGGTGGGGCACGGGGGTCCTGCTATTTTTGGTCAAAAACTGCTGAACACTCAGCACAGTATGGGCAGGTGTGCTCATAAATCACCCTTCATGAAATGGGCAAACTCATTGAAAGAGTTTTTAAAAAAATTTCACTGAAGCTGAACGTAGCCTCTCCCAACAATGCCAGCTGGTACACTGATGCAGATGGGTTCCTGGAACACTCACCTAGTGGGGGAAGCCTGTACTACAAGGGCCCTGCCCTCCAGAAGACAATTCCAGGGGCTTTTTGGTCCCCCCTCAGACTCTACTGCAAACAACTATATTTGTTGCCTTTCCCCCTACAGATCAAAGCTTTCATTCCATAGGAAAATTTGGTATGAGGGTCAACATGGAATCCTGCATCCATCCTCCAGTGGCTCCTGTGTCCCTCCCATATTAGACACTTTCTTAATGCTCTCTCCAACTTTTGCCAAGAGTGCTCAGTGGAGTTTGAGGAGAAAAAGCTTGGAGGGATTGCAGATTCACCCAGTTTCTGTGGCCTGGAGGGGTATCACACTCTGACCAATTCCCTAAGCCCCGCAGGGGAACTTTTCTCATCAGTGTCTCCCTGTGTCCACACCAGAGAAATCAGTGTTCACATCTTGTCTCTCCCTGCAGTGGCCTCTCTCTCCTTAGATGTCGGTTGAGTCAGGGGTTACCCTGACTCAGGATTTCTGATGGAAATCCTGAGTCAGGGTAACCTGACTTTTCAGGTTACCCTGAAAAGGTTTCAGGTTTTCTGATGGATTCGACAAAAGTCACCAGCTTGCAATTTGTTTACTCCCTTTTTTTTTCATTGCAAGAGTGTGACAGATGCTGTTTCTATCTCTCTACACCCTTGAACTAGAAGAGTTATTTGTAAAATAAACCCAGGTTTACACATCTAAGCTTATTTCACCAAAATGGACCACTTACTTTTTGGACATTTAACATATATTACTTCATATGTTATCTCTTTTTATGTCTGAAATACTCCCCATCTGAATTGTAAGTTTTGTGAAAGTTAGAAGTTTTAATGGATTAGTGGTAAGACTATGGAATTTTATCCTTTTCCCCTGCAGGAAAGCATAATGCCTTAATGATGGACCAAGATACTTAAAAATCTGGCTGGTACAATATTCCTCTTGAGGAGGAAGTGGGAAAAGTTAGCAACATCTATGAGCCTTAGGCCCTTCATCAAGATTAAAAAATGAAAGAGTTGGACTAATTGCATCTAACCCTTGGGTTAGGGCATAGAAGGCCTCAGTGAAGTGGAAATGTTTTTCCGAAGAGGTATCCTCCTTAGTGCATTAACATTTTAGCAAACTCCTTTGAACATTACTCCTATTTCCGAAACACTGCAACACATGCAGGTACGTTTCAGGAGGAAAAGAGAGGTTAAAGGGTAACACGTAGGGAAACCTCATCCAGAACTGGGTTCCGGAGGAAGGTGAGAGTGAAAGGGAAGGGGTTCTGGTAGAAAGAGAGCAAGAGGATATGGCAAACACTCACAGCCCACTCCACAGCGTGGCAGAGAACAAGAACAGAGACCGTGAATGCATGAGTTGCTCTCCTGCACACTGTTGCTGAAAGCCTCCAATAACTCAGGTTCTAAGGAAAGTATGTTAGTGTATCTGGGCTACTATAACAAAATACCACAGACTGAGTAGCATAAAAACAACAGAACTTTCTTGCTCACAGTTCTAGAGTTGGGAAGCCCAAGATGAGGGTGCCACCATGATCAGGTGAGCGCCCTCCTCCTGGTCCACGGCAGAAGGGACTAGGGACCGGTCTCTCCGGAGTCTCTTATAAAGAGCACTGGTACCACTGATGAGGGCTTCACTCTCGTGACTTAAGCACCTCCCAAAGGCCCCACTTACTAACACATCAACTTCAGGGGTTAAGATTTCAACATATGAATGGGTGGGGCTGGCACAAATATTCAGGAAGGAAAATAGTTTTAAAAAAGTTCTGTTTGCTGAACACAAGGCAAAAACTACCCTCATTGGTGATATGTACCCCAGGATGGAACCAGTTGAGAAAAATTTATCAGTTTTTATTTGGGTCATAGACTTAGGACTTACAAAGGCCACACAAATGGCTGAGCCCACAGAGCAGACAGAGAGCCATGTAATATTGCCTGTTCATTTGAGGTTCATCTGCAAACACCCACACTGAGGTTCAGACATTGATTTCTAATTCTCTTCTCACTAAGGTATTAGAGGGAACCTCTTAGCCCAGAGGACTGAGAGAAGATGTCTTCAGTCTAGTCTGTTCCATCCAGATTTATCTTCTTACCTTTAGTGTTCTGACCCCTTCCAGGGAACCCATCATTTCCATGGTTTTATTCCATCCACACCAGCTGAGACTGAAAAGATTTTCATACTTCCATCATAGCTCATGAAAACTTCTGAAGCATAATACTCATTCGCTTCTTTTCCAGACGAAGATATAATTAACAATAATGCTAAGTGGACTTGCTCCTTTCAGTAGAATCTGAGAAATCCACGCTTCCACTTACTTTCGAACCCAGGAATGGCGCCTTCTGCTGTGCGCCCTGGAGCTTTTCCCTCTCTGACCTCACCACTCCGGATTCTAGTCAGCTGCTCTGGAGTTAGTGATCAGCAGCGCATTTGCCATATTACTTGTTTTAGAGGAATAGCTCTCTGATTCGAGTTTGCACTGCAAATAGATTTCTTGTGGGAAGGGACCATTACATAGCTCCCAAACAACCACTCAACATCCTCCCAAATACAGAGGGATTCAAGAGATTACCATCTCATAGCCACTAAAGATATGGCTTTTTGAAAAAAATGATACTCTTGCCCTTCCAAGGAGGCAAGAGTCTCTGTGAAAATTGTAAGACACCCCAAGCAATTAGGTAGGATTTAGTAACTCCATAGTTCAAGTTGGATTAGTTTTTTGCCATAGCCAGGAAAAAAATACATTTTTTGGTTAAATCCTCTATAATAGTGTTTCTAAAAATATAGGTTATAACCCAATCATTAGTGAGTTCTGAAATCAATTTAGTGGTTTGTAACCAGCATTTTCTTGTAAAACAGAGTGTAATGGAAGAGAAGAGGAGGGTAGAAAAAAGGAGAAAGGAAATGCACATGTAAGGGTAGATATTATTTCATGAACATTTTGTTTCACTTATAAAGAATACCCAACTACCTCCCTCTTTTGTTTAGTAAGCATATTTTAAGGAACTTGTCTGGACAGTTTAAGACACATATAGATACAACCAATGTCTGAGTCCTCTATCCATTCACATTTTACAAAGGAACATCCTTTCTGCCTTCTTCCTGCCTGGGATTTCTGTCCTATGAATGCTGTGACTCCCAAAGTTCAGCAAGCTCTGATTGTATCACATGGCCAGATCCAAATTCAAGGTCAAGTTTTCCAAATCCACCCATGGCAGCCAATGTCCCAGCTCAGGGTTGGAGTGTATTGAATTGGAAACGGAAAAACACATGAAACTCAGAGATTAGTTAAAAAGAGATGGCAACGACTTATCATATCACACTATGAAAATGATTAACACCTCTGTTGAACACCGTCTTGCATTCTCCTTTAAAACAGCACAAAACTACAAAGGCAGCCAGATGAAAAAGTAAATACAAATTCTTGGCGTGAGGCAGAGAGTGCCAGGTAATAGTCCGGCAAACACAGCAAAACACTCTCGGTGACTCAGAACTGCTGGGATCCCTGGAGAGACCCGGTTCCCAGTGAAAGATAATTAACACCCATGGGTCCCTGCTAGCTCAACCTCACGCTGGCTGCTTTATAGACCTACCCTAAACAAAATGCAGTCTTTTCACTCACACAAGAAAACCTGAGCAGAGAGTGATCTCCGTCCAAAGATCGGTGACCCCTGCAAATCTGGTCATGTGAGCTCCCTATTCAAAACCCCCAGTGTCTCTAATCCTCTCAGAGGGAAATATCTGAATTTTGTAATATGACCTACAAGCTCGACTTTCACTGTCCTTGACATTGCGTTTTAGCTTCGCCTACTTCCACTTCCACCTCCCTCTGACCTCTCTGACCAACTCCAGTGAATTTTTTGGCCAGGAGTTCTCTTAACAGCGGGTCTTTGAACATGCTGTTCAATCTACCTGAAACACTTTCCCTTCTGCTTCATCTACCAACTCCTTTTCATCCTTCAGTTCTTAACTCAGGTGTCACTTCTTCCGTGAAAGCCGCTTTGCCCCATGCCCTCCCCTGCCTGTGCCACCTGCCCCTCCTTTTCTGTGCCCCTGCAGCAGGTACCCTGTCCTTCCACATCACAACATTTTTCCATCTATATTCTAGTCATCTCTACACGCTCTTATGCCACAGCCCACGGGTACAGACAGCGTGGTGTTTCTAGTTCCTAGGGCTTCATTCTTGATTTCCACTTCTCATTCATCCCCAGCATCTGACTCAGTGACATTTTATGATCTTTGTTGCCACAGCGACTGCATTTTCAGTGTATATTGAACTCTAGGTCTTCTCTGGGGCTTGCTTCCCAGTCCCTACAGGTATAACACCTTTTGCTTAAATATTCTCATCTTTGAAATGAGGGTTATGGTTAGGATTATATAAAATAAGGAAGGACCCTCCGGGCAGTTTCTGGAATGTAGGCATTCAGTTCATGGCAATTGTTTTACTATGACTTTGACCTCTTGTGCCTGTGTAGTGACACCTGCCTCCCCTGATTGCAACCATCCCCCTGCTCATCCCCTCTGCAGAGAATACCTACACACTGAAAGATAAAGGCCCCACTTCATGAATTTCCACCTTTGTCCTCCCTATAGACCGAAGCAACATTCTGGAAGGCAAGTTTAGCTAGGATCTTTGAAAACTATCCCCCCAAATTCTATATTGATCTCTGGATTTTCAATATCACTAGCCTCCTTACTGAGTCTCTTCCTGGAGTTGCTGATAACCTCCTGACCAGAAAGAAGCTTCTGTGTGTAGAACATTTGTCTACTGGTTGAGCCCCCGGGGCTAATTGTCCTGGGTGGACACCATCAATGAACACCTTCTGTCATGCCAAAGACCTTCTGCAAAAGATCCTGTTGTACCAAAGAGATTCAGAGATCTGAGTTCTGGTACCTAATCTGTCATGTAGTGGCTAGTGACTTTGGACAAATCTCTTAACGTCTCTCCGTCTCTGTTTCCTCATCAGTAAAGTGAGAAGAATTGAATAGATCGTGTCTATGTTCCATGGCAGCTAAAATATTCTTTGATTCCCTGATTCTGTGTTTAGGGTACATTTCAGTCTGGACCCCAGCAGAAACCAGCTGAAACATTCAAAGTGGGAATTTAAGGAGAACTAAATAAAAGGACTATTTACAAAGATGTGGGTAGGGTGTGAGGAAACCACAAAGGATAATGTAGTACAACCCCATGGCTGGTAATAGCAGAAAACCACAAGCATTCATAAAGTTTCCAGAATCCAAAAAGAAAGGCAGGTGGAGAGGATCACCTAACAAGAGTGGTAGCCTTTGTGGTGGAGGCAGCCAGCTAAGGAAATCCCACCCTATGGGAAGAAACCCAACAGAATTTTTGCTCTCCCCCACCAGTTTCCCACTGATGCTCCTCAACAGCCAGCCAGCTGGAATCCAGAAAACTACAGGGCTCGCTGGTGAGAGTCTTACGGTCCAGCCTCACCAAGTACAATGCAGGGTGGGGAAGGATAGAGAGGAGATTCAGAGGGGCAATCAGAAAAAGTCCAGACCACAAGGATGCTGATGACATTTAATTAGAACCTGGGTTCAGAGAGCCTTTTTGTACATGATGAGTTATGGCTATATAGACATAATCATTTTTATTGTCTAACAGAGTTTTGCTGGTCCCTTGACATTCTGGTTAATGTAAATCATTTGCAGTTCTTTAAAGAAATAGCACTGTTACAATCAGCTCTGCCAAACATTAAGATCAAAGCCACAGGTTAGTGAAATCTGCATTTTTTTTATGTTACTAGATAGTCTTTTTGCAAAATAACTTATGGCAACATAAAATATTTAATGTCGTGTAATAACTTATGCACCTTATTTTGAAAACATTTTTGATTAGATGACCTACAGAGTATCCTTTTGAGAGTAGCCTAAATTATTATTATCCAATTCTTATGTAGATTTATAATTAATCTAACAACTATGATCTGACCATGAATATGCCTTTGCCATCTGGTAGCTTTACCCTGAATCTGATCATGAATAATACATAACCATCTGACAGTTGAATCGAATCCATAATGCAGCCATACATGATGCAGATTCATCTATAGTGTGCTAATTTGCATTCTCCATCATTTTCATCTAATTCTTACCCAGAGTTTTTTTCATTGAGTTTCAGACACCCTGGGAACAATCTACCTACACACCAGGCCATATGGGATGCAGTGCATATTCTCCAGTGTCCTGGGTCTGATCCTAATTGTCACCAGCTGAGCCAAAATGTGTCACTCCAAACATGGGCAGGGGTGCTCTTGGGCATTCATAAGATGCTTAATGGGGCTTTCAGGACGGTGTTACTGACAGTGTATGTTCTAATTAGACTTCTAAGTGCACATTTATTTTTCCCACTAGACCAGTCCTACATGTGGGTGAAAGAGACAGCCATATGACTATAGGTGTCACATAGTGGCTGGTGAGCATGACCACCTTCAAAGAAGTGAAGTGTGAGACTTGAAAATTATAAGCCAAAGAAAACTTTGCCCACCTGACCTCCTCACTTGCACTTCTTTTGTGTTATATTTACATGTCATCTCCTGTGAGTTGGTACTCTCCTGTGGCTTCTTTTGCTAGGCCCTTCTGGGTCTGTGAACACTGTTAAAATCTCTACTTCACATGCCTTATTATACACATTCTAGTTCAAATGCTAAAAGTAGACAGTGCTCATCAACATGAAAAGTATTTCTCAGCCCAATTTGTTTGACAGATCATCAGGTTACAAATTTTGTTTTGTACGGTTATTAAGATATTTCTCTCCATCAATCTTGAGTCTGGGCATTCCAGCAAGTGGAGCCTAGGATATTTGCAATTCACAGTCATGATCCAGTTCCCTTAACAATTAGTTCTGCATTCCCTATAAAATCTCTAATGTTACGGTTGGAAATAAGGAAGCCTGCATGATAATTTAACGCTGGCAGAAATCTATGAATAAAGTTTTGTTGGTGGTGGTTTTGAAATGACAGTAAACTCATGACATTTATATTTGAAAGGAGTGCCACCTGAATTTGAAAGTGACTACAATTTATACATATAAGTGTGAGGGTGAGCAGTTTATTCCACACTGTGTGCTCATCAAAGTTGGCCTTTGATTTATTTTTTTTTTACTGCCACTGTGACCAGCAGATCCTGCAGTTTCACTTCAATTAAACCTGCTTATTTCCATCTAACCAGAGTCATTGATGAAAAGTCACTGCATTAATTGTTGAGGCTTTGGCCCAATTCCTTTTGCATGGATGTGGGCTTATGACCACCCCATTTTGTCCACAACTAACTGGCGGGAAGATGATCTACCTCAAGGCTATAGTACAAGCAACCTACAAGTCAACCAATGACCCACAAGGTGGACTAAGGTTTTGCCCATCAGAGAAGAAGCTATGGAACAAACTCATTTAATATCAAATCTTGGGGAGTTGAAAAGTCAGATGTAGAGATAGGGCAGTTAGTGATAGGGAAAGAAACTGAGGGAGGGGAGCAAACAGAAGCCAAAACCAGGCAGAAGCTGTAATAATGTAAAAAGAGTGGCATGAGCAGTTGGAGCCAAGACAGTTGGATTCAACCCACCGTGGTTAGTCAGAAGCGAGAGGATGGGCATGTGCTGCTTGGCGATGGAATGCACAGCCACGATGCTGAGCTACCGTTCATCTCGAATAACCTTGCAGCATTGGGACAGGGAGGCAGGTGGTGCTGGTTAAATCACCCATTTACCTATTTATGCTTTTTGTCTAACCCCTAATCACACTTGAGGTAGCAATCATGTGAAAAAAAAAACTATTTAATCATGTTTTTTAAAATTTATTTATTGGGGTGACATTGGCTAATATAATTATACAGGTTTCAAGTGTATAGTTCTATGATATATTATCTGTACATTGCATTGTGTGTTTACCACCCAAAGTCAAATCTCCTTGCATCACTAATCATGTATTTTCTGAAATAAATTTTGAAAGTTAGTAAATTTAAAAAGTAGAATAGAATCTTTTCTGAGTTATCTAATTCAATCTTGTTAATAGTGATGTATAAGTCTTATAATTGTTTTGGTCTCACCATCTATAATCTAACCTCTCTGCCCTCTTTATCTAATCAGTGCTTTGGAAAGGGAGCATTAGTAGTTTTGAGAGGGACAGTTCTTCACTGAGAAGTCTCTTCTGTGATTGCAAGGCATTTAGTATTCCTGGTCTAAAGCAGTGACTTTCTGTCTTCCCCTCTGCAACATTGAAAAATAAACCTACACATTTCCAAATGTCCGCTAGGGGGCAGTACTGGTTGGATAAGAACTTGAGCTAAGCCTTTCCATTTGTCAAGGGGCAATACAAACCAAATCTTTAATTCTTTGATTATTTGAAACTATTGATTTCTGTACCTTCTTTGAATTCCAACTGCCTTTAGAGTCAATAAAACATCACTGACTTCTGAATTGTATTTTAATTGTTTCATGTATGTTGGTTTGTATTCTCAGTTTGATCATAAATTTTTTAAAGCCAGCAAAAATCTAGGAAGTTTTCTGCATCCCGCATAGTGCCTTACATGCTCCTGAGTACTTAATGAATTCTTCAGCAACGGTTCCCACCACATCTCTACCTCTGGCCCTTGACCCTGTAGCAATTAGAAAAAGCTCTTCAGAGTTCCTTGAACATACCCTGTGTTAGTTCACCATTATGTCACCACATATACAGTATTTTTTTTTTTGCACATGAGTATACGGAAAGTAACCTTCTTCAAGGTGAAATCCTACCCAATCCTCAAATTCCAGGCTTTCTGGCTAATTACTCCTTTTTCTATAGTTTGTATGAACTTCTATTGATATATAACATCTCTGTTTCTCAGTTTCTTGCTCCTAAAGAAGGCAGAAACTGTTTCTAGACCATTTCCCTAACTCTTAGAATGATTATTGGTAGGTACTCTGTAGAAATCAAACAAGCATTTTTTATTATACCTGATTATGCAATTTTTTACATTTTAAAATTAAATCATTTTTATTGTTATTCTATTACAGTCGCCCCAATTTCTCCCCCATTGCTTTTCCCTGCCGCACCCAACCACTGCTCCCACAGTCAATTCCCACACTGTTGTCCATGTCCTTGGGTCATTCGTATGTGTTCTTTGTCTACTCCCTTCCTCTATCCTGTTCCCCCTCCCCTCTGTTCATTTTTAGTCTGTTCCATGTTTCTATGCCTGTAGTTCTATTTTGTTCATGAGTTTATTTTGTTCATTAGATTCCTCTTATAAATGAGATCATATGGTATTTGTCTTTCACCAACTGGCTTATTTCACTTAGCATTATATTTTCCCTTCCATTCATGCTATTGCATGCCAACAAGTGCTGGAAACAGTGTTAAGTGCCCATCAGTAAATGAGTGGATCAAAAAACTGTAGTACATTTACACAATGGAATACTGCACAGCAGAAAGAAGGAGCTCCTACCCCTTGTGACAGCATGGATGATTACACAAAATTTTTAATATTTATAAGCATAAGCTACATGGTGGAGAATGGAAAATAATGTTGGTCACTAAATAGGAGAAAGCCATTACCCTTTTCTTTGCTATAGCTTGTGTTTTTGCTAAATAATTCTAAAGAAATAGAATATACAAGGTCTCACTACTATTCAGAGCTTGATTCCAACTTACTCGTATTAGACTGTGTCATTAAAGCACCTGAAACAGTCTACTTGGTTATTCCTTGTTTAATTTCTCTCATTTGGTTTGCTCCCTTTTACAGTTGTGCCAATCAAGTACTCAAGATACTACATCTGCTGGTGTCAACAAGAAATTAACTCAAGCTGAACACTCAACTGGAGGCAAAAGAAAATAACAGTCTGCATTTCATTAGAATAGATCATTTCATTTCTATTTAACACTTGACTGGCAGAAGTTTCCTCTATTACTTCCTTATGGTACAGAACAGTGATATTCATATGATTATAAAAAGCATTATGCAAAACAATAATAAAAATAATCATACAGAAAACCTTGTCAACTAATACATTATCAAGAAAAGAAGCATCTGTAGATATGCATGAATTAATGAAAGTTCTGGATCTGGAGCTCCTTTCAGCAACATAGGCCTGGTAAGGAATATTTGGAAACCAGCTCTGGTCTCTATTCAGTTCTACTGATAACTGATGGAGTTCTGATTGGTGAGGAGAAGTGAATGATAACATCTTAAAGGCCATACTCATTGCTGATAAGCCAAAGACTTGAGTCCAGCTGGATGTTGTCGGGGACTTCACCAGGAAGTGGAAAGGTGTTTCCTCAATGTCATTCCATGAGGACTCTTCATCTTAGCAGCAACCATCCAGGTGGTTCAGGATGGTCTCCCAGAAACACTAAGAGAACCAGAAAATCACAATCCGATATCAACAGAAGAATGTGTGAGAAGTGGAAAGGTGAAGATTTCCACAATTTGAATTGTGGTCCATTTCTACTGAGTTTCTAGCAATTAAATAAGTTGTTGAAACTTAATAGACATTTTGTTATGCCATAACAAAATGGCTGCACAAGTGTATGAAATGGATTGGTGACAGAAATCTATTAGGAGAGGCATATCTGCTTTGTCAGTGCTGTTCTGTGTAAACATGTTTTTATACTTACTGCTTCACATAATTGCAGTAGTTTTCTTTTTGGCACAGGTGAGGGAAGCTTTAGTAAAAAATCCTCCGTGTTCTCTTTTGTAAAATGATATTTTCCTTCCGAAGCTGTGGTGTGAAATAGAAATAATAGATGTAATATATTACAGCACTAGGAAGAGAGGAAGGGTGTGGTCAATGGTCAATGTTATTATAATCTACGTTCAGGGTTGAAGCAAGACAGAGTACCACTTGCGCCAGATTAACTAAATATTTTGACCACACGAAAAGCTAATCAAGGAGATAAAGGAAATCATTTGAATCCTTTTTCCAAAGGAGAGCCCCTAAAACTACAGATATTTGGCCCGTTTTGCCTCAGACTCACTCACTCACTCACTTATAAACTGCAGCTTTTCAGAAATGTAGGGACATAAGTTACAATTCTGGTACCTTGAGAAATATTTCACAATACACACCCCTTGCCACTCACCCAGCTTCCTGCTTCTAGAAATTCCCTCACTCATCTTTCCTGGGGCCTAGCCCACTCCTCCTCTCGGGGCAAGAGGCACCCAGATATAATGAAAAGGCTTGAGCACTGGTATTAGACAGAAGGAGGTTTCAATCCAGCTTTCCCAATTCTTGTCCATGAAACCTTAGCAGGTCTCTTAGTTTATCTGAGTCTCACTCTGCTCACACAGAAACCAGGGATAGTAAAGTTTATCTTGTAGGACTGTGCAGAGCATGTTGTGAGGGGAGGGGAGGATTGTGTGTTTGTGTGTGTATAGTGTATGGGGGGTTGTTAATAATGGACTAGAAATTATACCAGAAAAATTAAGATTAATAGTCCTAGTATGTGACACATTAAGTTTATTATTGTGTTATTGCTACACATATGCCAGAATTCTCTCCCCTCCACACAGACATCTCAGGAATAATCTAGGACAAAAGTATTAGATTAAGAGTAATAAACCCATTATATTAAGGCAGGGGCTGTTTTTTCCTCTGAAATATTTAGCTCTTTGACGCGCTTTTCCAAGCCTTTATTTCCTCTTTCAAATGAGTTGGTAAATTGTGATGATTTATGTCTTTTCTACCCTTGATTTAAAATGTCTTTTCTACCCTTGATGTTCTGTCTCTGCCATTGTTAACTTTGTTTTCTTTCTCCGGCTAATTGTTTCACATTTAATTTTATATTTAGTTTTTTTAAGCAATCAATATTGAAATAATTTAAGACTTAGAGAAGAATTTCAAAAATTTCATAGTTTCCATGTACATTTCACATTCATGGAGATTCCCATTAATATTCTACATATCCACACTATATTTATCAAGACTAAAGGATTAACATCAGCATGATACTAATAAATAAGCCATAGTTTTTATTCAGATATCTCCAGTTTATTCAGTAATGTCATTTTTCTGTTCCAGACCCCAATCCAGGTTTCTATATTACATTTAGTTATTGTGTCTCCTTAATCTCCCCCAGTTTGTGACAGTTCCTCAGTCTTTCCTCATCTCTCACAACTCGGACACTTTTGAGATATACTGGTCAGGTATTTTGTAAAATATTTCTCTGTTGGGGTTTATCAGAAGTTTTCTCTGGACAAAATTGGAATAATGGGTTATGGAGAACAATGCTGCAGAGGTGACATGCCCTTCTCATCACATTGCATCAGGAGTACATGACATCATTATGACATTATTGGTGAGGTTGACACCTTGATCATTTGGTGAAAGTGGTATCTGCCACATTCCTCCACAGAAAAGTTACTGTTTTTTTCCTTTAAATATTCTGGGTTTTTTGAAGCATTTCACTAAGTCCAGCCTACAGTCAAGAGAAGAAAAATAAAATTCCACTTCCTGGACAAGGTTGTATCAGTGAATCTCTAATCCCCTCAGACAGGAAGAAGAAACCCTCCAAATGCCCAGAGGCAGTAGCCAAATATATCACCCTCAGTTCCTTAATCATCTACCTCAACAGAAAAAAGGTTTGACTTCAGTCAGCCAGCCTGTAAATATTCTTGGTATTCATTCTTGGGACCAACTCCCAGATATGCCATATGCTTACCAGTAACAATGTAGGAACAATTATTTTGAGTAGTCTTGAAAGTAGACCATGATGTATATTAAGAATACAAATATCCCTTTATCTCAGCATAAACATTACAATTGGAATAATCTCTATACAAATAGAGCGACTCTAGCTTGCTACATGGAGCCTGGGTCCCTTACTAAGTGGTTGCATGGACTGTAGCCCCTGCTGGTTCTTGCTAGACTGTGAAGTGAATGACAAATGAACCGCTATTGTGTTAACCCACTGAGATGTGGGGGTTATTTGCCATTGCCATCAGACTCTCTTCATCAAAGACAGGAAGTCCCCAAAACAGCAGGATTTGTTTCCATTAAATTGTTTGCGTAGGGCCTGGCACAGTCCCATGTGCATGTGGGGACCTAAATGCCTTTAAAGATGGAAAAGAATAAGAAAATGATAAATAGCAAGGCACTACAGGCAGACATCTGGTTTTTGAGAACAGTACAGCTAAACTCTGCACCTGGTTTCCTACAAAGTTGTCACAAAGATTACCTGCAAAGGAAAAAAAATGGGATGATAAAATTCTATTGGAAATGGTAGCAGGAGCAATAGGCTTAAAAACAGCCCAGATGGAGTGAAAGTTCCCTGGAGGTTTCCGACTCACAATTCTGAGTCAATGTAGGAGCAATTATTTCAAGTATTCTTGAAACTAGACCATGCTGTACATTAATAGCACAAAAACCCTTTTATCTCACAGTCAACTTTATCAATGGAAAGTTAGATGGGAAATAAAGCATAATCTAACTTAATGGAAAATAAATAGGGGTACTTGGCCAGGTTTCTATAGCTTTCAAAGAAATTGCCTACCTGGTAATTGTACAGTAATGAATTACCACATATCTATCACCTCTTAAGCGTTACTGCTTTTCCGTTGCGATATATCTCATAAAAAGCCCTTTTCTGCTATATTATCAATAGGAACTCAATTTTTATCATCAAACCTCAATATTTTTTAACTCACTGAGTATATTCTTTTCTATACTTTCAGTGTATAGTGAGACTTATTATGGAAAACCTATTTATGTGACGTTTCCTAGGTAGACAACCCAGAGGTCCATTCCAGCTCCCCTCTCTCTGTGTCTTCTCGAGGATGTCCGAAAGACACATGTGCCCTGCTCTGGCCCTGAGAAGTCATGGCCAGTCTAGTTGGCGAAGAGAAGGTGTTTTCCAAAAACTCCAAGACTTATGACTAGAGTTCTCATATTTAGTCATCCCACATCTTGAAAACACCGAGTCAGCGGTTTTTGATGGGCTCGCAGAGAAATGCTGCCATATCCACTGAGGCGAATTATATAAGGAAGTCTGTGGCTTCCTGCCTCCTCTGGCCTGGCACCCAGGGGACTGACTCGGAAAAGTTGTGCTTTATGCATTAAAACATGGCTCACTGACACTCAAAAGCACTCAACATGTTCATAGACTCACTTGTCGTTGTTTAAAGTGTGAAAAGGCAAGGCCCAACATTTATTTCAGGAAAGACATAGAAGATAGACATAAATAAAGAAGGATGAACTGCCCCTGCCCTCCAAAAGGTAATTTGACAATCAGTTCTTTAATTTAATAGCTGCTATACACTAATGAGCAACTCCACATGTGAGCTCCCTCTGGAAGTTAACGTTGATATTGGCAAAATGCATTCAGATTCCCTATAACAAACTGAACAAACTCTAAGAAATTCACTCCACTCCATATCCCCTAATTCCTGACATTTGGGGCTGGGTTCTAATGCCTGAATAGATGTTAAAACAACCTAGACGTGATTGGAATTTACCTTGAGTTTCCTCTGAGGAGATCAGTCTTTTATCCTAACTACCCCTTTGGCAGAGGAAGCTCAATAAAATGCCCTCTTTAACGTGCAGGCATACCTCGTTTTCCTGCACTTTGCTTTGCTGTGCTTCGTAGATGTTGCTTTTTTTTTTTTTGCAAGCTGAAGGCAACCCCCCCCCCCCACCAGCAAAAAGATTATATGACTCACTTTATTGGACCTGAATTTCCCTTGGTTTTTACTAAGTCTAATTAGGCTGCCTCGTTTGATTGTCCTGCCATTTTCTATTTGGTTTTTCTGTTGTTGTTGTTGTTGTTGTTGTTGTTGTTGTTGTTGTTATCATTGTTGTTTTTCCCCTGAGTGTGTGGGGTGTTACTGCCTTAGTATTCCTATTAGAGAACAATTCCCCTCCATCCCATCCACCTTCTGTGTAGAGAAGAAATCATGGGCACAGCCCTTCAGCTTTCAAGTGGGTTCAGTCTTGCCCAAGGATTAACCATTTGACTGTGTACTTAGGGTGACTATATACTCTATCTTTCAAACTGGGACACTTTTTAGAGCACTATTATTGATTGCACCTTGACAGCAGACATAAACCAGGGCTGTCTTGAACAAACTGGAACATACAATAACACTATAGGGATTCAAAACAGAGCTGTGTGCTCCTATCTCTCAGATATTTTAAAACCTTCCATGGGACATTCATTTCTCTCAGGGGGCTCACAAAACAGACCTCTTTCCATGACATCAGCTGAAGGCCGGGTAGCACAGTGGTGGTGGAGCACCGGGGCTCTGGCTCCCTTCCAACCCTCTGCTCCTCACCTCTGGATGACGACTTCCCATCTCCCAGCTATAGAATCGCATCTCCTGGGCTCCAATTCCAGCACTGTTCTTTCTGAGTCATGTAACTTTATCTGAAAATGACTCACAAGGTTCTGTAGAATGATAAGAGTTACAGTTATAAAACAATAATCAGAGGTCTAATGCATCATAAGCACTCCATTATCTATTGGCTGCTTCAGGAGTAACCCTTTTACTTCGTGAGAACATGCCTTCCAGTCGTGCCCACTTCTTATTACTCTGCCAGCCTGGTCGATGTGGTGCATGCCTTCCCATCTAAGCACTCGCTGATGTGACTGGTTATTTTACACCTCGGTGTTTGCCCAGGCATTTTGTCCTCCCATTATTCTTCATATGCTGTTTCCTGTTTATTTTTTGTATTTTCATAAGATTGCCTCCAGCCAAATACATTGAATGCCCTTTCACTATTCAGAGTCTCTTCTGCACAATGGAGTGTTAAAGAACACACCAAAATGAATCGCGACTTCATTTTCAGTGACACGTTACTCTGTCTCCATATCTTCATGGGAGTTTCATGTCAGGCATCAGTTTCTATTCTATTACTGCCTGAAGGTTACAAAAGAATGCATCTTCAGAATCATCATTAGTATCTTCTGCTAGAATATGCATGACTCTCTGTGACAATTTAATAAATCTTGCATGAAAACTGGTGTGGAGTCACCTTTTGTCAAAGAAATCATGAGGAGAAAAAGGTGTTTTCCAGGTTTCAAAAGGAAATGACCTTTGTTCTTTCTGTATATTATGGCCATGGTTCAGGCATCTCACCCTGCTGAAAGCAGAAAAAATACCTGCCTTAATCTCTTAGCAGGTACAAGCAACTACGACGTTACAATTATTTATGTGAACCACCATTATCAGAGGGAGGAAAAAAACGAACATACTATTTTACTCACATTAACTGATTAAAATAGTTAGGCTTAATTTCCATATCTTATTCATAACTTTGCAGGAATGGGAGGGAGGATAGAGGAGAAAGGCCCCCATGGCCATAGACCACATCCTGACCCTGTGACCACCCTAAGCACCGTCTTACTTGTCAGCAACACTCACAGTCACTGAACATTTCATTGACTTCTGGCATTTAAAATACCTAATCTCATTTATTCCTCAGAATAATACTATGCGATGGGTGCATCAGTAGTGTCAAAATACAGGTCACAGTACAAGGGAACAGAGGTGTATTAAAGTTAAATGACTTGGTCAATGTCAGTGAACAGGGTCATAAAACCAGGTCAGGCTGAATCCAACACCCACACTAACGATTAGGTTGTGTCTTTCTCAGGGGAGGTATGGATTAGTTGTGCCTGTGAAAAGTTTGCAAAGGGTATGTTTACTAACGGTGAGTCAATAGAATTGTTTAATCCACAGAGAGTAGCATATAAATATACAAAAGGCTGCTTCACCAAGGTAAGTGATCAATAAGAAACCTATTGTGTGCTGTGCAAGGCTGACATCTTACACAATATGTGTAAGTCTAACCAGCTGCTAACCATTTTTTTCAAAGCTACTTTATTCTTCTGTCCAATGAAGCATATGCCAAAGTTCAAAACCAAGAGTACTTCTTCACACAAGTAGACCTTGTAGTTGTTTCTTTGATGAATGACTTCCATGTCAGAGAGACTGGTCCAGGCTATTGTTCTAGAGAGGTTCACTGCCATTGCACCTTAAATGTTTTAAGATTGGTTATGTCTGTACTGTAAGCATGATGAGAGAATTTTGTAAGGAGCAGATGATATGTTCTAGAAGTTTCCATCTAAAATTAGACTGAAAAATGATAATAGTAATCAACATTTAAAGCACTTAATAGGTTCCAAGTATTTCATATACATTAATTTACTTAATCTTCAAAATAACTTTGTGGAATATTGCCGTTTTTAGTCCCATATTAAAAATAAGGAAACTGAGAGGTGGTCACTCACTCTAATTGGTGGGGCCCAGATGTCCTTAGTCTCAAAGACAGGGCAGGGCAAGGATGGCACCTGAACTATGGACGGAGGCTGAACTAGGTGCCTCTGTCCATTCACTGACCACTTACTGTTTGACTTGCAATCCAAGCCAAATACTAACAGTGTCTTATTTTACCCCCCGCTTAAACCTAGAAATTGTCATTCCAGTTTTACAGATACAAAACCAAGATTTACAGAAGTTATTTGCCTTTTGTCATGGAAGGAAAAGTGGCACAACCAGTATTTGAACACAAGTGTTTTTATCTCCAAGTCTGGGTTTTAACCCTCATGACGTCCAGCAAGTCTTTGCTTAGATAAAATTTCTTCTGTCATTTCAACTTTACACATTTTGCTTTTGTCTCAAGTAGATTATTTGTAATTTATTAAAACCTATTGTTATGCTTACTTTTCCCTATCCATGTTTAATTTATCAATATCTAGGTCTCCCAAACAAGTCCGAAATTTGAACACACTTTTCCTTAAGTCCTCTTTGCTCTTGTCTTAGTGTATTATTTAGGTATTATTTAGACTGGTATTATTAAGGACATCTGCGGGGGTGTCCAACCCACAGTCTGCAGGCTACATGTGGCCCATGATGGTTGTTTATTAAAGTTGGCCCAGTTTTGCCCAATTGCTCTCCCCTGCCCTGCCCATACCCAGATCCCACAGTCAGTCCCCACTCTGTTGTCCACATCCATGGGTCGTTTATACTTGTTCTTTAATTAGACCCTCTTCCCCTTCTTTCCTTCCTTATCCCCCAACCCCTCCCCTCTGGTCCCTGTCAGTTTGTTCCTTGTTTACATGCCACTGGTTCTGTTTTGTTCATTTGTTTGTTTTGTTCATTAAGTTTCACTTATAGGTGAGAGCATATGGTATTTATCTTTCACCACCTGGCCTATTTCACTTAGCATAATACTCTCCAGTTCTGTCCATGCTGTTACAAAGGGTAGGAGAGCCTTCTTTCTTTCTGGTGCATAGCATTCCATTGTGTAAATGCACCACAGTCTTTTGATACACTCATTTACTGATGGGCACTTAGGCTGTTTCCAGTACTTGGCTATTGTAAATAATGATGTTATAAACATAGGGGTATATAGGTTCTTTTGGATGGGTGTTTCAGGATTCTTCAGGTATAACCCCAGCTGTGGAATTGCTGAGTGAAAAGGCAGCTCCATTTTCAGTTTTCTGAGGAAATTCCATGCTGTTTTCCACAGTGGCTGCACCAGTCTGCATTCCCACCAACAGAGTATTAGGGTTCCCTTTTCTCCACAACCTGGCCAGCACTTGTTGTTTGTTGATTTGTTAATGATAGCTATTCTGAACAGTGTGAAGTGGTATCTCATTGTAGTTTTAATTTGCATCTCTCTGATGGCTAGTGATGTTGAGCATCCGTTTCATATGCCTATGGGCCCTCTGTATGTCCTCCTTAGAGAAGTGTCTGTTCAGGTCCTTTGCCCATTTTTTAATTGGATTGTTTGTCTTCCTGATGTTGAATTGTACAAGTTCTTTATATATATGGGAGATCAAATCTCTGTCCAAGTTATTGTTGGCAACTATGTTTTCCTATGTGGTTGGTTCCCTTTTCATTTTGCTGATATTTTCTTTAACCGTGCAGAAGCTCTTCAATCCATGAAGATGGTATAAGCTTCCATTTATTTGCATCTTCCTTAATTTCTTTCTCCAGTGTTTTATAGTTTTCCAAGCACAGTTCTTTTACCTCCTTAATTAAGTTTATTCCTTGGTGCTTTATTTTTCTTGTTGCTATAGTAAATGGGATTTTTTCCTAGTATCTGGTTCCAATAGTTCATTGTTGGTATACAAAAATGCCTTTGATTTCAGAATATTGACTTTGTATATCATTATTTTGCCAAATTCACTTATTAAATCAAGTAGTTTGCTGGTGGAGCCTATAGGGTTTTGATCTTTCTTTTTGATGAAGCACTTCTCCCGGGGCATTCCAAAGTGTGAAATTTTTTAAAAATTGTGTCAGTTTCCTAATTTCTTTACTAAAATGGTACTTCAGCTGGATATAAAATTCTAAGCCCCAAGTTCTTCTCCCTCAAAACACTGAAGACTTTATCCAGTGTTGCTGGTAAGAAGTCTGCCATAAATCTAGTACTTGTTCAGATTTTTTCTTTCTGGGAAATTTTTTAATTTCATTTTTGTCTTTATGCTCTGAAGTTTAACTGTAACCTAACTAGATATTTTTAAATTCAACCTTTTTAAATTATAGTCAACATGCAATACTAAATTAGTTTCAGGTACCAAAATAGTGATTAAACATTTATATACTTTACAAAGTGATCACCACAATAAATCCAGTAGCCATTTGTTGCTATATGTACTTTTTATGATATAATTGACACTATTTCCTATGACATGCATTCCATCCACGTGACTTATTTTATAAGTGGAAGTTTAGTTTTCTTATCTGTTGTGTTCAGCACTCCATTAGCTTTTTATACTGAGCTTTTATATCTTCCTTGAAGCCTGGGAAATTCATGTTTATATTTCCTCCTCTCTGTTTTGCTACTTGCTCACCTCCTGGGAATTCCATGTTATAGATTTTGACACCTTTATTTCATGGTTGCATGACTCTCCACATTCCTTATGGGTTCCATCTCTTGCTGACATTTTCCCTTCCTGACGTCTTCCAGGAAAGTATTGTGACCCAGCCCTTTGACCCACTAGCTTGTGCTTCAGTTGAACCTATCCTAAAATTGCAATTGGCTTTCTGGTTGTGTATGGTTTTTGGTTTTTGGTTGTCAAAAGTCAAAAAAAAACAGATAGATGCCTATCTGTTTGTTTTTAACATCAACAGTTATGTTTCATACCCCAAATTTTAAATTAGTCTTTTTTCCTGCTCTATAATATCAAAAGTTTCCCTTATCTTTCTGTGAGAATATTCTTTAGGAACACTGTAAATTCATATTCTGTTTGTTGTTGCTGTTGTTCAATTGAAATTTCTCTTTTTTTTGATTGAATTTATTGGAATGACTTTGGTTAATAAAATGATATAGGTTTCAGGTATATTCTGCTTCCTCTGGCAAGGCTTTTAATTTCAGTTCTCCTTCTTATTTGGAGCTTATGTTTCTCAAGTATCTAATCTTTTTTCTTAGGAGCACACCTTTTATTCCCTTGAGCAATGGCCTAGCTTGGGTTCCTTCAGGGAATGATGGTATGGAGGATCTTTGGAGCAGAAGATTTCAAAGGCTACCGCCTGGGCTCACTCATTCCAGCCCCCTACACAAGTTCCCTGCCCACACCTTATCTTGTGGGGTTTTTGCTCTAGGCACTGATCTCAGCGACATTGGGACAACCATCCCTGTTATAACTGCCTAGTGCAGGAGGATTGGGAAGGAATGGAGGACACATACAGAGTCCAACTTGCCCACCACTTCCCCTTGCCATTGGCTCTCCACCCCAAGAAATCACTGCTCCCTATTTACCTGGGCCATGTGAAAAAGGTTGGTAATCTGCTGTGACTCCTTCCCCCATACACGTTAAACTTTCAGTTTCGGGTCCATTCAGAAAAATGTGGGAGAACAAAATGACCCGGCATCATTTCTCTTTGTTTCCTGAGTCTGCTGTCCCTCCAAAATCAAGATCAATCCTTTCCTTCTAAAGAAGTTTCAATTTTGTGTTAGTCACTGGGACCCATTTGTGTCTCTATATTTGTGTGGTCAGGACCAGCGTCATTTGTGACCATCCTGTGTAGTTGTACAGCACCCAAATATAGATGCTCCCTCATGATTTAATGCTCTACTGTCACTACCTTGAAATCCTGAGTACTTTTTGAACATAGGGCCTGCATTTCCATTTCACCTTGGGCCCCACGAGTAATGCATCCAGGACTGCCCGTGGCATCTCCAAGAATGGCTTTAGCAGCTTCTGTCAAGTCACCAAGTTATCTGAAACTAACAAAAGTTAGATTTCTGAGGAATTCACCCACAGTTCTCTGAACGTGGTCAAGTACAGGCTGTTCCTTCAAATTTAACAAAATTTCAACAAGTTACTGGGGATGTGGGGAGAAGGATGGTTCAGACCAGCATCTCATTATCTGTTACAGCAACTATGAAGAGACAGTACCTGTATACCACCCACCTCAAACATCTGGAGGGTCTAAAGAGTCCTCATTGCAGGCAGGTTCTCATCTAGTAAATGTCCAGCCCTCCTGTTTTTTTTTTAGGTCTGAGTTTGGGAACCATAAACTCTGGTAGGTAAAACCTTAGAGCTTATTTTAACCTGAAAGTATCTATAAATGCATGACAAATCATGCCTATACATCTAGAAACAGATTTTCCTGGGAATACAGTCTGTAGCTTCATAAGATTATCAAAGACATCCAGACAAAGGTTGTGAAACACATCCAGCCCACAGTTTTGTGAAAAGATTCCACAGGCTCTATGACAGACAGAATTCAGTTCCTCCCCCACACAACTCACGCAGCACATACAAGATTTTCTCACTAGAAATGATGTGGTCCCATCCTAAAGGTATGAATTAAGAGTAATCACTAGTTATTGATGAGGGCTTATTTGAGCTTAGAATGTACTGCATGCTGTGTTTTATTAAGGTTAATTTGAAAAAGGACCAGCAAACAAATTCTTCTCAAATGGTCCAATACTTGATAACCTTTTACCAGGTTTTCTTTCTAGTACTTGGTAATCCAAGTACTAAAGTATTTTTTTAATTGTATTGAATTTATCAGGGTGACATTGGTGAGTAAAGTTACATAGGTTTCAGGTGTACAGTTCTACAATACGTCATCTGTATATTGTATTGTTGCTCACCATCTGAAGTCAAGTCTCCTGTCACAATTTATCCCCCTTGACCCTCTTATACCTCGCCCCACCACCCTTTCCCTTTCCCTCTGATAATCACCATACTGCTGTCTGTGTCTATGAGGAGTTTTGGCGGGGGGGGGGGGGGGGGGGGGGCACTTAATCCCTTCACCTTTTTCACCCAGCCTGCCAACCTCCCTCCCCTCTGACAGCTGTCATTCTGTTTTCTGTGTCTATGAGCCTGTTTTTATTCACTTTGTTACTTTATTTTGTTCATTAGATTCCACATATAGATGAGATCATATGGTACTTGTCTTTCTCTGACTGACTATTTTACTTAGTATAGGTCCATCCATGCCATTGCAAAGCGTATGATCTCCTTTTTTACCATGGCCAAGTAACATTCCATTGTGTTTAAAAATTTTCCCAGTAGTGTCAGGACAATGATCGAGGTGACAACTTGTTGTGCCAGTTTTCATTCTTGCTAATTATATTCTGTTAGCATTGTCTATTACCAAAGATTTGTTTGAAGGAAAATCTGTCCAGCTTTCAATGTGACTGAATCCAGTGCTTCGGCCAATGCTTCCCCCTCCCTCCGTGACCCCTCCCGCCTGCCCAGCCACCACACAGTTTATCTGAAAATCCCTGCTGCTCCACTTAATTGACTGCTTTCAACAAAGAGAAAAAAAATGCAACTCTTGGCTTGTATTTTTCCAGTTCACCTTGATAATTACAAGTTTGAAAATTAGAGATGTACAGTGATTGGCAATCTGACACGTTCCCTAGCATTACCGCTGGTACAGAGCTTAGTAAAGCTGATAGAAGAAAGAAAGAAGGAATAAACACATGCTAGTAACAACAGCTGATATTTATAGTGTGCTGTTTTCCCGACAAAAATACTTTAAGGATATTTTCAAAACAACCCTCTTCCTAAGAAGCTATCATCACCCCACTTGAGGAAATTGAGACACAGAGAAATAAAATTATTTGACCACAGTCAGGAGAGGAGCCAGGACCTGCCCTGACAGTTTGACTTGGGAACTCAGTGTTTACAACGACTTCATGATATCTGCTCCCAGAATCAGAGCTCCTGTGTGGCATGAGAATACCAGTGTAACCACACAACTACTAATAGCGTTCCAACGAATAGCAAATAAATTAGATCATGTGCTTAGTCTACACAGATGTATTATAGGTCCACATGAGTCTCCTATAGGATTGTTAAAATAATAAAAATACCCTACAGAGCCCTGTGAAGGCTGCACGGAGTTCAGGAAATGTCAAGCTGCAAGTAAGAACCTCCTTCTTTCCTGAGGAACGATGCCCTCATCTCTACCTCTGAGCTTGTAGCCAGAGTCCAACTCATAGTTGGGACTGAATAAACATTTGCTGAATTAAACTAAATTAAGTGTGACCTTGCACTAGTCCCTTCTCTAAAACTGAGTTTTTTCACCTCTAATAAATGAAGAGGGGAGTCCAGAGCTATGGGTTTTCAACCTTGGCTGTACCAGAGAAGCCCCTGGGGGAACAATAAAAAGCACTAATGTTCCCACTCCACCCCAGGGATCTTGGTCTGAGGGAGGTTCCAGGCTTTATTGCTCTTTTTTTCTCCCACCTGCCCCCCTTCCCCCAGGGAAGCTAGAGTTGAAAACCATAGACCAGTATTTCTTGAAAGTTTGTCATCTAAACCAGCAGCAGCAGCCTACAAAAAACTCAAGGTCATACTGAAAATAGCTCCACTCCACTTACATAGAGGTGCAGACAGATGAGAAATGCTTCCCAGAGAACAATAACCTGATTCATTAGCATATTTAATTTCTTACAAACCCTTAGACACATGTTACAGTTGGTTCAAATGCTACTGCCTCGTGGAAACCACTGACCTTAATTTCCCAACTCCCCTGCCACCCACTTCAACCAAATTTCCTTAGGGGGGAGGGGATGTTGATCAATATACTTAAACTGACTAGTTATACTGGATCTATTCTCTTTTCCCCTTTTTTACCTACTGGCGGCATTTCTAGCAGCATTTCACCTGTCATCTTTAATGACTCTTATGAAAGGAAATATTTTTAAAAATATCTTTTAAAGATATTTTAGTTGAAGTAAACAGAGAAAAACTTAATTTCCTTCTATCTGATTAGATACTCAGATTTGGAAATCTATAAATGTTTCCAGGTCTGCATGCTCCAAAATACTTTTTAAAGGTCATTTACATAATCCTGTCAAGAATGCCATATGGTTATCGGATCAAAGACATAGTCATTACTTCTGGGACTTTCATCCTGTCCCAAGATTAGCTTCCTTAGCATGTTCTGTGAGCTAATGGACACTTTTCTTTAAACCTAACACAGGCTGGCAACATTCTTCTCCATGGATTTAGAATTTTAATTCACAGATTATGCAATCACCAATTTTTAAGACGTAATTTGTTTTGAGGGCGAAGTTCTCTTAGGGAAAGCAGTTTCCTCTTCAGCTATTTTGCTTTGAAGAAGAGCTAATGTTTTGTAACACCAGAAGTGTGTGCATCTTCCACAGCACTGCGCTGTGGTGACTTTGACTCAGATGAGAACTTCAGTCTCATTTCTGCAATAGTCTCAAAGGAATTTTTAAATGTCTCAGAGAACAAACAAGTCTCTGGTATAACATTCATATCTATGACATTTTGTGCACTTTGTGAAGGAAGAGATAGACAATTATCACAGTAGAGGGAAAGAAGGATTTTAAGCCCACAAACGTAGGTTTAGATAGGAATGTATCTGTGTTTATGTCATGTGTCTGGGAGGCAGTGTGGCCTCACTGTAGGAATCAGAGGAACCTGGGCACAAGTTCAGGTTCTGTTACTTACCAGTTGTATCATCTTCTCACCATTTCACTTCTTTGTCTCTAAAAGTAGTAGCAATGATAATAATGTCATGAGCTATTATCAGTATGAAATAAATGACATAGAGTTATTATTGTGCTTTAATATGTAACTTCACAATCAAGTTTGTTAACAGAATAGTGGTGGTGATGACGGTGGATGTACATGTGCGCTTTCTATGTACTGTAGTGGTACCATGTACCCATGCACCACTCTGAATCAAAGATGTTCTTTGATTTATTTATCAAATAATGATAATACCCATTCAATACCTTTATCAGGTAGTATGCTAGTAAATGTCTAAGAACTCTCTCTTGTATCGGGAGTGAGATAAGGGAGGAAACCCCTGGTTTGTAGTATTTCCTTGGTGTAAAACCGACATCCAGGGCCAATCTACCAGCACAGCATGACGTGACTGAAAATAAGTTGAGAAGAGATGCCCATGACTGGCTATAGGTCACTGGCTCCAGCTCACCATTGCGTTTATCAGCTCTTAGTACCAGCAGCCTGGGATTGCTGGACATGACACAGATTGCTCTCCCTCAGAAGAAGCTACGTGGTTTCCAGGGATTAAATTTGCCCAGGCTTGCACTATACATAAAATAACTAAATAAAATACCTGGTGACTATGGCTGAGGCTCCCCTTAGAGGGTCTTGTTCAATGGAAGAACTGTCTGATATTAGAGCAGAAAAGAGCCAGAGATCTGCTCTCTTGTCAGACAATCCTTCTGGTACAATCTCTGATTCTGATAAGGAAATTTGAGCGCCAAGGGCTATGACATTAGGTGACTCACCCACATTCCTACTGCTGTTTTCTAATAGTAATAAGATTAGAAACCACCTCTCCTTGCTGTTTTCTTTCTATGACTCCTGCCAGCACAACGTGGGGTCTCAGGCCAATCAGTGACGGAACTCAGTAACAGAAAAAGAATCTGTTTCTGTTTGCTGCAGTCTATCTTTCTAGCCACTTGAAAAGAACACAATCAATCAGGATTTTTTCCCAAATGCCCGCACATGCACTTAGGTCTAAGGGTGGCCTTGGAATGGCCTTGTATTCATAGTTGAGACTGGCTTTATGAGATGCTTTGGGTGTCATCAGAAAGCAGGCCTCTTCAAAGGTAAGCACGCAGGAAAGGGACTTGCAGGGAAGACCACACTATGATAAGATTTTAATGTACTGACGTTCCCTTTTGTAAATCCATTTGTTTTAAATTTACAAATTTTAGAGCACCTGTCTGTGCCAGGCATCACTTTTCTAGATGCTGCAGATTCAGTCAAACAGCACAGAGAAAGCTCCTGCCTTCACGAACTTGCTTTCTGGGTAAGGGATGGGGCGGTAGGTGGGAAGAGTGAGAAGAACAGAAAGTGATTGGTAAGATATCTTATAGTTCCAGAGAAAATACGTGCTCTAAAGAAAAGCAGATCAAAGTAAGGAGACAAAGCCATGGCAAAGGGTGGAAGGGGTTGCTATTTAGATATGAAGATCAGAGAAAAAGGCCTTTCTGAAGCGATGACCTTTTGGCAAAGTCCTGAAAAAAACGAGGATCTGGGGGAAAAAGTGTCCCTGTGAACGGAAAAAGTTAAGCATGAAGACCCAAAACAAGCCAGTGCGTGTGGAACACCGGAAGGTCTAAGGAAAGGATAGTAAGAAAGATCAAGAAGGACTAGCGTTGTCATGGAAATTTGTTTGAGGTTTGATTCTAATTATGGTGGGAAGCCTTAAATGGTTCCGAGCAGTGAAAGAAAGGGACTTGATTAAACTTGGAAGATCATTCCAGCTGCTGTGTGACTACAGCTACGACTTGAAGCAGAAAGTCAATGTGGCCAGCTACAGCACTGGTCCAGTTCAGAGATGATGGTGTCTCAGACAGCTGTTGCGGAAATAGTGAAAAGCGGTTGAATTCAGTATAGATTTCGGAAGTTTTCCTAGCACGACTTTCAGGGAGACTAGGTGTGGGGCATTAAGGGAAAGGAGGAATCAAGGATAACTCCTAGTTCTTAGGTCTGAACCCATAATTTATGGTACTGCCATTAATTGGACAGGGAACACTGAAGGAGAGGGAGTTCGGAAGAGGTCAAAAGGACAGTACTTTTTTTGGACATGCTAAGTTTGAGATGACTATTATTAAGCCTAAAGATAGATATAGATGTCAAACTAAGGGAAGAATTTGAGTCTACAAATATAAATTGCAGTGGCATTAGTATTTCATTGGCATTTAAAGCGAAAGGATTCATGAGACAACCCAGTACAGGATACAGAGGAGAGAAGAGGTCTGAGGGCTGGGGACAGAGTCTTGGGACTCTGTAGTATTTAGAGGTCTGGGAACCAGGAAGATTCAGCAAAGAGCCTGAGGAAGAATATCCGGGGAAGGAGAAGAACACTCACAATTCTGTGTAACTGAGAAGCCAAGTGAAGAAAAGTGCTTCCAGAATAATGGAGTAATTGCTAATATAATAGTCTGCTAGAATTTAAGTAGAAAACTCAGAACTGACCTGTGGATTTTAACAGGTGGAGGTTACTGGTAAAATTACAGTTTCAGTGTAGGAGTAGGGAAGAAAACCTGACCAAAATGAATTAAAGGGAAAATAGGAGACTGTGAAGTGATGATAGCAAGTATTAATCAACCACTCTAGTGAGAAAGTGGACTTTTTTTGAGATGGGCGATATTTCAACATGTTTGTATGCTGCTATAAGTAATCTGGTAAAGAGGGAAATTTGTACGTTGAGGAAAGGTGTTATCGCAGGAGCGATACATATCCTTGAGTAGACGAGAGAAGGTGGATCCAGTGTTCCAGGTGGGGAGATAATGGAGGTAACAGTCCATCATTGAGGCCAGAAGAAGACAGCAAACAGGAGCAAAAATGTGGATGGGTTAGAAAATCAGGTGGGGAAATATATTGCAGCTCTCTGCCAATGGCTTTTATTTCTACAATTGATGTAAATGCAAGATCCTGATCTAAGAGTGAGAATGAGTCGAGGCGTGTGGAGACTCAGTAAGAGAGAATAACCACAGCTGTGGTAGTAACTGGCTAAGGAAGGATGAAAACAAGAGCATTCAAGGAGGATCTGAAGTGGAGGGTAAGGTGTGAGAGTCCATTGTCTAAATGAACATTATGTGATGTTATCAAAAGTGACAACATAATTAGTGGAAAAATAAAGAAGATATACCAGGTACTTAAATTTTTAATGAATTATGGAGTGTGTCTGGGAGGGGAATAGTTCATTTCAGTAGGTCAGGATAGTCACAGATGGTGTAGTCTAAGGTAAGTATGCCAGAGACCTTGTGTAAAATGAAAGTCAAGGTGAAGGTTTGAATAAAATAAACAAATAAAATGGCACATAGTACACACACATACACATACATAGAAGTGCACAAAGAAAGCGTACAAGTACATAAACACACATGTATACACAAAAATGAATGCCCACACTGATCTCCAACCTTTGAACTTTCAATATAAAAACAAGTTGAAGAGCTCTGCCTCCTCTGATAATCTTAAAAGTATTTAATTGCCAATAATCGTACCTCATACATTCATGAAAAAGGTGAAGATATAATATCAAATTAAATATTTCTTCATCCTTTTCTTATCCACTTCCCATATTTTTTAGCTTTTCTCTTATTCTCCTTGCCTTTCTTTTGATTATGCTTAAAATAAAAACATTCCTCAATCCCTAAGAATTAGAAGACAACTGAGTGATGGTGCTTCTTCTCATTTCAGTTTCAGGTGGGTGCGGAGTTTCAGAGCAGCAGTAGCAAGGCTGCCGCCATTCCCGACACCAGCCTCCTCACAACCCGTTATCGCCTGCACAGTGCAGGGGCCTGGCCGTGAGGAAGAACACACAGAAGCACTATGGTAGTCAACTGCAAGTTACGACTGATTTGTGGACTGTGAAATCTACAAAATGGGTCTTGACCAACACTTTTTAAAAAAATAATAATTTAAAAATACAATAGAAAATTATCAGAGCAAATTACATGTAATAAAGGTAAGATTGGGGGGAAAACATGTTTATATGAAGATTATGTATGTGTGTGAGTAAACATCATGTATAAATATTCATACTTAGACACATACATGTTATGAGTCATGACGTAAAATATACTGTGGGTCACAGTCAGCAATGTTTAAAGGCAACTGCCCTAGGAAATCCTATCCACGTGGACAGCCACTAAATTCTAAATCCATTCGGTAAGAAAGGGATTGCAGAAATTGTGCCTCCCTATCCTTTATCCCTGTCTCAGCCTGTAACTCTACTTGCCTACTGAATATCCCACTCATTCTTATGTTCAGGTTACTCAAAACAACTACCACATTTACTTCAACCCAGCGCATCTCCCAGCCTTGACTGTCTATATCTCTAAAATCATTCATTCATTCACTCAGATGCAAACTTTTGGAGTAAGCCAGTGAGCTGTTAGCATGTTTGGATTCTCCTTAACTGCTTTTGTTCCTCTTTGGTCCCCCATCTAAATGCCACCACCCTAACTTTCCCCCAGTACTGCTACAATATTCTCATATCAGACGTCCTGGTCTATGATTACCTAGGTTGTCGGTCCATATACCTTTGCCACTTAAATTCTCTAAATCACAGTGTTGATGCTCCTGATCAAATACATTCATTATTTCCCCAAAATTTATCGAATAGATCCCAAGCATGCTTTTGCAGGCTGTTGAATTATTGGTGCCTGGAGCTCAGAGACCTTCTCTTATCATAGGTAAGAGCTTATCATAGGTAAGATATATAGGTAAGAGCTTCTCTTACCTATATATCTTAAGACCCCTTTTCTCCACATAACAGGATAATTATATAGCAGACACACAACAAATTTTGAAGAATAATAAATAAAAAGCATTGTTGTTAAACCATCAGTGTATAAAATGAAAATAAAAGTTCTTATGAATTAATAATTATATTAATGGGAATTTCTTAATGTGATTCAACATCTAAAATTTTCAAGAAGGCTAAGAAAACATAACATCAGCTGGCATAAATAAATATCACAAAGTCAATGCAATTTACATAGGAGTCTGGCATTAAAAATGAATGGATTTATTTTTATAAACAAATAAATTGACTTTTTGTTCATTACATCAGCACTATATAGGTTTTTGCTACATTTTTTTAATGTAAACCATGGTCAGTTCTAACAAACACTACAAAATTGGGGGCTTTATATATGTAAATAAGTTAGACTGCTTAAAACAGATGGCTCAAAACTTTCCTTCTGTATTTTTCATAGAAGTGTCCAAAGTATGAGGAAATGATTGACAGAATGGCCCAAAATTATTTCTACTCCCATAAAAAAAATGTATTAAACAATAATGGGAAAATAATCACAATGGACCAACTCTACATGAAAACTAAACTGAAGTCAGAACTGACAGCTCAGTCCTGAAATGCACATTCAATCTAATGGAAGAAAACATCAGCAGAAAATAATTACCTGTTACTCTCACCCTATTTTCAGTGAAATTAACATGAAAACATTTCAAGTTGTTGTTGGAGGAAAATTCAACACACAGGTTAATCTTATCTTTAATTATAAAAAAGCAATGCACACATTTTTTTACATGCAAATTCAGTTGCATATTGTTTAGTGTAGGAAAGGTTGGCCATGGTGGAGAAAAATATCTTTCCTTTAGAACAATGGTACCAGGTGCTAACAAATGCATTCCTATTTTTGGTTGCATTTTAATTCTACTAACAAAGAAATATGCAAGGCAGAAACCAAAATAAGAGAAAATTATATCTAAGTTTTGTTTAGTTTTAGTATTAACTGACTATACAGATACTTATGAATATTTATATAAAAAGAATTCTAATTTTAAAAATATGTTATAATAGGATGCTTAGTATATACATAACAGTTTAAAGTTTATAAAGCATTTCAAAGATATTGCCACAGTCCCTTTTATGAACTTGAAAAAGTTTTAGGGCCTATTCATTGATATGATGCATTATGATGTCATCAAAAATGATGCTGTAGAAAACTATTTATGACATATTGAAAATTATGTCAACTAAAGAGAGGTTTAATATTAACTAGAGTGGAAACGACACTTTAGAAGGGCAGAGAACTCTCTAGTTTATTCTTTCTCACATTTTCCTGCTGTCTGCTCTGGCGTTTCTCCAAGCAATGTGACTGACTCCATACACAAGACAACTGCAGAAGGGTTGTTGTTGCTATTGTTTCACCAATAATTTCCACAGTATAAGCTCTATACTCTCTCTCTCAAACCCCTGATTTAGTTAACTGTTCCTTAAGGAGACGGGATAATGCAATGATCAAATATTCTGGCTGGAGCCATGTTGCCTGGTTGAACCTTAGCTGTGCCACTTACTGTGTGTCTTTGGGCAAATTACTTAACCATCTGCACAGATATATGAAATGGGGATGAGAAGATTTCCTGTCTCAAAGGGCTGCTTTGAGGATTAAATAAGATGAGGCACATAGAATATCTAGTGACTGGCAAGCAGTAAGGAGTCATTTGAGGGGATTTTTTTCCCTTCAAAGGACAATGCCAAATCTGTTGGTAGCATCATCAATCATGGATTATAAAGGAAGACAATGCTCTTGTGTTAAAGCCATAGAAACCTCTCCACATACCTTTCTTGTTCTGTGAGAGTTAGTTCTGTGTGGACAGTAGAGAATATATTAAAATATAAAGAGTATTAAAGCTTATGAAGTCTTAGTGAAAGCTTTTCTCTTTCATGTGAAGTGAGGTTTGGACCAAACCATGACCAGGCAGAGCCTGCCTCCCTTGATAGGATGGATGTCATTTGTCCAGTACAATGTAAGATTCTGCTGACCAGTCACTATCTGCCTTCAAGTAGCCAAAGGATCTCAAAGAACCACACTGACCAGAGAGAGGCATCTCTGGTGGCTTTACCAGTAGAATAATGTCCTCACAGGCCACAAGTAAAAAATTAGATTGCTAAAAGTTATAGAGTTTAACCCCACTTTGATAAAATATTAATAGCAATTTCTGAGTGATTTGTATAAAAGACACTCTTTGGGTGGGTGAATAATTTTAGAATTACAAAAAGTTGGGAAGATGGTAAGGAGAGCTTCCATGTACCTGCCACCCAGTTCCCCTAAGGTCAACTTTTTACATAACTACAGTACATTTGTTAAAACAGAGAGATTGACATTGCTACATTACTATATCTCCAGTTTTTATTTATAGTTCACCAGTGCTGTCCAATGATGTCATTTTTCTATTCCAGGATCCCACTTTGCCTTGAGACATCATGCCTCCTTGGTCTCTCAGGTCTGTGACAGTTTCTTTGTCATAACCTTGACAGTGTTGAGGAGTACTGGCCAGGTATTTTCTAAACTGTGCCTCCATTTGACTTTTTCCAATGTTTTCTTGTTCATGCTTTGAATAATGTAACAGGTTTTTAAGAATACTACAGAGGTAAAGTGTCTTTCTCATTATATAAGATCAGGAGGTGTATAACAACAACATGACTCTTTACTGGTGATGCTAACCTTCACTACTTGGTTACAGCGGCGTCTCCAGTTATCTTCACTGTCAAGTTACTACTCTTCCCTTTTCTTACCAAATCTGGGCGCAGAGATGCTGTTGTTAATGGTTTGCCACTGCTTCTAGTCTCCCTCAAAGGCAGAGAGAGGAAATAATATGAGTAACTTATCTTCTTTTTTCTTGTCCATATTTTCTAAATTTCCTGCTAATAATTTTGTTTTCCATTGCTGCTGTAACAAATGACTGCAAATTCGGTGCCTTGAAACAACAAAAATGTATTATCTTAAAATTCTGCAGTCTACAAGTACAAAATGGATCTCATTGATTAAAATCAAGATGTCAAGAGAGCAGTGTTTCCAGAGACTCTAGGGAAGTGAGAGAATCCACTTTGTTGACCTTTCCATCTTCTGGAAAATGCCCACGTTCCTTGGCTAACAGTGTCCTTCCTCCATCTGCAAACCCAGCCACTGTGGGCTGGGTTCCTCTCAAGTTCTGTCACTTTGACACTTGCAATTACATTGGGCATGGTCAAATAATCCAGGGAGCATTATTTTGCCTGCTAAAAATGTGAATTATATTTTAACAAGAAAAACACAGTAATGATAAACTAGTCATTCATAAAACTAATAATTTTTTAAATCTAAACAATAATTTTGTTTTGCTCTGCAAATTAGAAAAAGAACCCTTTTCTCAAGGAACTTTACTTACATCTGATGAAATGCTGTCATAATATATTGATTTAGTCAAAACAAAAAAATAGTACATAAAACCTACAATGCTATTACATTATAATAAATATATAAATTCATAATGACTGTTATACAAATGGCATCCCTTAAATGTGATGTCCTCATGCTCTATATGACCTGCTCCAGCATTCATGGTATCCACAGCAGAATTAAGTGTACCGTTGCAAAACCATGCCCTTCATTAGTTGTTTTTCATACATTTACCTATTTAATGTTCTTACTACCCTGCTAGGTGGTGATTAATATCACACTTAATTGAAATGAGACTTGAAGTAATTTTCCCAAAGCTATATAGCTACTAAATGTCAAAATTAGAATTAAAACTCAATAGACCCCATACCAAAGTCTTTATTCTACAGTGGCTCTCTCTACAGCCTATGTCCTTCAAAGTCAAAAGAAAGCAAAGTCCGGGCCTCATAGATGCTAGAAGAAAATGTAAGTTTAGGAGATTATCAGTCTTCCTGCTAAACCAGGGAGCATAGCACCTCTCTTTCCACATCACCCCATTCTGCCATCACCACAGTCTTGACCTTATGGAAAATAAAGACTAGAAATTTTTTCTATCACACCAATAGCATAACTGTTTTTAAAACTGCCCCCGTGCCAAATGGAAGTAAGTAATAGAAACCAAAACTATAGGTGGTTGGTAAATAGGCCTTAAGGAAAATCCTGATAAACAATCATGAGAAGAATTGTTTACATTTGTAGTTCAAATAAATACAAGTTAAGACAACATTTACAGGGCACTTCAAAATAAAAATAATGTTGGGAAATAGATCTCAACATTCGGTGTAGTTCCTGTGGAATTAGGATGCTCATTTACTGCTGGTAGCAATGGAAACTGTTACAACATAATTAAAATGCAAGGGGAAATAGCAAGGCCCTTACAAATGTTCATGAATCTTTTGATCCAGACAATCAAAAAACTGAGAAAATGGAGTGTAAGTAGATACATTGTGCCTCCTCATATAACCAAAAAGACAGCAACAAATTTTAAAAAAAGAAAAGAAAAACCAGAACTGTCAGAAAACTGAACTGTAGGGAAATCTGACAACCAAGGAGTTAAAGAAACATTCATCCAGACCAGTAGAAGGGGTGGAGATGGGCAGCTAGGCAGAGAGGACTTGCAGCAAGGCAGTGGGCTGGAGGACTGGGTGGTCCCACATTCGCCTGCAGATAAACTGGGAGGAACAACTTGCAAGCAAGACAGACGACACAACCCAGGGTTCCAAGGCAGGGAAATAAAGCCTCAAAACCTCTGACTGAAAAAACCTGTGGGGGTCTCAGCAGGAGAAAAAACTCCCAGCCTCACAGGTGAGTTTGTTGGAGAGACCCACAGGGTCCTGGAACATACACATCCCACCTACCTTGGAATCAGCACCAGAAAGGCCCAATTTGCTTGTGGGTGGTGGTGGAAGTGACTAAAAGCCAGCAGAGAGCTGAACAAGTGGCATTGTTCCCTCTTAGAGCCCTCCCCCACTTACAGCACCACAATGCAGCAACCTGGGGTTGCCCCGCCCTGGCAATACCCAAGGCTCCACCCCTTACTACATAACAGCTGTGCCAAGATAAAAAAAAAATGACCCAAACAAAGGAACAGATCAAAGCTCCAGAAAAAAATACAACCAAGCAATGAAGAGATAGCACCCTATCAGATGCACAGTTCAAAACACTGGTAATCAGGATGCTCACAGAAATGGTTGAATATGGTCACAAAATAGAAGAAAAAGTGAAGGCTATGAAAAGTGAAATAAAGGAAAATGTATGGGGAACCAACCATGATGGGAAGGAAACCAGGACTCAGATCAACAATTTGGAGCAGAAAGAAGCAATAAACATTCAACCAGAACAGAATGAAGAAACAAGAACTGAAAAAATGACAAGAGGCTTAGGGACCTCCAGGACAACTTTAAACATTCCAACATCTGAATCATAGTGGTACCAGAAGGGAAGAGCAGCAGCAAGAAATTGAAAACATATTTGAAAAAAATAATGAAGGAGAACTTCCCTAATCTGGCAAATAGACTTTCAGGAAGTCCAGGAAACTCAGAAAGTCCAAAAAAAGTTGGACCCAAGGAAGCACACACCAAGGTACATCATAATTACATTACCTAAGATTAAAAAATAAGGAGAGAATCTTAAAAGCAGCAAGAAAAAAAAGAGAGTTATCTACAAAGGAGTTCCCATAAAACTATCAGCTGATTTCTCAAACGAAACCTTGCAGGCAAGAAGGAACTAGAAAAAAGTATTCAAAGTCATGAAAGGCAAGGACCTAAATCCAAGATTACTCTATCCAGCAAAGCTATCATTTAGAATAGAAGGGCAGATAAAGTGCTTCCCAGATAAGGTCAAGTTAAAGGAGTTCATCATCACCAAACCCTTATTATATGGAATGTTAAAGGGACTTATCTAAGAAAAAGAAGATAAAAAACATGATCAGTAAAATGACAACAAACTCACAGCTATCAACAACCAAACTCCCCCAAAACAAAAACAAAAACAAACTAAGCAAACAACTAGAACAGGAAGAGAATCATGGAAATGGAGATCACATGGAGGGTTATCAGTGGGGAAGGGGAGGGGAAAAATAGGAAAAAAGGTACTGGGAACAAGTAGTATAAATGTTAGGTAGAAAATAGGCAGGGGGAGGTTAAGAATAGTTTGGGAAAAGGAGAAGCCAGAGAACTTATATGTATGACCCATGGACATGAACTAAGAGGGAGGAGAATGCAAGCAGGAGGGGGTGTGCAGGGCAGAGGGGAATAAAAGGCAGGGGGAAATGGGACAACTATAATAGCATAATCAATAAAAAATATTTTTAAAAAGGAACTGAGAAAAATAAACTTTATTCAACAGTATAAAAAACCTACATTCGCCCTAGCTGGCGTAATTCCCAGCCAGGGTACATTCCTAGGTTGCAGGCCATAACCCCCAGCAACCACACATTGATGTTTCTCTCTCTCTCTCTCTCTCTCTCTCTTTCTATCTCCCTCCCTTCTCTCTCTAAAAATAAATAAATAAAAATCTTTAAAAAAACCTACATTCATATGCTATTTATTGTCAAAAACCTAGAAACACCCAAAACAAAACAGTACCAAAATGATTTAGTAAATTACAGTATATCAACTTGAAGGAAAACTGTGTAGTTATTTAAATGCTAAATATAAATGTAAAAATGTAGAAAATGTTTATGGTTTCAGTGGGAGAAAAGAATAAAAGGGCCTATATTCTATGACTGTAGCTGAAAAAGTGTGTATTTGTGTAAACAAATGCCAAATTGTCTCATTCTACAAGTCCCATTTTTAGTATATCAACAGCTGTGAAATCAAGATACATTTTACAATCAATACTGTCTTCTGTTTTAATTGGAAGTACTTTCTCTTTCCAAGTGGTACCTGAAATAATGATACATCTTAGATTGAATTAAATGTGGTGCTATTAGAAACCATACAAATCTATGAACATTGAGGTGCATAGGTTTTTTTGAGTTGGCGTTTCTGGATTCTTCGGATAGAATCCCAGCAGTGGAATTGCTAGGTCAAAAGGCAGTTCCATTTTTAGTTTCCTGAGGAAATTCCATACTGTTTCCCACAGAGGCTGCACCAGTCTGCATTTCCACCAACAGTGCACGATGGTTCCCTTTTCTCCACAACCTCGCCAGCACGTATAGAGGGGAGAGAAGAGGAGGATAGTGGGGGAGAGAGGGGGAGGGTCAAGTCAAGGAACTTGTATAAAGGACCCATCCATGGACAAGGACGACAGAAGGCGGAGGATTGAAGGTGGGAGAAGGGAGGTGTGCAGGGCAGGAGAGAGCAATGCAGAGGCAGGGGGAGGAATAGGGACAACTGTAATTGGACAAGAATAAAAAAATTTTTAAATGATCATATATGAATTAAGATAAACTAATTAAAGATAATACATTTTATTTTTAAAAAGAAACCATACAAATCTGAAACTGATGTGTTAAGGTTGGAGATTCTATATGCTTGTTTCATTTTACCTATGTTCAAAATTAAATTTTTTAGAATAACAAATAAACAGATTTAAATGGCTCTGATGGGTAGCAGGAAATTCTAAAGGGAGATGCATCTATAAGGAATTGTCACGTGCAGTGAATAAAACTTCTTTTAAGAAGAGGAAAAGTGTGAAAGGAGTCTGTTTTTAGCAAGAAAAAAGAATGAGGAGGAAAGGGGTTCCAAAATACTCCTTGACCTGCCTTGTGACATGTAGGATGCAGTTTTCTTTCTAACTTTGGAGTGATCAGGAAGCTTATGCTGGTGGAGTAAAATATAAAAGCTGAAAATAACCAAGTAGCTGTCTTTTTCATCATTCTTCATTAAAAGTGAATCTGCAAAACAAAGTAAGCAGTTTTAATCTTACACAAAAATTCTTGCCAAAAACAAGAAAACAATGGTACAAATTCACATGGGATTAAAAAGAATCCTCAGTTTTCAAAATACAGTAAGTACTGAAGACTATATATGCAAAAAAGAGAAAGTAATATTAAGAAAGAAACAAATATCAGGATATTTAAGAGTAAAATTTATTACAATAATTTTGAGAATTTTTAATCAACTATAGTTCAAATGAACAAAAGAAATGAGCTATCAATCAGTTCTTTTTCTTTTACCTTTTTCTATAAGAACATATAAGATGAGATTCATTTAAATCTAACTGAGGTCAAAAGTAAGTGCAACCCAGAAATAACCTAAGTGACACAACTAAGTTGGAAAAAAAAATCTTAAACCTGTAATCATCAGAAACTAGAAATCCTGATCATAATAATTTACTCCAAATAAATTGTGGCATCCTCCCTTCCTTCCCCAGGAGCAAGTCCCAGTGTGTGGAGGGGTACACAGCCTCCAGGAACAGCTTTGATTCCCTAGTTCCTCTGCAGCCTGTGGCCAAGCTTTGGGCAGTGTGATGTAATGCAAAGCCCTACATGACCCAACTGTATCCCTCTTTAAGACCACTCCTTACCAAAAAAGGTGAGTGGTCTCCGCCTTCCCCAATTTCCCTTTGTTGCCAGCTTTCACTTGATCTAACGGCTGGAGTTCCAAGAGCCAGCTTAGTTTATGGGTTGACGCAGTGGCCAACAATCAAGACTACGAAAACCGGTGAAGCAGGAAGAAACCTAGAACCTAATGATACAATGGGTCCACTCTCCCATCTTTGGATGGCCACCCCTAGATGTCCACTGCCTGTCTTCTATCTTGGTTAAGCCACAATTATTGCTGGTATTTGATATTTAAGAGTTTAACTCGACTTATAACTAATGCATCAGGTGTATGTTATGATGTCCTTGCTTTGTCAGGAACTCAGGTAACATTCTTCAGAGAATAGGTTTCTTTACTTCATTCCCCAAATTGAACAATCAATACATAAGTACCAACATCCACTAGGTGTTCTGTCCTATGCTCTGCATTTATAAAGTGGCAGAGAGGGAAAACAAGATGAGAAGGAACAAGATGGGAAAACAAAAACAGTGTAACTCAATTCAGTACTGCCATCTGCAACAATGTGGACGGATCTTGAGAATATTGTGCTAAGCAAAATAAGTCAGACCAAAAAAAGTTAAGGACCATATGATTTCACTCATATCTCGGGTATAAAACTGAAAGCAAGAAATGAACAAACAAGAAAATTGAACAAACAAGAGAAACATACAAACAAAATCTCACAGACAGACAGGAGCATGGTGGGTATCAGAGGAAAGGAGTTTGAGGGGTTAGTAAAGGCAAAGGGAGTCAAATGTATGGTGATGGAAGAAGATTTGCCTTTGGGTAGTGAGCACACAACACAATGTACAGATGATGTATCATAGAATTTTATACTTGAAATCTATATAATCTTTTTAACCAGTGTCATCCTCATACATTTAATTTAAAAAAATAACAGTGTAGTTGGAAAAGGTGATGAAAAGGAAGAGAGCCAGAAACTGGAAGGTCTCCTCTTCCCTTGTCTAATTATTAGCTCAGCAAACCTGAGTTTAGGATTTGAACTCAGAAAACACCCTTAGTCCTAGCCCTGTGAATGTGAAGTCTTTCCGTAGCCTCTCTGGATCTCTTTCCACAGATGACTATATACTAATCCTACTAGGCAGGACAGCTTTAGGGTAAAAGAAAATCATCTTTTTAGAAATGTCTATTTCAATCCTTTGTGTGAGCTTAGACTTCTTGAAATAAGGTTAGAAATGCTCTCTCTACTGCATCTTCTCCCAAACACTGATCTTTGGCCAGAATACATTTTCTGACCACTCCTTCAACTTCCTTTAAAAACTGGCTGAAGTCTCACTTCATGGATACAATTGTTAGGACAATTTTCCTGTTGGCTTGCAAATTAGGTATTTCACGCTGATGCATTTGATTATGGAAAATTCTGTTTATCTCTTTTGAGCTTACTTAATGGTCAATTTCCAAAGAGAAATAAACTTGGAGTTGCTTTCAACTGGCTCCTAGGTCAATTCATGATCTTTAACAACCAACTGTGTGCATATCATGACGAACATTAAGTAGATACTTTCTGAGGATGGAAGTGGTTTTGGGAGAGGTGGTGACAATAAGAATAATTCAACATACAACATCATAAAGGTTGCTCAATAATTAATAATGAATCCTTCATTAGTAGTGAAGAATTTCTCATGAGCTCATAAAAAAATGCAGTCATAAACTTTATGCTTTTCACCTCATATCCAAAGCCTGCTTAAAAGAAATATTTATGGAGGACTCTTTAATAGTCTTTTCATTTTTCCTATCATTTCATGTTTTACCCTCCATTCAAGAGAATCCCTTAAGAAAGTTGCCCTCTTGCTCTGACTTATGCTGGCCCTTGAGCTGGGTCTTGAATAGAATTGTTGCTTCTGTCATTTACTGGGAAAGTGTATTAAAATCATACAGCTTCCTGTGATGTTCTTGAGAATATCATCCACTGCCCTTAGAGGCATTCCACATGAGCAATTTAGCTTAAATTTGTTTTTCACCAAAATTTATATCATTGTTCTCCTCAAACATTAAAACTAGGTCCCAAACTAACTTTTCTCATCAATTGCCAGCGTGAGCTCCAATAACTATGAAGACCCAAAGAATGTGAACACTTTCCTTCTTCTTTCATTTCCCATCCCCAGTCTTAACTTTCCTCTCACTCAAATTTATATTGACCCCACTCTTAACACTTTTTTCTCTCCTACTTATATCTAACTATTTTGATATGTGTGTTAGTCATAAGCAACTTAAAATGAGTTGCAGAAAATAAACCATAGATAAGTAAATCAAATTGAGTAAAGTAACAGTCCATTGCATATTATATAAAATTTAGGCAGAGTGGGTGTTTTAAAGTATTCTAAGGACCTGTGTCGAAAGCCCATTTCACCCTCTATATTACCTGCCTATCAAGATATGACAGTACTAATGCTGAGTAGTCTTCCTAAGCCACAATGAATCAGACCCTGAACAAGAAATATTCTATAGAATATCCTTAACTCAGGGATGTTGGAAACATTGACCACAAAGAAAATCTTTTGTATCCCAAGAAAACTGGCAGAATCTCATAATTTGAGAGCTCTTGGAGGTCACTGACTTCTGGCTCCCCCATGTCACTGAAGCAATCTCCACACATGGCAGCAAGAAAATGCATGTATTTGTGACCCTGAGCTTATCTAGGGGAGTTGCCGTAGAGAAATAGGTCCCTATTTATAAAGGTATTTATTTAGCTTTTAGTTTGTTAATACAATTGAAAATGTGACCATTGAATTCAGGTCAGGTAAAAGCTAACTAAGGCTAACTTTTCCATATATTGTGTACTCGGTCAAGTAATAATTGAACATTAACCAAGCACCTATTATTTGTAAGGCACAGTGTTAACTGCTGGAAGGGGCATAAATATAAGTCATAAATATAAGTTCAATACTTGAGAAGCTTGCAATAGAGTGAGGAAAGCTAAATCAATACCCAAAAGTTCATAAATATTATGCAGATAACCCATTCTTCAAATGGTATGTAACAAGTACAGAATTAAGAAAGCTTTTATGAAGGTCATGAATTTTACAATAATCCTTGTAATTTCTAGAGCATATTGGAAGGAAGAATGAATAAGATAAGTATGACAGGTAAGATGGAAAATGAGAAAAGGGTGAGGAATATTCAGGAAAGATCCCAAAACTAAACCACTTGGACTGCCTCATTACAGTTGAAAGTAAAAAATAAATAAAACCCTTGGCTTGGCAGGCTGTAGAATTGTGGGAAGGACAGTTCGTTCTTAATTGAGTGGAAAGGAAGGTATCCTTGAACCTTTCCAAGAAAGGGAGTGATGGCATCAGAGATTCCTTGAGAGGTTTAATCTGGAACCAAATGAGGGATGAATTCGAGCTGGAAAGAAAGAGGTAATTGAAAACCAAGAAACTTGCCCAGTTTTCTATTTGTTTATCTCCTCCACAGCAAACAGCAAGTGTTAATTCTGCACTGATTATGTGCACTGCATATAGCCTCACACACAGAATTACTCCTAATAGCCCTTGGAATAATTTACTAATGACACTTAGCTTTCATGATGTGCAACAATAGCAGATATTTGAGATACAGAAATCTATGATCGCTTTATAATTTAACTCTCTCCATCATTTCAGTTTTTAAAAAATCAGAGTATTTCCAGCAGTGTTTTTGGATTTTTTTTACTCTGGCAATCAACTCAGCAAGGGGTATGGTTTTCTGAACATTGTTGAATGGAAATGTTTACTTCTGCAAATCCTGCCTTTACTTTCAAAATTATAAGTGTATTGGTTCCCCTCGAGCTCACTAAGTGCTTTTGCTCCACAGCCACTCATCTGAACAGGAGAAAAGCCTTCAACAAGGCAATTTCCATCACAATCGGAACCAATCTGAAATTCAGACTTAGTGTAAAAAATAATTTATTTCCTGCTTTCAACTCTCATTTCTTAGGCACCAAAGAATAATTCTATTAAAAATACAATTAGCTGCAATCATCATGCATATCCAAGTCAGCAACTGTTTACTTAAAACCTTCTTTGGCACATTGTTTTTTAAAAGTTTCACAGTTCCAAATCGGCAATGTGTTTGCACAAAGGTAATTTCTGAACTTTGTTACCCATGTGTAGCTCCATATTGTATAGTATTGCACGCCCTTATCCCTATTGTGCTGAAGCTAACCCTCTGAAACCCTTGTCATCTCAGGCTGCAGGGTTAGCCCTGTCATACTGCACACAGGAAGGCAGGTTTGCAATGTTTCAATTCCACTTGGTAAGAAATAGTGATCTTCTTCATTAATATTTTTAAGAACACTTTAAAAAATCTCCAAGGATAAAATAAAAAAAAATTATTTCTGCCCCTCCATACAGATTAGTCACCTATTGACATTTTTAAAAAATTTTGTGTTCCTTAAAAGGAATAATACACTATAAATCAAGTTATGGTTCCCTAAGTCTCCTACCCTCTGACCCAGTTTCCTCCCTCCTCAGAAGCAACCCCTACCAGCAATTTCCTGCTCCACCTCCAATCCATTGTGAGAGCTTATATGTAAATGTTCCATAAATAATGCATACTGTTATTTTTGTGCTGCTTTTCACATTGAAATAAATTACATCATAAAATCATATTGTTCTACAATATTACCACCTAATATGTTTCTGTGGTCCATCCATGTGTCTGTAGACTGGTTCTGTTCATTCGTGTTTACTATCAGACTGTGTTCCATTGTATGAACAAACGGCATTATATTTATTCTGTTAGGATATTTCATGATATTTTCTTTATTTGGGTTGGTCGAAACATTTCCCTTTCCCAAAGAATGCTGAATGGCAGGCAGCCATGTGAGCTGTGCTTGTGCAGTTAGAAGAGTCACCTCTTCGGAGCACAGATTTAGAAGTCAAATGCGTGTGCACTTTTGGGGTGTGTTTTTTTTTGGAAACTGCCAAACTGCTCTCCAAAGTGGCGGCATCACTTCTATCCCCTTGGCTATTTCGGTCTTATTCTTTTTTTGCTAATCTGATGGGTGAAAATTATGACTAATTGTTGTTTCCATTTGCATCCTCAAGATTACCAGCAAAGAAGGCTGAGCGAAATTCTCCCCTCTGTGACACGCTGGGGAGCTGGCCCTCGGCTACACAGGCAAGGAGACAGCACTGTCAGCCTCCCTGTCCTGGCAGGGACTTGGGCTGTGGTAGGGTTCCATCTGGTCACTCACAAGGCTCAAAGATGTGCCAGAGAAAGATCATCAGCCCCCCAAAAGGTCTGCACAACCCAGCAAGCCTCCCAGTGTTGCATATTAGTATGAAGAAAAACTCCTTGCCTCCTGTGTGAGTGGTAAAGACCTGCCTATGTATGACTAAGAATGTCTATCCAAAAGTCACTTTTGAAAAAATAGAAATTATCTGTTCATAGCAGTAAGGCATCATCATACCCCACTGAAGAAAAGCGTTAAATCGGCCCAGTTTATCATTGCAGGTCTTTTAATTTTCCTTTGAGCCCCACTTCACTTTCCCTTGTTTCCTACCCTCCTGGAAGCATCCTGAAACCTCCCACCTTAGCTAAGTAAGTCACAGTGAAGTAACAAAGCACAAACCAAAAACCAGAGGACTGTAAACTAACAAGGTAATGCAAGACCCTGGGCAAGTCATTTTTGTGCTGAATCTTGTCTTCCCTACAGGCAATAAAGTGACAGCCATAATCTAGGCCGTGACCTAGGATTTGAAGCCTCTCATGTTCTAGTTTTTCCTTCCTCACTCTCTAAGTTTAGGATTTGGTCCCATCTGACCTCTACCCTCTCTTCTCTCTCTCTCTCTCTCTCTCTCTCTCCCCCCCTCCACTTACTTTCTCTTTCTTACACACACACCCATGCATGCACATGCCTACCATTCTAGAGATTGAGAGATCACCTGTTCCAAGTTGCTCATTTCATTTCAGCTGCACATCCCATAGGAGGGAGATGTCCCACCTAAGGCAGCTGAGCCAGAACTCCCTTCAACTCAGCCAGTGCCTTTTTCTGCCTTTGTAGCCAGGCTCCTATTCCTTTCTTAGTGTCAATCTATCCACCTAATTGCTAATTGTCTTCTCAGGGAAGCAGAGTGAACTAGAGAAAATCCCCAAGATCCCTTAGCCCCCATCACCCACAGCAATTTGTGCTCCATCTGTCATTTATTCCATAAGGAACAAGGGTAGGGGGAGTTTCACCCGCTACTGGGCTTCCGTATTCCTTTTAGTCAGCAGCCACACCACGCCCAGGCTTCCTACAGACAGCTGCATGGCTGTGCATGGAAGCTGGGGCCAGGGTAGTGTGACAGACAGACTGATCCGTGGTCCTGCCTCTCGGTGTTCCTGCGCCAGTGTAATCCCTTCTCTCTAAGCACAGGCTGGACCTGTGACATTACTTTAACACATAGAATGTGACACAGGTGATAGGATGTCACCCCTGGGATTACATTATATTATAGAAAACTCCAACTTGCTAGCCAACTTGCTCTAGGCTTTTGCTCTCCTTGCTGTCTTTGAAGAAGCAGACTGACATAAGCCCTCCTGTCACAAGAAAATGAATCCTGCCAACAACCTGACTGAGCTTGGAAGTGGGACTTGGCCAAGAGAAGCCTCCGAACAAGAATGCAGCCTTGGCCAACACCATGATTGAAGACTTCCAGGAGACCCAGCTAGGCCATGTACCTAGAGAAGGTCTGTAAGATGATAAATGCGTGTCATTTAAGCTGCTGTGTGTATGGTTATTTGGTGTGCGGCACATAAAACTAACTCAGGCAGATGACCTTCATGTGTAGTGTCCAGCATGGGGGAAAACCACTTGGAATCCTCCGCAGAGAAACAGAAAGGTCTACACTGAGTCTATTCTTTCAGCCCCAATGACAACAGTCCACTGTATGACCCCTGCCGTCTGCTGTGAGGAGGTCAGAACCCTGGGCACCTGGGTCTGCAGCATAGGAAACCAGGTTAGACATGAAAGACAAGGCCTCAGTACTTTCCTGACATTCTCAGCATTTGGACTTCACAGCAGAAATGTGGAGAAAATCACAGTAGGATTTTTAAAGGGCCAAAGGACCAAAGTGTGATTTACCCTTCAAACGAGAGACTCCAGCCGCTAGTCCCCATCTACTCCTGATTCCGATACGAGCCAATCAAGGTAAGCTACGGCAGGTGAACCCTTTCTGTAATGAGAATTGAGAGAGAAGTACTCATTATGGGACACACAAGTCCTGAGAATCGGGCCCCTGATCATCTTGTTCCACATTTCTGTACTCCTGCCAGACCTTCTTTTAGTGCTAGTACTCAGCTTGCTTCCTCCTGCCGGGGGGCATTTGAGCATGCTGGCCCCTAACACGCTGTTTCCTCTGATTTTCACATAGTTAATTCCTTCATCAGACCTCAGCTGAGGTGACGGTGCTCCAGAACAGCTTGTCCTTACCTCTGTAACTAGATAATGCCTGATGACAAGCCCTCAGGGTACAATAGCTCTCACTCAATTCTTGTCACAGCCTAACTGTCCACTGGCCAGTGTGATTGGTGTGATTATTTGCTCAATGCGACCTTCTCCCACAAGTCTCTTTCTGAGCCACAATGGCAGGAACCAGGATAAGTTTTGACTTCTCACTGACTTGCCATTAACTTGCCCACACTGAGCCTAGTGTTTGGCACATAGCATAGGCTCAATAAACATGCACTCAGTAAAGACCTGAATAAAACATGTTTGTGAAAAATAATTGAGGAAAAGATAAACCCTAGCCAGAGAGTCAGGAGATCTGGTTATGAGTCAGTTTTCCACTCAATTGCTGTTTAAATTTGGAGGGAGCCATTCCTCAGTTTCCCCAGTGCATGAGTCTCTAGCTCTCTGATTTGCTGGCAATATCATTGGATGTATTAGTTGCTTGTTACTAACATAGTCACTACTATTATTTTCTTTACTTTCCCTCTTCTAGGGATCAGTGATGGGAAGACCTTTGAAATCCTGCTTCATTTCCTCAGAGCTCCACAAATTCTCAAGAAAAACTTCTCAGAAGGAGTAGAGGCTTCATATAAACCACAGAGTCCATCGGGGCCTAAAGTTAAAAGGTCATATTATGTACAATGGTCCTCATAGTCATCTGGGAACAATAACTAAAACATATAAATTACAAAACCAGGATGGCCGACTGCTGTATCCATGGAAACAGATGTTGGCTTGGCCAAAGTGCTCTACAATGATTATGATTAATCATCCTTGAAATCACTGTTATTTATTGGTGTATAACTGATGGAACCATGTTGGAAGGGCTGTATTGTACACTTTAACAAATTTCCAGTTGCCAGAGCTAGCGCCCTGGCCATAAAATAGCAAAATGCTCTTTAAAATGTACTCATTAAATATCAGTCAAAGAGAGAAAGGAAAGTATAAAAGCCATAGCTTGGAATAATAGTCAATAAAAGCAGTATGCCAACACAAGTCACTAATGTTCAAAACAAAATTTTCTTCCCTGCTTCATATAAACCTCGTGCTAAAGAATACTTACGGAAGTGGGAACCCTTCTTTGTGCATTCTTTCTAAAGCTTATTCACGACTCTGCTTTATCTGTGTTTAAGTCAGAATCATGCCTTTGGAAAAAGGTTATGGCTTCATTTATTGTTGCCTCTTTCTTTAGCTAACCTTCTGGGTCACAGGTATTTCTCCATCTTTACTATGTTATGAATATTCTGAAGTCAGATCCTTTTGCACCTCCCCACTTAAAGGTGATTTATTTTAATTTGTCCATATGTATAGTTGAAGGACATCCAGGTTTGGGAAGAGTCTTTATCTGAACTTGTTTTGGGTGGAACTCAGGGCACTCTATGGCAACAAGGAGTATCTGGCTCTTTTAGAGTCAGTCATCTTCGCTTCCACAAGTCTCCTTGGGACTCCCTGACTCCACCTTGACCAATAAGCCCAGTGGGCACCCAACAAAGTGTGCACCACCTCACTCGCGCTCACACATGCAGTGATGCACACCTGAGATAGAATACCAAGGGATGTGCCAAAGACCCAGAGGCCGTTGTAAGCTTGTGTGTGTTCCTAATGCATGTTTTCCCAGAACACATCCAATCCTCAGATACATACAGCATTGTTTTCAGAGACAATAGAGGGCTGAGAGATAGGGCCAAAGCCTCAGATGTTGTTGATTGAAGCCTTTCCTAAGCACATCCCTAAAGCTGCTGCCACATCATTCTTGATCTAATGCCACAAATAAACAGCAACCCTTGGGCCTTGGGCTATGCTCTTTAAACAGCTCTGGGATTGTTCTGCACAATGCTCTGATTGTCTTTGGGGTGGGGCAGCTGGAGAGAGTTAGAGTGGGAGCTTGGAATTTGCTATGGCAGCCTTTCTAGAATACGTTCCAAGCACCAGGTGTATTAGCTACTGTTGATGTGCAGAGAGGCTCTGAGATGTGTTTACAGACACAATCACCACAAACCTCCTGTCTTACTATATTCACTAGACCTAGAAAATGATCCAGAATGCTTTGGGCAGCTGGGAAGGACAAGGCACACAACGTCAATTGGAAACTGATAAACAAATAAAGCAAAGGTGTTTAAAATGAATAAGATATGTGATTATTAACCCAGTAATTTTGACCAGAGATTACTTATTTAATACAACATAAAAGGGCAAACATGAAAACTACATGCTAAGTATTCGTATATACAGGCAAGCAGGGGGATGACCCAAGGAGGCGTGTGGAACTTCTGTATCTTCAATGCAGAGAATTGAGAATTACCTCCAACGGTCATTTGATCCAACCCTCTGAACCATTCAGAGCTAAGAATTCTCATTCTCTGTTTTAAACTGCCTCAGAAAGAAGTCTCTTTCTGGTTTTATTTCAAAGCATATTCCAGAGATGGCTTATAAAGTGTAATTAAGAAAAGTGACAATTTAATGTACTCTATCCCAGTGGTCCTCAACTGGGGATGACTTTGCAATCTGAAACACTTGTGGCCTTGTCTGAAAATGTCTTATTTTGTCACAACTGGTGGGGAAGTCAGGTGCTACTAACGTCCAGTGGGTAGCAGGCAAGGATGTTGCTAAACCTCCTACAACGCACAGGACAGCCCATCACAACAAAGAACTACCGATGCTAAAATGTCAACAGTGCCAAGGTTGAAAATCCCTTATTTAGACAAATAATCAGTATGACTGAATTAGTCCTCTCTGAAACAGTTGAGTAAAGGCAAAAGATTTACAGTTTGAATAATTTGTCTAATCATTAAAGCCATCTGTGTGGGCAATGCTTTGGTCCAAACCACTGCATTAATATCATTGAATAATAATATTAATACTTATTCAAGTAATATTAAGAGACAACTTTAACTGCCTACCGTGCAGGCAGACTCTGCTTTTACAAGGGTCACCACTGGAGAGGTGGGGAGGTAACCTACATGGACAACACCAGGTAGGTGGTTTAGAGAAGAAAACAATCCATTCTACTTGGGCATGGGGAAAAGTTAATATGGGAAGACAAATTTAAACACTCAAGCTAACTATGCTTTATTTTCTAATAATGCAAATTGACCATACCTGGAACTCTTAATTTAAATAATACAAGCACTCTTCTAAATAGTTTACATTCATTATTTCATCCTTACATTCCAAACAATCCTATTTAGTAGGAACAATTATTCTCATCTCAGAGATGAGACAGAATTCTAGCTAGGACCCGTTTGCCTCCAGAGTGAATGTGTGTAACTGCTGTACCACACAGCCTCCCTGGGAAAGAGGACAAGTGGTTTGGGCCAGAGGTGTCATCTCCCAATCATTGATCCCCTCGTCTCCACAGACAGGAGCTAATGACCTTTAAGGTCCTTATACCACCAGCATTCATTATTCTAACACCAACGGGGAGACAATTATTTCATAAAACAATCATCTTGGAGTAGACTCCACACTGTGAAGGGAAGCAGGTTTTTAAATAATTATAGAAATGGTAACTTTTAAACAGCAATCTGAGATATTAACTCTAAAAAGAAATTTACCTTACTCTATATTCACCAAATGGAGCAAAAATGAAGTCCCTGCCATTCCCTCCCCAAGGTCAAATCTGTTTTATCCTGACTGTGCAAATACAATTTAAACTTCACATTCATTTCACTCATTTATTTGCTCATTTGTTCAACAAATATGTACTGATTATCTACTGTGTTCTGAGCAATGGGCTGAATACTTGGAACATAGCAGTAATCGATTAGACTCAGAGCTCTTAACCTCATGGAACTAATCAATAAAAAAGGAGCCTTGAGAGTTAAAGATTTCCAGGTAAACAGAGTAGGTATAATGTTTCTTATCTTTGAGTTATTGGAATTATTGCCATCACTATTCACCTGAGTTTCCAATTTACACTAATCTTACTATAAAATGCTCAATTTTTCCCATGTGTGTTTTTCAAATAGATGTAGTCATGACTTCCAGAAAGCATGAATAAAATTGAAAGAATGACATCACCTAACTTTTTCCTTGCCATTTATATAGCAAATGAAGATGTATTCAGCTAAATGATACTAATATGATTTTCTTATCTCAACATCCTTTTTTTTTTTCAGATAACTTTTAGGTTCCATTCCAGTGTATAGTAACTAAAATATTTTCATAAATTTATTCATGAAAAAATATGTCAGGCTGAGAGATTTTAAAAGCAATTTCAATTTTATATCATGCATCTTTTTCCATGTTGCATTTTAGATATCTCAGTTGAGCAGGTTTCGACATCCCTTTAAACATTAATAAGGAAGATTTTTATCGGCTCCCTTGACAAAACCATTCACTCTACCTTTATTTGTTTGTTGTGTTGTTCCCTGCATCTGGAAGCCCCTATTTTTTCTTCACAAACCAATCTGCACCTCCCTTTATAACCCTATTTGAGATTATTTCCTTTATGTATATGTGCTTATGTTCATATTTCCCCTTTTCCTGAGAAGATAGGAAACAGTCTATAACAAGACACATAGAAGCGACCCAATAGCATCAGTTAAAAGTGAAGCCAGAGAAGAAAGTGAAACAAGAGGAGCGGCAAAGCAGAGCCAGAAACGAGTCTCAAATGCATAGCATAATAACCCACACGTGTGCAGTAGGTGAGTCGTAAACCTGGCTCTAAGTTTTCTGGCAGCCAACATGAAAAGAAAAACCTTAGTTACACAATTCACAGTGTCCAAGAGATACTAACAATCCAAATTTCCTGGGGAAGTCTAATTGTTCTTGGTACTCAGACCAGACAGGAACTTTCCCTGGGATCCTCATAAGCAGATGATGTAAGACACAACCACCACCCCTTCTTTACAGTTCATCTAACAAGATCCATGAGGCTACTCACTAAAATGACTCCTGATGTAGGCCAGTGACTATTATCTCGTGTGCTATGGCAGGCACCCTAGTGTGAGCAAGGGGCAAACCAGTGCACCACAAGAATTTTTGAAACATGCAATACCTGACTATTTAGTCAGGGACACTGAGTTCTTTTCCCTCAGATTGTCAAGTAAAAAAATGACAATGGCCAGCACAACAATAGCCATCCAGTGTGAATGAATCAATATTATATCTTTTTTTTTGTCAGATCAGCAAAAAACATAATGTATTTTTTGGTGTGCTGCAGAATTTGAGTAATTAGTTTATGTGTGCCATGAGATGGGAAAAGGTTGAAAATCGCTGATGCAGGCTAATGAATGGCACATGCAGAGACACGGGCAGAGGAAAGGTATTCCGGAGAGGGGGAAAAAGAAGGCAGGGATGGCCAGCACAACAAAAGCAGGGTTTCTGACCCTGCTATCAGCTTAGACACAGGAATTTAACGTAGAATATAAGGAGGTGAATTAACTCAGCAACTCTCTCTAAATAGTGTTTCTCCTAGCTTCTGATGAATATTGTGTGGTAACAGCAAATGCATCAAGAATGACTATTCTCTATGCCCCTGCATTCACCTTCCAGTGCCTAAGCCAAACCCAGAAGGAGGGCAAGGGTTCATCTTTTTTTGCAGAAGCTGGGGACCCCTCAAGCTATATGTCCAATGGTGTATGTCTAGGCATCACCCTCTACAAGGTGAACAAAGGGAGCACTGGCAAGATAGGCTGGGGTTAGTCTTAGAAAATTACTGTGAGCCCACTGCAGATCCAAGTCAGCAGCTGAGCCCCATAGTTCTACTCCATTGGTACTAGCCCAGATATGTTCAAGATAACCAGACATCTACATCGAACAAAGTAAAACACCAGCATAACACTGAAAACATCTTTAACTTCAAGCAGAATGCTTTCTGTTGTGTTCCAAGATAAACCACTGTGAAATGCATATCGGGGAAATAGCAACAAGTTGTATGAGATTGTTAAGTATTTATAAACCAATGAAAAGATGAGAATATCTCACAAAGGCAGTAATGTATTTGGAAAAAGAAAAGAATAAGAAAAGGCTAAAAGGTTTATCAGTAGCGTTTCTTTTAGACAATAATTGGCCAACAGGGTCAGATGCCTGTTCAGACCACTCCTTGTTTTAAATAATAGAGCCATAATATTCATGTAAGAAACAATGTCTGTGCTACTTGTCTCGAAATAGCCAGAAGAGGGAGGGGTTGAAGTCAGCTTAACTAGATCACTAAGAGCCAAGTTTCAAGGAAGAGAAATCTAAACACAATCCTTTGTAAGCCCAAAGGCTGTGGTCTGCTGTGTCTGAAGACTGTTCTTATTGCCTCTGACCTGAGCAGAACCACAATAGGGCCCATTTTGTGCAAGCACCTGTACCTGGGGTTCTGTCTAGATTGAGCTCCTGCTCTTCAAGCGGCCAAGTGTTGTATACAAAGGATAAAGACCATGGAATGTAAAGACCAAAATGCAGCAGCAAGTTGATATCTCCAGTGTATTTTGCTAGGAAAGAATGAAGAAAATAGCAGTAGTCTATAGAGCAGTAACCTTTGCTTGATGTTTTCTGTTTTACGTATAAACCATTGACCCGTGAAAACTAAACTTGTAATTTGACAATCAAATACCTAGCATGTACTTTAGGGCTATTGTCCAATAAAAGAAGGCTATAGTTTGGGATAGGAAGTACTGTTTTTTCAGGACATGAAATAAATTATACCATTTATCCAATCAAATGGGCCTGTACCTATAGTATAAACATTGGTGGGAAGGTTAGTGAGCTGGGTCCTTGAATAGCCCTGGAGGGGGACAAAAACCCTCCTTAGAATGTAACTTCAGGGTCCAGCACAAATAATGCCCCCTCTTATTAATTACAAAATCTTTTATTACAAAATTATAAGCATGCAATTCTGTAACATAATAATATCACACTCAAGCACACCATATGACATTTTAGGTGCAATGTTCAAATTAAAACTATAAATTATCAAACCCATACTATTAGCCTACCAACCACACTCAAGCAGGCCTTACTTCTGCCAGACCCTGTTTCTGACAAGAACTATGTTTTTAAGTACATTTTTTGAGGTAGTGATCAATTGGAAATAAGTTTTCACTTCTATGAGGTTCTCAGTGCTCAAGTGAGATTTTTGTTTCATGGAATACCTCACGGACTTCACTATGGAGGTTATCAGTTGTTCTACTCTCTGATAGGTGGATGTGAGATCCCCGTGTGAGCATGTAAATAGCCCTCAATGAATGGGAGGCCACCTCACACACCTGCAAACCACTTTTGACCTGTGTTAGTTTCCAAACGCTGCCACGGAACCTAATTTCATTACCTATTTACAAATAAGGTCATATTATGAGGTAATGGGTTGTAAGTTCAACATATCTTTTAAGGGTGACATAAATAAATCCATAACACAATCCTAACTGAACTTATTCTGAAGAGTTGAGGGCAGCTCTTCAGAACTGGCTGCTTTTCCATCTGTAAGTGATCCTGAGGCTGGAGAACGGCGACTTTTTGTTTCCCCACCATGAGAAAGGGATTGCTCTGTCGCTCCTTGACCAGCCAAGACATAGCCCCTGGTGCATGCCCCCTGTTCTTTTCCCAGATGAGGGGCTGTCTGAGGTGGTGATTGACAGCACCGAACCCGGAGCCAGAGTCTAGCAACACCACCCATTAGCCATGGGAACTTAGACGAGTCTCTGACTTTCTCTGATCTGAAGATGACTGGTCTGTAAAACAGAGACAAAAACAGAACTTCCTCACAGACACGTTTCAAGATTTAACTGAGTCAGTCGGTGTTAAGCACTTAGAACAGGGCCCATTGTCACACAGTGGCAGTATGTTAATGTTAGATGAATTATCTCAAAGTTAGACACTTTTAATAGAGATATGAGCTTTAACTATGAGGAGTAATGCCCACCATCTTAACAGAAAACTGATTAGCAAGAAAGCTAGATTTTTCCACAGGAACCCCCTTCAGGGCCTTCATTTCATATCCCTCCTACCTAGTTGTGATTCCTTTTATTTTTTAATTACTTCCTCAATTAATAATTATAACCAAGAAGCCTCTCCATCTTTTTCACCTCACTCTGATTATCACCTCGTGTCATTCATTTTCACCAACACAACGTTAGAAGGGAATTGCTTCTTGGACTAGTGTCTTCAACCCTGAACAACTTACCTCATCCAGATTACTACAGGCAAGTTCCTTAAAACATGAGCCATGTTTTCCGTTTCTTCTACATCCTAGAAAACTTAAAACAATCTAATGCACTTAAGTCAAGCAGGTGCTGGATAAATCTCAGGATAAATACAAAGTTAACCTAGGCACTAAGAAGGGGTATTGCAGACAAGTTTTCATCCGAAGATCATTTTTGTAAAGTGTTATTATTCGCAAATGTTCAGAAAACGCCAGCAAAGACATAGAATCCAAAACCCAAGGAAAGATTGTGGCTGGGAAGACTTGGCTTCAGGCCTAACATTGCTTTATCATGGTTCTGGCAGGTAATCAATAGGAAACTCTGTTGCATAGACATAAATCATAATTGAGTTTTCATCAGTCCTGTGCCAAAACCATTCCCGCACGAAAGCTAGGATCTTGGTGCCAAGGTACCTTATCAGTCCATATGTAAATATGCCTTTTGATGAAATCAAAGAACAGCAGAATTCAGAGAAGATTGCAGGCTGGCACTGCCAAAACCAGGTAGGCATTTAACTCTTTATATTAGACAATGAATAAAGAACGAGTGCAAAAAGCGGCATTTCTCATGCAATGCTTCTCCCTAGATGCTCAGGGAGATTCAAAACTGGGGGGAGGGGCAGGAATCAGCTCACAAAGGACATTCTCCCTAAAAGCCTCTTCAAAAGAATTTTTCTCCATGAGTCCTGAAAATTTTTGTCTGAAATGTAATGAAAGACCATTAGCTAATATTAAATATAAGCCTTATGTACACAGTTTTTTTTTCAAGGCAGAAGGAAACAGGGTATAAAATTATCTTCTCTGAATGTTTCAAAAGAGGACACATTTTCCAAACTTTCAGCTTTTTTCAAAGACAGCACTTCAGAAACTGAAGATGGTTTTGACTGAATCAATGTAATTCTATGCTCCGTTATTTTGAAGACTGATAATCAGAATAAGATGTCTATAATCAAAAAGACATATAATCAAAAAGTGGTAAGTGTTAACAAGGACATCAGAAATTGGAGCATTCGTACATGCCTGGTGAAATGCAAAATGCTGCAGCCGCTTTGAGAAAACAGTTTGGCAGTTCCTCCAGGAGTCAAACATGGAGTTACTATAGGACCCAATCTTTCTTATCCTGGGTATACACCCAAGGGAAATGAAAAGATATATCCGCCAAAAACTTGTACACGAATTTTCATAACAGCATTATTCATAGTATCACAAAATTGGAGGCAGTCCAAATGTCCATCAACTGATGAATAAAATGTGGTATATCCTGTAAGGATATACCACAGGATAATGTGGACTATTATTTGTTCAAAAGTAATTAAGTATTGATACGTGCTATAACATGGATGAACCTTGAAAAAACACTAAATGGAAAAAAGACAATGAGAAAAGACCCCATATTGTATAATTTCATTTATATGAAATTTTCAGAATAGGCACTCTTTATAGAGGCATAGAAATAGAATAGGTTAGTGGGTGGGATAGGGAGGAATGAGAAGTGACTAGTAATGGATGGGGGGTCTCCTTTGGGGACAATAAAAATGTTCTAAAATTGAGCGTGGTCATAGTTACACAACTGTGAATCTACTAAAAATCATTAAACTGTGCACTTTGGTGAATTTTATGGTATAAGAATAATATCACAATAGAGCCAGTTATTTAAAAGGGATTCTAAAATAAGATTATTAAAATTTTATTTAATTTTAGTTATCAATTACAGTTTACATTGAATATTATTTTGTACTAATATACAGGTAGGGGTTAGGCAGTCATGTATTTTCCAAAGTGTTCCCTCAATATTTCCAGTGCCCACCTGGCACCACACATAGTCATTACAATATTATGAACTATATTCCCTATACTGTACTTTACATCCCCATGATTATTTTGTAACTACCAATCTGCATTCTCAATCCCTTCACATTTTTCATCCAGTCCCCATCAGTCATTTATCTGTACCTATGAGTCTACTTCTGTTGTGTTTGTTCATATGGTTCTTTAGATTCCACATATAAGTGAAATCGTATGGTATTTGTCTTTCTCTGACTGACTTGTTTCACTTCTCATAATACTTTCCAGATCCATCCATGCTGTCACAATTGTAAGATTTCATTCTTTTTTATGGCCAAGTAATATTCCATTATATATATATATAATGCCATTTTATATATATATATATATATCACCACTTTTTTATCCACTCGTCTATTGATGGGCACCTGGGTTGCCTCCATATCTTGACTATTGTAAATAATGCTGCAATGAACATAGGAGTGTATATATTCTTTCAAATTAGTGTTTTGAACTTCTTCAGATAAATACCCCAGAAGTGACTGGGACATAAGACAGTTCCACCTTTAATTTTCTGAGGAATCTCCACACTGTTTTGTACAGTGGCTGCACCAATCTGCATTCCCACCAACAGTGTATGAGGGTTCCCTTTTCCCTGTATTCTTTCCAGCACTTGTCCTTTGTGGATGGTGACAGCCATTCTGACAGGTCTGAGGTGATGTCTCAGGGCAGTTTTAATTTTAATTTTTTTGATGACTAGTGATATCGAGCATCCTAATTAAAAAACTGTTAAGAACAACTTAGGGATGTAAATATTTTTTATATAACTTAAAAATACTTGCTCACATAAATGGATAAAGATTGCAGTAATGTTGAAGGAGACCAAAGAAAGGAATATATATTTAGCTAAATCTTCTGCAAACTGACTACAAAAAATAAAATTTTTATTTTTTTTTATATATTTAAGCACATTTGATGCAGTGCATGAAAGAAGCGATGCGATTCAAAGAAAATTGATTCCTCAATGCTTAAGAACAAGGCTTGGTTTAGTTCGCCTTCTTATAGCTTCCTTACGCCTCCATCTTGAGAAATGAACCAGCTGGCACCAGGTAATATAATGAAAGCAGGGCCTTTTTAGAGTACAATATCAGAAACAACACTTGGCCCATGATTAAATATACTTAGGGGGCCTCAAAATTAGAATTTTGACATTACTTACAAGTGAGTTTATGACATAATCACAGAGGTACATAACCACTCTGTTAGGTTTTTAAAATGTTCATTGTGCATCTTGTGATGGTTAATCTTATTTGCCAGTTTGACTGAGCCATAATGTGCCCAGAAATTTGATCAAACATTATCCTGGGTGTGGCTGTGAGAGTGTTTCTGAATGAGGTGAACATTTGGATGCATAGACTGAATAAAGCAGACTGCCCTCCCTAATTTGGTGAACCTCATCTAATCAATTGAAGATCTGAAAAGAACAAAAAGGTTGCATGAGAAGGAACTCCTCCTGCCTCCCTGCTCATGCCAGGGCATTGGTCCTGTCCAGTCTTCAGACTCAGACTAAAGCATCAGCTCTTCTCGAGACTCAGACGTACTGGCTTTTGAACGAGGACATACACCATCATCAGCTCTCCTGGGTCTAAGGCTGTGGACTCAGACTGCAACTACGGTTTGAATGTTGGCTTTCCTGGGTCTCCGCCTTGCCAAAAGCAGGTCTTGAGACTCCTCAGCCTCCTTAATCATGTGAGCCAATGCCATATAATAAACCATGGATGATAGGTAGATAACAGGCAGATATTCCTGACTAATAAATATCATTAATTTTCAGCTATTTTAGCAGACCACAATACCTACACTATGAATAATATTGTCATCAATACTTTAATCATATTGTTGATGATATAATTATATCATCAACATTACATGGGTTTTGTGTGTATTAAAAGTCTTTTATTTCAAAATAACACTTATTACATACTAAACATTTTAGAACCTTATTTTGGATTTCCTAGAAGTTTTCATCTCTAGGGGTCCTATATAGTAGTGCTTGTCCAATTTTTTCTCAAGCTTTGAGAAACTCTAGTGAGAAAAATTATCTAAGTCAAAACACTTACCTCCCAGTTCACTCGAATGATCTTGGCTGAACCTTGCCTCTGCTGGTGCCTCAGAGTCACCAAATGGACAATGGTGATGACAGTTCTTCCCCTTCTTTATTAATAAGGTTCTTATGAGAGATATAGGAGATAAGAGACATGAAAAATGCTTTCAGAGATAAAGCAGCATATAGTAGTGATACAATTTACTGTGTTTAAGTAGTTTAATGTTAATAATATTTTAGTTCCAACTGAAATCTCTTTAATGACAATAGAGAAAAACACTTAATGATCAGATGAACTAGAATAAAATTTATGTTAGAATTAAATTTGAGCATGTTGCCCTGGCTGGCGTAGCTCAGTGGATTGAGCACAGGCTGCAAATCAAAGTGTCACAGGTTCGATTCCCAGTCAGAGCACATGCCTGGGTTGCAGGCCATGGCCCCCAGCAACCGCACATTGATGTTTCTCTCTCTCTCTCTTTCTCCCTCCCTTCCCTCTCTAAAATTAAATCAATAAAATCTTTAAGAAAATAAAAAAAAATTTGAGCATGTTAAAATATATAATGCACAAAAATCACTAGATCATTTTCTGCTTCTTTTTATGATTTACAGTGTAATATAGAATAAGGAGCATACTTGTTATAGGCCTGGAGCAGATGAGCTATTACATTAATTTCACGTAAACAAACCAGCTAAGAGGCAGCATGTTTACTGACATGGAAAGCCTCTCTGCTGTTATATAAATAACTACCATGCAGATGCTTATAAATATAATGTTTTCCATGTAATGCCACCAAAGAAAGCCTGTCTCACACAGACGAGTCACATCATTTAAAACTGCCAAAAACTTTGAAGCCAGTGCCAGGGGGAGCATAAGTGCCTGGTTAATATTTGTAGACTGATTAGAGAAGAAAGCATGTATGTGTAAATAAGAATATTAAATATAGAAACCTTCAGATAATTGTTTCACCCGGTATTTCAATACCATCTCCAGTTTGGTGCCTGAAACATAAGAGAGTGGAGAACTTGGAGTGGCTCCAGAGAAAAGCAATGAACATGATTAAAGAGTTGGAAATGGGGTCTATAAATCATGACTACAGGAATTGGGGCTTATTTAACCTGAAAGAAACAGCTACATGACTGCACCAGATTCTTATATCTGGAACTGAGAGTTTCATGGTGAGTGTTGCCATGACCCATCCATACAGCTGCGTGAGCGGAAAGGAATCAGAAGCAACAAAGATAGTTTCAAAGAAATCTGCTCATATCTAACCCTCTGTCTTCCTCCGATTTTCAAAACAACCAACAGCAACCCTGGAGCAAGCAGGCTCTACACCAATTCAACCCGCAAACATTTACAAGTGCTGCTGAGGGTCAGGTGCCTTGCTGGGTGTTGAGGAGACAATGGAGGAGGGAAGGTGGGACCCCAAATCCCCAGCAGTCTCAAGGACAGTAATGTGTAAAGACAGTCACAGGATGCCAGGAAATCTCCTCTATCAAAGAATACGCCAAATCCCTTAATGTCTCTAAGGAAGGCACAATCACGTTTACTTGAGAAGCTGGGCTGAAGAAGGAGCTGCTTCTCCAAGGGCTTTAATGCTGCAAATGAGTTTGCTGCGCAGAAGGAGGTGGGAGGGCAGTCAGGCCGATCTGTGTGAATGTGAGAGCCAGCACAGAAAATCCAAGCAAGGCCCACGGAGAGCCTGAGCCAGTTAGAAAGGCGGGAGCAGACAGGAGAAATGCTATCACATCCATTTTGCAGATGAAGAAACTAAGGCTCAAAGGTCTGAGTGGCTTGTACAAGGTTAACCGTCATTAATGTCAGAGCTGAGACTTACACCCACTGTTCCTGTTCTCCAGTCTGTTAGGGCTCTGTAGAAATCCTTGTTACTCACTTAGCAACCCTGACATGCTGTGGTTTGTCTGACAAACACTTCTTTCCATTAACGCTGAAGCTGTTAGCCATAGAAAATCCATCTTGCTGAGTAATTTGGTCAGGGGAGAAGGAGATGATGTCGACGTGGTCACACGGCGCAAAGTCACTGAATTCTGGAAGCACACAACACACGCAGTTACTTACAAATAAATATAAAGAGTTTCATTTAGTCCATCATTTCATAAAGAATAAAGAACCTCATTTTTATTCGTTCTGTTACACTCTACATAGTGAAGATACGAGATATAAATGGAAATTAAATCATTTTCAATTTTTTATTTTACATTGAAACAAAATGCACTATTGTGCTTGTGCTGTTCGTAAGACTGCTTTCTGTCATCCCTCCTGCTATAGCCTCCCGCCTTCCCACTCGTGCCTTAAACAGAAACGTGTCATGCCTTCAGTCAATCTAACAATTATCAAAAGATTATCCTGGATCAACACACACAAAATATGGAGAGAGAAGCAGCTTATTGGGTTCCAGGCATATCACAAGATGAACCAGGAGTCAGTGTATTGGTCAGTTGGCAGTTTAGTTTATTTTATTATTTTATTTGTTTTTTTCTATACTCCAAATTTAGCAAATTACTTGTGAGCGTCTAGATTTTTAAGAATCTAAAATTTCTTATAACTGAATTCTTCTGTCACACTAAACGACTGAAAAAAAGAAAAATATATTTCCCATTCTTTTTATTTTTGTTTTGGAGGTTCAGTGGAATGAATTTCACAGAAAACAAGTATTAAGGAACGTAAAACAATTCTTCAAGGTATCCTGGTATTTATTAGAAGGTTCTGAGGCAACTTCCTAATAAGTTGCCCTAGAAAATCTCACACTAATATTCCTACTGACCACATTTTCAAAATGATCTCCTCGTATCGTGCTACATAACCGAAAATCACCTTAAAGTTCAATATCGGAGAATGAACTTTCATAGTTTAATTTCCCAAGTGTCCTAATTGTAGTTATATCTGATTTGTAGGTAGCGGCTCAAGGACGCCCACGCTGCCCTTTTATCCTGCTCGCCCTCCTCTCCTTGCACGGAAGCTCCATAATCACAGAGGAGAGCAGCACTGTGCTGTGTTCACATCTGCTTGAGATCGCGTCTGTGCACTTGCCTGGCAGGAAGACACTGAACTGTCACCAAAAAGCAGAGCAACTCTCTTAGCCATTAGTTGGTAAGAATCCTGACTGCCGACTATGAGTTAAAACATAAACATCACGACCTAGATGTTCTCGAAGGTATTAGTCTCCCGCCCCCTTTCAGGGAACTCCTGGGTTATTTCCTTAGAATGAGTGGAAGCATCTAAAAGCTAATCGTTGGAAGTATAAGCTTCAGTACATGTCTGAACTCTTTGTTTCATGTCAAGCCATCTTTAAAAATTGAAAAATCCACTCTGATGCTATTAGTGAGCACTGATCAGGTCTGACGCTACTGAGGAGAGCGTTTGAGAGACTTGCCCCGGCAGCGCTGGGTCTCCCGGGCTGGGGGAAGGGGCAGAAGCCCCCTGGCACCTAAGGCGGTAGGTAGGTGCCTGAGCCACAGAAGTAGGAAAAGCTCCTGTGCTAAAGAAAATGGCTCAGTTTAAAGTTGTAACGTCGCGTCTGAACTAGTCGCTAAGGAAAAGAGATGCTGCCTTGGGAAACAGGACCTGGAGAGGAGAGGTCAGGCAAGCAGGAGGGCGGTTGGAAACAAGGCATGGACGATGCATCCTCAGGCGTGCACTGTGGGAATGGGCTGGATTTATTTAAAAGTCCACGAATGGGGCTGAATTTGTCCCATGAAAACCCCTCCGCTAGCAGGGCTGGGTCTGAGTTTGCCCAGGCCAGTGCACTCCTAAGTCAGAAGAGCATTCTCCTGACTGTTCAGACTCCGCCCTTTCCTGCTGATGGGTGAATGGGGGCTGAGGAGCTCTTGGAGCACATTCAGGCTCTTTTGGGGGAAATTGGCACCAATTATCGAGCTCTCATGTAGCTGACGGAATTTCAGCAGAGAGCTGGTGAAAGACAGTGTGGAGGCACATGGGAAAGACTGACGGAGTCAGCTGCCATAGGGACATCTTACCTGTTCTCAGCCAGACCGGTGGTATCTATGGGTCAGGAGCAAAGGCTCAGAGGGCTCTTCAGAGTAAGCAGAAATTCTATTAGCTGCCAGAGTAACGGTGCTACTAGCAGGTGCAGAGAGAAGTGGAAGGGCTATTCCAGGTAGAGGACAACAGTGAAGTTTGGTAAACAAAGTCCTCATGGGGCTGCTGTGTGTATCAGACATGCAGCCATTCAAAGACACAATTATCACGGTATTTCTCTGAGTCCAGGCCGATATGCTTGCTCTAGCTCTCAGTCTGTGTATTTTAGAAAGCTGAGTGGAGACGTGGATGAACAACATCCTCCAAACTGGGCTTCAAGTGGCCAGGCTGTCTTGAGGTCAAGCAAGTAAACAGGGAGGTAGGTCATGAGGAATGGTGCCCTGGTGAGAAGGATCAGGATAGGGAGTAAGTTGTGATCTGGTTTGTTAAGAACAATTCCTGTGTCAATCAGGACAGGCTAGGTTAAGCTGCAGCAAAAGTTTCCCCCAAATCTGAGTAACTTTAAAGAACAAAGGCTCATCTCTTATTTGGGCAGTTTGTTTATTAGGGGTCAGTTAGGAGGCCTTCCTCTACTCATGCTCACTCAGGAACCCAGGCCAAGGGAGATTTTATCTGTGTGCTGCCAAGTTCGTTCTGACAGGGAAAGGTGAACGTGGCAAATCATTTCCCAGCCCTTGAAATTCACCCTACCAGTGACATTTGCACTTCTGTCCTCATTTCATTGGTCACAGCAAGTCACATGCTCACATTTAACCCTAAGGGCCAGGGTAGTGCAATTCTTCCATATGCCCAAAAGGAGGGCTAAAAACTATTTAATGAGTAGCACTAGTGAGTGCCAAAGTGCTCTGTTTCCTAGGATGGCATCGTGCCATGGCTGGGTGGGGAGGCAGTCTGAAATGATGGGGAATCTCAGCAGGTCGCAGTGAAGAGGACACGCAGCAGTATCTCAACACTGCTGCCACCACCCCAGCCTCTGTCTTATCCTTGACCTGCATATAAATTTTAGGTGCCCATTTCTATGGCAGGCAGATTAATAGTCTCCCAAGGATATCCATGTCCTAATCCCTAGAACCTGAGTATTTTACCTTGTGTAGCTAAAGGAACTTCGCAAAGTGGTTAAATTAAGGATCTTGGGATGTGGAGCCTATCATGGATTATCCAGGTGGGGCCAATGTAATCACAAGGGGCCCTGTAAGATGGAGACAGTGAGAACCAGAGAAAAAGGGACATTTGAGGGCACTGCACTGCTGGCTTTGAAGGCAGAGGAAGGGGCCACAAGCCAAGGAGTGCAGGCAGTTTCAAGGAGCTGAAAAGGGAAGGAAATAGACTATTAGGGGCTCCAGAAAGAACACAACCCTGCCTACCCTTTGATTTTAGTACAACTAGAGTATTTCAGGCTTCTGAACTCCAAAATGGTAAGTGAATGAATTATGCTGTTTTAAACCATTAAGTTGGTGGTAATTTGTTCTTAGTAGCAACAGGAAATTCATACAGTGTCCCAGAACATGTAATGTAAGATGAAAGTGCTTAGCTGACATTCAGAGGTTAGAGTGGGCAGGGCTGGATGGCGGGAAACATTGTTTCAAAGCTGTGTTGGTGCATGATGAGTGTCAATTCCATTGCCAACACTCAAAACCATTGACCCAGGAGGACAGGTGGTCCCAGCTCCAAAGCTAACCCTAATAAAAGAATTTGGCCTTGTCGCTTAATTATACTTGAAATGAGTAAAACACAACTCCACATGTACAGTAGAACATGAATTCCTTCTTGCCGTTTTTTTCTCCTAACTTTCCCCTCTTCATATTCTCTGCTTTCTCTCAGCCTCAACTCCAGAAGCAGAAGCCGAAGCCGGATGAGGTGCTGTCACGAATTTAAACACCTTCATCTGCAGACTATGGCAGTTTCAGCGTTGGAAGGGGTCTTAAAAGGGTAAGAGGGTCAACGACACAGCTCAAACTTAAATCTGCTCCACAATTTCCCTCTAAGGTTAATGATCAAACACCTCTGGTGAGATGGATTTTGCTACCTCTGCAAAGAGCCCTTTCCATCTTTGTACAACTGGAAGGCTTCAGACCAGTATAAGCAAAAGTTATTTCATTCTCTTTATCATGTCTGCTCATTGGTTCTTCCCCATCCCTGGAGAAGGCTAAGAATAGTGAAGATCTCTAATCCCACTTTTAAATGATAGGCCTCGAAATACTTAAAGACATTTGTGAGGTTTAAGGGAAATGATTGTAATGGCTAAAGCACCCAAGTGGCTTGGCAGGAATCTCTTCTTCAGATTAATTCATTTTCAGGTTGGAATAACACAATGTTTGGACGAAGTGGATGGAAGAAGATGAAGACTGGGACAGATCCTTGGCATTAGTCGTCCCAGCTAAAATCATTAAGATGCAAGTTTCTGGATAAGGAGGGGACAGGAAGACAGCGCAGACCTGAAGAGCCAGAAAAGATGGGGCCGCCTAGGAAAGTAGCAAGGAGAGTTTCTCTTGACCTGCTGCCCCACTGTGTTCTCTCTATGACAATAGGGTCAGAGAAACTGCCTTTCAAAAGTGGGTTCCAGAATAAACCAGCTACCTTATTAGGTTATTTCATAAGCAACAACAAATCAAGCAAAGGGATTTGACGTAATTGTCGTTCTTTTACAAGTAATTGACCCAAGTTAATATTCTGCATTTGTTTCCCATCCAGATCCATTTTAGGCATTTCTGTGCCCGGCCTCTGACCCTGACTCGCTAGTCCACTGGTTCTTAGTCGGGTTGGTCAATGAGCAACTCTTACAGAAGATAAGAGGGTGGGAGGGGAAGAGATGGGGTTATTCACACTCTCTTCTTGGGCAAATTGATTCTGGCAGAGGCTATGACTGATCCTCTAAGCCAGTTCCTCCTCCATGGGTGGCTTCAGCTAGCTCTTGGATCCAATAATAAAAATTCCTCCTCTGCTCCTTTAGACCCTAGGATGGTAACAATTTCTAACTGCCACTTTTCCTGGGTGATTCATGCTTTAGTAGTTCCCTATACCCTGTCCCCATCCCAGTTGAATTTGCCTTCTGCTTCTTGTTGGGACCCTGGCTAATAGGCTGGTCTCCCTGCCTGCTCCTCTGGCCTCCCACAGCGATCTTTCTCAAACATGAGTCACATCACATCATTCCTCTGGTCGAAACTCTCCAGTGGCCTCCTGTCTCACCATGACACTCACAGTGACGTACAGGGCCCTTCCCAACCCTATCAAATCATCCACAGCTCTACATAACAACTGTTTTTAATTGTTATGAAATTAAAGTATATGTAATGCAGCCTACCTGGATATATTTCAAAAATATGAATATATAAAGCCAAAGGGGGGTAGGATCAAGGGTGGGAAGTGGGAATGGCTGGGTCGGGGGGAGTGGTGGTGGGGGGGAATGGAGACAACTGTACTTGAACAACAATAAAAAAAATGTAACATTAATATAATGACCTAATTGAGGAATAAAAGGAAAATACTAATAACTAAATAATGGACATTACAAGACCAAAATACTCAGACATAACCACCCTGGAAAACATAATAAACTATCAGAAGATTGTATTTATCTATAAAACCACCGAAAAACAAATAAAAATATATTAAAGTGCCTACTCAAATAGCACAAATGGATTACTGTGAGTGACATGGTTTCCCCAAATGGTTGTTCCTGTTAACAGTTTGTTGTCCCTCGTCCCCAAATCTACCCTTCATTCCTGTTCTGCAATAATGGAGCACTCCTTGAAATATATATATTTACAAGATGTTAGCCTTTGTGAGTAGAGGGTGCCGGAGGACGGGGGATTCCCTCCTGGTCCCAGTGTGCTGCTCTCTGCAGGCTCCTGTGTTGTGTTTGGCTTTTGCAGCACGCAGTTCCTGCAGGATGGACAACTTCTTCAGAGCCAGATTCCTGCAGCCTGAAGGCTTCTCTGCTGTCCAGCACCCGCAGTGGGTGCAGCTTCTCCAATACCCAACTCCTGCAGTGCCTGCAACTCTCCCAGCACAGGTTTCTGCAACACAGACATTTTAGCCAGTGGTCACCTCCTGCAATGAGCAGCGGTCAGTAGCACCTAGAGGCCAGCAGCTCCTCTGGCACAGCTCTTAATCAGTGTCATAGCAGGATGCCTCTGAGAGACACTCCAATGGATGGCTTGCCCCAGACCCTGATTTTCCAGCAAGTTTCCAAAAGGGTGATTTCCAGCAAGTTCTGCTAGTGCAAGACCACAGCAACTTCTTTATTATCCAGTGACCCATGTCTTTCCATCTAGTACTGGCTCTCAGTATTCTCCCCCACCCAGGGTGGGTGGTTCTTCCTTGTATGTTCTCTCTCAGCCCTCAAAATAGTGCCGATCCTTCTAACTAGCATTTTTGTATTCCTTAGAATTCTCTTCTTACTAACCAATCCCTCCTTCTCCTAATTCCATCTTATAGGTAATAATGGCTGATATTAAACTTTTTCTGTTTTCACTTACCACATGATTTCTCTCCTGATTGGACTCTGACTGATACAATGAACAACTCTTGGTAAAGTTCTTGAAAAGGTAAAACAAGTTTCTTTTATCCACATACTGCAATAGTTGCATTCCTAAGAAATGCAGGAATTATAAAATGGTGCAAAATAAAAACTTTTGTTTATATGTAAATTGGTGTTAGATTCTAGACTCAGACAACTCTAAACAGTTTTAGTTTTGTTTTGTTTGTTTTTTCACTCTGTGCAGGGATGCCACTTACAGTTGTATATGACACGACCCCATGGGGATATCATGCCCAGCAGATCCATGTCAATGGTGCTTTCAAAAATTCTGCAGTCCACAGCCCACATCCCTGAATGTGGCAGTCCTGCCTACACTACACAAATACCCATTTGGATATTTCAGAAGTGGGGAAAACGTAGGACAATTCTTCACTGTGCAGAACTATGCCACCTTATTGCAGTATATCTAGTATCTCCGACTTCCACCCAGTCTATCACAGTAGCACACTCCAATCCTTGTAACAGCCAACAACACTCCACAGATTTACAAATCACTCCTGTGGGAACAACAACCCACTCATGGCTCATTCCTCTGATCTCCTCTGTCATCCTTGCTTCACTCATATCAATCTTCTTAATATTCTTTAAACAGTCTGTGTTTCCTCCTTCCTCAAGAGCCTTTGCAACTTGTTATTTCTCTGCATAGAAGACTCTTTGGCTTAGTATCTGCAAACTCTCACTCCCTTCAGACCCTTGCACAAATGTCACCTTAAAGGGTCTCTCTCTAGCCACCCTGTAAAAGACAGAAACACCTCACCTACCCCAACACTTCTTGTGCCTCTTATTCTGCTTTAACTTTCTCAACATTGTGATCACTGTTAATAGCACTCTATATTGTACTAAGTTATTTAGCTTCTGTATCTCTCACTTAAGTTCCATGAGACCAGGGACTTGACCTATTTTGTTCACTGTTTATTTCTAGCACCGAGCATAGTGCCTCACTTGCACTAGCCACCCAATAATTATTTGTGCAATGAATAGTACAAGGAAATAACTTTATTCAGAATAATGCTCCTTTTCCCATTTATCCGAGTCAATTAATTCGGTCATTTTGCTTCTTCCCTACTCTCCTCCCTATCCAAAACTTAAGTTGCACTGCCCGAAAGAGAAAACGCTCAGAGAGTCAGCAAGTCCTATCTTAGAATATTAGATCACATTGATGTTAATTGTAAAAGGGATAAATGCAGAGTAGTTTTCAGATGAGAAGTTGCATGTTTTCGTAAGTTCATTTGGTATATATGTGCCCTTCGTACAGTTTTGGAAGGCAGAGATAAGGATAGAAATTGGGCATGGCATGACACCAGGTACTTGACAGGTGTCATATTTGATCTATACAGCCATCTTGAAAACCAAAGAAAATCAAAGCTATTTCCCCTAAGAGAAAACTAAGCCTCAGTGACAATAGGTAATATCAAAGTGGAACTCAAAACCACGTCTGACTCTAAAATCTATGATCATTTCACCTCATCACTGGAATGAGATGATGAAATATGCTGAACACATGGTGCAATTTTCTCAAAAATTTTAAGGGTTGTGGTTTCTAGAGAAATATCCTGGATTCATTTCTAAGAATATTTATTCCATGCTCATTAATGGTTAATATTTGGAAACACTTGACAAATAAAGCTAATTCTCCCTCATCTTCAGATTAATTATGCAAGATTTTGGTTTACCCATGGCAAACTTTTGTTTAAAGTCACTTTATTAACCAATAACACCTACTCTCCTTAATGAATTGCTTTGTTGATATTATTGGCAGTTTCTAGTCAGCCTAGTTAATTATTGTGTTCTAAAATAATCAGTCTCCTTTGTCTTGCCAGTGCCAAGGCCAAGGCAAATTATGAGACAGATAGACTTGTGTGCTCCTCCCATCTCTTCTTTGTTAGAATCTGGCTATAGGGGAACAGAGAAACACAAAGAAGATGAGCTGCAAGGAATATTTCTTACTCAATAGAAGGTGTGAACTTTAAAGGTCAATAACCAGAATCCAAGTAGACCAATGTCCATTTCAATAGCCAGTGTTCAACTGGCTTTGGAGCAGTGTTCCTAACCTTAGAAGTCAAAGAGGTATTAATCGCTTCTATGTGCACACTGCTGAATGCTATCGAATGCTCTCTACATTATCATTTAGTCCTCATAGTACGAAGATTTACTCTTAGTTGCAACTTACAAACGAGGTGAGAATCTTCACTAAGCTTAGATATAAAGGAGCTGGAATACAACCCAAGTCTGTCTGACTCCAAGGTGCCCTTGGCCACTGAACCATGAATTGTTCAGGACAGGAACATTCCATGTCAGAGAGGGCAGGAGCATTGCAGCTCCAGTGCCAGTCTGTGGAAGCAGGACCTTTAGCCAATGGCAAGATAGAAAAGGCCAGGAATTGTACTTCTTCCCACGAGCAAGACACAACAAACTCCAGCTAAGTGTACCAAGTCTCAAGGTGGGTTCCAAATTCTAGCCAGCAGCTAGAATGCTAATGCAAGCAATGGAGACTGTAGGCAAAGACCCATGAGTAAATGAGCACAACAGGGCTAAAAAAAATGTAAGTCAGGTACATGAGTACTTAGGCACATGAGTCATCTAAAAGCATACATAATCTGTGATTCCAAGGGGCAATGAGCCTCATTTCTTGTGAGACATTGATCACAGCACCTCAAAAGCTTCTGGATGGAGTTATATACAAGGACCTAACTGCAGATGAAAGATTGTGGAGGAAGACAATCATATACATGATCTACTTCATTCATTCATATTATTTCTTAATATTTATTGAGTACATACTATGCACCAGACACTTTTTCAAGTTTAGATTTTTAAGATCCTATCCAAATTTGAATAATCTAAATATGTAGTTTTGTTCATCTCTCCAGATTTGTGCTTACTGTTCCTGAGTCGTAGTTTTCCAGGTAGAGGAAGAGAAGGGGATTGTAGACCAGGAAATAAGTGACATGAACAAATGGCCTGAACTATGAAAGAGCTCTCTCTGCTTGGGAAAGGGTGAGAAGTTAAGACAGGTAGAACATACAGTGAGAGCCATGGTGAGTGTGGATAACAAAGTCTCCATCTTTATTTGACTCTATGGAGCAAATTTTAGTTCAGGAAGGAAGATGATGCAGAAATAATTAGAAGCAGTTAAGACTCTGTTTTATACCTCATAGAACACTTCTCCTCAGTGGCTTTAGCTTTCTAGTCCATCACATTCTCAGGAAAAATGTGCTTTGAAATCCAATTATTTCCATTTAGGACCTGTTCCAAAGAAGATTTGATTTCTGGGACAATAACCTGGATGGGTTCCCAGCTTCTCCTCAGTACAGCCTTCACTCACAGCAGGATTTCCTAATTCTCTTAGATACAGATTTTCAGAACATCATTGGGTGTAACCCATGTGCAAATATAAATTCAATAATCTCATCCAAAGCCAAATTCAAATCTTTTAACAATATTCCTCATTTTAGATTAGCTATGTTTTGATCTGATTCCCTCCCCAGACATGAGTGTCCTCTCTTTATGTCCATCAGAGCTGCCACAGTCAAGTTTATGAGCAGGCTTTAAATAAGAGTGCCTAACTAAAGGGACAAGTAGGGGTTGAAATCTAGTACCAGCTGTGCTCTTGATGTTAGGGAACCCAACAGAAGACAGCATCCACCCCAAAAGTAAGACTTTAAGCCCAACAGAATAATGACAAAAAGAGAGAGTATTTTGTCTAGAAGAAAATCAGTTGAACTTTAGAACAATAACAAAACATGATTATATATAAAATAATACAAAACATGTAAATAAATGCCTGCCCTATAGTAAACAGAGTAAGCACTAAGTATAGTAAGCAGAGTAAGAACTATGATGGCTACTTGTTATTATTATTGGTAACAATATTTTTATCATTAATATTATTTTCAAGGCTTTGAGAGTATTTATATAATTAATTTCAACAGTTATAAGTGAATTCATGGCTAATGTGCTATCATTTCAGTGTAAATTGAATGTAATGATTCTGATCTATAAAAGAAGACAAACTCTAACACAATATATCTTTTTTAACTCTGATGCAAATATGGCAATATTTTAAGTTTTGACAGAACTGGATGTGAAGGTAGGTAGTCCAGAGTTATACCTGTCTATTTTCAGGATACTTAAAATATTTCATAACTTATATAATATATAAATATTCCAATCTCCTCAAAGAGAAGAGACAGCTTTGATACTGGGAGTGGGGGCAAGGGTCTCTGGCACCAAGTCAAGTGGCTGAGATCTGGTCCCGTTTACTTCCAATGTGATCTTGAACTGATCAATTTACTGCCTCTCTGACGAAGCATTTTCTCACCTGCAAAATACAATAATTTAACTAGATGATTTCACAGGTTCTTAACACTCATATTTTATGATCAAGTCTACTTTTTGGCAGCTATAAAAGATGGGGCTAATTTTAATGTATATTTTCTGTCCCCATATCTGGCATGTACCTGATTGCAAATGCCTAGAAGCTAAAAGGAAGGGTCAAGAAGATGCCATCTGCTTCTATTATCAAATACATTATGAAGCTGCCTCAAGTTTTTTTTAAATATTCAGTGAATAACAGAGGTTGGCAGGAAATGTGTTGTAAACAATATTGCCCCACACACACATTTATTGAATGATTCATAACCAGTGTGTGGTAGAAACATAATTTGTAAACCAACTTTCCTCAAAATACTTGGGTATTGTGACATCAGTAACAAATTATTTAGTTGTCATTACATTAAAAATTACAGTGTTTAAAGGTTGATGACTTGTATGTGAAATTATTTTATTCTTATCAATTTTTCTTTGAATCAATTTTGCTATATTGTAGTTGGAATGAAATAGTTGCCGCAGTTGACTGTTGCCCCTGGTCCTTTCCATATGTCCTTTTTGCATATTCTTTATCCAGTGTTTTTCCATTGAAACTTTTTACTTTCCCTCATCAATGAGACCCTTCACATTTATTCAAACTGCACAAAATAAAATCATCTTGCAGTTTGATAAATTAACATAAGAATATTTTCTTTAAGAAATATTCATTTAGTGATTTTTCAGTCTGAAACCATGAAAAGCATAGTTGTTCTATTTTATTTCACTCCCTGTTGTCTTATTCTTTCTACTGTTTTAGACTGACCTCCTTAGACCACAGTTTGCTCCAGTTTTTAACAAAATTGTGTTGTCCAAAATTCTGTCTTAAGCAGAATGAGATATATTTATGTCTGTTACTGCCTACCAACAAATCATATCACAAAACATTAATATAAAAATAAATTATATGTGAAATTTCATATAGCAGTACTCCTATACCAATTATAACTTAAAGGGGGCATTAGTAGCAGCTACATCTCAGAACTTTGATCCAGCACCACCTGACTCTTCCAATAAGCGAGTCATTGCCCTTCCTCCTCTTCAACTGTAATCGTGTAACTGCCTCCCCTTGACAATCCAGGGTGTTTTCTTGACAGCTCTGTAAACTGCCAGCACAACCTCCAACCCACTGAGGTCATATACATGTTTTAGAAGAATATAGTGGCATCTCCATATTTTCCACATAGGAAGGGCTCCTGGACCACTGTCTGTTTTTAAGAACTAGTTGGACTTGAGGCCATTATAAACAGAAATTTGCTAATTTTCTTCTATTGCATGAATGTTCAGATTGTGTTGGGGTACCCCTCCTCATAAACCATCCCTTGGTTCCTCAGCTGCAACAGTGACGTGACCTTTCATCTGACAGGGAAGCTCTGTTACTGGGCAAGTCCCAGAAGGTGGGAGTTGAGCCCATGATTTTATGTGGGCTTTCGCGTGTTAACTGTGCTGTGAGATACCATCTGGCTAGTATGAACCAATGGCTTTGTGAACAAAATGAATGTTCCCCATTACTTGGCCAGAAACATTTTTATCTGTTAATAACTGTCATGATTAGCCATCTTGGAAAACTCCTTTTACTGGCTGAAAAGTATGTGTGGAGTTTTTTAAACTTTCATTCATGCTTTTGTTCATTCAACAAATAACTGTTGAGCACTCACTACTATGTGTCAGGTACTCTTTGAGAACTTGAAAATTAACTATATAGGGGTAATAAAAGGACTAAAAACAGTAGTTTTGGGTTTGGGGGTGCTTTTTGCTTCTTTGATCCTATGAGTTTAAATATTCATCAAGGCTACAACTTAAGAGTAAATTTTTTTAGGGCTAAATGACAGATTTATGGATAAATGGAATAGATATCTACCTAAAAGTTCTCAATTGAGCCCACAACCCATCCCTATCTCCTCCATGTGCTTACTGCTCACTCTCTCTCTCTCTCTCTCTCTCTCTCTCTCTCTCTCTCTCTCTCTCTCTCTCTCTCTCTCTCTCTCTCTCTCTCTCTCTCTCTCTCTCTCTCTCTCTCTCTCTCTCTCTCATTCTCTGTGTCAAGTTCCTAAGGTTTCCACTGAAACTTCTCATTTTATGACCAGAAGCCTCCTGACAATGACTAATGTGTTGCCAGAGACGGGTACCACACCAGGACCCTGAAACTCATCCCCCACCTTGGATACATCACTCACTTAGTTGTTGTGCCAGTTGGGTTATCTGGAAGGTAGGCACTGAAATGGAGTTAGAAATGCAAGAGGTTTATTGAACTGTGAATGGGGTAGGGGTAAGTAATGCTTATGAAAGATTTAAAAGGGAGAGGAAGCAGGATGGGACAGGAAGAAGATCAGACCACCACATAGATCTGACAACATCTCTGCCAACCCAGTGAGGGGCTATGGAACAATGCTTCATTGGGCAGAAATGGCCAGGTCCTACTATTTCTCTACTCAGTCACTAGTTAGTCATTGCCCAGAAATGACATAGCTTCAGCTGGGAAATAGTTATGAGTCTTGAAGGCAATAGCGTCCAGAGGCTGTCAGTTAAGTGCACTCTTCTTTCTTGAAGGGGAACCCAAGGCAACTATAGTTGTGCTCTCAAGAACAAAGCCCTGAGGAAATGGAATAAGACTCCTAAATGTCAGTATATGAATGGGATTGGAGAAAGAGCTGCCTAAAAGGGATGTAGAACTGAGAGGAGTGACCAAAGGAGAGACCTGTGACATCTCTTGAGTATCTAAGCCACAGAGGACCCCCAAATACTGGTGAGGGATTGCAGGGGGTGAAGACAGAGGCAAGGATGTGAATCTAGTTTAAGTGATCTGACCCCAGACCGGGAATCACTCCTGATTCCAGCACCTAAGAGCCCAGTGTTGTTGCTCATTATCCAATCTCTCCATTGCAGCCTCTTTATCTGTACAATGAATTAACATTACAAGAGTTTTCAAAATTAGAGATAAAAAGAATATCCCTACAATACATTAAGTTTTTAATTTTTATTAGACATTACTATTGTCATTGGTGTTGCTGCCGGTTGTTTCACTGAAGACCTGTGGACCTACATTAGGTTTGCCTCAGGTTCCAGGGCAGGCCTGCCGGAATGGAGGCAGTCCGGCTGAGTGGATAAGGCAGGCTCTGGACACAAACTACCTGACTTCAAATCCCAACTCTACTACTCATGAGTTGTGACACCTTGAGTCAATTATTGAACTTCTGGGTGCCTACATTTCTAATCTGTGAAAGAAAGATAACAACAGTACCTACTTTACTGGGTTTGGTACAGGAGTTCTATTCAGTACAATGCTCGTCACTAAGTGTTCAATAAATAGTAACTATTAGCCCTTAATTTTTTTCTTTCTTATATCAGTAACACAAGTGTATTTAAAAATTTTTCAACTAGAATAATAACCCCCAAAAAACAACTTGTTTTACAAAAAAAAACTAAATGCTTCTCATTTGGCACAATCCCAAGTTAAGTAGTCTAGACTGCAGAGCTAGCCAGAATTCTCTGCAGCTTCCTCCTAGCAGCCAGTATGTTCCCAACATACAGGGTGGGCAAAGGTATATTCACAGTTGTTTATATAGAAATTAATACAATAATTATAAATAATAATACAAGAATAAACTCTGTGTCTCACATACTCATAGCTGTAAACCTACTTTGGCCCACCCTGGTACTATTTAAATGTTCCTTACTGACTTTTTAATGATTATCTTACATGTATTGTAAAGAGACATCCTCTATCATCTCCACAAATTCTGAAGTTACTTTCCTCTGTTCCAACACACAAAGCAAAAGTGCACGTGATGAACTCAAAAGCAAAACTGTTGATGGACTTTATTCCTTAGCGTGTGTTTGTAGTTTTGATTCTAGGTACATTCACAGGCTGTATAACATCTGGTTAAAAACATTTGCAGTGATCTAGGTCTTTGGCAACATGTTGACAAAACTGGATGATTGATTGTTCCCAACCTTCTTTTTGTTAATACAGATGCTTGGATTTCCTGGAAGCCTGGCCCAACTGTTGGTTTGTTCTTGGAAAGCTATTATAACGTGAACATCTTGACATATAGAACTTTGTTTGATAAAACTACTCAGCAAAGTGTCCTATACACTTAAGCTCACAAATGCTACTTGATTTGTTATTCAACTGAAATGTTCATTAAAAGGGCTTTGATGGATTCTAGAGATGCTATACTCAGGAAATGTATTAGCAACAAGGTACAAAAATCAAAAAACAATTACTAAATAACACTTATACATTTGAAATACAGACTCCAGACATTCATTAGACTTACCTCAAGGACTGAAAAAGACGTGGTTAAGTTATTCTTTTATGGGTGAATTGTGTTCTGAATACCCAGTTGGTAGTTAGAATGGATTTGTGTGTGTGTGTGTGTGCGCACATGCGCATGTTACCTGCTGTTGAGTTGGCTCTGACTCTTGGTGACCCTGTGAAAGAGTTATATGTCCTCAACAGCCCTGCTCAGCTCCTACAGACTCACACCTATGGCTTCCTTTATGAGGCAATTCATCTCACATCTAGTTTTCCTCTCTTCCTGCTGCCTTCTATTTTTCCCAGGATTATTGTCTTTTCCACTGAACCCTGCCCTCTCATAAAGTGCCCAAAGTAGAACAGCTTTAGTTTTGTCCGCTTTGTCTCCAGTGATGTTTCAGGCTTCATTTGCCTGAACAAATGACAAGCTTGCTCATCTTTCTGGCAGCCCAGGGTATCTGTAGAGCTCTCCTCCAGTACCATATGTCAAACAAATCAATCCTTTTCCTCTCAGCCTTTTTCACTGTTCAACTTTCCCATGAACATGGCTGATTTTAGTTTTGGTCTCTAATGACACATCTTTGCTCTCGGTGGTCTTTCCTAATTCTCCTATTGCTGCTCTTCTGAATCTCAGCCTTCTCTTCCTATTTTTGGCTCCAGTCTCCATCTGCATTTATGACTGGACCACGGTAAGCAATTGTCTTTAACAATTTGATGTCTTCGTTGTCTATATTAAAGTTGTGTATTTCCTCTGTAGTCATGATTTTTGTCTTCTTGATGATCAAATGTAGTCCTGCTTTGGCACTTTCTTCTTTCACTTTCATCAGAAGTTGTTTCAAATCATTGCTATTTTCTGCACTAAGGTGGTGTCATCTGTGCATCCTAAGTTATTGATATTTCTTCCACCAGTTTTCACTCCTCTTCCTCTGAGTCAAAGCTCAGTTTTTCATATGACATGTTCTGCACACAGATGAAGCAAATAGGGAGACAGCATGCACCCTCATCTGACAGCTATGCCTATAGGAAACCATCCTGTTTCTATATATTGTTTCTTGACAGAGGTTTCCTGTCCACAATGCAGGTTATGCATCAGACAATCAAGTGCTGAGGCACGCCCACTTCTTTCAGAGCAACTCCTAGCTTTTCATGGTACACGCAGTCAAAGGCTTTACTGTGGTTTATAAAACATAGATTAACCTTCTTCTGAATTTCTCTGGAGTACTCCAGTGTCCAGTAAATACTCACAATTAGATCTCAAGTGCCTCTTCCATTTCTGAATCCAGCTTGCAGATCCAGCATTTCTTGCTCCATTTAAGGTAGAACGTTGTATCACTGTGAGCATCACTTTACTTGCGTGGGAAATTAGAGCACTGGTCCTAGAGTGACCGCACCCCTGGGCATCATCTTTCTTTTTTTCCCAAAGATTGATTGATTATTTATTTATTTATTTATTTATTTATAGGGGGAGGGAGAGAAACATTGATGTGAGAGAGAAAAAACAACTGGCTGCCCTTCACATGGCACAACCAGGGACTGAGCCTGCAATCCAGGCACCTTTAGCTTTGTGGGATGATGCCCAACCAGCTGTGCCACACCAGTCAGGGCTTACATCCTCTTTCTTGATGACTGGCAGGTGTTGAACACTTCCATTCTGTGGGCTATTGTTTTATTTCCCATATTTGTTGACATATTCTTGTTAGGATTTCGACAGATTCAGTTTCTGTGCCTTGAAATAATTCTATAGCACCCACCTATCCCTAGGGATTATTTCTTTCCAATACTTGCAAGGAAGGTTTGTCTTTGCATTCTAGAATTACAGGTTCTTCCTCAGAAATCTTCTACAAAGGCCACTGTCATCCTTTTGTCTCTTCTGTATAGATTATCAAGACATTGCTTCCCCTTTTCCTTTATTTTCTCCTGGTCTGATATGTGATTCTTTCTTGGTTGTTTAGCATTCCTAATCTAGGTTTGAATTTCCCTTTCATTTCTGGACTCTTCCGGTAGAGGTCTCTTGCTGCTCCTTTTTTATTGTTCTTTTTTATCTGCTTACATTGACTATTATAATACTTCCCTGATAGTCCTTGAAAAAATGCAATCAGATTCTGCCCCTGCTTTTCTCACCTTTGCTTTTGCCTCTTGCCTGTCTCTAACAATTTCTCATGTTTCTTCTGTCATCCATCTCCATTTTTATTCCCTTCTACTTCCAGCATTGTACCTTCCCATTCTTCCCTAATAACATTTCTAGTTTCAGTCCATGGTGCTACTTATTCTTGGCCAATTAAGCTTATGAGTGCAACTATGTTTTTATGTGAACTTAAATCCATCAGGGATGTTCTTTATGTTGTATTTTGACACTTAGATTCTTTCAGTGTTCTTCTTCAGCTCTTCTTTAATGTTTGAGGGTTCACAGTCAGTACCACAATCTGCTCCTGCTCTTGTTTTGGTCAAGAGAATACAGCTTCTCCATCTCCTGTATCCAATTAGTCTATTTGATTTATACATTGGCCATCAGGTGATGTCCATGTATACAGTCGTCTATGGGTTGTTTAAAGCAGGTGTTTGCAATGGACAAGTTGTTGTCTTCTCGTAAATACATGAGCTGATCTCCTTCTTCACGTCTGAACCCTAGCCCACATTTTCCGATGACATTCAATTCTGCTTTATTTCCTACTTTTGCATTCCAATCACCTATAATTATCAGCATGTCTTATTTTTGTGTGTGATCAATTTCTTCTTGGATACTTGTGTAAAAGCTTTCGATTTCAACTTCTTCAGCTTCTGTAGCTGGAATATAAACTTAAATGATGGTTATGTTAACAGGTTTTCCTAGAAGTCTGATATATGTATATCAGACTGTGTGACATCTCGCCTCAGTATTAAAGCCACTCTGTTTCTTCTCGGCTTGTCATTTCCAGAGTAGAACACTTTGTAGTTGCCTGACTCAGAATGTCTTATTTCAGTCTATTTTAGTTTGCTAACACCAAGCACTGCAATGGTTAGCTATTCCATTTATTGCTTTATAATTTCCAGTTTACCTTGGTTCATGCTTCTTATGTTCTGTGTTCAGACTGTATGTGTGGTATAGCATCGCCCTTCCCTCTCACCTTTCTGCACAGCAGCTGCTAGACTTCATCAGCTTTGGTCTGGTTGTGTTATTAGCAACCGTGTTATTTGTACCTGTTTTCTGCTTCCCCAGTAACTGTGTGAGTGCTTTTGGATCCTGGAGTCTAATCTTTCGGCACCATCTCCTATTTCTTCTTGGACTATCTCATCAAGATTTTTAAGATAAAATGAAAAAATAAGAAAAGAAATTGCAGCTGTGGTTTACCATTCACTGCCTTCTGCCACACAGGGTATGGGTCCAAACCACATGTGCTCAGGTCAATGGGATCACAATCACCAAACACCTATGAAATGTAAGTGCCCCTGCAGGATGAATAAATGTACTCATTAGCAAAAAAATAAAGGAGGATAAATTTCCAAGGCCCATCCACAAAAGTCTGTTTAACTGGCAACTAAGCTGTATGTTATTGACCAACTCCCAAACCTCTGTTTTGAGTTTCCTGGGTCCTGTGTGTCCCAGGACTACCAGAGATTTGGTATCCTGATCCCTACACTGCTCTGAGCCACGACCTTCCTAAGCTGAAACCCCTGATCTCAGCAATTGCAGGTCATGAAGGGCTGAGCAGCTGTGGAGAGTGGGTCCTAGAGGAGGCTCTGTTGCTAGGCAGCTTCCACCTGTGGAAAGCCAGATTTTGAACATGTGTGGACACACTAGTAATATTTACTGCCACAATTTTCCCTCCAGTTTACACTTCTCAGAGTTGAATTTTATAACACCTGATATTTCCCACTTTTAATGTTTTCATAGTCTTACTTTTTTCTTCTTCATCTTATAGTGGCTAGTCTTTTAGAAACAAATCTGAGCAATCTTAATATGCAAGTAAAAACCCATAATGGTCCATATGTTTGGTTTTTCCTTCCCTACTGCCAACACACTGAATCACGGAACCACCATAATTGACAAAAATGTGAAAGATGTTTGTGATTCAATGTGAATTAAAGAAAATACAAAGGAAAGAAAGCTCCTGTATGATGATATTACCTTGAAAATGTATGCATGGTATATCTTGTTTTATTATTTTCTGGCTCACTCTAAGCTCAGACATCTATTTCCAGAGCCTTCCCTGAGCCCACCTCCATCTCTGGCCTTATTATGTGTCTCTCCTCTGTGCTTCTATACTCCCTATGCCTCTTCTGTAATTGCCCTTACCACATTGCACTAAAATTGTCTATTTGTAGAGCTGTCTCTTTGATGAGGATGTGACCTTCTTGAAGGCAAGAACTTTGACTTACCTGTCCTCTCTTCCCCAGTGCTTAGCCTAATGCCTGCATATAGTAGGTGCTCAAAAAGTTTTTATAAATAACTTAGCCTCTAAACATTATGCTAGATGTTCTATAAACATCTGGATTTATAGTGTCATATTAAAAATATAAATATTTTTGTTATTTGGTATTATCACACTTAATTATCACACACGTCAAACCTCATGAGTTAAGTATGACTTTTGCCAGTGCAGAGGGGTTAAGTCATGCAGTCAGAAAGAGTCAGAGCTCAGCATGAGGTCCAGGTGAAAGGCTCTCCAAAGCCGGGTGCCCACCACTATTCTCTGTGTGAGGTGTGAGCAAAACAGAATGATGCATTATTCACTTTTTTACAAAATAAGCCATCTACTTTTCTTTCATTAACAGGTAATTAAGAAACAGTAGAATTTACTTGCAATTATCTTGTCTTAGACACTCCATTTAAGAGACTAGTCAAGTACACATTTTTCTATTGATGTCTAAGTGACAGCATAAATCATGTAGCTTCAGTAAAATAACTGAGAGGTCACTCGACGAGAAATCTCACATCCCTTGGGAATGAGCAGCATGGGCTACATGGAAAGCTTGATCTTTCTTGTAACTTATAAAATCAGGTTCTTGTCAGCTATTAAAAGGGCCTAGAGATGATTTGAAGATCCCTCTGGCCCTGGTGGGCACCATCAGCAGGATTAATAGATGAAATACAGTCTGCACACACCCTTGGAAAACACCACCAGCTTGTATTCTCTGTAGTCTTACATTTTCCACTCACAGGCTCCAGGAGCAAAGAGGAAGTCTGGAATCATTAAAAACGACAGCTGAAAAAGGCAGAAAAGCAGAGCTCAGTCATTTCCAAATGGCAACAAAATGATCAGGAGAATAAGTTTCAGGGCCCCAGTGCCCTGTTGCCAAGAGTGACAAGATTAAAAAGGATGAGACATGGCTGCCAAGGAGAGAAACCCTTTCAGAGAACTTGGAAGGTGACACCAAGACATATGGTCAGAGCACAGACTTCCAGTCAGTCGCCTGGTCCACATGCAAGATGAGGCCTGCACTTGGGATCAACATGAAGGCTCCAGGTTGGCACAGGAGTGTGAGACACCTGGAAAAAGTAAGGCGAAAATCAAAGCCCATCTCTTAGTGAGGAGGAAATCCAGCAGGATTTGGCTAGGAAAGGAGGGATATTCTGGATTGCTGCCTAGGACAGAAGTTGCTCCTATGGTATCCAAGGTCAAACTAAGCATTTTTATCCTTAGAGGCCCAAGTTTATGTCATATGTTTTGGCCATTAGATCCTTGGTAGAAGTAGTCTCATCTGTATCTACCAGTTTGATCCTTATGAATCTGTGCCCCCAATAGTTTCTATGGAATATTATGGCCCACTGAGGACAACGTGAAGGAACAAATGTTTCCAGGTGATCTAGGGACCTTAATAAAAGATCTCCACCTTCTTTCTCAGGTAATCCAAACTCCAGTGACAATTTCTCCGCTGACCTCTGTCAAGTCTAAGAGGTCAGTCAAGGAAGCTGTTTTTTGTCAAAGTCTTCTGCCCAAATGCAGACTTAAAACTTTGTCCCACAAAAAAAGTAACTGGTATTTGGGCTTTTCAGATAAATAAAAATCTTTTATCTAAAACCTGATTCTTTGGTAAAGAGGAAAAGTCTTCCTTTGGTTTAATAGAAATATCTCTCTTCCTGTTATTATTTTCTCTAAGTAATATTTTATAAGTGACTAAAATATGTAATAGGAGACAGATTTTACTACATTTTTCTGAATGTCTACTGTGATGCAAAGTGCTTATGTACTGTGGTAGTAAAATTTTTCTGAGTTGCAAATCATGGCAACTCAATTTATACTGATGTATGTAGAGCCAAGGGAACTCATTAAAAGACTTCTGTAAGATTGCATCAAACCCACAGGGAAGATTTAGCTTAGACTCAGGAATGGAGCTGGGACTAGGTTGTCCTCCTGACCCAAACTGGACCAAATAGTCCCCAGGACCCCTCATGGCAAGCCAGAACTTTCTCTATCTGACTGATTCTTTCTCCCAACTTCAGACTTTCTTCTGCTCATAAGTTCATATCTCAGATCATGGCTACTGAGAGTCACTCAGTTTTATATTCTACTGTATCAGTACTCAGAGGAGACATCTTCCTGTCTGTCTGTCTATCTGACTCTCTCTATCTTTCTCTCCTATTGTCTATCTAGCCCTTAAATGAATGACTCACAAAGTTAAGTAGCCCCAAATTAAGCTTACAGAGAGTGAATAGCCCATAATATAATTTAACTGATGTCAAGAAAATACCCAACACAATCTCCATGATGTCATTAAAGATGAGACAGTGAGAAAGAAAATGAGTGATACTATACTAAAACCACAAGGTTTACATTATTTAAAAAGTGCAGTGGTTTGCAAATCCATGACTGGAATAACAAAAACCTATGAAAAATAAGAACAGTAAGAAAACAAAGAAAAATATAATTAAATAGATGTAGAGTGTGAGAGAGAGAGAGAGTTGGGCACTGGGACGCAGACACAGAATGCAAAAGCTTTGGGGAAGAAAATACCTGTAAAAGATAAAGGAAGGAGGAAGCAGGACAGACAGGGAGAAGCTCAGAACATGACACAGATTTCACCAAATCTCAGACAAACGGAAAGGCAGCTCCAAAGCAAAGACTGGCTGTTAAAGAAGGCCAGAGTGGGACAGAATTGGCCAGGCCCTAGTCCCTCCACCATGCTTAGTTATTGGCTGGATGCTGCATAGCCATGGCTTGAAAGCTGAGATGAATCCTGAAGGCAATAACAGCAGGACATGGCCTGCTCACTGCACTCCTTGCAGCTGAATGGAAAATTCTTGCTTGACCCGAGATTTAAGTGGCAGCCTGTGTGAAGAAGGTAGAATGATAGGAAGGTGGATAAAAGCCCACATTCCCACCAGCAGAGAGAGCATTTTCATTTTCTGGCAGCTCTACCAACGTTGAATATTAGCATATGTGGTTAGTTTTTAGATTTTCATGTTTTCTCTACAGAGCATTTCTTATAATTAGAAATTTTTTAATTTCCATATCTATGGTTACCAAAAAAAGGTAAAAGGACATTTATCATTTTTTAGCTACTCAGAGTCTACTCTTCCTTATTGGAGCACCTCAGTTTTTATTCTGGGAGAATCACCTCTCCTGCACATTGTACTGTGTCAAGGGAAGAGAGATGCCAGTGTTGCACAGTGAATTGTGTTCCCCTAAAAATTATATATGTTGAATCCTTGGTACTGAATGATATCACCATATTTGAAGATAGGGTTCTTAAAGATGTAATTAAATTAAAATGAGGTCACTATGGTGAGCCCAAATTCAGTATGATGGGCACCTTTGTAAGAGAGGATATTGGGACACACACAAACACAGCAAGAAGAAGTTGATGTGAAGGCACAGAGAGACGACAGCCATCTGCAAGCCAAAGGAACAGTCCTGGGACACACCCTTCCCTCCCAGCGCTCAGAAGGAACCCACCCTGCTAACCCATTGATGTCAGACGTTCTGCCTCTATAACTGTAAAATATGTATATGTTGTTCAAGCCACCTAGTCTGTGGTACTTTGCTAATGCAGACCTAGAAAATTAACACAGCCAAGTTTTGCTTCCCACTATAAAGGGAGGAACTGATCCTTCTCTCAGTTATAGCCAGGAGAAATTTTCTGTCATAAGCTCAGCCAATCAGAAGCCAGCTCTCTAGAGAGTGAATCCTGAGGAAGGTCACAGTTAAGGGAATTCATGGCTGCTGCAGTGGCAGTAGCAGCAGCGATTCTGCTCAGGTCATTCTAGCCATGGACAGTTTGCTATGACCTCCGATTCTCTATAACAAACTGTAGAAGTGATCCCTGAAAGTATAGTCTTGACCTCTGATTTTTAGACAGCACCCCTACCTACCACCTGCCCCCCTCTCATGAGTACTCTGCTCCCCATCAATATCCTTTCCCCAGTCAAGGTCTGATTCTGTTGCTTTCAACCAGGAATCTCAACTGACACTAAAAGTTTATCCATTAGTAAATAAATCAATTTGGCTGTAAAACTTAGGGTCAAAAACTATGTATTTGGTGGGTAACAAACATATAAAAATATCATTTACCTCTCTTCAAAAAAATAATTCCAGAAAATAAGTATGAAACTGCCTTCTTCAGTGGTTCAAGAAGCAAATTCTGAGACATTGCTACTAAGACAGATTTTCCCATGAATATTGCGTGATAGAGAACATGTCTGTTTTTCAAACTTTTAATCATTCCTTATAAACAAGAAGTTTAGCCCTGGCTGGTGTGCCTCAGTGGATTGAGCCCTGACCGGTGAACTAAAGGGTTGCTGGTTTGATTCCCAGTCAGGGCACATGCCTGGCTTGCAGGCCAGGTCCCCAGGGGAGGGAGAACAAGAGGCACCACACATTGATGTTTCTCTCCCTTTCTTTCTTCCTCCCTTCCCCTCTGTCTAAAAATAAAATAAATACAGCCTTGAAAAAAACAAAAACAAGAAGTTTAATGCCTTTGCCTTTTTCCTGTTTTGCCATTAGCAAGTCATGGTAAAGATCTGTGAAACTGATCGACTTTTCACAGTTTGTTGTAACATTTAAGTCATTGGGGGTTTTTCTGGTCCAGGTGGCCTAGTCCTATTTTGAGAAGAAAGAGCACAAACAGACCTGCTCAACCCCACAGCCCAGTTCTCAGAAACACAAAATCATATTATCCCAAAAACCTCAAGTGGTGGAACTAATTGCATGCTATCTGAATTTGCTACTCTTAAACAATTGTACATTAATAATATTGATTAATGTTTCAGTGCTACCCAAGGTAAATTTCTGATAGGGTAACTTCCCCTGGTCTAATTTTGGTCAATATGTCTTTCAATGACCTATACACAAAGATGTAAGAAGAATGTTTTTAAGATTTAACAGGCACAAAACTGAGAAGGATTACCAATATGTTAGATGCCCAAGTTAAAATTTAAAATGGTATTGACTGACACAATGTAAAAACACAAAGAGATGACAGTTTTAAATTTCTGGAATTGAGTATCAAAATCTTGAATTCAGTACCAAACTCCAATGGCAATAGGTGATTTAACATGCTCGGGGCAAAGCATCTAACTGAGCAAAGTATAAGGGAACTAAATGAGACGTAGAAAACTCATAAAGCAATACCCTATTTTTAATGACTACACATGTATGTGTATATATATATATATTATTTTTAATAAGACTACATGTATATATATACACACACATATATATAAAATATATATTTAAACACTTAAAATAAGGACCTGAAAGACTAATACTTGATAATTGGAAGTTTATCTCTAGGAATGGGTGTTTGGGAAAAAGGCATAAGAAAAAAGAATCTGACTTATTATATATATATATATATATATATATATATATATATATATATATATATATATATATATATATATATATATATCTGTGGTCTGAAACTGTTACAGAAATAGTCATTCATATATTAATTGTATGAGTTAAAAGATTAACTAATTGAGTACATAAGGTGCTAAGTAAAATCTTTGAATTTTACCTTAGGCTTTAAAATTTAAAAATTATGCCCAAATTACAGGAAGAATTAGTTCCCTGCTTCACTGGTCTAGTCAAACTTCATCAGGAAAAATATGCTGACCTTCAGAAGAATGCCAAAATAAAGTGTACACAGGGCAGCAGACGCATAATGGTTAAAAGTTTAGAATCATTTCATATGTTGGAAAAAACTGAACTCGTTAACAGAAAACAAATGAAGGGGTGACTGAAGACGGCAACTATTCTAAATGGCAAAAAGAACAGGGTCAAAGTTTTTAACCAGAGGACACAACTGCAATCAGTGGAAGTTTGAGTCAGACTGTAAGTGGCAAACAAATTCTAAGAATGAGGGCTTCCCCAAAATGCAGTGCCCTCTGTTATGAGGGTGTGGCTAGGTGACCATTTGACAAAGCTACTGTGAAAATAGTGGTTGTGCTTTGGCACAGTGCTGACTATATGACGTCTAGGATCATTATTCTAATAGATTTTATCCAAAGTATGCTTTCTTCACAGACTCACATTATCATGCCTATGTTCTGATTTGTTTTCTAGCTCTCCCATAAGAAACTACCCATACTGAATGGCTTAATACGGAAACTTGCTGTCTTACAGCTCTAGAGGCCGGAAGTCTGAAATCAAGGCATCCCACAGGGCCATGCTCCCTCCGAAGGCACCGTGGAAGCATGCTCTTTTTACTCTTCCAACGTCTGGTTATTGTCAGTCCTTAGTATGCCTTGGACTACAGATGTGTCACTCCAATATCTGCCTCTGTCTCCACATGGCCTTCTCTCCCACATGTCTGTGTGTCTGCTTACTCTTCTTAGAAAGACTGCAGGCATTACATTTATGCTCACCTTAATCTAGTATGACTGCATCTTCATTTAGTTCATTACATCTGCAAAGACTTTATTTCCAAAATAGATTATAATCTGATGTTCCAGTTGGACATGGTTTGGGGAAGAGGAAACATCATTTAACCAAGTACATGTTCAAATTGTCATGAATTGTGAAACACCACGAACTAAATGAGTTTGTGTTATGCCTGAAGCCCAAGTTTGTACCCATAATTCTGGGGGTAAATGGAAGAACCATGCAGATTGAACCATACAGAAATGAAAGGGGAAGTGGAAGTACTGTGTACAGGCAAATGCAGAAGAGCTTACAGTCTGGAGAAGGAATAAATTCAAAAGGAATTAGATTTTTCTGAACCAAGGACAAAACGAGAGACTTTCTATAAAATGAGTGTGATTTTCTTTACCATTTGTAATTTTTTATGTTCTTAAGTGTCCTAGTACCATGTGCATGGTAGGTGCATTATGTATCTCTACAATGATATATACTAACATTAGTTCACTTTCTTTGTAATTAAAGATAATGCTACCAAAAAAACAACTTATTTGTGTTTAGAGATGTGGACTTTGGGCCATCTCTCTATGAACAGCCACCTCCTGGCTTCCCACTGTAGCAAATTATTAAGAACTGGAATGGTTCCCAGTCAAGTATACTGGAATTTACTTTATTTTCTCATTAAAGTCAGGCAATTGCAGTGTATAGAATAAATTATGCCTCCACTTAAATTACATGTTCTCCTTTAACCAAAGGAGAATTCTTCTCTATTGTTATCTTTGCAATTCTGTCTATAAATGCATAAGTAAAAAGGAGAGTCTTTTTTAATTCCCAAATAAATATCAGCATAGGATTTTACAATATGCTGACATTACATTTAATGTTGCCACATTGAGAAATAACTCTTCCATATAAGTGATTTTTCTAGCTAATTGTCAGCAACTCCTGATAGAGTTCTTTTTTCTGAAATTTTAACTATATTGATGAGACTACCTATTAAATATATTATATTTGCCTGCATTGGTGAATGTAGCATAGTAGATTATGAACTTTGTTTTTCATGATTTCAGTTGAAAGTTTCACATTCATATTGGGCTGAATGGTGGCCCTCAAAAAGAAATATTCATGTCTGGTATGAATTTTGTCACCACAAAATTTATATATGGAATCCCTAACTCTCAGTACATCAGATTGTCACTGTATGTAGATGGAGATAAGCTTTTTCAGGAGGAAATTAAGTCAAAATGAGGCCCTTAGTGTAGGCCAAACTGATTAGTGTCTTATCAAAAAGAAAATGTTGACACACAAAGAGACACTAGGGTCACCTGTGCAGAGAGGAATGAACATGTGAAGACACAGCAAGAAGACAGGCATTTGAAAGCCAAAGGGAGAGAGGCCTTGGGAGAAATCAAACATGCTGATGCCTTAATCTTTGGTGTCCAGCCTCCGGGATTGTGAGACAATGTATTTCTGTTGTTTAGGCTACAGAGTCTGTGGTATATTGTTATTGCAGCCCTAGAAGATTAATATAACATCCTAACCCTTGCAATCTGTGAATGTTACCTTACACAGCAAAACATTAAATACTATTTTCAATAGCCAAAGATGTATTTAAGTTAAGGATCTTAAAAAGAGGAGTTTTCCATGGATTATCTGGGTTAACATCAAATACCATCACATGTATCCTTAAAAGAGAGAGGCTGTTGAGTTTATAGACAGACACACAGGGAAGATGATGTGAAAAGATGCAGCCACAAGCCAAGGAATGCTGACCACCACTAGAAGCTGGAAGAGGCAAAGAACTGAATCTCTCCTATAGGTGCTGGAGGGCCTGAGACAGTTTCTGGCCTCCAGCATGTGAGAGAATACATTTCTGTTCATTTGTGTTTATTTTTTACATCAGCCCCAAAAAACTAATACTTGGTTTTAAAACAGTCACATCCTCATGACTCCTAGCATAGGGAATTTCTTTTTTTCTTTGCATTATTTCTTTTTATTGTTGTTCAAGTACAGTTGTCTCTATTTTCACCCCACCACGATCCCTCACCCCACCAATCCCTGTCTCCCACCCTCAAATCTACCCACTTTGGCTTTGCCCATATGCCCTTTATACATGTTCCCTAATGGCCCTTCCTCTATTATCGCCTATTATCCTTCTCCCCAATCCTTTCTGGTTACTGTCCATTTGTTCTTTATTTCAATGTTTCTGGTTGCATTTTGCTTGCTTGTTTGTTTTGTTGATTAGTTTCCACTTATAGGTGAGATCATACAGTATTTGTCTTTTACTGGCTGGCTTACTTCACTTAGCATAATGCTCTCCAGTTCCACCCATGCCGTTGCGAAGAGTAGGAGCTCCTTCTTTCTTTCTACTATGCAGTATTCCATTGTGTAAATGTACCACAGTTTTTTGATCCACTCATTTACTGATGGGCATATGGAATTTCTAGTTGACTCCAGACTATTCTGTATGTGTGATTGTACTGGAAGTACTTGCTCTTTTTCTGATAGTATCACTAACAAACATGTTATTTTCTTTGATTCATTTAACATAAATTCACTCACCACAAATTACTTTTGAGAGTTAAAGTATATTATGAGCTTTCTTATCATCTACCATCTTCCTTTCCTTAATTTGTCTAATCTATTTTTTCTGAAATATATTAAACAACTTTATTTATAGTATATATTAAATAACTTTACTTATACTTTAAGTAAAATAATTTTAGTATAAAACTTTTATTTAAGTAAAAGTTATACTTTAGTAAAATAACTTATACTTTAGTAAAATAACTTATACTTTAAGCATATATTTAACATTAAAAATTAAATTTGCTTTAAATCAGTATTAGATCATTAAGGGCAACTCCATCGGCAAAGTTCATGGCTTCAAAGTATCATTTTTTTCTTCTGACACCATCTCCTTTAACTTTCAGATAAGTTTTAAGTTGTTTACCATATTTTTGAGATTTCCAAAAACCTGATTACCAGATATGAGCACATGTGTATAAATTTATCAGATGATTCTTTAAAAAATTATTTTGTTTTCTCTAAAAATATTTTAGCCTATAAGTATGCTATTTAGTATCTTTATTGATTCTGCTAGATACTGTTTAAAGTATTTATTTTTATTCATTTGAAATCACAGAATGGCATTTAGATTGACAACATAAAAGTAAATTTATTTTCATAAAAATAATTTTTCAAAAAAATAAATTTGCGCCCTGGCTGGCGTAGCTCAGTGGATGGAGCGCGGGCTGGGAACCAAAGTGTCCCAGGTTTGATTCCCAGCCAGGGTACATTCCTGGGTTGCAGGCCATAACCCCCAGCAACCGCACATTGATGTTTCTCTCTCTCTCTATCTCCCTCCCTTCCCTCTCTAAAAAATAAATAAATAAAATATTTTAAAAAAAAAGTTTGCTTTAGTATAATTTTAACTAAACCCAGAATTACAGTACTTAACAAAGAAAAACCTCATTTGGAAAACCTCTATATCTTAAAATTTTACTATAATAAATCAGTAACCAAGGTCATAAATAGTCAATGAACCACAATCTTATAAATAGTTAGTATGTGGCTACTGGATGACACACACTCTGCTAAGAGCTAAGTGCTAGAAATTCATATGTACATTTTTTCAAATAATATGTTGATATATAATGTGATATACATAACTTTGTTTTTAGATATATAGAATTTTTCCAGGAATAAAGAACTTTTCCATGTTTCTTTTTACCTTTCTAAATTAAAAGAATGAAAACACTGCATTATATTTTAAATACTCTTCATATCATCATAACCTTCTCCGAATACAGATATTTTTTACCTTTTAGTATTTATAACATCGCTTAAACAAGTAACAATTCAAGTATGCCTTTCCTGATTTTTTATTCCATGCCTCAATATTACCCATAGGTTGATATTTTACTAATTAAAGTAGAACCTGGATTTTTTAAAGCCTCTGCCAAGTCTGATATCAGTTCCATTAGACCAATCATTTTCTAAGCTCTTGAAATCTTTTTTTAATTTTATGTCATAAAAAGAGGTCATTATCCAAATTCTGGATGGTAGCTGGGGACAGAAGCATTGGCCCAAATGAGATGAGCCCACCACAGAAAGTCCTTTCACTCCCTTATGAAAATTCTGAGTTTACATAACACTGTTTGAAAAGCCCAAATCAATGGGTAACATTGAACTAAAAGGGTGCCATCATAGAAATTTTAACATTGCCCTTAGGTGTGCTATTTTGACTCCTGCCTTCTCAGTAGTAGCCTGTATTACTTAAAAGCTCATTATAAAACATTTCAATCCCAATTTTTCTGATTTTAACATGCCCCAGAGGTGTACAATTCTTTATTTTTTATTGCTACTAGGGCAGTATCAGGTATATTACTCCTAGTGAGTTTTCCCAGTATTAGTATTCAATCTGAGTCAATTTAGTTAACAAATCTTTGTACTATATCTGCACTCAAACTAGACAACTGTCAGGATACTATATTTTAATCAGTCATCAGGGGACTCTTATCTGTCTCTAGACTGGCTGTTTTAAAGGTAATTGGCATTAACAGAGCATTGAGGTTATTCCTGCTCTCATCTTAATGTTAGCAAATTAGTGTATCTGAAATTACAGATATAAAATGACCCTGACTGTCTAACCTGAGAGTTGGCAGGGCTAAGACCCAGCTTGCACACAGCTATGAGGGGAACCCTCCATAAGGATAGAAAGAAACACAATACCTCTACTACATAAGGAAAATAATAAGAGCCAATCATATTCTCTAGATAATCAAAGATCCCAAAATTCTACCCTGAACCATTGTCAGAATAACCAACAAAAAGACAGTACTAAGCTAGTATTTCTCAGCTTTTTAAAGGTAAATATATCCCTATCAGGAGCCAAATCTCTAGTACAAAGTAGGAGGAGGGTCGTCTTTTGCACATTCATAGGATATCTATCTTGCCAACACTCCAAATCAAGAGAAAACTCACAAACTTGAGTTGGCTTTGCATGCCATGGGAATGTGGAAGCAAACCTCACACTAAAATATGGTACTGGTATGGTACTGGTATGCTAAGTGGAATAAGCCAGGTGGTGAAAGACAAATACCATATGATCTCACCCACAAGTGGAACCTAATGAACAAAACAAACAAATGAGCAAAGTAGAACCAGAGGTATGGAATCAAGGAACAGACAAACAGTGACCAGAGGGGTGAGGGGAAGAGGATAAGTGGGGAAAGAAGGGGAAGGGTCTAGTCAAGGAATAGCTATAAACAACCCATAGACATGGACAACAGGTTAAGAATTGACTGCATAAGTTGGGGGTGGGCAGGGAAGGGGAGAGCAATGGGGGGAAATTTGGACAACTGTAATAAAACAACAATTTTAAAAAAGTATGGTACTGGTTAACTAAGGAAAGCGTCGAGCCACCTAGTTAATCAAGTTATTAGTGAAATGGAAAATATCTTTTGAAAGCAGGATGACAAGCCCCCAGCACAGAGATTTATATCAAGAAGTGGTCAGTTAATATTTGTTGAATTAAATTGATAAATTAAATTCACCCAGTATCAGTGTGCTGGTAAAAATTTAACAACTGGGTTGGGGAGAGGGGGAGCAGGAGGAGCCTTGATTTGTAGAATTTGCCAGTTTCTGTGATGAAAATACTTCCACCATGGTCAATTTCCAGCTTCCAACATGATGTCATTGAATGTGGAGTTGGGAAGAGATACTAACAAACAGGTCTTGTGGCCCACATAAGCCAGTCCCAGCACACCACTGTAGCCAAGGCACAAAAGAAGACAGTCAAAAAATATGTGAATGCCTGTTAGGTGACAAGCTATACTTTGACCACACCGAGTAATATAGGGACAAGAGACATGTTTCATTCACTTTTGCATTTCCCCAGAATATCAACTATAGTGTGGATAACATAGTAGCTGCTCAGAGCACATCTGTGGACAGAACTCGTAAAATCACTCTTCACTCACAATGTCCATACTGTGTCTATTCTGTGTGGGCCCTTCAAGTTCACCCCAGGTTCACCCAAACCTTAGCCTCCATTTTCCAAGTTCTTTAACTACCCTCTTGGATGCCAAATCAACATCTGTATCTTCTCCTGGTCCTGCCATCATGTTACCTAATCAAACTCCTCTCAGCTTTCGATCTGGATTTGTCTCCTGGCTACAGTTTCACCTCTCCCCTAGTCTCCTGGCCCTCTGTGCCTTCTAGATCCTTCTCTCCCATATGTTACTCTAGGTAGCTCCCACCCATTATCACAATGAGTAGGACCCAGAACCTTACAACACCCTTAATATGTCTTTTATTATTTTTCTTTATTTTTAGTATAGTTGATATACAATATTATATTCATTTCAGGCATACAACACAGTGATTTGACATTTATGTACCTTACGCTGTGATTACCGTTGTGAATCTCATAACCATCTGTCACCATACAGAGTTATTATGATATTATGGACAATATTCCCTGTGTTATACATTGTATTCCATGACTTATTTATGTTATAAGTGGAAGTTTGTACCTCTTATTTCCCTTTACCTTTTTCACCCATTTTCTCACCCCATTCCTCTCTGCCAACCATCAGTTTGTTGATTCTTCTTGATTTTTGAGCCCATCTTTCTTTAGTGTTGCCTTTTAGGATTGGTAAATTTAATCCAGCTTCTCCTGGTTCTCATCCCTGACTTTGAGACCCCCGGCTACCTGAAAAACTGCAAAGCTTCCCTTATTGCGTCTAGCTCTTCAGGTGCATTTGCTCCTTAATTTGGCATTATGCTGAATTACTCATGGAAATTTCTTTTAATTAGTCATATTTGAATTTGATTTTATGTGAATATTCCATGAGATGCAATACTGATTCACCCTCTTTTTCATGAGCCAAATTAAAAAGTGCCCACTGATTTGATTTTATGTCTGGTATTTAGTGAGTCATCCTCTTTCAAACTGGGCTGCAGTCAAAGCCACATAGCCTCACATGACTGGCTTACATGATTCACCGTGATTCTTCGTCTTTTCCTTAATTCAATTCAATTGTATTCCTTCCCCAAAATGTAAAGAGCAAAAATGTCATCCCACTGTGTGAATTAATGCCTAGAAGAAACTTAGGAAAGAAGCTGACACTCATTTTTAGTAAACTCAGCATGTAATATTCAAAGACCAAGAAAATGGGTAGGTATTATCGATTATACTGAAGTTTTCATTCCAGGATTCCTTTGGAACCTCCCTCCTCTGCTTTCCATAGCTTATTTTGAAAGTGCCAGATTGCTCTTGTAAAGACGTCAGGCCCCGCTCTCACAGGCACATGACTACAGCCAAGTGCCAAGCTCAGTCAAGTCAAGCAGCAAAAAAAAAAAAAAAAAAATCAGGTGCGGTCACCTACTGACGCAGTAAACCCAGCCCTCAGTGTCTGCAGGGTATCTGATGCAGCAGCTCAAAGGCCTGTACAGGAACCCTACAATCCCGAGTGGGGTTACCACGCCTAAACCAAAAAAGCGCATGAATGAAGTCAAGGAATGAAGGAAAAACACAGGTTCAGTCTCAGGAAGCGGAAGGTAAAACTAAGAGAATCAAACCAACCACAGAGGAGCCTGCCGGAGGGTCTCAAAGACCTTCTACCCCTGCCTCTGGGGTGGCAGGTGGGGGTTTTTCAACTATAGGCTTGTGGTCAGGCTAAACCTGTTACCCATAGAGTCTGTGCAGAAACATGAGTTTTGTGAGGCCAAATGTAGGGAGATTGTTCAACCTCAGAAAAAAGGGTTTATCTTTATATTTTCAGGTATGCATTTACTGTTTAACATTTATGAATCAGTTCATTGTTTCTGTGTGGTGAGCGCTTCCATGAAATGGTGGGGAGCTGATGGAACCTGGTGCTGAAAATAAATTTTATAAACAAGAGTAAGTAGAAAACAATCACAGTAAAATAAATAGTATGATAAGGGATCTAGGATCTTCTAAATAGAATTTTTAGGTAGGTTTTTTTAAAAAAACAGTTTAATTTTTAGAAAACTCCATGGAGTATGAGGAAGATGTTTTAAATTGAATAATGTTTAATGGTAAATTTTTTAGACATTCACTATTTCAGTGAATGGTATTTTTTTAAATATTCATGAGATATAATTTAAGCTAAAGAGCCAAGCTTCGTCAAATACCCAATATTGTACCACAGAGATGTACCAGCAAACTAACAGGATCCCAACAAAAGGGTCTGATTTCATGAAGTTCCTAAACTTTTTTACGAAGTCACAAAGTCCTTGGTTACCTCAGTACATTGTTTCTCCCTCTGCCTGCTACACTAGAGGGTTTTTTTTAAGACTCTAGTTAGAAAATTATGAATGCTGGTTTTTAGCTGTCTGTAGGCATCAAAGTATGCTTCTCAGAGGGTCAACATTTTACGAGCAGGTGTAAAACACTAATAAATTACAAGTAAAAACCACTGAGTCTTTTGAGTTATAGAAGTTACAAAATAAAACTTTCCCACTCTGGGGATGGCATTGGCAGCATGTATTTTTAGTCATAAACATGTCACAGTTCAGCTTTTCACACAAATCTCTGTAACCACCGTCTTTTTTCCCACAAGGATGGAGTTGGTCTGCCTTGCCTTTCATGGGAATGTCCTGTGAGGTCTACTGCAGTTAAGTAAGCCCCATCAGGCAAACAAGTGGCCAAGCCCCAGTGATGGACAAAGCAGCAGGAGAGGTGGAACCGAGGATCCCGTGCCAGCGATAACGCCATCTTTCACCAACCCCACTGAGGTGGGCAGTACATCAGCATGTCCTGCATTCACACCATGACTAAGACAGCAAAAGCTTCAAGCAAATTCTCCCCGGTGATCGGGGTTTATGCCAGACCACCCCAGAGACACTGAAGAAGGACAAAATCAATACACCACTGGACAAGAGAAATAGCAATTTCCATGACCACCCCTGGTGCAAAGCAGGGAGAATTTGGCACAGTAAGTTAGGGACATAATATATTTAGCATAATATATTATGTTCATTTTTAAATACTTGGTCTACCTCTTTCCCCACAGTCCCTTGCTTATCAGCACCCTTTAGTCACAAAGGGATCGCTTAAACAGTGGTAGGGCTGCAGCAAATAGTCTCAGATCTCAGTATCAAAGTATGTGTCCTGGGCAGACCTACGGGTGACTGCCTCTTCTGCTTATCTCTGACCCTGGCTCTGGTTAGGAAGGCCTCCCATCTCAAAGCAGCTCCAGACTGGCCCCGTGTTACCATGCAGCAGGCGTCAGCTCTGTCTCAGGAATTTTTCTTGTTTCCAGTTTAACTTCTGTGATACATTCTTTTTAAGCAATTCACATGTTTTGCGGCATATTTTGCATTATTACTTTGTGAAAACATTAATGGGCTTCTATTGCTAAAAGTAATTTGGAATCATTCGGTGTCAGAAAAGGACATGGTCCATTTACTCCAACCAGAATCTGTTTGTATCTCATTGCCCCTTCCTCCTGTAAGCATTTGCCTTACTACCCATGGAGCAGATGTAATGAACAAGTCTCCATGAGCTGACTCCATGCAGCCTGATGTTAGGAAGGCAGTGAGAAGCAGAAAGTATCTCTCAGTAACATTCAGCAAGAATCCACCGAGTACTTACAATTTCCCTACACTATGCTAAACACTTGGAGGCAAATAAAATTTTTGAAAGATTCTCTGGCTTCAGGTTGATTATAATCTTGTTGCAGGAATCCATACATCAATGGGCAAACAACAAAGGAGGAAGGATATGATTCATGTCACCAAGAAATCCCCACACACATACATGCTCCAGCTTCTGGAATGTGAAAGAATGCCAAGACTGTGAATTCCATCTGCTGTCTCTTCTTCCAAAAATGGCCCTCTGCTTTCACAGTATACTGATCCTTCAAACTCTTAAGGAAAAATGCTTAACATTCCAAAGAATTATTCCCACTTTTCCCTCACATCTCTGGGTAGTTGGCATTTTTCTTCATATATGGAGGCAAGGAGGTAGAAATTAGAAATGAGGTCAGTGCCATCAGTTCAAGTGAAAGGACTTTGAGATGTACAAGTTGTTCTTGAATTTAATTAGGATGGACGATCCTAGTAGCATACATGAACAAGTTATCAACTTAAATTATGACATACCTGGTGCACCAGAGAACATGATATTTAAAGGTGCGATAATTAATAGAAAAAGGTACCCATATGGAACCCTCTCCATGAGCTACATAAATGCAATAACTAACTGTTATTCACCCTAGTCGAGGAAAGTCCGTCAAAAACCAATATCTTATAAATCACCCACAAGCAGAATTTGGTTAATCTGGTTAATGAACATATGTTCATTATCTATCTGTATCTATCTATTCAGATAATGTCGTATTTATGTGGTTAAGTTAATAAGCATTCCATCTTAGTCCCATAACCTGACTCAGTGGCAGAAGGAATACAGATGAGGGAGGCAGTGGAAGCCAGGACTGCCAATATGAAGTCATTAGTTTCCAAAACTTAACTCACGTGTACTCATCCAGGACACTGAATCCATCCAGACACATCACAAGAAATGTGACACACGCACATATTGTTAGAGTTACTCTCCAGATTTCAGCAAGGAATTGAACTTTCACTGTAGGCCAGCTTTGCTTCTACACACCGAGTCTAATCTTGCAGCAGCCCTTGAGCATGGACTTCATTGTTCTACACTTTGCAGATGAGGAAGTTAAGACTCAGAAGAGTTAAGCTGGTTGCCCAGGGGAGCTAATTGGTTAAATTACCTCCCTTCCCATCCATCCCCAGCCCCAACACAAACTCTTTAGTATTGACAGTGCTGGAAATGACCAAGAAAGGATTGGGAGGTAGTTCTGAGTTATAATGGCTGTGTACCCCATTCACTATGACAGGCTTTATGCCAAGTAACAGAGAAAAAAGGGTGCAGAAACAGTGCTTTTTTCTATCTAAGCATTTGTCTTGGATTACAAATTCCTGGAGCGCAGAACAGTGTCTACCAGGTTCTCCTTATAAAACTGAGCTGTGTAAGCAGGTGATGTGGATGGCAATTTGGTAATGAGAAAAATGAAAAATGAAGAAACATGAATGCAGATGATAGTAGGAGCCTAACTCCATGTTTTGCCCTTGAGTTTATAAAAAGTCTTATGAATGATATGCAGGAAACAGAAGTACATATAGTCTCTGAATCTCGCTGACAATACACAGCTCTCCATGCAGACTGTCAATGCTGCTATGTTAATGTAGACAGACATCCAGACAAAGGAGGCATTAAACCACCACCAGAGAACTCTCAGCCCAAATTTTCGTTGTTGTGTAGGAGAAAGGGTAGATTTCTGAGTCCTTCAAACCCTGTGCACGCCCCTCTACTTCTCCCCTACTGCTCAAACCTCGTCAGTCCTGGAATTTTCTGTACCGCAAAACCAAAGGTAAAATAAATGCCAAACAGCTATTGCTGCCATTGCCTTCCCTGCAGTCACTTCACTATTAGCTGTTGTGGGGGGAGCGGGGCAGGCTGCATAGGTTGATGATCTGAAGAAGGATGAGGGATGAGATGTCGAGTCCAGGAACGCGGCTGCCTGTGCCAGGTGGCTTTGACACACACTGCAGACAGAGCTCATCAGCTCGCTGCTGGGTCGCAGACAAGCAAGCCTGACTGCAGCTGCAAAGACCAAGAGAAAGAGCAATGCGTGCAAAGATCAGCACATGCAGCCTGCCATTTGGCTCCTTTCCTTCCACCCCCAGCCCCAACACAAGCTCCTTGGTATTGACAATGCTGGAAATTGCAGCAGCGAGAGTGTCCAGTGTGTTGTCAGGTCAAACAAAAGTCTCCAAGTTTGAGTCCAGGTGTAAACCCCCAGGCATTCCCCTCACTGTCTCCCAGGCCGGAATATTCTCCAAGGCCAGCAGTCTTGCAGCAGTACCTTATCCTAAGGAAATGAGATTGGCATTTCTGATTTCCCAGTAAAGCAACAGAGCATCCTGGGACTTTTCAAAGTATGACTACACACACACACACTCAAAAGAGATAACCAGGCCTGGTCTGTGGCTAGATTGGCATTCCTATTCCTCTTAAATTCCTGTGACTATTACCTAAGCCTCACTCACCATGCTCCTCTAGGCAAACACACTTAATCTCACTATCACATCCTTGACATTGTTAAGGGATTATATCATGGTTAAATTTTTATACCAGAGAAATATGTGCCCAGGATCAGGGTGGTGTGCATTGAAAGAGTTTGAACTCTCAGCCCAGCTTTAAGATTTTTTGGAAGGGGTGGGGCTGCATAATAAAAACTCCATTAGCCCATCCTTGAAGCACCCACTCCCACCATTCCGCTCCCCAGGTTAGAACTGAAACATCTCCTCTAGGCAGTAGAGACTAAGAATCCTTTCTAAAGACTGATGCATTTTAACCTTCATGTGGAGAGAAAGAAATATTGTGTTGGTAAATGGTGAATCCCAGTCTACTGTTTATTAAATTCTTCCTGATGGGTCTTCCAAGGCTTCCTTCCAGGGTCTTCTTTTGCCCACTGTAGCCTTTTGCCCAAGGCTACAATGGGCAAAAGAAAAGAATGATATTTTCAAGTTGGTGCATAAGCATAGAGAAGAATGGAAGGCAATAAATGAAGAACACTTGCTTAGACTCTAAGATCTTCATGATCACTGAAACATGGTCAAAAGGGTTCTTAAGGACCCCAGATGTTTGCAGCTCCAAGTCCAGGGGTACCAGTGGCAGGACAAGAGGACTGAGAGAGGACTACTGCAAGGGACACTTCGCGATTGCACAGGGACAATCAGGATCTGGTTAGCCATTCAGGGTTGTAAGTCTTACTGTGAGTGAACACTTTACGCATCAGCACCCAGAGCCCTGGGGTTGCAACTCTCTTCTCTGACTGCAGATTGGAACAGGCACTGGAGGCAGAGTGAGGAGGGCTGGCTGGAAAGCATTCATAGCCATGTATCGCATGGGAAGAAAAGATTTGCTGGGGTGTTCTAGAGGAAGCTTCCTCGGAAATCAAGCATCCAAGGCAAACTGTGCAGATGAGCACAGAGTAGAGGCTGAGGCCCAAGACACCGGACTCTCATGGCAGTCATGATGTTGTCCCTGAAAGGGTAGCCTTGAGCATATTCTTTCCTAGCTCCTCTTCTGCCAAAAATAAGGAGAGAATCAGGTTTCCACAGCAGTGGGCTTGGGTGACACACAAAAAAAGAGAAAAATATAAGTATATTTCTCAGATATTTTTGCTGGGAGTAGCCTTACCTATTTTCTACTTCAGGGGCTGTCAACTTTAACCTGCATCAGAATCACCTGGACAGCTTCTCAAGACACCGGTTGGTGGGCCTTCTGGAGGTCTGGAGTGGGACTCAGGCCTACCTGCATTTCTATCAAGTTTCCAAGTGGTGCTGATGATGCTCATCTGAGGATTACAGTGTAAGAACAACTGACCTAATCCACCTCAGTTCTTAAGGAGACAATCAAATATAACACATATTTATCAAGTACCTACTCTCGGTAATATTTTGAGCCAAATACTAAAGAAAAAATAATTTTGTACTAAATTAAATTCCTGACTGATTTTTAAAATGTTATGAAACTACTAGAATATAATTCCAGAGAGACTTTTTGAAAATGACTCCAAAAGTAGAAACAATAAATGAGAACCATAAGAGAAAACCATAAAGGAATTTTGTATATAAAATTATTAAGTGTCTAAGTGGCAATAAATAAGAAGTACGACAAAGCAAAAAACTGAGATAAAGTATTGGCAATATGTATGACAGATAAAATGTTATGCCTTTAAATGCAAAGAATCCATAAGGAAACCCCCTTCAGAGGAGCATTAACGTTGAAATAATTGGGCAATTTTCAAAAAATAAATACAAATGGCAAATTAATGTATGAAATATTTACTTATAGTAATAGAGCAAGGAAAATTAAGTAAGCATTGTTTTTCAATAATGAATTTGGCAAATAAAAATGTTGAATGTCGGCACAGCTGACCGGCACGTGCTGATGGAGCATTCATAATCACTATAGTCATCGTGTTAGTTTAGGCAACACCAGCTCCTATCAAAACAAACCTGAAAGTGAACAACAGTTTAAACATAAATGCATGTATGTCTTGCACATCAAGTCCAAGGAAGTGCTCCTGAGTGGCAGTAGGCTCCTCTCCAAGCAGTGATTCGGAGCCTCGGGCTCCTTCCTTTTTTCATTCCAGCCGGTGCCTCTACCATCCTCAACATGGTGGCTCAGAGGTTCACAATTCAACCAAAAATGGTCAGAGCATGGGAAGCAGCATCACGAGTGTCTACAGAGGAGTCTTGGAATGGCATGCATAACTTTCATTCACATTCTGTTGGCTAAAAGTCATTCATGTGGTATGTGAATTATATCTCAATAAAGCTGTTATTTTAAAAGATGTAGCAAGGGAATTTAGGGAATGTGTTGTTATGAAAGCAAAGAGAGCTTCCCAAGAAGAGAGAAGAGACTAATATTGCATTGTAATGCCAGGAGGTTGAGGAAGATGGAGCCTAGGAAAAACATGTAGGGCTAATTAAAAGATTTTTTTAATTCTTAAATTAAAACAGTTTGAGTAGGTTGAGGAGCATCCAAGGCTGGCGGAATTCATTAAGAAAGGGCTAGGTTAAAGTTGTGCTCAAAAACTATTCTACTGAGTTTTGCAATGAAAGGGAAGGGATATAAGACTACAGTACTCAGTGATAAAGGGGGAGAATGGAGGATTATTCTTACAATAGACCTAAAGATACATGCAATGATACAGCACCTAACTTTGTAGCAGTGTGTTGTTGGAAGCTGGGGGATGATTTTGTGCAAAAGAAGAGGATTAGTCTTGCCAAGAAGCGATAGTCCTCCCTCCAGAACCTTAAGGAAATAAAAACATTTGGTGAAAATGTGAAGAAATATCGAATAGAGATAGTTTATCAGATGGTTGTAATCACTTCAGTAATATAATGTTTAATGCTATCCGCTAAGGAGAAAGTAAGTAAAATGCATTTAAGACAGTGAGGGAAATGGGGCACGTTTCAGATTAACCATCACTGGGAACACAATAAAGAAATGGGTTTTTTGTGGTTTTTTTGGTAGTCACCTAGTCTCTGAGATGAGTATCACATTAACAAATAGACAAGGATAAGAGAATTTGCATTCAATAAATGTTAATTTTATCAAACTCATATTGCCTTTTTATCTTTAGAAAACTTAAATTATTGTGAGGTGACCAGCCACTCCTCAATATGATTTCATTCATATGTGAAATCTAATGAACAAACTGAACAAACAAGCAAAATGGAGACAGACTCATGGATGGAGAGCAGGCTGGCAGTTCGGGGGGCGTGGGTGTTAGGGGTGGAGGGATCAATTGAGCAAAAAGGATAAAGGACCATGTGTATGGTGACCATGCATATGGACAACACAGAGGGGATTGCAGGGGTAGGTGGCACGAGGGATATAAATGATAATGGAAAAAATACAATTAAAAAAAGAAATAAATAAAATGATAAACACACCTTTTTAAAAGTTACCCAAATCCCTCAAACATTATCATTTCCTTTACAAATAAAAAGGTTATTCTCATTCTTTGAAATATTTTCCATAATAGGTGTTTGTTTTTCATCATAAGTCATCAACCATGTTACTCAGATGAGTCCATAGATTTAACAGCCTCGATTTTTTTTTCATTTGTTCTTGTGTTAGTATACTGAATCCCACATAGTTCAATAATTTTGGGCAGTGCATTTGTTGATTCTAGTGTTGTTTCAATACCATACATGAGACCTACAAAATTTGCAGTTTGCATTCAACAATTATTGTCCCATTTCTCTGGTCAATCCAAGTAATATCGACCATGGTCCTGAGGGGATGAAACAGAGGCAGGTGACTGGTCCAAAGGGAAACGCCAGCCAGTAGGGCACTAACATCGGCGGACATTGGAAGCCTCTCAGCCTCCTGAGAGGAGGGTGGGTGGCAAGTTCGTGCTGGACAAGGCGGTGGCTGAAAGGAGCAAGGAGGGGCACAGGAGGCTGTCCTATCCCAGGACGACTTTAGCTTGGAGCAGCTGGAACATTATCTCATCCGCCTGTCTGCTTTTGGGCCAAGGAAGGAAACGGAGACAACGGCCTAACTCCACAGGCCTAGCTCCAATTAAGAACCAGCTTCCTATGAGCTTAAATTGGTCCCAGTAGTAAAAATTCCAGTATCTAAAAGCAGCAGGATAGATAAAAGTCATGTTTGAGTGATATCAATATTCAAAGGCTCAGAGCTGGTCGAGACTCCAGTCACAAGGATGGAAGCAGGAGTCTCCCTCAGACAACAGTCACGGTCACGCAGAAGGCTTTGCAATGGCTCTCAGGAGATGTGCGCAGTTTGAAATGGGTCTACAATTGAGGGCTAACGGTAGGGGTCCCTGCTGGCTAAGGAGCTGACAAGTCCTGGGAAGTTAGCAGGGCCTCAGCAAGCAAGACACATTTCTGGAGAAAATCCTAATCCCTATTATGACTCTTCCATCAATCAGGAACTGGATAATCTCATCAGGGGTAGAAAGAAACCAGCAAATTCAGCACCATTGAGGTAACCAGGATCTCCCTCCAGGTAAATTAAATACTAGGGTTAGGTTGTCAGACTGGTGTGCAGGCTGCTAATGATTATTCACTTATGCATTAAGCCATTATTGTGTGCCTACTGTGTTCTAGGCTGTGAGAGTTGCTGGTGATGTGAAGATAAATAGAGTGCAGTGTTTAGGCAGCTCACTGTGCCTGGTGGAAGGCAGAGTGAAGAGCCAACGCACCGCAGTTTCAGTAAGGAATGCCTCTGAAAGGGAGTGAGGGTTTCCGTGAATTTTGGAGGACCTGGTATCTACAAAAAGCAGAAACTGACAACTCCTTCTTTGCAAACTTTCCTAAAATCCACCCTACTCCAAATATAATTCTCTACATAAAAAAAGAAACACAAGAGAAAAATTTAAAGGAAATGTAAACTAGTAATTATATTACACAAGTTAATCCCACAAAGAGCAGTATGAAACATCAAAAAATTTCATAAATACCCAACCCCATCTGTATATTTACTTTGTGTCTTTCAATAACACGGCACAACTCTTCCATGATTCCAAAACAGCAAGTCAATTTGGTCAAGTCAGTCAAATAAATTTTTTTAAAAACACACAAACTAAAATAGTTGATATCTTCATCCTAGATAGGCACAGCCTAAAACTCAATACTTATTTCTATTCATTGGCTAGTTGGTTTAATACTGATTCCCAAATCCCTTTCCTCTACTATTTTATAAAATGCACAACTTTACCCAAGTTAAATTACGTACAATATCTTGATACATCATCTCCCAATCATTAGTTTTCATCAGAGAATGTCAGCAGGGGATTATGTCAGATTACTTGGACCAGATTTCTTCTCATAAATCCATTCTAACCTCTACATAGCCATTCATTCTATCAGACATTTTCCATTTCTCTTGGAAGCTTCTTAAAATTTTTCTTAAAAAGGAACTTATCCAAACTCTTCGTGTCTGTATTTATCACAAATGTTTCTTGAGTTTCAATTATTGAAAAGCAATGAATAAAATGTTGAGAGTTGGGGACGAATATACCATAGTCTCTGGTATATGGGTAAATTGGGATTTTCTGTGTCATTCTGGACAAAAGGCAAAAGTGATCCCGCATTGACAGGAAGCTGTCCTCGGATGGAGCTGGAGCCAACACCTCCCTGCAGAACTTGTTGAAAGGCCCCGTGCAGAATTTTCACCGGCTGGGCAATTCCCCCACCAATCTCCACATCTTAAAATCAGCAGGGAATTGGATGAGATGAGTACTCCAGTGTTTGTGAAGAAAAGAGTATCAAGGCAGGGGTGTTCCCCCTCCAAAAAGCCAAAATAATAATTTGTGAAGAATGGAGGCTCCAGAAAGACAGAGTTAATAACATCTCGCTCTCTGGTGGGAGGCTTGCTGATCGCGATGCAGGGCCCTCCGGCCCTTGCTGACAATGCCCTAGGGAGGGGCTCGCTGGAGCGCCAAAGATGTGTGGTGCCATCATTTTTCAGTCTGTTTCCCCCGTTGTGGAGAGGAGAAAGTGGATGCTTCACCAATTTCCTTTAAAGTTTAGAGGTCATTTCTGACCATAAAGAATGACGCCTCTTCCTGGAAGGGCGTCATTAGGGATTTCTAAAGGATGGAGACACCCGGAGACGCTTATGCCAAGGGAGCTTAAAGGCTGCTCCCTTAAAGGCTGGGGCAGCTCCTAGGCTGTTCCTAGGCACCTTGCCCCAAGTCTCCACAGCCCTCCGCATGAATAAAAGCACCCCAGATCCATGGGAAAGGGTACAGAAATAGACTGAAAACGCCCAGGCAGTTGTTGGACCAATAGATGAGATGTCCAGCCCAAACAAGGATGTGAGGTAGGTGCTGCTAGGAAAAGAAAGGGTGGCACATTTCTTCTCTAGGGCATGCCTCTGTGACAAAGAAAACTGGGGTGAATGTCAATGCCACCCAAAGAAAACGGAACACACCATCGGAGTGGAAACCTGCATGCCAGCAGATATCACCAGCATCAGACTGAGCCTAAGGGACAACAAGGACCCCCACTGACACATGGGAAGTCACATAAAAAGACATCACCTCCCCATATGCCTCACTCTGGTCCATCACCCCAGAAAATTCAATGCCAAGGAAAGGACTGTAGGGAGGGAGGACTCAGAGCCATGGCCAAGCTGGGGAGAAGATAAGACTCAATCAAGAATAACAGTAAAGCTTTGCATGAACACATTTTAAAGTCTCCAGTTGGGAGCCATTATTCAATAAAATAAAACACTTTCTTGTATAGGTCAATGAGGTGATATCTATACACATAGAAACTTAAAAGCTACATCAAATGTCTAATTACTTCTATGCATTTAGGGTATTTTTCCCTTTCATTAAATTGCTCATCATCATCCCTGTTAACCATGAATATGAGTTGTTATAACCCCCCCAAAAGAGCACATGGCATATATTGCAATTATTAAAATTAATATTGATTTTACTAAATCAGTTTAGATTAAAATATTCAAATGTATTTTATTTTCAGTTTTTCAAAAATTTTTCACTAGCATATCTTTTAATATTATTCATATTAATAATAAACATTATATTTGTGGGGAAAGTGTACTTGCTATAAAATGAAGTACAATAAATGAAATAAAGAATGTAAAAAATACAGCTTCTTGACATCCCTGCAATAAAATTGTTTGTGTTTAGGTAAAACTGATTACCATGACTAGTTTGGCTGTGAAGAGAATAAATAAAATTGCAAATAAAATGAAAAGTCTTTTAACAATAAAATAAGTATTTTTGAATCTCAAGATTGGTTACACATTTGCAAGAGGTTTCAAGAAACCAGTAGCATAAAAGCCCTGAAGTGTCCCACTTTGGACATTTCAATTTTGGGGGGATGTTTGTTTCATGATGCGGACCCCGGCTCGTGGGGTCCAAGTCATTATGGATAGAAATGAGACATTCACAGGGATTATCGAATCCGGTGGAGGAAAAGGGAGGGCACGGCTTTTCTCTCAAGGGGAGCAAAAGCCATGCCCCTTGCTCCAATGAGCTTTTATTGTCTTACTGGGCACATTATAAGAAGATCCTCATTAACTATGCACAGGCTCGCTTTAGGTGGTTGCCTTTTACAGAAAACAAAGGAGCCAATACTGCTAATCACATCACAGCAGAGGGATATTTGCAAATGAAAAGGCAAAAGTAGTTGGACCAGTTACACTCATCCTTGGAAGGTTTAGCCTGGTTTTTAGAAAGTTGCTTTACAGTAAATGTCCGTAATTCAGGGTGAGGGAGTTTTAGCAAAAAGCAAGACTCATAGCGGCCTAGGTACATTGCAGGCCTGATTCCCCACGGGAGAACCTATCTGTGGGCGTGGGTCCTGTGCCTCTCCCAGTGGGAGCTGGGCCCACACCACGCAGAGTGGCCTCCCACAGTTCCACTCTCGGCTTTTCACTAAAAGAGAATCTTCAGCTTCCATGGTTTATAGTGGTTCATAAATTTGCTACAACTCTCAGTGCTGTGACCCTCTGACCTTGGGTTCTACCACTAAGTGGCAACTTCCTTTCATGTTCCTCAGTTCAAATAAACAAGTGAGAGAATTTTATTAGTTCATGTTTTTGTTCTAAACCATGCAATAATGGCCAAAGCAGATATGGACTACCCTTGGGTCTTTACTCACTCAGTCTTTTCCAGCAAGGGGCATACACAAAGCACTTGAAGAAATTGATTCCTAGTGAACTCCAGTCCCCAGTCCCACCATGGAGAATCACGTGATAGCTGAATAATCAATCCTGACTGACCTTATGTTTATTATGCAGTTTTATTGTGGACTGAATTTTCTTACAAATAAATTAGCCTTTTAAAAATCCATGTTATAATTTCATTTTGAGGCAGAAATGACAGTCTTTTAAAAAAAATACTTTTCATCCTATTTTGGACCATGACATCATTCCCATTTAAGATCTCAAAGACTATACAGGTCACCTATCCCCTCTGTACTCGGGTGCTACTCCCCAACATTTTACCAGGGTTTTAAAATTTAAAAATTTGAAGCAAATTATGTTATACAGTAGAACTCAAAATACAGACATTATCATATTAGAGATAACACAGCATTTAGGTCACCTCAAAAAAGACTGCAGTTGCCTCTACACTCTGAAAACCTCTTCCCTTGTGAAAGAGAGAGTTTATAAACACATACATGCTCGAATCCTAGCCAGAAGGAAACTCTGATGTCTAACCTAACCACATCCCCCTGTTTTCACTCAGTAGAGATTAAAAAACAATTTCTCTTGAATAAAGAAAAAAGCAGCATCTCTTTTACATAGCTATCACTTATTGACTACTTACTGAGTTGAAATTTCTTTTGTTAAATACTGCTGAATTTCACTCAAAATTTGAAGCCCAATTCTTCCTTATCTTAAAAGATGCTCAGGATCAACTACTGGAATCTTATGAGACAGATCCCAACAGCCTTTGCCTTTTGGGTACAATACCTTTGTTTGTATGGCATCATTGGCTTAACCTCATGAACAAACTGAATAATAAGAAGGCAAGGATTAGTGGCTTCTACAAATTAAATATAAGTACTTTGTTTCTATGTGATTAGTCTAATTGTAGCAGACTGACCAAAATATAAGAATCTCATTTTATTCCTTCCCACTTTCAAGGAGGAAATGACCAAACTACCAGTTAGATTTAATTAGCAATGCCTTGTTTATCGAATAATGGTATTTATCAGCTGGCATGAAATGAATATGCTTCAGGAGAATATTAAAGAAAATCTACTTGCAATCTTTTTGCAATAATGAGACTCCACAGCAAAAAAAAAAAAAAACAACTGTAGGAATGAGCAATACATATTCTAGAACTTCTCTACATATAAGTAGTGTTCTCCAAGGGAAAAGGAATTGGATTGGGCAAGGCCATCCATCCAATAGCTAAGAGTGAAGTTCTAGAGAAGGACTGGAAACCAATTACCCAAGTGGAGGATACCAAGTCAGTTTCAATCAATTGCAAATGAAATACACCTAAAGGGCAGACCAACCCAAAAAGTAACTGATTTTTAAAAAGAGATTTAAAAAGAAAGATTTTGTTTTCTTTACAAGAGAAATGTGTTACTTTTAATGACTGAAATAAACATTTTTAAAGAAAATTATCTGAAATCTTTGTTTTCCCTGGGGATATTATATAATTCGAAAAGACTATATTCAGACTACACACAAGAAAGTGCTTCTAAGAAGTTTTCTTTCAAGCTTAAACATCTGTGATTTCTATGGCCTTTTCACCTGGAGAAATAGTACAGTTGATTCAGTTTTTCCACTTCTGTGACCCTTGGCCACGTCCCAGATTTAAGTCACACCTGGGCTTTAGCTTCTCTCTCTAAGTGATTTCTGGTCTTATATTAATATCACCCCATATTCAGTGATTTTGAAATTAAAGGTAAAGTTCTATAAATACGAGAATCAGGCCAGAGTCTCAGAAAGGCAAAGAAGAAAACCCAGGTGCGCCCAGTATGGAAACATTCTGTCCCTGGGTCAACCCGCTCTGCTCTCCGGCTACTAATTCCCTGCCAGCACCTGCGACGACTCTCACATCTCCTCTTTTGACAAGTACACCCTTTCAATCTTAACTAAATTGTCACTTATAAAAATAAGAATATGATCTCTTTTCTGAATAAGAAAAATATCATTATATATAGCTCTCCCCATTTCAAAATAACGAAAACATTGCTCTACATGATCTAGTTCTGCCTGCTTTTCATGCAGAAAGAATTACAGCTAGAAAAATAGGGGGACCAGAAACTTCGACTATTTCTGGGTTGTCAAATATTGTGTTGTTACCTAAGGGTAAAATGTATTTCTGTGCCGAAGCCCATCCTACTATGTATATGCCAGTGGCCACCCCAGGAAGCAAGTTGGAAGTAATTGACATATCAGTCCCCATGACCTCCATCTGAATGAACACAGAACCTAAGCAAACATTAGTCCCTTACTGTGCAAACACATCTTCAGCGGATGTATCTCAGGCCCACATTCAAACCAGATTGCTACTGCCCCTATGTTCTATCACATAGAAATAATAGAACACTCCTGTCCTCTGTCCCAAGAGGGTGAGAATTCTTGCCCCAGAGCCAAAGGAGCAGTAGAAACCAAGAGACCACAATAAAGCTTAAGGAATGGGAAGAACCAAAGTCAGTAATCTGAAAACCAGGTCACCCAAAGAAACCGAGTTTGAGGTATATCTGAGAAATGATAGTATAAATCCAAAAGATAAGACAGCCAGGAAAATGAAAAGAAAACAGCAAGTCAGGTGGGCAATCCTAAACCAGTCTGGAGGACTGAAAACCACTGGGGACCTTATCCAATACTGGGTTTGTACCTGCTCTCAAGGGCAAGGTGTTCAGGTGATCCAGCTGCATTTGGAGGACCAGAAACGGATCGAAGAGCACCTCTGTTCTTCCCAGAGAGGATAAAGCTGACCTGATAAAATGTGTAGGTACTAAAATGTTCTGGTATATTCCAGAGGTCTGAGGCAGTCTGTCCTCTTCCCAGTGAAGGGTCCTGAAGCTGGTCTTAAGGAAGAGCAGTCTTAATAGTACTTATATGTGACTGGGCACCAAAACCTCCAGGAGCACTTGTTAAAACTATAGAATCCTGGGACCATACCCCCAGTCCTACCCAATTACAGAATTGAGGCTAGAGTTAGTCTGTATTACCTAGTTCATTCTTTACCAATTAGCCTGGCATTAAACCCAAGTAAGCATTCATGAGCTACTGTTTGCACATAATACTTCAGTTCCCTTCCTCAGATCTCTGTGGCTATTTGCAGTAGAACAAGAAAAACAGCAGGGTTTCAGAAAGACAATAGGAAAAGTGACAGAAGACATAAACAGACAACTCACAAAAACATGTACAAATAGCTATTTAACATAGAAAAGATGTTTCTCATCACTCAGAGTAAGAGAAACATCTGTGAACCCATACTGCGATACCATTTCTTACCTCTCAGATTGGCAAAAATTTCGAAGTATAACAAAACACTGCATTGTTGTGGCAATTGGGATGCAAACTGCAATAGATTGAATACTTGTGCTCCCCCCTAAATTTATGTATTAAAAACCTAACCCCCAATGCAATGGTATTAGGGGGTGTGGCCTTTGGGAGGTAATTATGTCCTAAAGGTTGAGCCCTAATGAATGTGATTAGTGTTCTCCTAAAAGGGCCCGGGAGACTTCTCCGGCCCTCCTTCTTCGTGTGAAAATACAATGAGCAAGCAGTTAGCAGTCTGCCACCCAGAAGAGTGCCCTCACTAGTTACCAAATCTGCCAGTGCCTTAATCTTGGACTTCCCAGCTTCTGGAACTTTAAGAAATAAATGTTTGTTGTTTAAACTACCCAGTCTATGGTCATCATTTAGCAGCACTAAGGGACAGATACACACTGTTGGCAATCTTCATGGAGGGGAACTGGGCAATGTCTACCAAAACTCCTAATATGTTTACATTTTGTCACAGTAATCTTTAAGAATTTACACTGAAAACACACACACAACAATATCAAAATATGTATGCAAAATCTATTTTCAATTTTTTTAAATATTGGAAGTGACTTCAATTCCCATATGTAGAAGATTGGTTGAACAAGCTATGATACACGTACACAATGAAGTAGTCGGCGGCCATACAAATGGGTGAGGGTGGATCACCATGAACTGAGTATTTATTTCCAAGAAATAGTAAATGAAAAAAAATTAAAGTTCAAAGAGTAGTTAGTAAGCTACCTTTGTGCAAGAAAAAGAGGAAATAATAAATAAGTACCTAATTATTATGGAATGCAGAAATCCAGTTATGTACTTCTGGAGTTATTCTACCTAAGTATGAGGCTTAGCACTATGTTTTAAATAAATGCAATGCTCCCTGAGAATAAATATCACATAGAAGTACAGGATAAAATTCCATATTACTAAAGATTTGATGATCTGTTTCTGGCTTAAAATGAATGGAATAAGTAAGAGCTAAGGACTATAAATAGACAAAAAGAAAAGACCTTTTTAATCCTATTCATAAATCTAATGCAAGCACAAAACTTGTCTTAATTTAAGATATATATATTTTTTAATTTATAGAAACATTTATCCCTATAAAGAAAATACCTCAGACCTTACCCACTGAGTATGACTAATGCAGAGAATATCGAACTGATCTCACTGTTAAATTAGACATTGGTTCTGCAATTGGTCTAATTCTCAAGTATTTAGAATGCCTCTACTCCTGCATTTATCCATATGCATTTGTGTGACACCCAGTGTCCTCTTCACCATCTAATTAAAAAGCCATCCATTTTGTTAAGGGTGACAACATGTCCAGCTAAGAATGCTTGCCTCCTTATATTCCCCCTCAGCTGCAGATGGTCATGTGACATACCATATTTTTCAGAGTATAAGGCACACTGCCCCCCCACCAACATTTGGGAGGAAAATGGGGATGTGTCTTATAGCCCAAATGTAGCTTACCTGGCTCACAGGGGGAAGGGGGCAGGCAACGGTGGAGCAGGGTCACAGGTTATCAAATATTTTACCACATATTTTGCTTCAAATTTTTTTCTTATTTTCCTCCTCTAAAACCTAAGTGTGGCTTATAGTCCTAAAAATATGGGTAGTTAGGATGATTGGTGTTCAAACCAAGGAATTCTGTTACAGCCAAGAGTACCTCCCCCGCAACTTCATACACGCCCCACAACACAGTTCCTCTTCTTATTGCCTAGGACACTAAAGTGAGAGCCACCTGGGGACCACACGTCCATAAGCGTGATAAGGCCTCCGCAATAAAGGTGCACAGGAGAAGAGAACATCACTGGGGACCTCTCCAAACTGTCCGGCCCTGGATTTCTTGGGTCAGAGACAAATAAATCTCTGTGTGTTTAAGCCACTGTTTGAAGGATCTCTGTTGCCTTACAATGGTTTATATTCCTAACTGATTATAATATCGCTAAGTTTCAGTAATGGCTAAGAACTTTGAAGTTCCAGAAAGTTCCACACTCATTCTCTACCATTCTATCTGTGCCCGATAATGGCTAAGAAAACACATTTCACTCCATAAGACACATGTGCAGATACGGTCCTAGAGAAATCTAGATTGTTAGCATGAGAAAAAAGATGGAAAGTGTACTTGAGGGGGGAAAGATGGCCCCCAAGAACACATTTAACATGGGCTACACCAGTGCTTTCAAAAAATAGATTATCCACTGGTGGAATGTTGTTCGTCCGATACCAAATGCCATTACATCCTGCAAGAATAAAATATTTTTCTTAATCATAATACCAAAGAAAAAAGAATACATAAACATAACAGTTCAATATCGACAGCACAATTTAAACAACTGCAGCAACCTGTTCTTGCCTGGCTGAGTTCATCCAGGACTCCAGCCTATCTCCCCTCATCTCATTTCCCTTCTGATGTCTCTGCCAGTTCTTACTCTTATTTTAATACCTTCACTCCTGGAATTCCTCTCTGGATCCCTGCTTTACTTACTGAGGTCTCAGCTTGGGAACCTTCTTTCTCTTCACATGCACCTTTCTGGTTCTTAGCTCATAACAGTTTCTCTGCCCTCACTCTCAGAGGTCACCTCAGATTCTGCATTGATTTCTTATGCTTCTAGATTTTGATCTCATCTCAGGGGTTCTGACTCAGGCACTGCTTTCCCACAGCGCTCTTCAGCCTCTGAGTCACCCAACTCAGTGGACACGTAATCCCATCAAGGGAATTAAAAGCCCCCTAACCCCGTTTATCATCACATACTCCCACACTGGTCAAGCGGCAGGTTTTGAATGTACTTTTTGCTAATTAAAAAACAAACGCATCACACAATTAAGGCAGTAGTTACTGTGTAATTGCAACTATGGGAAGTACAAAATGGGGGGCAGATGACAACTATATCCTCTCTGCTCGGAATTAAGCCTTTTTTTAATTGTGATTTTAAAGGCGGATTTGGAGTCCCCCGGAAGCTCGCACACAGCTGAGTGTTTCATCTTCAAGTAAATTCTTTGAAAAATTTATATAATTTTATGGCAACTTAGAGGTCTGCCTATATATATTCATTACTAAATTAATCAGAAGGACAGTGTTCAAAAATTTGGTGTCTCCCAATTATTTTTTTTTCCAAAAGTGAAGGCCTAAAACCTTGCAGCAACTTTTGGAGTGGTAGTAATATTTACACTGGATTATGTTTTCTTGCAAGAGTGATTTTTTTAAGTCACCAAGGAGAAAGAATCTGCATCATTTAAGAGTCCCCTGTGTAGCAAACCTGTCCTAGTTTATGTTTGTTGATTTGAAAGGACATTTGAAAAAGAATGGGAAAATGAGCCCAGGAGATCAATACTTTGAGCAATTAACCTATAAACAAATAAATAACACAGGATATGGGCTACTTAATGTCACATCTTTATAGACAGACAACAATAAGTTTGTGGGTGAAGCTGAGATGATGGATATAACTAGATTAGTGGCACATTCTGCCAGATTCAGAAACAAAAGCTTGTGCACTCTCTTTCATTGTTCCATGTTGTAAACGACTCTCTCTGGTTTTCCCACTCTTTAATCCCCCCACATTGAGGTTCATCAATACTTTGGACATTTACCTTCATTCTCAAAGGGGTGGCAGGCGATAGCTGTGCAAAAGAAATGATGGAGGCACACTTCACCATTGTGGGGCCAGCGGTCACGTCATCTTTTAGGACTCCAAGAGACAGATCCAACAAAGGACATGGGTTGAGAAGCAATGGTTTGCTTAGTGTTGTGAAGATGCTCTTAGGCCCGTGTGCGCATCCACGTATTATCCATCTGATGCTCAATGAATGGTTCACAATTTTGACTCTGCATAGGATCATCTGGGAGGTTATTTTAAAATACTTCTTTCCTGCACCTCCTTCCAGATCAATTGAAATCAAATCTCTGGGAGTTAAGCTCTGGCACCTAGAGTGTTTTTAAAACTCTCCAGATGATTCTAAAGCACAGGTTCAGTTGAGAGCAGCTACACTAAAGAAGTCTCCACTTTGTTCCAGTCCACATACTATATCAGCAAGGCCAATATCTTATAAGCCATTGATATTGCCATTTCCTGCCTTGGAAAAGTCTCCACAAAATTAATAGAAAATTTCACTGACCGCAATGTGCTGATAACACATTGAAACATATCTCCTAGGCATGAGCCTATTTCAGTAAATATTAATATATATATATTTTTAGATCTTAGGAAATATAGTCTGGTATAGTACCTATAAGTGTTTGGGGTTTCATGAAGGCTAGAAGTCATATTAGTATGGGATTAAGGCATTTGTGTAAAATTTGAAGTCTTACATGTTTGTTCCAAAGAGAAGAAATACAATAGGTGAAAGGGTGTTCTCTCCCTTGCTTTTGATCTTTCTCCACTCCTTAAATATTTTGCTTTGATAAGAACTCACAAGATTCCAACATAGAACAAATCTTTCATAGAGGATACTAAAGATCTGCTTTTTAAAAGAACAAAGACTAGATTAATTATTAAGGAGAAATATACAGAAATTTTACAGAAGAGAAACATTTCACGCCAAATAGCTATCTGTTCTTTGTAAGAAAGAAAAGGTGTAGCATATTCTCTATCCACTAGTTTCTCCTCCAGGGTAAAACAGAGGCGAGAGCTTTGACAATATTTTTTGTGAGCAGGATGAAATAATGGAAACAATGCCAGCTGCCAATGAAATCAAATCCATGGAAAAGGAAAACACAAGTGGTAGGTGTGGGGGAGGAAAATAAAAGACATTAAAAATTAAAAGCCAGACAATAAATGCAGAAGAGAATTTTACATCTGAAAAGGCTTTTCGAAATACAAGTAGTGCTAACAATAAAAGATGCATCTAGAGAAAGTAAGGTAAGAAAAAGAGCAATTTAAAAGTGAAATGAAGAGAGAAAAACACAAAGAACAGCATAAAAATTACCTCATCCAGTTTTATCATTTTAATGAACATAAGCCAAAGGGTAAGTCACAGACAAAATGTTTTTATTTTTTTTGTCTCTGTCCTTTCATCAGTTGTCAAGTCAACAAATATTCGGGCAGAGAATAAGAAAAACTTTAAAGCAAGAAATAGGAGTGGAGAGAAAGCTAAGTGTGCATAGTGTTGTCAACACTTTTCACCTTTGCTTTCAGATTTATTTCAAAATACTTGTTTCTGGCATCTTGTATCCCAAGCTCTATTTTGACTCAGTGGTCAATGAACCAAATGTTTGCCTAGCCTTACCCTCAGCTTCTTCAGCTCCACGTGGCAAGGGGAACATTTGGAGTAACCTGCCTGGGAAGAAGGCCCAACCCAGCAAGGCTTATTGCCTTGCTGGCTGCCTTTGGGTGAGGAGGGGTCCAGGAGAGATGTTGATGAAAGAGAGACTGTCACTGGGGACATTACTATTCTGCCAACCAATACCAAATAGAGGACTGTGTCAGGTGATACAATTATGGGTTGTGGCGAGCGCTCGCTTCACTGCTCTGTCGGTTGTTCTTCTTCGTCCCTCTCCATATTCGGTCTTGTAGATGATGTTCTAGGAATTTCTGTTTTCATTCACTTGCTTTCCCTTTTGGAGGGTGGTGGCAATTTAGAAAATTAGTGTTATGCGTCTACTTGAGTTATCTACATTTGTCATGTCAACGGAAGAAATGTCCAAACCTGTAGAGAAATTTTGAGTTTATTTAAGCCAAACTGACAATTGCCAAGAAGCAAAATCTCAACAGATTGAGCAAATGCTCCAGAGAATGGCAGTTTTGCAGCTCATTTTACACATTAGAAACCAAGGTGGAGACAGATGTAAGGTGGGGGTGGGGTGGGTTCGGTTATATGAAATCAGTTGGTGGTAGATGAAGGGAACGGAAGGAAGCAAAGTGGGGAAATCTCTGAGACTGGAAAAAGGTGGACCAGAAAGACACATACTTCTTTTACATAGTTGGGGAAGTGATAGCTAACATTTACAGCACACAGAGATGGTCTGTGGGCAACAACATGACAATGAGGAGTTCTGTGGTTTCCCACTGCACATGGACAAATTTGTACCCTGAGGGGTCCAGGAAAATGAAATCACTCTGACATTCCAAAGGCATCTGATCTTAAATGCAAGAAGACACTAGACAGGCTCACTTAGGGCAAAGATTGACCTTTGTCAAGGAAGCTAGAGGCCCAGGACATGACTACCTGCCATGACCCTTTCAGTCAGGAACTTTTATGTTCAGACCATCTCATGTGGTTACTTACTTTTGGTCTCTGAGTTTGTAAGGCCCACCATGCAGGCATCCCCTGAGCTAGTCAGGTTTAGTATGTGGCCCCTTCTTTATCTACTGTTATTTACTATGTCTATTGTTTTCCTAGATCCCTGCCTCATAGAGCAAATGTGGTAGCTTTAACAGTTGGCTCCATGAAGTACTATTTCACATGTATTCTCTGCAACCTCACATTAAGGCACTGGTAAAGTTGATTATTATTATCTGAAATCTTTGCTAAGGTTGTTTTGTTTTGTTTTGTTTTGTTTTGTTTTAATGAGAATATACACAAGCCAAATACACTAGTGAGAAAGAGTATATTTCTCTTTTTCTATACATAAAACATTCATCTAAAACTCTCTTTGACACATTGAAAAATAAAATTTGACCAAGTAAACCTGAAGATCTAACTGGGTCCAATTAAGCAGCTCACGAATCTGACAGCACCCCATCCAGCAACCAGACAGGCGTTCTTGGGTGCTACACAAAAAGGAAGGGTCTTGCAAAAAGACAGGTGGGACAAGGAGATATAAACATAAGTAAGTAAAGGATTATTGGGGTCAGGACATCTTTTCTTTGGGAGAAGAAAAGGGGTGGGTTTTAATTGGGCAGACTGCCTCTTCTTTGCACGAGGGACACAGAGGCCCCATGTAACAAATTACCTTACTATTGCTTGACCAGAAAATTTCCTGCTGGTTGATCCAGATTATGTTTCTGGGAGAGGCTGAAATTGCAATTAGATCAGATATTAAATCCAGGTTTGGCGTCATAGGCTTTTAGCATGAGTCATGCCATTTGGGGCCTGTGGGTTTTTCTATTTAATAGATATTAGTTAGGGATTAATAAAGTAAATAATTCAAAATTTTCCTGCATAAGTGCTTCAGATTTTATACCAAATTTATCAGGGAAATTTCAGTTTCCCAGAAAATAGCTAGTGGCTTCCAGGGGTAAAGTAAATAGCTCACAAGTACAAAAACTGTGAATGTTTATACACTTAAAATAGCGCTTTTTAATAAAGCTCACTATACATTTAATCAACAGATTTTTATAATGCATCTATTATGTGACATATTTTTTAGACTCTAGAATGGACATAAAACTGAATTTGATCTGCTTTTAATAACTTCATAGACAAGTAGAGAAACAAAAAGTTAAGTCGTAAATATAATAATATACCCATGGTCCTTAAAGTGTGGTCTCAAGTCAGTGGTATTAGCATCATATGGGAACTTGTCAGAAATGTAAATTCCTGGACCCCATTCCAGACTTAGTCAGATTGTAGAACCCACAAGTCTGTGGTTTAACAATCCATCCAGATGGTTCCAATGGATGCCAAATTTGGACTCACTGTAATTACCCAAGTGCTCTGAGGTAATCTCTACACTATGGATAACTACTGATAGGTTCTCAGCTCACTGGGAACTAGCTCAGAAAGTATGCAGTTGAGGAGGCCATTACTGAGATTTGAAAAGTAAGCCTGGTGAGATGGGAAGGTTCCAGACATGAGCAGTGGCATAAATAAAGACCAGTAGAAAAGTATGCCATAGATCAATTTCACGTTTGCTATGTGCTGTTTGAATAGGCTTTTTTTATTGTTATTCAAGTGCAGTTGTCTCCATTTCCCATGCCCCGCCCCACCCCACCCATCCACACCTCCCAACCTCAAACCTACCCCTTTTGACTCTGTCCATGTGTCCTTCATACATGTTCCTTGATGGCCCTTCCCCTATTGTCCCTCTCTCCCGTCCTCTCTGGTTACTGTCAGTTTGTTCTATATTTAATGACAGCCTTGAATAAGTTGGTTTTGTAACTCCAAGCCCTAAAAGAATTTATCCCAGGTGTGTGGTGGTTGCTAAAGGACTAAGGGATAGTCCCACTGGTCAGAAGGTCAAGGTCCAGGTAAGTTGACTCATGTAAGTCTTCTTCTCTAGAGAGTTTACCTGGAGTTAGGAATACTTCTAACTGATTAAAAGATCGGCATGAGACGTACACGCCACTGTTACACAGGCATTATATATCTGTTATTCCCATGTTTTCCCCATCTTTGGAAAAATCAATTGATGGTAAAGGACTTTAAGATATATTTTTTATGCCATATTAAGTGGTCAAGTGCTGAAAGCACTATTCAGCCAAAGCCAAGGCTGTGGCCAAATATCCCATCACACTCCTTGAATTCAAGAATAAATCTTGAATTTTAACAAAAAAAAATATTATTACAGTTTTTTTATTAACAGTTTAGGGATTGAATTTTTAAAAAGATATAGTGCAGGAATGACCATTTCTGAGCCTTGTCAACTGCTAAAATGCCCTATGACCACTGCACTGCAAATTTATGATGCTTAAATAGATACTTAATTGCAACCGAGATAAGTGGAAGAATAAGATTCCTCTTGGGTATCTCCTTTTTCTCTAGCACTTTCTTTTCTTCAATATTCTATATCAGGGGTGTCAAATTCATTTTAACTGGGGGTCACATCAGCCTCATGATTGCCTTCAAAGGGCAGGATGTAATTTTAGGACTGTATAAATGTAACTACTCCTCAACAGTTAAATGAGAGCTCTGTGCTTCGGCCAGGTAGAAACAAGGTGCAGGCTGAATAAAACAAGGTGGAGGGCCGGACTTGACCTGAGGGCCTTGTGTTTGCCACCTGTGCTCCATATTCTTTACTATTTTGAATCAAAGAGGATTTATTATAGATGTCCTTGAACAAGATTTTAAAGACTTTTTCATTAACAAAATATTGATATGACAAAGTTGACAGTCTGCTTGGATTCAATCTCATACAATGCAAAGAATAATAATAAAAAAACACTTTTTCTTGAAAGACTCAGGACTAATGTCCGTGGCTACAAAGCTACAAGTGAATGTGACCTGTTTTGTTTACCAATGTTCCAATTGTGTAAAAAGTGCTGCAGATACAATAGGGCTGAAGGAATATTGATTACATGGAATTAAATGTAAATGAGTTTAAGTAACTGTAGGAGGGTGCAGCCAAAGGGTCCCCAAATAGAGATTTGGAATGGGGTTCAGAACTCAAGGTGTCCAGGAAATATTAGAAAAATATATAGAATGTCCTCACCCTCCACCACAGGGGAAGGGACAATTGAAGCAGGGCCACTGAGAGCTGTTTCTCATAGCAACAGCCTTGCAGCTACCCTCTGGAGTGGTCATTTAGCATATCTATAACCTTTAACTGGTTTCATAGATATTTTAAATAGCTGTGACCAGCTCTGAGCCAGGGGAATAGAAGTAACTTCCCCACCCAGATGTAACTGGGGGGCAGGTCCCCGGAGTTACAGCACCTGCGTGGGAGCTCAGAGAAGATTGGCTCCATGACATGGGGCCATGCCTGCCCAGACTCATGATGGCAGCCCAGTGAAGCTGGAATGATATGAGTTCTGGCATGTGAGGCCGAGTGTGGGAGGAGTCAGAAATGGGGCTGCAGAGGAAGATGTGGCGCGGGGATTTAAACTCAGGTGCGGCAGCCATTAGAGAGAACCAAGCAGCTGTGGCAGTGCAGGGAGGACCGCAGTCATTGAGAAGAGAACCATGCGGCTTTAGCAGAGTGGGGACTCCCGCAGCCGTGCAGACACAGTCCGCAATGCAACCGCCTGTGGCTCCTCTACCCTCCTCGCCCCCCCACCCCCGCTCCGAGCCCCAGCCTGCTCTGCGGCCCCAGCATCAAGAAGGGGCCACCAGTAAGTGACTTGGGAGCACCAGGTCACTGCCTGGCCACGGCAGCCACCGCCAGGCCTCCGCACACTGTGCCCGTGCTCTCACCACTCGGGCTCAGCCAACCTCGCAGCCACCTGCTCTGGCCAGGACACAATGAGCTCCGCACTGGCCCTCTCGGTGCTGCTGCTGCTGCTGCCGCCACCGCTGCCACCACCATCGCTCTGCCAGAAAGGGGGCTCACGCCCCCCACCCCACAGCCATGGGAAGAATCACCACGTGGCTTTAGCTGGAGATCCTGGCAACAACCAATGGTGCTGGGAACTAAGGAAGGCCGGCCAGCTGAGCACAGATTACTAGGAAAAACTGAGAGTTGCCTAAGCCACGGACTTCTATTTCTTCTCCTGAGATACGGTACCCCAGACTGGGCAAAGGGGGGAAGGAAGGACAGTGTGTGTTTGTGGGTGTTTCAAGGGACTTTGCGATTTTGACAAAGACATTAAGTCATTACTTTTAGTCTGTATACTTTTAGTCTGTATAACTTGAATAAATAATTCCTTTTCAGCAATCTCAAGCATGGAGAGCTATAACTCTCTGGCTTAGGGAAAGGTGAACCTAGTACAGGGGCACCCCAGGAGAAACGGGAGTCAATTCGGTAGCATTGTGGGACCCTCTTCCCTGGTGGCCAATCAGGGAGGATCATGAGAAACCACAGGTGCAGTAGCTTTAAAGTAATGCAACTACTTGTATATACTCAGTAAAAGCCCACCACAACTAGCCAGGAAGGATCCGCTCTATAAGCATAAAGTCCCTCCAGCCCATGAGGTCAATCTCTGCTTGGAGTTGGCCTGCTCCCGTGTTCTCTTCTATGAACTCTGGGTGTTTGGTTCAATTCTTTGTCCTGATCACTAAGAACCTGGTTACCTGTGCCCACCTGTGACATAACCACAAACTAAAAACAACTTCTAAAGCTTATTTTGTTTAATGTCATAAATGCAAGTAAACCAAATGATTCCACAAGTATTCAAACTGCAGTATTTAGCCATGAAAACTCTGAGAGAGAATGAGATGGGACTTCATTAAATTGAAAGTATCGTGGAGCCACAGCAGTTAAGGCTGTGGGAGAGTAAAACAATGTGGACAGACCTGTGTAACAGACTAGAAAGTCTAAGTATAGACCCAGATACCTGTGAGAATTTGAGGTATGATAAGGTAGAATCTCAAGTCAATGGAAATAAAGATGGATATTTTAATACATAGAGTTGGGACTTTTGGGTTGCCATCTGGAAAAAGATCAACTTCTTGTTCATACCATATACCAGGCCAGACTCCAATGGATCAAAAATGTACTAGAAGAAAACATCAAATCCCTTTATGATCGTAGAATGGAGAAGACATCTGTAACTGACTTAAAATCTACAGACTCTAAAATAAAATATAAATTCAAATGCATTGTTGCATTTTTTAAAAAAGAAAACTTCCATGTGGCAAAAAAATCCAAGCTAGAAAATAAATTTTAAAAATATATGTTTTTAAAAAAAGTACGTATTTATAATTCACATCATAGATAAGAGGTCATCCCCCTAATATATAAAAGCTCCTAAAAACTGAAGGAAAAGCATCAAAAAATAGAAAAATGGTTAAAAGATATAATCAGAGGGAAAAAAATACAAAGAGTCCTTAAACATACACAACTGTGCTCAGCCTTAACTGAAGATGTGCCATTTTTCATCTACGGTATCGGCAACAGTCCAAAATTTGACAACACATTGCATTGATAAGGCTGTAGGATAACAGGCACTCACATATCTTAGCCAGCAGGAGTGCAAAATAGCGCAGTCCCTAGGGAGGAAAACTTGACAGTGCATATGAAATTTGGAAAAATTATGAGCAGGCAACATCACTTCTGGGAATTTATCCTATAGATATACTTGAACTCATGAACTGTATAAAGGTCATAGTATTAACTAATTTTGTAATTTAGGGAAAAAATCCAAGTGTCCATCAAAAGAAAGCTGTTTAAATAAACTACGATGAAACAGTATCCAACCATAAACAAAGAATAAAGCTCTCTTTGTCCTAATGTAGAAAAACCTCTAAGTTATATTGTTTAGTAAAGAAAGTACAAGAAAGTGTTTGCCATATGCTATCTTTTGAGTAAACAATTAGGGAAGATTAGTATGTATTTGTATTTGCTAATACCTGCAAAAAAAAATACTGAAAGTGTATGCAAAAAGATATAGCAGTAAGGGAATGGGCTAAGCAAGGTTACAAGTAGAATAACCTCACAAAATTATACCTAAAATAGAGATTATAATTTGAATCATGGAATTACTCTTTTATGTCAAGAATTGGAAACAGCGAAAAGGAATTGTTATACAGTCTAATCTATATTATTTTGCTTTTATTATTACTTAAATGTTTCTAAACATCTTTTGGCTCCAAAAGGCTGTAATGTCTTTTCCTAAAATTATCCTTCTTATACACTGTCTTTAATATTTGTCTAAATCATGCTTTTGTCAACTTTTAAACAAAAATCCTCTCGTAATCATTATTAAGATTATAGTGTTTACTCTTCTGAAGGTTATGAATTACCCCATTAACAGCCACTTAGTCCTTAGCTTGCTTGACTTAACAAGAGCACTCGGCAGAGTTTATCTCTCTCTCCTCCTTGAAACACTTCACTCTGATTTCCAATGCACTCCCTTTGTTTTCGTTTCACTCGCAAGTCTTCCCTCTCACTCTTTGCTCGTCCTGCCTCTCCTGCCCCATCCCACAATGTTCGCACACCTGTGCTGACTCCTTTCGAGACTTCATCCAGCCTCATGGCTTTAAATACCCACCATATGCCAGGGACTCCCCAACGTAAACCTGCAGCCCAGACCTCTTCTGCACTCCTCCAGATTTATGTCCCCAGCCGCCCAGCTGAAGTCTCCATGTGGACATCTGACATCTTAAATGGAAGACGTCTTCCCTCCCAAAGTGCCCCACCCACAGCCTTCCTTATTGTAATTGATGGGGAATTATGTAAATCCCACATCGACTGCTAGGAAATGTGGGCAGCTTCACTCTCAACCCAATTTGCTTGTCACCACATTTACCGTGACACATATGCAAGCAACCACCACCTCTGACCTGCCCAAATGACTGCAGTTGGCTCCTATAGGATTTTCTCCTGAAATTTTTCCAACACAGCTCCACTTAATACATAAATCAAATTGTGTCATTCCTGTGCTCAGAGTTTCCAATGGTTCCCCATCTCACCCAGAAGGGAAACTCCAAATGTTCTGTAAGGCCCCACGTGATCTGGCTGTCCATTATTCCTCTCTTATCACTCTTCTCTTGCTCCTCAGTCCGAATACACTGACCTTACTTACATACTCCAGATCTGCTTAGCTAATTCCCCTTCTCCTTTAAATCTTTGCACGGATGTCATGTTCTCAATGGAATCGACCCCAATGATCCTACTCCAAACTGCAGCATCACCCTCGTCTCCAGCATTCCAAACACCCTTGGCCTTGTTCATTTTTTCCCAAACCACTTACTGTCTTCCATACAATTTACTTGTTTATTATTAGTATTACAAATTTCCCGTCTCCCTTCTCCGTAATGTAAGCTCTGTGAGGGAAGGAATTTTTGTCTGCAAGCCCCTCAAATATTGCCTGCCATGTGGTAAGTGCTCAGTGTAATATTTGTTAAATGAATATATAAACTTCATGTCAGGAATGGAGTTGAAAGGTATTCTATTTGGAATTAATAAACAGGAGAGTCATTATTTGTTGTCAAATTTAACTAACCCACAAAGCTAATACTGGAAAGGCAAGACTGGAAAAAAATAAAATTGAGTTTGAAAAGAGTCTTTGAAAAGAACATAGATAGCTATTTTTAGCAGATTTCTTTTGGTAGATATTTAGGCTATCTGTGACTTAACAACATTTCTATTTCTATCTTTATTCATATCTTTTCCTTCATGTATAAGTATGTCTCTAGAATGAATTACTAGTAATAGATTCACTAGGTCAGAAAGTAGACACGTTGAAAATTTTGAGAGATATTGTCAAATGGCTTTTAATGAGTATGTATCAATTTATACTCACACCATCAGTGTATATACAAACCTATATATTATAATTTTTCTATATTACATCTTTATTATTGTAGTAAAAGAAATACATGCACAGAAAAATAATATACCACTTTAATTATTGGTACTTTTATGAAGTATTTTAATAAAGGATAAATACAATGACCAAGAAGGAAGTGAACATTGAAAGATGACTAACTTAATTAATAAATGAATGAGTGGCTATATGAATTAATGGAGGAATGGAAGGATAAATGGATGGATGGATGGATGGATGGATGGATGGACGATTGAATGAGTAGATATCTAACCAGAGATGTTAAATATGTGAGAGCAGCAAATGGGAAAACAAGGTCACCTGGTTTTATGGAATGATCCAGGCAACCAACACAGTAGTAACTCAACTTTGGTAGGAAAAATTTTTAAAAACTCATCAAAGGAAACCATCAGAAACCATGTTTTGTTTCTCTTAATGTTTAGTTTCAAGGGAAAAAAATGAATTAGAATGTAAGAAGCATTAACCAAGCTTCTCTTCTCACAAAATAAAATACTCATGACTGCTTCACTAAAACAAGTGTCTGTGTGACGCTCACTGCGAATATGAGGTTTTTGAAATAAAACTGTTCTAACCTCCCATATCTCAGAGAAGTCATTGCTTCAAAGATGCAGAGTAAATTGGGTGATTTGGGCATGAAAAGCAATATCTCACCTTGCACATAGTGAATGCTAAGAGGAAGGATGTATCCACAGATATCAAGAATGATGTCTTAAGTCCGCAAATCATTCTGAGACACAGCAGAGCCTTCTAACAGTACCTGACATGAATGAATATTAACACATCTTGGGTTCCTTCTCCTTCACAGAAAATCTGGCCCCAGGCCTAGTGTGTCGTGACTAGGAACTACCTTTCCATATAGGACAATCTAGAGTTTTCTTTGTTACCTTTGTCTCTGCAAGAGCCCCAGTTCTTTCTCTTTCTACCCAGTGTCAATGCTCTGAGGTTAAGAGGGACTTTTTGAGTAACTTGAATAATATATCTCTTCATAAAATTATGAAGTAATATGTTTTGTGTAGTCACCAGAAAATTGTTATGGAGATATGCCTGGCTGGTAGAACAGGTAGGAATGAAAAGAGATTTGTTGTGAAGTCAGAGGGACCTGAGTTTTAAAAGTGACCCAGCAAGTTCTAGCTGAATGAACTTAGCATTCCTGCATCTCTGGTTCTTCATCTTTAAATGCAGACAATAACTCTTACATTGATAGGTTGTTGATTAAGCTAGTCTATAAGAAGCACACCTATCATACATTATTGCCATTATTTTTAAATATGGGTTTTCAAGATAAAACACAAAGAGTAAGGCAGATGGACCTGTGTCATCTGCTATTATATACTGATTTTAGATTTGGGGAGTTAAATAATTTGTCATTTATCCATTTCAAGAAATTTAATGGTCAAGAAAGCAAAGGACTTGTATATATATGTTTTTGCATATGCAAAGAGCATTTAGGTGTTCTTAAACTGATGAAGGGCAGGGCATCTTCTAAATTTATGAAACATCTGTTAAAACAGCTGGTTCTTCATTAAATAAAAATAAAAATATACCACTTTTCCTTGGCAATGCTGATAAATGGGAACAGGTGATGATCCCAGATGAGCTTATAATTATAAATGAACCTATTGAAATTCACTGTTTTTTTTTCCTGATAGAGGCATCAAAATGAAATACATATCTGAGAAGTTAAAAAAAAGGGGGGCCCTGGAGCCCCAACACACACTGGGGACTCTAGGGAGAACGGCTCACTCTCAGGCACCAGTTGGCTCTGACTCCGCATTCTAAATGGGAATTCAGTAGGATCAAAACTGATACTCACTCTGCAAGACTCCCTCAATCTACCACCTGTAAATTTCCAGTTAATAGCAACAGAGCAATTTCTACAACTGAAATGTCTATCACAACTACACATATTTTTAAAAGGCACGATTCTCTAAAAGAAGAGTCAAACAATCTGCCCTTAACAAGTGAGGACCAAGCAGATATTTAGGGCACTTGATCCTCATACATCTCTGAGCTAGGAAAGTAGGGCTACGTGCATTTCACAAATAAGGAAACAGAGATTAATTGACTTGAAGCATTTTGACCCACATGATCATATTTGGCCAAAACCTCAAGATTTAACACCCACCTTCCCATCAGTCAATGCCTTCTTTGTTAGAAAGGTGGATTAGAAGTAAGAACACAAATCAGGTCACCTGAATTTGGCAATGAAACAACAGGGAGATAGTTTTCCTGCTTGGCTCCTTATTCCTCACCTTACCCAAGTGACGGGTGAACTTTCCCAAAGCACACCCCTCTCTCTGAGCAGATTCCCACCGTAATCATGGAACTCAAAAGTCCCAAACCTCTGGAGCAGAAGGCAAGGTCAAGAGAAGTGACAACACTCATTCTGAGCCTGACTCCACAGAGCTGCTATGAGACTTTAGGAGAGAGACACCCTCAACTGTTATGAGCTGCAGTGATGATGCATAATTAGACGGTAATTTAACACAGAGCTAAAAAAGAAATGACAGTAATCATGAGGGGAAGGAATAAAATGCCATTGAAAGCAGTTAAATGAGCCAAAGTGCTTGGCATTTTTGTGATGTGTATCTGTTAGTAATTTGTCAGACTGTAACAATAGAGGCAATTTTACAAATAACAGGGGTCCATGAATTCACAGCAGCACTCACTGGTAGTTAAGACTAGGGAAAAGGAATTGTATTTGGCTGATCAACGTAAAGAAATAGTTGTGAAAGTTATACCCAGCTTACACATTGCAAAGTGAAATGGAGAACTGATTGTTCATCAGGAAAATGCAAAGCTGCACAAATCTGACTTCTGATGACTTCCAAGGTAGACAATTGCTTTGGGGAAGATTTCTCAAAATTAAGAATAGATTAATAATGGTATTTTATGGGTAGGAGAGAAAGACTGTTCCCCATCCATCACTTGGGGAATGGTCCTTGGCTGTTGCATTTCTCCCCAGTTTTACCCACCACCCCTCACAGGCACCCTAAGTTTTAGCCATGGAAAGCCACATAAGTTACCCCCAGTGAGCTGATCTTTTTCATGCCCATGCCCATGTAATCCCTCCCAGCTGAAATATCCTCCTCTTCATATCATGCAGAGAGGAATTCATCACTTCCTGTTAAATTCAAAGGACTCTTCCTCCCAATGTACTCCCCTGACTCATCTCCTCAGCCTTGGATGTGTATGCATTAAAGCCCCCAGGGCATTAATCTCTCCATGTTGTAATAACTGGCTTGCATAACTGTCTTTCATCCTAACTGGGAGTTCCTCAAGGGCAATGATTACATTTCTTTGCTATTTTCTCATTCTTTCCAGCATAACAGATGTTAAATGATGAATGAACAAATGAATGAATGGTAGAATGAAAGCATGAACAGTGAGAAAAATATGTGTTGAAGCCCCTCTCCTCTCACCACTATCGGTCTTTTCTCAGTAACTATGAAAGGCACAAAATCAGAGAATCTATTAAGTTTTTCCTTATTCTAACCATTGCTTCTATCTCAAGGAATAATTCAAAGAAAAACAATTTAGGAGAATATTGACTCAGAATGTCCCTAAAACTACAGTGAATCAAAAATGGGAAGGTAACAGGGACATATGGAATATGGCTTATCTTATTTAGGTCTGGCATTTGAAAAGATGTAGATTATACTTCATGACAAAATGAGTGCATCCAAGCAATCCTAGCTGGTGGTTTCCGTTATTTGTCATTCAACTGTTATTATAATACATCACACATGTTTAATTAAGAGTTTTTATAGTTTAGGAAAAATCTCAAAGGGCTTAAAGCACATAAAAATATGAGTCTTCTCCTGATCTAATTATCTGAATAGCAAGACATTTTTTATCCTTTTCTTGGTTCACAAACCTCAGGAACATCTGAGGTGAAATCTGAAAGTGGCCCCTGTACACAAAGGGCCAAGAAGACACCAAAGAAAGAAGCAGGCCACTCCAGACAGCAGGTGGCAGGTGTAATGAGTAAGAGAACTTCCATACAAGGCTTGTCTTGGGCTGCCCAAAGAGGAGTAGATCCCCGCACCTGCTTGCCAGAACCGTAAAAGTTTGTATAGAGGCCTTAACCAGGTTCAGTTGCACACACCATCCAGAAGGTCTTATCAACACATTCCTCTCTTTCAAGGCTGCATCCTTGAAAACAGCTCCCACTGTGGGAACAGTGGGCAGAAAATGTATTCCAAGGACAGGGGAAAGGATGTGGAGCCTTCAACTGCCCAGACCTTACTCAAGGGTCCACTGATAGTCATGTCCTCATGATGACTTTCTCCAACACTCTTTAATTTCAATATTTCTGTATAGCAACACCACCTTGCTTTTCTCAAAGAAAACATAATGCAATGGAAAAATAAGCAGCATATATAACTAAAAATCAAAGTTAAAATGATACAAGTAATCTTCTTAACCTTCTGAAAAGTTAGTGTGTTCACTGGAAGAGAAAAGCGTATTTCCTTGTGTCATTATAACAGTAAGTAAAATTTTCAATATATCAATATGGGAAGGTAAAAAGAGAGAAACAATCCTACACTGATATAAATGATTATGCATATAGAAAACCTTTTAAAAATTATTGCCTATAACCTTTCAACATAGGATAATTGGCTTTTTCTCTGCCTAAGTCTTCTATATACTCAAGCAATTGTGTTTCAATTTTTCCAGCTTAGTCATAACCAATTTATCTTTTCATTTTCCTTCTTAAGTATCATCATAATCTTTATACGCATTTAACCCTGGTAGAATGATGGAAAGGTTACCCAAGTGAATCAATTTGGGATCAAAAAAATCATTTAACATTTTCTGAAGTAAAATGAGTAAGATTTTAGAGGATGGGGTGAAGGAGGGCACCGAATACTGGGACAAGGCACTGGAGCACTGGGGGTCTCTCACACGTATGATAGGAAGTATTGCACATAAAATCCATATTCTTACAGAACAAGCTGACAATTTATGGCTAGGACTAAATGACCTTATATCACATTTATTATATCCAATTTCTTTTTTTCTGGCAGTCTTATAGAGATGGAGAACTATAAAAAGGAAATCATAATATAGGAAAATAAAGTATTTCATGTGCCTTAACCTAGACAGTATGATTCATCCCAGACTTTGGTATACAAAAATGAGTACTTTATAGTATGTATTATGCTCAGTTTAGTACTAACACTAGTACTTGATAGGACTAAGGAAAGTACCATGGGTGCTTACATTTCACCCCAAACAAGACCAGACAAACATTACCAAACTAGTGTTGTCAAGTGGAGAGTGAATTGTTTTTTCTTCTTTTCCCATCAGGTATATTGTGGACACCTACTGTAGAATATGCTCACAATAACCTAATTATCTCCACCTTGTTTTGTTCACATGGTTCCCACAGGAGCTGCTATGCTTTTACATGGCCCCACCCATTGGGCCACTGTTGATTAGTTCAAGGATAGCCACCTGAGCAAGCTGGGCCAGTGAGCGTGTTCCATGGAGGGACATTTGGGCTTAGAACAGAGAGAGAGGCAAGGTACTCTTTCCTCAGGAGATAGAAACTGTCAGCATCATGTTTTTATCCATGTGGGAATAACTATCAATGATAAGAAAGTTTGATATACATGAAATATACAAAAGAGACATTTCTTAGTTGTCATTCACTATAAGAGGAAAGCCACAAGATAGAACTTTGTCTATGTAGGTCACTATCTTTCAGCTCTAAAGATGCCGCTGCTTTTATGAACAAAGACTTGAAAATGGCCTCTTTTAGCATCATTCCATTCCTCAGTCAAAGCATCTCTGTTCATACAATAGTACTAGTCAGGAACCTAGAAGTCCTTCATACATCTTTTTTCCTCATTTTCTGTATCCAATCCAACTAGAAACCCAATTATCATAAATTGTAATGATCCCTGGAATCAAATTCCATCCTGATTGCTACTACTCTGATTCAAGCTAGTTCATTTCTCCTTGATTTCAGCGAAATCCACCTAAACAGTATCCCCCAACCAAATGCACAATTGAACCCTGTTACAGAAAAAATTCAGTTCTTCTTGCCAACACAGTAAAGAATTACAGATCAGCAAGCCTATTAGCATGCACGTAAAGTTAATTAGCAATATGTTCTCATGGAAGAGAATGGGCCTTACTGAGGTAGGACTGAAAGGCAAGCCCATGGGTGGCAAGAGGCAAGGTAGAAATAGCATCAGGTCTTTTGTTCTGAGGACTTATGTAGTCGGTGGGAAGGGGGTGAAGGAGTTACATATTGATTGGTGGATAAAGGTAGTGCCAGCTTCCACGGGGGTGGGGTGGGGGGGCGGTGACTACCCAAATGTAGGTATGTGTGGGAGTTCTTTCCCAGATAATGGAAATGTTACATGGGATTTCAAGGACTCTCCTCCCACCTTCTGGCCTTGAGGTATGCAGGACACCCAGCCATCTTAGTAAGATTGTTACAGAAGCCTCTTTTCTTAGCACAGTCTCCCCTCTTTCACTGCTATCATAGTTTTGCTTGTGTTGTTCAGACCAGGTTCAGGACTGCTGGGTCAACATGTGAGACATGTCTTCCTTTGCTTCTAGCCTCCTTATTATGTTCTTTGTTAGATTATAATGGTGAGGGCTCTGCCTTTATTTCCCTTCTGGCCACTCATTCCTAGCTGCTACCTAACAACTCCATACTTATTTTAGTCACCAGAGTAAGTTTTTCAAAGTATACATCTGAAATCATGAATTTCTCTCTCTGCCTTATCACTATATGTAAAACTCTCCAAGGGAATCATGTTCTAATCTAAGTGAAGACAAAATTCCTAAATGTGACCAACAAAAATGCTGATTTAGTGCCTACCTATTAGCACCATCTTGCACATCAACACCACACTGCTCAAATCTACAGATACCAGAGAAAAACTTTGTATTGATCAACTTTTCTATATAAATGGCTAAGGTTTTTGAGCTTTTCTAGTTCCCTTTGTTTTAAGGAGCTAGTAGTCTGACCAGGTCCACTGACAATAAAGGACATTGCATCAGTCCTGGTAACCAATGGACCTGCCACATAGCTAGTTTTCCTGTTGGTATCACCGCCAAAGCATAGAAAATATTATATAACTCTGCTTGACAGGTACTCTTCACTGTTTAAATGCAATCCCAAATGCAGGGTATTTTTAAGTATTATTAGTGTGACTGATTTCTTTTAAAAATTTAACTTTTATATAACCTTTAGAAGACATCGCAGATTGAGCAAACAGGCAAATTTTGTAGCAGAGACAGTAGAATAAATCCTGAGAACTACCTAACCCATCAAGAGATCAATGCTTGCTTATAAAGCAAACTCTTGTGTTTCACCCTATACCCACTAATCATAATCTAGGAACCCTCCTAAAATCTGTATTTTATTTTGTTGTTTTAAAGTCTGTATTTTTATAAGTACCGCAGGTGATACTTTCCAACATTAAAAGAGAGAGAGTCAGATGACATGAAGACAGAGCTTCCAGGATCAGGCCATCAGGAGTGTCATTGAGAGGTCACATGAAGGAGCAGAAATGACACAGGAGATAATGAAGAAGTCAGAGATGCAGGAGATAAACCACAATAAAGGTGTCATGGAAACGAAGAAAGCAAGATTATCTAGGAAGGAGAACCCAACTCAGCTGAAGGCAGTGTGTGGTCTCATAGGATGAGAACTCAAAGTGTCCATTTGATTCATCCTCATAGAAACAAAAAATGACCTACTGTCACCAGTCTCAATACAAACTGGGCATGGAAGTGATAGTAATGTAAGCAAAACACTGAATAAAAAGAAAAGCTGGGAACAACACACTACCCATCCAAAAGAGAAAGAATTTATAAACAAATTTATACTGCAGAATGTTACATAGAAGTAAAACTGAATAAGTTACAGCTGCATGCTGTAATATGGAGAAATCTTAATAATATAGAAAACAGTGAAAAACTGAGCCCCCAAAAGAAAGCTATATTTAGGCAACAGTCTTTGTGTCATTTCCAAAATAATTAATATTAAATATTATATATTTTAGGCCTACATAATTATCTGGTAAAATAACTTTTAAGATAAAGGGAACAATATAAAATTTTAAAACTTGGTCACTATGACGGCTAAGGAAAGCAGAAGGATGTTCCAAATGAAGAGCATTAAAGAAAGATTTGAATACATGTCAATGTTCTCATTCATATTGGCTTATATAATTTCTATCATATATAGGTATTTATTATGTACTATATTTTTTGGACTGTAAGATGCACTCCCCCCCCAAATTTGGGAGGAATAATGATTGTCAATGCAGCTGTTGAGTTCTGTTTACATTTATATTGGTGAAATATTATGTAATTTGTTATTAAATATTTTACCACATTTTTTGCTTCAAACTTTTTTTTACTGTTTTCCTCCTCTAAAACTTAGGTTCGTCTTATGGTCCCAAAAATACAGTAATTTAAAAGTAAATCCATGGGGCCCTTTCTGGCAGAACAGCAGGAGGAGCTCCATGGATCACCTCTTTTCTCCTCCCAGAGAAACTGGTGAAAAATTACATTAGAAAAAGTATGTGTCTGAACCATTTAAAGTCTCCAAAAATGGGCTTACGAGGACATAGCAAATAAATAAATATTTATTCCATATATCTGATATGGAAGGGGTGAATATCCAAAATATATAAGAAATTTATGTAACTCAGTATGAAAATAACCCAATTAAAAAATGAACAAAAAGATTTCCGGCCAAGATGGAGGTGTAGGTAGGCACACTGTGCCTCATCGCACAACCAAACTAAGGACAACAAAATTTAGAAGCAAAAAAAACAACCAGTACTGACAGAAAATTAAACTACGGAAGTCTGACAACAAAGGAGTTAAAATAGACACGTTCATCCAGACCCGTAGGAGGGGCAGAGTTGGGCGGCTGGGTGGAGAGTGGTCTCGACCAAAAAAAACAAAAAGCAGCAGCTGGCAGACCCCCAGCACACAGGGCAGCAGCGGGTGGACCCAGCAAGATGGCAGATTGTGGAGGGGCCTGGCACACAAGGCAGCTGGTGGACCAGGTGGTCCAACATTCGCTTACAGATAAACCAGGTGAAACTGGGGAGTGAGACAGACCACATAACCCAGGGTCCCAGCACAGGGAAATAAAGCCTCAAACCACTGATTGAAAACATCTGTGGGGGTTGAGGCGGCAGTGGGAGAAACTCCCAGCCACACAGGAGAGTTCATTGGAGAGACTCACAGGGTCCTAGAATGTACACAAGCCCACCTACTGAAGAATCAGCACCCAAATGGCCCAGTTTGCTTGCAGGAAGTGGGGGAAGTGACTACAATCCAGGAGAGAGCAGAGCAAGCACCATTGTTTCCTCTAGGACCCCTCCCCATAAACAGCATCACGACACAGTGAAGTGGGTTGCCCCACCCTGGTGAACACCTAAGACTCCGCCCCTCACTATGTAACAGGCATGTCAAAAAAAAAAAAAAATGGCCCAAACGAAAGAACAGATCAAAGTTCCAGAAAGAATACAACTAAGAGAAGAAGAGATAGCCAACCTATCAGATGCACAGTTCGAAGCACTGGTGATAAGAGCGCTCACAGAATTGGTTGAATTTGGTCGCAAATTAGATGAAAAAAAAAAAAAACGATTTAGTTAAATAAAGGAAAATGTACAGGGAACCAATAGTGATGAGAAGAAAACTGGGACTCAAATCAATGGAGTGGACCAGAAGGAAGAAACAACCAAACAGAAGAGAATGAAGAAACAAGTATTCAAAAAAAATGAAGAGAGGCTTTGGAACCTCCAGGAAATCTTTAAACATTCCAACATCTGAATTATAGGGGTACCAGAAGGAGAAGAGGAAGAGCAACAAGTGGAAAACTTATTTGAAAAAAATAATAAAGGAGAACTTCCCCATTCTGGCAAAGGAAATAGACTTTCAAGAAGTCCAGGAAGCTCAGAGAGTCCCAAAGAAGTTAAACCCAAGGAGGAAGACACCAAGGCACATCATAATTACATTACCCAAGATTAAAATGAAAGATAATCCTAGAAGCAGCAAGAGATAAGGAGATAGTTACCTACAAAGGAGCTTCCATAAGACTGTCAGCTGATTTCTCAAAAGAGACTTTACAGGCAAGAAGGGGCTGGAAAGAAAAATTCCAAGTCATGAAAGGCAAGGACCTACATCCAAGATTGCTCTATCTAGCAAAGCTTTCATTTAGAGTAGCAGGGCAGATAAAGCACTTCTCAGATAAAGTCAATTAAAGGAATTCATCATCACCAATCCCTTATTATATGAGATGTTAAAGGGACTTATCTAAGAAAAATAAGATAAAAAACATGTACAGTAAAATGACAGCAATCTTACAATTATTAACAACCACACCTAAAACAAAAACAAAAACAAAAACAAACTAAGCAAACAACTAGAACAGGTTCAGAACCACAGAAATGGAGATCACATGGAAGGTTGGCAACAGGGGAGTAGGAGGAGGAGAGAGGAGGAAAAGGTACAGAGAATAAGTAGCATAGACAGTAGGGAGAAAATAGATAGGAGGAGGGCAAGAATAGTATAAGAAATGTAGAAGCCAAAGAACTTATGACACATGGACATGAACTAAAGGGGGGGATATGGGTGGGAGAGGGTGTTCAGGGTGGAGGGGAGTGAAGGGAGGAAATGGGACAACTATAATAGCATAATCAATAAAATATATTTTTAAAAAATGAACAAAAGTCTTGAATAGACACCTCTCCAAAGAAAATATACAAATGGCCAACAGAAAAGGTGTTCAACATCACTAATCACAAAATTAAAACCAGAGTAAGATATCACTTCACACTTGTTAGAATAGCTATTATTTAAAAAAAAAAAAAAGCATTGGTAAGAATGTGGAGAAATTGGAACTCTGGTGCATTGTTGCTGGGAATGTAAATTGGTGCAGCCACCATGAAAAAAGATGATGGACGTTCCTCAAAAAATTAAAAATAGAACAATCATCTGAGCAAGAAATACCACTTCTGGGTATATTCAAAAAAGTTAAAATCAGGCTCTCAAAGAAATATTTGCATGCCCATTTTTATTGCAGCATTTTCCGCAACAGCCAAGATATGGAAACATCCTAAACATTCATCGATGGGTAAATGAAGGAAGAAAATGTGGTATATTCAAAAGATGGAAGGTTATTCAGCTTTAAAGAAAGAAGGAAATCCTGTCATATGGAACAATGTGGATAAGAATCTGGAGGACATTATGCTAAGTGAAATAAGCCAATCATAGAAGGACAAAAAATGCATAATGCCAATTATATGAGATACCTAAAATAGTTAAATTCATAGAAGCAGAGACCGGAATCATGGGTTGCCAAGGTCAAGGGTGAAGGGGAAATGAGGAGTAGCTGTTCAACCAATAGACAGTTTCAGTTATGCCAAATGAATAATTTCTACAGATCTGTGCTACAACAATGTAGTGCCCACGGTCAACAATAATGGGTTGCAAACATAAAATCATGTCATGCAGATAGACCTCATGCTAAGTGTTCTTACCCCAATTTGAAAAAAATAAAATAAATAAATTTAAGAATAAGTTTAAAAATTGGAAAAAAATAAATTAAAAGTTACCTGGAGCTCCAAGGGCATTTGCTGAATCCAGGGGCACTGAGCTTTGATTTTTCTTCAAGACCTCCCATGGCAGAGAAGGAGGAATCCACCAAAAGAAGGGGAAGACCTCTATGTAAAGAAGACCCCTATATAAAAAACTATATCCTCAGACCTCAAAAAAAGAGTAAAGTAGAAATAAATCTGTGCCCATTCTTAGCTCCAGACAACAGCAAGTTAAACCACCTATGTTGAAACTTGGCACTAGTAGAGAAGAACAAAAAGAAAATTTTTCAACCAAAAATCAGCCAGTGTGTGGATTCCAAGCTGAAATCCGTGATGATCCATCCGGATGATCCAAAAGCCGTTAAGCCAAGAATTTAAATTCACCTGTTCTCAGACTTAGGTTTTAGTGAACAGAATATAAAATAATTGTGTATAATATATTAAGGAAATTTTTAGTTTTGAAAATATAGGCAATAATCAAAATTCAAAAGAAATGAACAGTGAGATTTCAAAATAAATAACATTTTAATAAATGAATTTTTTTAGCATTGAAATCTAAAACTTAGTGGATGGGTTTAATAATATATTTGGCAGAGCCAGAGAGAGTCATTGAGTTAGGAGATAGATAATAATACACAACTGTTTAGACAATAAATACTTGCTTACTGTTCTAAACACTTTAAAAATACTAACTCATTTAATCTTTAAAACAATTCTATCGATAAGCACTTTTAATTTCCTCATTTTCAGATAAGAAAGAGTGAGACATAAATTAAATAAATTGCCTAACTTCATGAAACCAATATTTATGGGAGCTACCTACCTGTCAAAGAGTCCAAAGATTCCTGGTTAATCATTTAACCTGCCCTCTAAATATCCCTTAGATTTACTGACAACAATTAGTCAGTCTGTTTTCATATTGCAAACCATATCCTAAAAGAATGGTTTGGGTATAATTATTCATTGTTTATAATTATTCATTAATTATCCCTTAGAATAATCCATTCTGTCATTTTTGTAGATGAGAGAAAACTCAAATGGCACCCAAAAGATCTGGGGTCACTTAGTCTGTAAGGCTGTCAACATCCCCATGTCAACATCTTCGCATGATTAATATTCATATATTATATGTTAAAGCTTATTCATATAATAGTGAAGTGGCTTCCAGGAAATAAAATCGATATTATTCGCATAACAATAAAAATGTCAAGACCCAGAACATCTAAATGGCAGTAAAAGATTGGGGGGGTTATCTTGCACAGAGCCCTGGAGGACATATGGACAGTCAGCAAGCACGTTATCGGAATACATAAGGGGCACAATATAAAACTTCACCTTGATGATATCTGCCAGTGTGATTGGAGGGTTGTTATTAGGAGTTTTACTTGAGATGTTTTCCAAACTTCTGATGTGGTTTTTCAGTTGTTTCTTGTTGACCAATAAATAGCTGGATTTACCATTTTAAGCTTCGTACTAGTTGTATAAAGTTTACTTTTCTGAGAGTATTTTTATGGAATCTGTTTATGACACTATCATTTCTCTAATTTAATATGCTTGTCAGAATATAATTTCTTCTGTATTTTTAGTACATTTCTCCCATTGTTTATCATCATGGGGAAACAAATCCAAAGGACATGTTGCCCAAAATTGTCTGGTTTCTGGAACTCAATACATTTTATGGTGCTTGAAACATTTCAATGTCCATGCTGGTCATTTCGCTTCCCTCAAAAATAAATTTATATTGATTCATGATGCGCCACACTTCTTTTCCATTACTCCAACTAGAAGCATTTTTCAGATTATTTCTCCAAAGTTTACTCTTTACAAAAGCTTTCAAGATAGCATAAGACAGAGTTTTGTGACTTCATCAAAAGAGTAACAGCTTTCAGCCAAAGACATAACTTCAATTTTTATTACAGTACACATTCTGAATATTATATTTGCACACTTGTATTACATTTCCCCATGTATTTTATTAAAAATATGTTATACATGAGTGTCAGCAACTTACAATTTTTAAATTGTAAAAAAGATTTTTAAAAGATATCTTCAAAAGACATTTGAAGGTATTTGGCACCTTATGCAATTCTTCATTGGAGACATATACCAACGAGTGAATGAACCTTAAGGCTGGAGAACAGGTGACGGGAATAAGAAAGAAACTGCTTTTCCCAGGAAACTAAACAGCCTGCCTTTAGGTCAGCATTTTGGATTACGGTCAGGTAAACCGAAATAAGAAATGAGATGCAACGAGCAGGAAGAAGAAAAAGACGGTAGAAAGCAGTTCAGTGACTCCAGAGGACGCCGGGGACGAAGGCACACATTGCCCCTTTATCTCATGGAGAGACAAAGCAATAGTGGTGGACACCAAAAAAACGTAGCTTTAAAATGATTTTGATGAGGGTATTTTTTTTTTCCAAATTGCATCAGACTTCACAGCTGAGATGAGTGGATCAGAAAGACTACCACAGTGAATTCTCTCAACATTACTTCCTATCGTACTGTCTAAAAAATCACTTAAAAACATAAACATATATCTGAATTCTATCTCATTGTTTCATACACACACAGACATACATACATTTATCAATTAGTATATTCTAATTAGACTACCAACTCCTGGAGTGGAGAAACTGTTCTATGTTACTTATTCCAGTTCCCAGCTCAGAACAAAGTGGATAGCTGAGAGTCTAGAAATATTTGTTCAATTGAATTATGATTAATAAAATTGATGAAATTGATCAAAAGTGCCTTTCAGGAGATCTGATTTCAGAAAAGCAAAAGACGAGACCCTATAGCAGCTTGGATTTAATCTGGATTACACAGATGATGCCTCGGACATGTATTCTCACTCTGACAAGTCTCAGAGCTTTTCAGGGTTCGCTTTTTATCTATGCGAGGGAACATGCAGAGATACTTAGTAACAGAGACACTTTCACTTGAAAATTTAGAGACAACTCAGTTTGGATGGTACACCTTTCTTAAAAATCAGCATTCAATGGGTAGTTCACACAATCCGTGCACATAAAATGATTGGCACACAGAACAAAGTGCTGCTATATCTAGACAAGAATTTGAACTGCATTCTGGAAGAAGTACGCTGGCAACCATTCATATCAGCTCTGGCTCAACCTAAGAGTGCCTCTCCCTTCAAAACATCCTCCAAGCCATGCAGGCAGAAGGCTGACTAGGGAACCCGGAGAGAGCAAGCAGTGTTCTCCGAAACAGAGGGAGAGCTTTAGACCTCAACATGCAGAGAAGTTTTTACTGTGGTGGTATGTGCCGCAGGCCAGGAGATGGCAGAACGGAAACGCAAGAGCGTTGCATTTTTTCAGCAGGTTACTGAGCAGTATTTACAATCTGAATTTGGAGCTATTGTAGAACAACAGACTGATCATTTTTTTCCGTAATTAGTAATAAGGACCCTGATTATTATAAAGAAGGGTGCAGCCCCAGAAAGACAGCACAGGACAAGAATGATTTAAGACACACCAAAAACATTCCTAGACTGACATCACCTAAAGCAAAGACACAAATCTGAACCCAACCAGAAAAGAGATGAAAATATATGATTGCAAGAATATTCTTGTACATCGTATCTATGTATCCTAAAATAGAGGTACTGTAGTATAGTAAAACAAGCAGACAGCTCCTGGCTCTGGCATTTTTTAACTATTTGATCCTGGGACCAGGAAACGAACCATTCTGAGATTCAGTAGCACTTACTTTACACATTGAGAAAATGGCCTGTGATTACTTGAAAGCCCTGCTCGGGCACCAGACAGGTCGTAAGTGGATAGCGCATAGCACCTACCTTTCCTATGTCCTTTCTCTTGTTGCTCTACTTATTTTTTTAAGAAAAAGGAACAGGACACTTCCTGGTTCTGATTCTGCACTGTCACTTCAGTTACTTTCAAATAATGCTGTTTTCTTCATCTACCCAGAATTAAAGAAACTCCCTCAGTCAAGGACACAAAGCACAACAAGTGGGCAATGATGAGGCCAGAAAGGTGGCCTAACAAGCTGGTGTCATTTGGGAGCACTATAGAAAAAAAACACAGGGTTTTCACTCTTTCTTCACTCTGTATCTTCATAATTTTGAGTTCAGAAGGCAGGAGATCATCGCTTGGAGGGGTAGCAAGGATGTCATTCTTTACTATAGTTTTTAGACTTAAGGACACTGGGCATGGGAGTCTTAAAAAAGTTCCTTATAGAGGACTCAAGATAAAGTACTGTACATGGTCAGTACCTACTGTTTTGTCTTCAGAAAAGGAAGAAAATGACATAGGTCAAGCAATTTCACCTAAGCATGTGTTAATTATTAAATGAAACCATACATATGTTCCTTTTCAGATGATACTGAATAAAGCTAAATTCCACATTCTAAGGCAAACATTGTAGTATGAATGAGAGCAAGATGTTTAGGATTAGGATTTGACACTTCGGGTCTCTCATTTGATACATGGAGTTGCTGAATTACTGTTACTTTCCTTGTTGCTACTGAGGTGTTACTTTAGAAGGTCTACTTACCAAGAACTTTTGATCATCTGTATCACTAAGCCTGAGTTTTTCACACCGGAGGAAGGGAGCCTGAGGACTGGGAGCCGAGATGACAGCCAGCGGTGCCGCGCCCTTCTCCCGCCCACACTCAGCTGTCAGCTGCTTCCACCTCTCAGCCTCCCCTTCCAGAAGGGAGCGAAGCTGCCTCAGCGAACGATCGGGGTTCAGCACAGCACAGCCCTAAACCCCAGGAACAGGCTTTTACCTTCTTGAGGGGTTTGGCCTAATGTGTCTCTGAAGAGCAAAATAAAGCAAAATGGGAAAGAAACAATGTAACGTCCTAGGATCAATTCTAGACCACATCTATCCTAAGATGAGCTCCGTTTTCCACTGTGAGAGTGTGTGTGTGTGTGTGTGTGTGTGGCTCGTTGGTGATTTAATTGCTCTAATTTAAGTACTGTTCATTCAGTTATATTAGCACTGTGTATTCTACTCTGAATTCAAATTTATTTACACATGCAAACTCACGTTCAGATTTAATTTGTGAATATTTCAATAAGCACTGTTAACCCAAGTAAGCACTGTGTTAAATGCCAGTGGAGTGACCACTTACTGCCCAGTTACTCATACCTGCAGGTGTCCAAGGCAGGGCCACCCTTTATAGTCTTCAGAATAGAGGTGGCTGCATGATTACTTTTTAAAAAATAAAGTATATATTTTTTTACTATAGCAAGAGTGATTTATTAGAGAAAACAATATTTGGTTTCAGATTTTTCTCAAATCTAGCACAGATATCCCTAAGACACTCTTAAAAACTAGCTTACACAAGAAAAAAATGATTGACTTATTTCCACACTTTTCATGGGGTTCTTGCAGAAGCTTGGACTAAGAAACTTTTCCCTGAAAATTATTCACTCGAGAAAGTTTGAACAATTGGATAGAAATGATTGACGAAATGTGTTTTTTTTTTAAATAAGTGACCCCCATATATAGTTCAGTGCCATTCACATGGGAAAACCTTAATAAGTGTGTGTCGATGGATGTGCATGTTTTAAGTATGTATCGATCAGCATCATTGATTCACATTCTTTGTACCAACATGCTTCAATCACACATGAAGTGCCAGTGTCTTACAATCGTGGTTTAGCATTCAGTCAGTCGGCTAGTCAGCAAACATTTATTAAATCCCGATTATTTGTTTATTCATTCATTCATTCAACATATGTTTCTTCAATGCCAAGAATATGCTCTATAATGGCCTGAGCTTGGGAAATTCAACAGTGAGTTCAACTGACAGTTTCCAGTTCCTCCAGAACTTGCAGACCAGAGAGGAGAGAGAATAAACAAGGAAGCAAATATATGCATATTTATATTATATATACATTTATATTATATATTTATATTTATATTTGGGCATTCAGGGTTAGTGTTGAATGCTTAAGACAGGGAAATGGGATAGGGGCTCACCTGAAGGAGAGTGAAGAAAGACCTATTGTCTACACCAAAAACGTGAAAAGTCTCCCTGAGAGACTGGTTTTTGAAATCAACGTAGTTAGCACTTCAAACACCCAAGGAAAGAAATTTCCAGGCAAAGAGAAGAGTCAGAGCATAGGTATGGGAATGGAATGAGTTTGGTTACTTTGAGGAACAATGACCAATACGGCTGAGGAATGATAAGTATTTGGTTTTGTGCTCATGGCAAGGAGAAGATATCTGAGCATTTTTTAAAAATCAGGTTTAAGAAAAAAATAATTTGTTCAAAAATATTCACCCATTTTAATTGTGTAGCTCAATGAGTTTTCACAAGTGTATATAATCAGGTAATCATCACCCTACCACCGTAATTACAATATAGACCATTCCCTTCAGTCCAAGAAGCGACATTACATGACATCTCATTCCATTTTGCAGTCAGTCCTGCTCACCCCCACAAAACACTGGGAATCACCCTAACTTTGCCTCTTCAGTGGAATTATATAGCAGACAGTATGCAGCGTTTTGTTTCTGGCTTCCTCCACTTAGCGAAATGCTTTTGAGATTCATTCGTGATATTGTGTGTTGACTTGAAATTCCATTTGATGATATCTAACAAGCAATGTTGACTCAGCAATTAAATATACAAATCTGGGGCTCAGGGGAAAGATCTAGAGACAAAATCCTGGAGTCTTGACATCTATACGGCATTTAAAACCATGGGATTCCATGGTGTAGGAGCCAGCAGGTGGAGAAGAAACATCCAGTGAAGTGGAAAGAAAATAAGTGATGCCACAGAAGCCAAAGGGGAAGGCATTTCAGCATGGCCACATGTATCAAATACCTAGTTAGGATGAGGGCTTAACTAAATCTTATCAGATAGGATTTGTCAAGCTGGAAATCGTTGATTACCATGATGAGGGCTGTTTTAATGGCTCTGTGCCAGACATTGAAAAATGCTTGGTATGCTACAGTGAACAAAGCAGAAGCGATAATATCCACCCTCCTGGAACTTTCTGTCCGACCATGCGCCTTCCATTAGGTTCTCTTTAACTGTATACAGACACTGGGAATTTCATATGTAACTTGACTTTGGAACTTGCAACTGAAATTCTTTTGTTCTTCTTCTTTGTCCCCTCCACAAAATTTTGATACAATTACATTAAAGAAGAATGAAACATTATAATTTTAATGCTAACCATGAGGGGAGGACACCATTTCCTCTTCTTATATTTAAAGGAAGGGGTTTATTCTTTTATAAATTAATAATTCAGAATGTTTGAAGACACAAGCAATCAGCTGCAGTAATTTGCATTTTTATTTTTTATGCATTTCCTAAGTCCTTTTCTGCTGGTTCTCTAATGAAAATGCTGTCTGTTAAAGTTGAATAGCTTTTTTCTATTTGCTTAGTAACAAGCTTTCTTTAATTATCCATTGGCCAATTTCATAGATTTCACATAAAACATAGCTATTGATGTTGAAAGACTAGCAAACTCATGTGATACGAAGTTTCATTCTTTAACTTAGTGCCAAAATTCTTTTTCAACTAAATAGTGTTGGGTAGATATTTTTTGTTGTTTCCATATTTTGCTGTTGTTTCTCATTTTATTGTTTTTGCTGAGCTTTTTATTTCAACTGAACTCAAACCAATATTAACCAAGCCTCAAATATGAACTCCACAAAGTGTTGTACATTTGGCTTATTTAACCCAAACCTCAGTGGTGTATTCTACCCCCCACATACACAGTATTAGAGGAAGACAAATGACAGGTGGCCGTAAGGCATCTCAGAAGTTAAAACCATGCATCGCAAATTCTTCCTTCCTCCAAAGGCATACAAAATTTTATTCTCAGGCCTCACCCACCATGGGGAAGAGGCCTAAAACAGAGATGTATATACTACATTTTAAATCTGACAATCTTTAAAAACATAAATCCTTTGTTATCATTAATAAATGTTTAGTTAGGTACACTGGAAACTCCATTAACCATCTGTGGTTTAATTGTTTGATTGTTCAGTAGGCAAACTCCCTCTGCGAGTGGTACTTTTAAACAATTCAGGGGTTTCCTCTAAATACCTGGTTGGTTAAAACTGGTGAGATCTAGTTGTAAATATTTATAGATTTATTGTTACCAAACTAAGTCTTACGGTTCTCTACAGCAGCACAAAGGAAAAGGAAAAAAAGAAGCCGTGGCTGGTGTAGCTCAGAGGATTGAGTGTGGGCCTGTGAATCAAAGGGTTGCTGGTTCAATTCCCAGTCTAGGACACAAGCCTGGGTTGCGGTCCAGGTCCCCAGTGGGGGGGGGGGGGGGGGGTGCATGAGAGACAACCACACATTGATGTTTCTCTCCCACTCTTTCTCCCTCCCTTCCCTACGCTCTAAAAATAAATAAATAAAATCTTGAGAAAAGAAAAGAAAAAAGAGAGAGAGAAATTATGAAAACATGCACAGACAGTGTATAGACTGAAATAAGCGCATTTGCGGAAGCGGAGAGACCTTTGTTTTTCACAGCCCTGAGGAAAGCTGTGACATGAGTCACATTTGTTTTCTCAGACTCCTCTTCTTACCATACTTCCTACTCTAGTGATCAGATTCTTATTTCTGCAAACTCCCAGCACACATCTACCACCAAGACTACATTAATCAGAATACATTATGTTTGCTGTGATATAGTCAACACCAAAATCTCAGCAGTTTAACACACGCAAATGTCTGCTGCGCATCTGGGCAATATCCAGGACTGCAAGTGCTCGGTGACAGATCAGGGATAGCTCGGTGATTTGATCATTTCCATCTTATAGTGCCTCCCTCTTCACATAATTCCACGCACAGGGTGGTAGGAAAAGAGAGCATTGGAGGGTCTGGCACCAGCCTTTATGGTGACATAGAGTGACAGCCGTCCACCCAAAGACCAGAACTTGTCATACAAGCCTGTCTTACTACCAGGGACACAGCAAAGTGTAATTCTCGCCCCGGGGCCCAGAAAAGGAGTACCGGAAATGGGTGAGCACTGGAAGTTTCCATATACTGGCTCTACCTTAAGAACATCCAAGCCCTCACTCTTTTCTACTCTGCAAAATTTTCCCAGAATCTGAATGAGGAAGTTGACAAAAACCTAACTATCTTCACACTTCTCCCCCTCATGATACAGCTGAACAATGCAAGCTAAGGGGAAAGTTTTTGTCCTGGATCTCTCAGTCAAGCAGACAAGACATCTTCAATCATTTCTGATTTTTTTTCCCGCCATTTCATGATTCTTCCACCCTGGGTTGAACTGTTCTCTTCAACTTCAGGGTCATGTATCAAATGCCTGCTAGAATCACCACACGTGTGTCTAATAGCTATGTCATGCCAACGTGTCTCACACTGAACTCCTGATCTTCACGCAAAAATTAGTTCCACCCAGTCTCAGTAAATGCAACTCTATTTTTCTAATTCCTCAGGCCAAATTCTTGGAGTCATACTTGACTCTCCTCTGTCTATCATATCCTGTCTCCAATCCTTAAGGAAATTCTTTTGCCTCCAACTTCAAAATATCTCCATGGCTTATCCAGACTGAGTCACCCCTTTGGTTATTTAGTGCCTCTTCCACAACACAAAATTTATGGTAAATGTTAAAACATGTGCAAATGTTTACACTCTGTGCCTATTCCCTTAGGTCCATTTACATCCTCATTACCCAGACCTATCGGTCCCCAGTCTACTAATCTTGCTCCGGCTAGAACATGATCAATCAGCTAAGCAATTTTGCCACTGCCGATCAGTCCAAATGTGTCCTTACCTCAGGTAATTTCCTTCTCCATACAAAGTGGACTGCCAAGTACAGTGCCCAAAACAGGTCCCCTGAGAGAATTTCCCCTCTCCACTGTCTTTGAGGGCCACCCCAGAATGGGGTTGTAGTGCACTAGTAGCTCAATGTCGACATTTACAAACAATGCCCACCCAACCCATTTATGAATAAAGGTTGGGTTTTTACCACCTTTGTCAGCTGGCCATAAGGAATCACCCACCAGACTTAGGTGTGACCAGAGATAAAAGTGCTGGTGCAGATGTGATAGATCACATAGGAATTTGGGCTCCTGTTAGTGTGGTTTACTTGAACCACTCTTACCTGCTCAAGCCCAATCCCAGATGTATGACTTCCAGACTTGCCAAGTGGGATTATTGACTGGCCCGAGCTGCTGGGTCTGACGGGACCTAGCCCTCAGACCTGATCATCACTTACTGGCCTCTCCCTGGGTCGTAGTGAGACAGCGCCTGGTGGATACAGTGCTCTGCTGCAGATGGCATGCACTGGCTCCAGCAACACAGGAGTCTACTCTAAGACTCTCCTATTGTGGCTCGACACTGCGGGGCCTAAAAAATATGTTAATACTTTTCCTCCCACCTTCTAAATTCTTCTGGCTAAGCTACTCATCGAATTAACAGAGACAGATTAACAGGAGAAAATCAATGGTTTAATACACGCATGTAGGAAATTCACACAGGTATGTAAATTCTAAAGACAGTGAGGCAACATTGGGTATATAAGACACTCAGACAAAGGAGAAAGTAAGGGAATGGGGTGATAGATTTCAGAAGTGAGAACGGGTGATTTACAGGTAGTTGAGGAGGAGCAAACACACATGACAGGTAAATGCTTGCTAGGCAAACTCAGAAACAATGGGACACAGCAGGTATCTAGCTAGCAAATCCCTTTCTAAAACCCTCTGATGTACCATACTTAGTTCCAATTAGACTAAGGTGACACCCTAACCTCTGCTTTCTGAAACAGGTTTCTCTTCTGAAATCTTGAGCAGGAAAGGAGAGGTGGTCCAAGCCTCCCTCTGAGTCTTATTTCTTAATAAACAGCTTACGTCAATACCTCAAAAGTGCTGCATTAGGGTGGCAGAATTTTGGGCTCCTTCATTCTTGCCTTTGAAACTTTAAATAATATAGTTTCACATTTTAGAAGCTAAGTTGGTAGATATCTTCGTATTTCATTGATCTAATCATTGAGTCCTGAACATAAGTCAGTTCCCTTAAGATGTTGAGCCTCATTTCAGGAGATGGTGATGCAAAAGGGCTTCCAAAGGGAGGCCTATATTGTGTAAGCAATGAAATATTTTATAAGAGGTGTGTCTATGAAAACAAAAAGGAAAAAACAAAGGTTAATGATCAGAGCAACTTACAAATAAACCAGATTCTGAGTCTGTGAGGCTGTCAGCTGAGATTTTTGGACATAAGTCTCAGCATATTTCGCTGGAATAAAGGCATACAGTGACAATTGGATAGATTCTCCTGGTCTGCAATTTGAATGTCTCTGATGATGTCATCAGGTGCTCACATGGCTTACACAGCATCAGCCACTGAGATTGTTTAAGCATTAGCTGTTGTGATTTCTCAAGTTTGTGTCATGTCCTTTAGCTGCAGTTTGCAATTGCAAGGCTCAGAAAAAAACTTTTGTTCTCAGTAATTCTAAGTTAAAAGATTAAAGACAGAGAAAACATTAGTTCAGAGGATTGTAGCTAAATATTTAAGACAACTAAAAAAAAAAATCAGGATCCAGTCCAGTTTGTAGGTGAAAAGCAAAATTTTAAAGACAATTAACTGAGCTAGAATCTAATATCTATAACCGTGTATCATAGATTCTACTGAAACACAATTTTTCTCTCTAAAATCACTTCCACTTTTTCAAAGATAGTCAAATTAAGACTTTATTTACTGCATAAATCTAATTTCACTCAATTTGGCCAGATTATTTCCGTAAACACAACAGCAAGAGTATCTGATCCTATAGGCTCACTTAAATCTGCTCTGTGTAACTCTCATGAGGAATCTCCAGGCTGAAGCTTAATTAGCCTTTCAAGTCTAAGAAGCCAAGCCACATAGTTCCTAGTAGCCTTTGATTGCAATACCTATAGTTTTGGGTGAATTCCTCAGGTTCAAGGTCCACCAAAATGTCTGGACTTCTTTCTCTGCCATCTCCCAGAGAAATAACCTTCATTCCTTATCTGGAAAGACTGCTGTGAATTGTGGAAGCTCACAACAGGCTGTTCCCCTAAGAGCTTTCACTGGCTTCTAAAGTCAATCTTAATTCCTTAAAGTTTTCTGATGACATCCAAATCTATGTATGTCTCCTTCAAAAATTATATTCCAGTCAAAATCTTGGTTAAAATTAATTATCAATCGTGACTGTTATAAAAAGAACAGGCTCTTATTGAATTTATGCAAACAGAACCATATTACTATGAAAATAGTAATACTCATATAGTTTCTGATTTCTGGAATGATCAGATAGAGAGAAAAATATAAATGCTTAATACTGCTTTTAAAAGTATAATTTATCAAATTGCTCTAAGTAAATCAAGTTTCTTTATATCTTCAAAGCAAAGATTTAAAAATCAACAATATTCCAAATTCATGAAAATTATAATTATCTTCAGCCCTGGCTGGTGTGGCTCCATGGATTGAGCACAGGCCTGTGAACCAAAGGGTCACTGGTTTGATTCCCAGTCAAGGCACATGCCTGGGTTGCAGGCCGGGTCCCCAGTAGGAGGTGGTCAAGAGGCAACCACACATTGATGTTTCTCTCCCTTTCTTTCTCCCTCCCTTCCCCTCTCTCTAAAAATAAATTAATTAAATCTTTAAGAAATAAAAATAAAATCTTTTTTAAAATTATAATCATCTTCAGTTTATTCAGTTCCATATAAATAATCCTTGTTTATCTTGACCATTTCCTAGTATTTCCATGAATCTAATTATTCCTTAGAGATCTATAAATCTTCTTCCAGTTGCAAGGTATGATCTCAATGTTTATTCTTAGAAACCTTTTAGATAGAATAAGTCAAGCTCTTTCCATGAATCTTTATCAGGTTGAAACATATTTGCAAAAGCCTCAGAATACAACAATCACTCTGTATAAATGATTTTTAAAATTACATGGTTGGAGATCTGATTACAATGCAATTGTAACAAAAGAAAATATTCTATCAGAACTTTGTAGACCATTGGAGATTTTTATAAAATCTCTAGAACATATATGTTAGTAATAATACATGTATATAAACACAGCAAAATTATTATCTCTTTATTTGACAGTTTCCTATGTAATTTTTGCATGTAAATTAAGTCAAATCAGCTTTAAATTTTTATTTTATAAGAAAACTGTCAGGTATTTCAGGGACCCATTGGAATGACCCAAAGCCATTTCTATGTTCTAAGAAAAGTCTTTTTCTAAAATGTGAACACTTGGAAGACTGTCAAACATAATTGACCAAAAATTATACATCATTATGAAACAATATTAAATTATTCATTTACCTGAAGTGACAATAAAAGGTATCAAACATAAAAACAGGCTAGCAAAACTTTAGTTCTTAGGATTAAAAAGATTGTTTTCTTATGTAATTAAGTACCTAATTAGGACAATAGGACACAGATCTCTTTAAAAATTTTTTTATATAGAACCATTTTAATAAAACATAGATAAGAGCAGGCTGACAGCTCTGGGGGCACTGGTTAGGGCACGGAGGGAACAAGCAAACACAGAAAAGGACTCATGGACATGGACAGCAGTGTGGTGATTGCAGAGGGGTGATGGGTGGCTGGAAATGGAAGAGGGCAAAGCAGGAATAAACTGATAATGGAAAAAATACAATAAAAATGAACTATTAAAAAAAGAGAAAAGAAAAGATTTCTCTTCACAATTTTTTTGCAACTTTTCTCTCCCTTTTAGTTTGTCTCTTATTCAGAAAAAAAAACAACTCCAGGACAAAACTACTCTCATTTTCTCCAAAATGTATCCCCATACCTTATACCTTCTATTGCCAAAAATATGCATTTATTTCCATTTAGAATTCTTAACTCTTAGAAAACTTAATTTCTAGTGACAACTGAGAGTAATCAATTTGTATTCTTCAAATTGGCAAATTTATAAATACATTTAATAACCTTTAGAAACATAGGCTTTCATTGGCAACTATATCTAAAATTTTTAGAAACATATATTTAATAAAATAGAAGACGTAACTGATCCAAATTCACCGTTTAGCCTCTCTGTAGCATGAAGCCAAAAGTATATAAACTTACTTTAACAATTAATGTTTCTGAACTTTATGTTGTATTGCTATATCAGTTTTTATCATTTAACTTAGTAAAATTCTAAAGTTTCAAGTTACCAACAGAATTTGGGAAACTATGTTTAAGCATATATATAACATATAACAATCATTACTAAAATTTTATCTAAAAACTTTTTAGATAACACTTATTAATTCCTAACAATTCTATGTGATTTCGATGTCAGTTATTATTTAAGCTATTTTCTTGACAAAGTTTGAAACAGAAGTAACATGAACTTATTTTTGTAAACAAGGTTAAAATGGAAATACCAACTTAATGTTAATCACTCTTAACACATATCTATTGAATCAAACCAAACTTTAACTTTAATATCAAATATTTTGTTCAGATCTTATGATCGTGAAAGTATTTGAATTACGTCTATTTCATTTCTCAAGTTATATAAGCATTTAATTCCTTGAAGCCAATTAAATATTATAAACTAGTAATACCACCCAGAGGTAGAAAACACCATATACCATGTAAAACAGACAAACACAGATATCACAGATCATACAAATAAATAGAATTATTAATGATTGTAGATAAGGGTTTTTTATTTGCCCTTTATAACGTTTATAGAGGCTGGAGAAGGGGGAGTGATGGCTCAGCATGGACAACCTCAGCTGCCTGTGTTTCTGTGAGCGCCAGCCTCCTCAGTTACCCCAGCCTCTCTCACTCTGTGGGCTTCGCTTACATTTCTGTTTAGCAAACGGGAAGAGTTGTTGAGACTTTTAAATATTCTTCTCATACTTTGAAAAATCAGCTTCTTTATTTTGCTAAGTTTCTGATCAGCTATTAAATTCTTTAAAACCTGCTCAAATATACCAGATCTCATAATCTTATATCCCAACAACCTTTTAAGAATTGCCACCTTATAGGGAAATCACTAACTTCCCCTTCTGCTTTTTAAAATTCTCTTGTTAATTAATCTAATGTTTAAATTAGCATCTGTGAGACCCAGAAGGCTAAATAGCAAATTCAAAAATCTTAAGACAAATTATATTTCTGTGTGTTTTCTAAGCACAGGGTAATTATATTTCCAATGTCCTAACCTTTATAGTATCTGCAAATATCTGAAGATAAATAGGAAGGAGTCTGAATGGACTTTGATTTTTGTTCTAATTTCTGTCCTTCCATTTTATTAAGGATGTTTTAATGGCTAGTTATTATACCAAAGATAAGAGCTCTCTAAATTTTTTCAATTTAAAAGTTTTCCCAATCCAAAACATCCATTGTCTGGTCAGTGACAGTAGGCTTTTAATAGTGACTCCAACAATAAACCTTTTTACATCTTAGCCAAGGGGGGAAAAAAAAAAGCTTCCACAACAAAAGTGCAAAGGCTGCAGCCCTCATAGGTCTGAAGTTCACTCCCGAAGAAAATTAGAGAAAGCACAGACCTTTGGTACACCGGCGATGTGGATGGGGGATGGGGAGGGGCAGTGCACACGGTGTCTCCAGTCTCCCACAAAATGTGCAACACCAGGCAGGCACTACTGGAATGGGATTTTTCCTGCACTAACAAGTAACGGATGTTTAGCCAACAAAGGTCCCTTATGGACTGAGGTAATTCCCCAGAGAGCTGACACAGCCAGAAAAGAGACACTTGGGACCCCAGTCCATCTACCTGACTACCAGGTACCCCCCAGTAAGTGCTCCTTCCAGATGTTGGAAACCAGAGAATATATTTTCACTGGTCACCAGCTAAGCTCTTAGGACATACAACAAGATGGAAGGAAAAACCTCATCCAGTTTTTATTAAAGACTCAGAGCAATGTTTATTCAGATATTTCTTTTGCCAATCTAAATTTAGAAGAGAGAAAAGATTCTTCCCACTTCCAATTTTAATCAAATCCTTCAGATAAGAAGAGATCAGAGAGGCTGACAGGGTAAAATGCTCCCCCTCTCTGTGGCTGGGGTCAGACTTCCACGATCTCTCAGTGGCCAGCATTGGTATCCCAGCTAGTGAATTCTCCTTTAATGGTTCAAATTGTGGGGATAAAGAAATGCTAATGCTTTTCCTCCCAACATCTAAGTCCCTCTGGCTAATCTATTCATCAAATTAACAGAAAGAGATTAACAAGAGAAAATCAATGTTTTAATGCATGCACACGGGGAATTCACATAGGCATGAAAATTCCAAAGACAGTGAGGTAATACTGGATATGTAAGACATTTTGGACAAAGGAGAAAAGGGGGGATGGAGAATTAGATTTCAGAACTGAGAATGGGTGACTTACAGGTAGTTGAGGAGGAGCAGAACATAGATGGCAGGAAAATTCTTCCTACACAACTCAGAAACAGTGGAACACAGAGGGTATTTAGCTAGCAAGCCCCTACCTTAAAATCCTCTTATTTATCATACTTAATTCAAATTAGGCGAAGGTGAACATCCTAAGATCTCCTTCCTGAAGCAGGTTTCTCTGAATCTCTTGGGCAGCAAAGAGGAGAGGATCAAGAGTTCCCTCTGAGTCCAGTTTCTTAATAAAAATTAGTTTAACTCAATACCTAAAAAGGGCAGTTTCAGGAAGAATTTTAGTTCCCGTCAGTATAGACTCCATTGGAGCATTCTTCCTCCCACTGATAGCCCTCGTGCTGAGGGTTTACCAGATCATCTGATCCAAGCAACAGGACTGTTCGCACCTCGAATGTGCTGTGGAGTACTTTTTTGCGCTGGGACCTTACTCAAAATTAGCAGTAAACTGTTTGGAGCAATGTTTCCAAGTGCTGCCTCCAAATCCTAAGGAGGTTTACAAGTTTTATTCTTTCTTCCTTCTTACATGCGTTGGGCTCACATGTCTTACCAAGGCTGCCAGAGTACTTGTCACTTACAGCACCTCTCATGCCACTTATATGATGTCATCAATATAAAAAGAACAATGTGATGTTCTGTGGAATGTCCAAATTGTCCAGACCCCTTTGATCCGCGTTGTGACACAGAAAAGAATTCACTAGCCCCAGGGCAAAATTCTGATAGTATAATGTCATTGTGAATGGGAAATGTCTCTGGTATTTCTTCTTGATGAGCATGAAAAACACATTTGGTTGATCAACAACCACATAACACATACCCAAGGCTATGTTAATCTCCTCTAAAAAAGATACCACATCTAACACAACAATTGCAATTGTGCTTACTACTTGGTTAAGTTTGTAGGAGACTACTCTCATCTACCATGATCCATTCGGTTTTCACAGAGGCCAGACTATTGATCGAAATAGGGAAATTAGGGGCCCACAACCCCTGTGCCAGCTGTCAACTGCTAAATATGTCCATCCCAATGACATATTTTGGACCTGGGGATTCACTACTACATGGGCCCCATCAACCCAGTGCACCCAATGAAGAATGACTCAGACTAGAATCCCATGTATTACCTCACCTATCCTAAAAACAGAATCATCATAAAATTTTGGGTTCCCAAAAATCAGCATCAGTTTGTTCTCTGCATCTAACAACTCTTGAAAGATCTGAGCATTTCTTTACCCCAGTACCTTGTTACCAAAATAAATTACCATACACCCCTTTTAGGAAAGATGAAGGAAATGACTAGAGTATTCAATTTCTGTGTTTATGCAGAGTCCTTCATTATAGGAATTCAGCCTCTATCTGTGTCCATGAACTCTGGATCTGAGACTTGGCTTAAATCTAGAAACAGAACAAGGAATCATGATTTTTACACTGAGGTGGCCAGCCCTAGTCTTCTGTTCATTCTTTCTTGACCTCTTCTGTTCAATAAGCAGTATCCTTTTTGCTTACCCTTGTTCTATACTTACCAAATTCTATTATCTTGTTCTATAAATACCAAGTGCTTTTACCTTCTTGATAGATCTCTGTGGGCCAGGCTTCCTGGCCACCATTCTAATTTTGCTCTCCAACATGATAATTAAGCCCACCTTACCTGTCACCATTATGTGCTGCCCCCTGGCCACTGCTATTCTGGGATTTTGTCATTCCCGCTGCTGATAGATAGTCCCAGTCTGGGCATTCAACCAATGCAGTCACAGAGGGCCCTGAACTCCGAAGGATACCCGTACTTGGGGTTTAATGCTCTGTTGTTACCACCTTGAATTTGGGTTTTATAATTGAAGTTCAGTGGGACAATGGATGATTCACTAGGGATGTAGAACTTGGGCTCATATGTGGTTCCAATTCCCAGGGCCTCCTCTTCTGTAGGACAGGTTCTTGAACATACATTTCTCTGCCTCCATTTAGTGACCACTGCCACCTCCCACCCCCTAGTAGGGGCCTGTGTAGGGCAGTTAGGGTCAAGCATGTGCACTGCACAACAGTAAGGGCCTACCCCCACTTCAAAAGTAGCTTGTGCTCAAGGAGTCACACTAAAGAGCAAATAAAACCAAAACAAAAGAAAAAATGACAGGTCAAGAAAGAGACCATTAAAAAAAAGGAAAAATATTTCCTATTTTTGTCACCTTAAATGAGGCATAATTGACATATAATACTGTGTACATTTAGGGTGTGCAGTGTAATGATTTGATACGATGGCAAAACGATTACCACCATAACTTTAGTCGACATATTCATCACCTTACATAATTACAATCTTTTGTTTTGATGGTGATGGTGATGAGAACATAAGATCTACTGTCTTAACAACTTCCAAGTACACAATACATTATGTTAACTATAGCCACCATGCCATACATTAGGTTTCCAGAACTCACTGATTTTATAACTGGAAGTGTGAACCTTTTGATTACCATCTCTTCACTTCGCCCACCCCAAAACCTCCAGAAACCGTCAATTTACTCTGTTTCTAGGACTTCAGCTTTTCTAGATTCCACATGTAAGTGACATCATACAGTATTTTTCTTTTTTTTGTCTGACTTATCTCACTTAGCCCTCAAGGTCCTACTACATTTTCACACATGACAAGATTTCCTTAATTGCTATGGCTGAATAATATTTCATGAAATATAGATGTATAGTGTATCCATTCATCTGGTGATGGACACTTAGGTTGTTTCCATGTCTTGGTCACTGTGAATATGCTGCAGTGAACACGGGGATGCAGATGTTATCTCTTCAAGGTGGTGATTTCATTTCCTCTAGATATACATCCAGAAGTGGACTTGCTGGGTTATATCATAGTTCAATGCTTACTCTTTTCGGAAACTGTTTCCCTCCATACTGTTTTCCATAGTGGCTGCATCCCAACAGTGCACAAGGGTTCCCTTTTCTGCACATTCTTGCCAAACTTTATCTCCTATCTTATTGATAATAGGCATTCTAACAGAGGAGAGCTGGTACGTCATTGTGGTTCTGATTTGCATTTCTCTGATGATTAGAGAGGCTGAGCACCCTTTTTCCATTGCTGAAACCTGTTGCTATTCTCAGGTATCTAAATAGATAGCCATCTCAAACCTCAGAACATTCCTTCCTTATCAGGCCCTGACTTTCCTTTAGAGTTAAAAGGTTAAATCCTACAGAAGGCAGTCAAATACCTACTTACCAGATTTTCTACAGAAAGTTCAGTCTGCATAACTATATGTACAACATTAACTTCATTTTCCACTCCAACCTCACTGCCTCCGGGTTCCAGAGCTGTGTGGATAACACCCCTGCCCTTGCAATAATCCAAACTCAAAACCCAAGTATCTTGTTTGCCTCATCTCTTTCTCAAGAATTCAAGTGTATCTCATAACTTTGCACTTACATGACTTTCATTCTTAATTTCTCACTTCTCATTTTAAAATTTCTTGTTGTCATCTCCACTCCAGTCATCCCATCTCTCTAAGCCCTATTCCCCGTTACTGATTATAACCTCCTAACTGTTCTCCCTGCCCCTACACAAACTTTACATCCATCCTATATGTGGCTATCAGATTAGCTCACCTGAAGCCACCTAGGTCATACAATGAGGCTTTTCAAAAGCTGTCAACCATAAAAAAAGTAAAGTACAACCTAGACAGCTAGTCAATGTCCCCATGGCCTGACCCTAACCTAGCATTACATAAACATCCTTTTATTATTGACAATTACTTTTCTCCATGTGCCAGCCTCATCATCCTCTCCTTGTCCTTTCCTGATACCATCTCTCTACTAGTTTTAGGTCCTGTGGGAAACCATTCTCATCTACCTTTCACAATGTAGCCTGGTGAGTAGAGTTTTGTGCTTAAATGGCCAGACTCTCAAATTGCTGGTCACTTGATAGTGAGTTACTGAACCTCTCTATGCCTTACTTTCCTTCCCTGGAAAAAAAAAATGGTGGGGGGGGGGGGCAGTAAATCATTGCATCTACCTCACAGGGCTACAGGGCTTTTGTAAGCATTAAATAAGTTAATATATGCTTACAGCCAAGTACCTGGTTTGCAATTAAAAGATGTTAGCTGTTACTATTTATCACCCCTTTCATGTGGAAATAACCTATACCTCCTCTCAAATACTATGGTGATTTTTCTGTTCTTCTCTAATGATTTTTATCACCTCCTACCATGGGATATTTATTTTATAGACATCTTATTTTCTCTACAGAATATAAGCTTCAGCTCATTATTGTACATCCCATCTCAATACATTTAGCATAATTAGTATTAAACTGAGTTAATGAACTGTTGTTTGTCAGATTGAATATAATTGTGGTAAGGACTGTAGGCTCTTTATTTTTCACTCTTTCTTAGAAGTTATCATCACTGTCAAAACCTGTAGAAAATATAAGTAAAAAAAGGAGTGTCTGTATACCCCATCCCTGCCTACACCTTCCTTTGCATTGCTTTTTATTTCTCACCGAAAAATGAGTTGTTAGTACAAAATGGCAGTGACAATGAACCATTGAAATGTGGCTAACAACCTTTCTGTCTGGTCTATCAACCCCCTAAATGCCACAGCAAAAATGCAAACCTCAACCAAAGCCCAAAGAGAAGAGGCTTCTGTGGTTGCCTTCTTCTCATAAGTTCTGATCATGGGTTATATCTCAATGATGGTACTCTTGTTCTGCCTCATATTATAGACATTTGTGTACATGCAGGCCTTAATCATGCTCACCCCTTTGGCATTAAAATGCAAGTTCCTGAGGTCAGGAACATTTATTTTTATATTCCCTGCCATGCTTTGCACTATACTACTATACCTAGTATGGTCAATACCACAGATGTGAAATATAGAAAAAGGAATTTTTATTTGTGCAGAGTCCATGTTGTCTGGTTTTCTGCAGAGGCTGAACAATGTTGAAATTGACTGAGACTGTAGGAAGAGTAGCACTGTCTGAAAAGATGGCCAAGTAATATAAAAACAGTCTTGGGTTCCATACAAAATAATCCAAAGCAGAAGTTATTAATCACCATAGCCTAGGGAAGGAGCATGGACTTAGAGTTAAACTGATGAGTTTTGAAAGTGTGCTGCCAGTCAGTAGACGTTTAACCTTGAGCACAGTATTTAACCTTTTTAAATTTCAGAATCTCTCATTGTGAATAAGAGAAATATCTATCTTGCAGCCTTGACACAAAACTTAAATGCAGCAATATGGATAAGGTCTTCTGAACAGGGCTCAGCTTACAGAGCACATATTCTAAGTGCTTGATAATGATAGGTCGGTGAAATATATTTTGTTATGTGCCAGTATGTAAAAAAGTAAACAAAACAAGCCTAGCTACCTTGCAGGAATAGCCAAAAGAGATGACATTAGCAATTAATGGAACAAAAGAAGATAAGATGAATCAGTGCAAGACACAATCAGCATGAGCCTTTGTGAATACAAAAGGAAGCCAAGAGGAGTGTTTCGGATGTGATGCAACGCTTTTCAGCCTCTTCTTCTATGTTGTGCAAAACATTTAAGATATAAAATGAGAGTCAATTTTATCAAATCAATTCCCAGAATAAGTCATCCAGCAAATACACATTTTACTTTTGCAGAGATAATTATTTTCAGAATGTCCGTAGCTTATACAGAGTCCTTCATCAAAGCAAGATGCACGACGACAAGGTCTCGTCTATTACCGCAGAGATGGGGGAGTGAAGTAGGAGCACCAGTTCCATTAGCACCATCAAAGCAGCTTTTTAAAAATTCCCAGTTTCTGCATGTTCCCTTTGCTTTCTGCCTTCCTTCCTTTTGCCCCTATCTGTCGATTCTTGAACTCCAGTTGTGAAAACTGGGGACTACATCGAAGCAAATCATTGCAGCCAGGAAATCACCAACATTAGATTTTCACAGTTTGAGTGGTCTAAACACCCAAATTACCACTGACACCGCTTCATATACCTTGCCCAATTTCCTTTCATGCCTCCCTTCCCTCCCCACCAAACCATGGCTGCTACAGCACAGAGAGCCAGACCACAAAAACCACATCCTTAAAGACAGCACTCTTTCCATTCACTGATATTCCAATGGCTTAATGGGGATACAGACCAAGTCCAAAAATCTTCGACCTGGAGAATTTGTTTTCAAAATGAAAGCCTATTAATAAATATAAAAATAATAAGATTAGAAACACCATTTTTAATGAAACTATATTGATTCTGTACTGTTCTCTTTATTGTTTTAGGTAATAAGCAAAAGTTTATTCTAGATTATTGACTTAAAATATAAGGTAGCCTTTGATTTATTAAACATGCCCTTAATGCATTTTCTATTGGCATCCAATGAATTCTTAATCACTATAAAAGATATGATTATTTCCAAACTTAAATATTCATTCATTAAATTCCACCAGGTGCCCAATATAATCTACTTCATGCAATAACTGCAAAATATAATCAAAGATCAATCCAGGTATTGCTGAGGACAGAGTTTAAATTATTCTTTCCTTTTATTCTATTTTTAGCTAAAATTGAGTGGTCCCTCTGTACAAGGCATTTCACATACATTATCTCACTGAGGCTGGAGGCACCTCTAAGAATTTGGTAACAAAAGAAATTCTCTCCATTTGACTAATGAGGAAACTGAGGCACAGAGAGTTTAGATAGCTTGTCCGAGGTCACACACTAGCAGCAAGAGTAAACAGCATAGTGGGTCCGGAGAAAGGTAGTCTGACTCCAGACATCAGAGCTGATTGGCTGTCCTGTTAAGAACATGTAGGATACCTTTCAACTATGATGCTTGTTAAACCCTCCAAATCTCTGCTGTCCCTGTCTGCCGCCATAGAGCATTGCAGGATGTGTGGCGTGATGCAAAAATACAATGCCAGTGGAGCAGAAATGCTTGGCAGCAGGAATCTAGCACTTTACCACAGAAAACTTGGATGCTTTTTTTACAGATGCCTGCTACTGATTACCAGGACAATGAGGCGCAAGCCTATGAGTAACATTGCCCGAACACTAATGGAAAAACACACAAAATGCATGCCAACTCTAATGGTGGGTGAGTAATAACATTCTTGCACATGAACAATAGACATTTATTATTTGATTTCTTGTTCATTGATGATTATAGAAAGCCACTGGATACATAGCTATAACTTGTGAAAGTAAACGTTTGTTCTCAGCTACAATTGTTTTTTTCTTATTTTTTATCACATTCCCTTCTAACATCTGTTTCTCAAGAAAGGGCAGGCTTCAGAAATAATACAAATACTGAACAAGGCTCCATTCCTCAGAGTAAAACTAAAATAAAGCCCAAGGCTTCTGATCAGCTTTATTAGAGTATCTGGAAAAAGGACTGCGTTACTGGAAAATCACTTCAAGTTGTTTGATTCAGGATTATTAATATTTGAAAGAAGAGAACCATGGTGTCCTTCTAAATATTTATGCCAGAAATTTGCAGAAAGAAGTGAGACCCAAACTCGGCAGTCTTTACAACAATGCTGGCTGTGAGTTTAAACTCAGCGCTTCCTTTGGAAAAGACCAGAAGCGGTCGACAAACTCCTGGATGTTAACTCGAGCTAAACTTAAAGCTGACCAGAATGCTCTGCATTCAATCATTTCATTATCTGGCTCATCATTATCATCATTGTTATAGTCAATGAGGAATAAGGATCTCCTGCTACTTTCAGAAGCAATATTCTCATTTAAACTGAAGAGATAAAGCCCTCTCACTTTGGACCTGCTGAGCAAAGAAGCTAGCTGCATCTCAGTCCACTTTCAAGGCTGACACATCCTAGCAGGTAAGCTTGTCAAACTTTAGAAATGCCTCTGTAGGCCCAATAACGGGATTTTAGAATTAAACACAAATTGCAATGCTTAACTTGACTAGAAACAGCACTTGCACACTATATGGTATTGTATGAACATGTATTCCACACAGCCAAGTCGCTGGACTTCCGTACTTGGTGGAAAGACACACCGTCCCTCTCTGAGCTTGCTAAGGGCTCCTCTCAGGTACACCGGCTTGGCCAGTCTTGGCATCAACAAAAAAAGGAAGCGGATTATGTGCTTTGGGGACCCCAAATTGCCACTCTTCAAGCATGTGAAAAAACTCACATACAGAAAAGGTGTTCCGCTAGGGACACATGGTAATGGTAAACTCCAAGGGTCTGTAGTGCAGCCAACTCCAGGATATACTAAGGAAGCAGGTAGGTCCTCGTGGAAGTCTGGGGAAGGTTTGGAAAGGAATGACCTATGTCAGAGTTGGGAAATCCATTTCCGAAGCCTGAGAGCTAAGTAGTAAAAAGAAAATGTCTAAGAAGATATCTCAGCTGGGTAACCAAGAAAGCTACTATGCTGTTAAGGAACATGTAACTATCATGTCTTTGAAATAGAGTTGCCAGACTTTGCAAATAAAAATGAAGGATACACCAATGCTCTATAAATTTGAATTTTAGACAAGCAACAAATAATCGTTTAGTTTAAGCCTGTCCCATGCAATATTTGGGACATATGTACATTAAATTTAAATTTAACTGAGCATTCTATATTTTATCTGATGACCCTTCTGCACTTAAATGACTGGTATTTCTGTCTGAATTATATCTCCAGGCCTGGGTCTACCAGAGCAGCAGTTTCCAAAAAGTGTAGTCCTTGCACCAGCAGCCTCAGCCACACCAGAAAAGCTGAGTTAGAAATCCAGATTTTCATTCCCACTGCAAACCTACTCCAGGCCTGGGACCCAGGAATTATACTGAGGCCTCTGGGAGATTCTGCCTGATGCTCAGGTGCAGAACCACGTCCCGAAGCATCGGCAGGCTGAGGGACTATAGAGTGTTGGTGAGATAATGAATAAAAGATGACCATTGATCTGGGGAATCTAGAAGAAAGGGAGTCGGTAACAATCCCAGGTACATCAGCTGGGCTGAAAACCCTGAGATTCTTGTCCCCTGGGTAATACGACTGTGTTCATTAATTAGACTTGGTTTCTACTATTTCCTAGTTCCTTCTAGCAATTATTAATAAAAACAGTGGTAATGAAGAGTCTGATCAAGGACACTGATGATGGAAATACATGCTATTTTTGAAGGGAGAGTCGTGTAATAGAAAAAAAAAATTGTGGGCTCCACAGCTATGCAAAAAATGACCTCCACATCCTGAAAAATGACACAGGGAAATTCCAAGCAGGAAGATCCTTGTGTTTTCTGATGTGAATATGGTGCTAAGCCTGGGGACTAGTTTCTCTCAGCTAACAGTCATACGTAGGGACTAAAAACGGCCCAGACCTGGGGCTTTCTCTGTAACTCCTGCAGCAAGCCAGCAGGTTGTAGTGAGATGGGAGGGGCCCTCTCACCACCACCCAGTCCAGACTGCCTGATGACACTGCTCCAGGACACACATGCTGTTTGCCAGGCCCCTCCCATCCCAAGCTTGTCTTCCCCGGGGTGGACCTGGCACCAGACCTGCCCTCACCATCATCCTAACCAGCAAAAGGCTCATTCGAGGCTCATTTAAACTGAAGAGATAAAGCCCTCTCACTCTGGACCTCCTGAGCAAAGAAGCTAACTGCATTGTAGTCCACTTTCAAATTTATATCCTCTTGAAATGCAAAGTAACCTAGTGATTAAGAGAAAAGGCCCCTAGACCTGCTCTGCACTTAACAGCTGTGCCTAAATTTTCTCTCTGCAAAAATGTGGGTACTGATAATGCCTATCTTTGAATATTGCTATGAGGATTAATGAGTTAATGCATGTATTTTTTATTTACTCTTTATTGTATTTTTCCATGACAATTTAGTCCCCTTATACTACCTTCACCCCCCACCCCGCAATCACCACATTGTTGTCCATGCTCATGAGTCCTTTTTCCTTTTTTGCTCAACCCCCCCACTGAAACCTTCCCCACCCCACTAGCTGTCATTCTGCTCTGCTTCTATGCGTCTGTCCCCATTTTCCTTGTTAGTTCATTTTGTTCATTAGATTCCACATACAAGTGAAATCACGTGGTATTTGTCTTCCTCTGACTGGCTTCTTTCACTTAGCATAATGTTCTCCAGGTCCACCAGTGCTGTCACAAAGGGTAAACTTTTCTTCTTTTTTACAGCAGAGTAGTATTATGTAAATGTCACATAGCTGTTTTATCCACTCATCTACTGATGGACACTTGGGTTGGTTCCATATCTTGGAGTTTGTAAACAGTGCTGCAGTGAACATAGGGGTGCTTATGTTCTTTCAAATTAGTGTTTTGGGTTCATTTGAATATATTCCCAGAAGTGAGATCACTGGGTCGAAAGGGAGATCCATTTTTAATTTGTTGAGGTATTTCCATACTGCTTTCCACAATGGCTGCACCAATCTGCAAAAGGGTCCCCCTTTCTCCACATCCTCACCAGCACTTGTTGTTTGTTGATATATTGATGACCGCCATTCTGACAGGTATGTGATGATATCTCATTGTGGTGTTAATTTGCTTTTCTCTGATGATTAGTGACATTGAGCATCTTTTTATATGTCTATTGGCCATCTGTATGACCTTTTAGAAGTGTCTATTCAGGTCCTTTGCCTAGTTCTTAATTTAATTTTATAAATTTTGGATATGAACTCTTTATCAGAAGTATCAATGAATATGTTCTCCCATTCCATGGGTTGTCTTTTTATTTTGTTGATGATTTCCTTTGCTGTGTAAATACTTTTTAGTTTGATGTAGTCACATTTGTTTATTTTTCTTTGGTTTCCCTTGTCTGGGGAGATATGTCCAATAAAATACTGCTACACACAATGCCTGAGATTTTGCTGCCTATGTTTTCTTCTAGGATTTTTATGCTTTTGGGTCTAACATTTAAGTCTGATCCATTTTCAATTTATTCTTATGTGTGGTGTAGGAAGGTGGTCTAGTTTCATTTTTCTGCACCTATCTGTTCAATTTTCCCACACCATTTATTGAACAAACTATCTTTAGCCCATTGTAAGTTTTTGCTTCTTCTGCCAAATATTAATTAACTATAAAGTATGGGTTTATTTCTGGACTCTATTCTGTTCCATTGAATAGGAATGTGACTTTTTTTATGCCAGCGCCGTGATGTTTTGATAACTATGGCCTTTTAGTATAGTTCGACATTAGGTATTGCAATACCTCCAACTTCGTTCTTCTTGGGATCATTGTTGCTATGCAGGGCCTTTTGTGGTTCCATATAAATTTTTGAAATATTTGTTCCAGTTCTGTGAAACATGTCATTGGAATGTTGTTAGGAATACTGTTGAATCTATAGATTGCTTTGGGTAGTATGGACATTTTAGTGTGAAAATTCTCCCTATCCATGAACCCGGTATGTGCTTCCACTTATTTGCATCGTCTTCAATTTTCTTCTTCAGTGTCTCATGATTTCTCAAGTACAGGTCTTTTACATCCTTGTTTAAGTTTATTCCTAGGTATTTTATTCTTACTGTAGCAATTGTAAATGGGATTGTTTTCTTAATTTCCCTTTCTGTTAGTTCATTATTGGCATATAAAAATGCAACTGATTTCTGGATATTTATTTTATATCCTGCTACTTTGCTGAATTTATTTATCAGGTCTAGTAGTTTCTTGGTGGAATCTTTGGGTTTCTCTATGTACAGTATCATGTCATCTGCAAGTAATGACAGTTTCACTTCTTCCTTTCCAATGTGTGTGTCATTTATTTATTATTCTTGTCTGAGTGCTGGGGCTACTATGTTGAATAAGAGAGGTGAAAGCAGACATCTCTGTCTTGTTCCCAATCTTAAGGAGAACACTTGCAGCTTTTGCCTATTGAGTATGGTGCTGGCAGTGGGATGCCATATATGTATGGACTTTATTATGTTGAGGTATGTTCCCTCTAATCCCACTTTGCTGAGAGTTTTACCACAAAAGGTAAATAAAAGGCTGATATCACTATCATTATTATAAAATCACTGAGCTGGAAGATTCAAACCTCTGATTTCCCAGGCAAACCTAGTCCTGAACCTTTAAACACTAAGTTAATGCATTTATAGTTTAGAACAATGCCTGGTTCTCAGGAAGGGCTCAGTAAATGTTAGCTGTTATTGCTGCTGCTGCTGCTGCTGCTGCTGCTGCTGCTGCTGCTGCTGCTGCTGCTGCTGCTGCTGCTAGAAATCATATTCCCTGGCTCAGGGTTTGGATAGAAAGAAAGAAAAGAATGATTAACGTCAGGAGGATCAAACACTGTGCACTGTGGCTTGGCTTACCCCAAAGTTGGTCTATGATCAAAAGCTACACTGGCTTCCAAAGATCAGTTTAGAAGATATATATATATATATATCCTGGGTCTTTATCCCAAAGGTCTGATTTGGTGAGCATAGGATGGAGCCCCAAGGTCTATATGTTCAGGAAGCACTCAAGGAGTTCCTGATGGTTTGTGAGGTTTAGGAACCACTGTTCTGGGAGACAGCACCTTAAGACACAGCTGCCCATGGCTTCAAGAAAGACCTTTCCCAAATGACTTATTCTTCCATTCAATCAATTGCTTCCTTCTACTTCAAGTAAATCCTTGAAAAGTCAATTGGTAGAAAGTGTTAAATGGTTTATTCTGAGACTCTCAGTTCTGCTGGCATCTAGAAAGGCTATTTCACCATGGTGATGTATGAGAAATAATAGTAGCTGCTATATGTTAAGTGTTTACAACATGCCAGGTGTCATACTAGGTGGTTCTTATCCATAATACCTATCTTTTCCAGGAAAATGGTATTATTCTCATTTTTCAGAAGAGGTAACTGAAACAGAAAAAAGTTAAACATTTGCTCAAGGTCATAGTGCTTCAAAATGACAGAGTCAAGATTCAAGTCTATCAGTCAGTGAAGCTTAGGCCCTTTTCTCTACTCCAGTAACTCTAAAACCTTAGCATGGAGGGGAAAGAAAAAAATATAGAATTCCTGAGCCACCAAAAAAAAAAGAAAAGAAAAAAACCACCTCCACAAAGATTCTGCTTCAATAGCCCTAGCTGTGGCCTAGAAACCTGCATTAACCTGCATGCAAGTGGTCCTAGCCCACATTTAGGGAAACATTACTCAGTACAATCTGTCTCAACTTATTTTTCTTCGGTTTTTAAAATACATTAATTTTTTAGAGCAGATTTAGGTTCTCAGCAAAATTAAGAGGAAGGTACAGAAATTCCCCATATACTCCTGACCCCACACATGCACAGCCTTTCAGGCTAGGAAAACCCTGCCCCAGAGTGGCGCATTTGTTACCACTAATGCACCCACGTAGACACGTCATGGTCATCCAGAGTCTGTGGGCCCATAGTTTCCATGAGGGATCACTCTCAGTGCTGTATGTTCTATGCGTTTGGACAAATATACAATAACATGTATCCATCACTACAGTATCATATAGAGTAGTTTCACTGCCCTAAAATCTCCCTGCACTCCATCACCTTGATTTTAAATCTCTTCAACCCCAGTGAATACAAAGAGGTTTAAAGAGGTCCCAAATATTTTCTAAAATGATAGTTTCGTGTTGATTTTGAAATGTTTGAATAAAAGTTGTGCGATTAGCACTCACTCCAAGGAAATCTTAACTCTAGTTATTGCCTCCAATGGCAACAGATAAATAGCCAAGGCTCCTTTTGGATTATGTCTTCATCAGACACACTACTCTGAAGAAGATTAATTGGCTTTAAAAGGCTGCTGTTGTTGCCTTTTGTTTTCTAGCCATGTTGCCTAGATGAAATATACTTCCTTTTACATTATCTTGAAAGTGGAAATTATATTCAGGTTCCTGAATGGAACACACAGACTTTCCCATTTTTCTTTATCTAAAGTAACTACAAAAATCCTTTAAACATCTGCAGTGCAGACAAATAAGAAATTACTAACATTTATGCCTCGGCATACAATAATATCAATAAAAAATATATTCATGGAAACAGAAAAACGGTGACTTCATTTAAACTCAAAATTCAAATCTGAACTTGATGTCATTGTCCTGCAATAGTGGCAATTGTGGACATTTGCTCCAGGGCACAAACTTCAGCTCTTTTTTTAGAAAGCTCAGACCACATGTGTGACCCATCGCCTCAGGGAGGCAGAGGAGGTCCTAGTCGCAAATCAGCTGAGTGTGACATTCAGAAAGAATTTGCGGTGTGACATTCAAAATTGGAAGAAGGTCAAAATAACCCCATCCTCAGGTAAGCACCAAAAGATAGCTTGTTGCCCCCAAAATAACTTCAAAAACATCAAAATGGACAGTCAGTCCAGACGGACGGGAAGAAGCAAGACTTTACTCAAATCCATTCATCTTTCAAAATTTCTGTTGCCTCCTATATAAAGTTGGGGGAGAAATCTCCTTCCACATGGAATTATTCAAAGAATTAGAGACTTTTTGTCAAGACGGAGACATAGGTAAATGCAGCTGAACTCCTCACACAACTACAGAAAAATTACAGCTAAGCTACAGAACAAATATCACTCTGCACTGTCAGAAAATCAAGCTGTATGAAGTCCAACAACTAAGGAATTAAAAAAAAAAAAACACCTTCATCCAGACAGGTAAAAGGGATGAAGGGGTAACAATGCCAAGATGTGGAACTGACTCCTCCCAAACGCACGTGTAGTGGATATAAAATGGAGGGATATCCCAGGATCAAGAGATACCAGCCCCACACAGACCACCCTGCCCAGGGTTTCAGTGCCAGGAAGACAAGTCCCCATAACTCCTGTCTATAAAAACCAGTGGGGATTGGTAGGCAGAAGAAACTGTGGAATTCTCAGTCCTTTCCTCTTAAAAGGCCTCTCATCACACACAGACTTACTCAGACTCTCTCCCTCTGAGCTCCATCACTGTGGTAGCACCCAGAAGGGCATCAGTGGCATATGGGGAGGAAGTGAAGTGTCTGGCATCAGGGCAAGAGCTGGGGGACAGCTTCCTCCCAGACAGAACTTCAGACAGTGGACATTGTACCTTTTGGAGCCCTACCCCACACAGAGCCACAGTGCAGTGGCATCATATCTGAATCTCTATCAACCTGTTTCACACAGTAAGCTTCACCCTTCCTTCATGATTACCTAATAATAGTCAGCCCCATCCAACTTACAAGCCCACCAAGCTCATAACAGAGGCTTTTCCATTCGAAGGGCTGGGCTAGCCACAGGCTTCAGACCTTCCTAAATCTGCTCAAACAAGCAACAGCTGAGCCCAGCCCTCATGCATCTCACTGAGTGGACCCAGGCCCAGCACTAGTAGCAGACATATGCAGGTTGCCTTATAGCTTAAGCAAAGGAGCCCCAGACAAAACATTAAGTGGAGGTTGACCTTAGTCTGCACCATCTGGGAAACTCCAGAGCCTGTGCACCCAGAGGACAATCACAGACCATACTGGACGCCACCTAACCACCTCCACACACCATGGAAGGAGGAGGTTGCTGGCCAGGAGTCATAGCCAGTCCTACAAGCTGTCTGGACTAGGTAAATCCCTCCCATTGGCCTGCTGACAGCATTCAAGACTCATCTACAAAAGGGAGGAGTACTCAGCCCACACAGAGGGTACACCTCCAGTATACAGCTTAAGAGCTAGAGGGGGCTGTGCTACTGGACTCTACAGGATACCTACTATATTAGGCCATGCTACCAAAACACAGAGTCAAAGCAGCTCCACCTAATACATAGAAACAAACACAGGGAGCCTACCAGCATGAGTAGACATAGGAATATGGCCCAAACAAAAGAACAGAACAAAACTCCAGAAAAAGAAGTAAACAAAATGGAAATAAGCAATCTATCAGATGCAGAGTTCAAAACACTGGTTATTAGGATGCTCAAGGAACTCATTTCATAATTCAACAGCATAAAAAAGACCCAGGCAGAAATAAATTTTACACTAAGTGAAATGAACAATTTACAGGTAATCAACAATAGAGTGGATGAAACTGAGAGTCAAATCAATGATTTGGAACGTAAGGGGGAACAAAATTCAATCAGAAAAGGAAGAAGAAAAAAAGGAGGAAAAAAAAAGGAGGATAGGGTAAGGAGCCTCTGGGACAACCTTAAACACACCAACATTTGAATCATAGGGGTGCTGGAAGGAGAAAAGAGCAATACATTGAAAACTTCTTTGAAAAAATAATGAAAGAAAACTTCCCTAATTTGGAGAAGGAAATAGATAAAGAAGTCCAGAAAGCACAGAGAGTCCCAAACAAGTTGGACCCAAAGAGGACCATGCCAAAACACATCCTAATTAAAATGCCAATGGTTAAAGATAAAGAGAAAACTTTAAAAGCAGCAAGAAAAAAGTGAATAGTTATCTTCGAAGAAGTTCCCATAAGACTGTCAGCTGATTCCTCTAAAGAAACTTTGCAGGCTAGAACAGACTGGCAAGAAGTATTCAAAGTGATGAAAAGCAAGGACTTACAACCTAGATTATTTTATCCAGCAAAGCTATCATTTAAAATCAAAAGGCAGATAAGGTGCTTCCCAGACAAGGTAAAGCTGAAGGAGTTCATCACCACCAGGCCATTATTACATGAAATGTTAAAGGGATGTATTTAAGAACAAGAAGATCAAAATTATGAATATTAAAAAGGCAACAAATTCACAAATATCAAAATTGAATCTAAAAAACAAACTGAGCATATAAGCAGAATGGAAATAGAATCATAGATATGGAGATCATTTGGATGTTTTCCAGTTGGTAGGGGGAAGGGAGAGAAGGGAAAAAAGGTGCAGGCATTGAGAAGTACAAATTGGTAGGGACAGAATAGGCAGAGGGATGTTCAGAACAGTATAAGAGTCCTGGCTGGCATAGCTCAGTGGATTGAGAGCAGGCTACAAACCAAAGCATTGCAGGTTCGATTCCCAGTCAGGGCACATGCCTGGGTTGCAGGCCACAACCACACATTGATGTTTCTCTCTCTCTCTCTTTCTCCCTCCCTTCCCTCTTTAAAAATAAATAAATAAAATCTAAAAAAAGAAAAAGAAAGAAATGCCAAATTTAATTTAATAAAATTCTTATTAAAAACAAACAAAAAAAAACAGTATAAATCAGGGAGCAGCCGAAGAACTTATATGCATGACCCATGGACATTGCCAGAGGGAACAGGGGGTACTAGGTGGAGGGGCACAAAAGAGGAAAAATTGCGACAACTATAGTAACATAATCAATAAAAACTCATTTTTAAAATGAATAAATTTTAAAAGAATTAAATGAGGTCATTTTTGGGGAGCACTTAACACACTGCCTGGCACAATGACATGGAGAAAATACTAAAAATACATATATATAATTTTCCTTTATTATCCTTCAACAATAAATGAATTAGAAAAACACTGAAAAAGGCTACAGGGCACAGTAAGAAGGGAAGTTGGTAAATAGTGTTCTCTGGGAGCCTTTTAATGGTCACTACCTCACCCACATTATTAAAGTGCCCGGGTTTAAAGTAAATGGATGCACAGTCTGATCACATAGAAGTGTTCAGGTCATTTGTGGGGGAGGTGACCTGGTGAGTACACCTTGCATTAATGTTTTCAAGGAACAAATTTTACCTAAATACAAATGTGCTCACATCAGGCTCTCCCGAGGTGTCAATGTTCTCTGCTGCAGGAAAGCTAAAGAACTCTGTTTATGTTCTTTTTGTAACAAACACCCACTAATCGAAAGTAAAAGGCTCTCTCTGGCCCTGCTTCCCAGGTACAAAGCAATGTTTCTCTGATTAATGACCTAGATATCGACAATAACCGCAAAGCCAACATCCTCCGGTTCTAGCAGAATCAGCTACCTCTGCCCAGGTGTGAAGCCAGCCAATGCCCTCGTCCTGGGGGGTGTTTGGTAATTAGCGGTACCAGCAGGTGTTTGTACTAGCTGCTGTTCCTCGTAGTTGAGCATATGTGTCAGGTCCCCGTTTGGGGAAGGAAAGGGGGTGAAATAAATGTCAGCCCAGCTCCAGCAAGGTCAGCTCCTTAAAGAAAGAAAAAGCAAACTTTCTGCCTCTGCCTTATACACCACCTTGGGGTTTCTGCCGCAACCCCCAGCCAACTGTGAAGATGGCTTTGCCACTGTCTCCTGCCCCCATGTAGCAATACCTCCTCATGGGGGCACTCTCCAAATAGCTGCCTTGGCATTTGCTGTGCTCTGGGCTTTTGTGACAAGATTTGCAACACTTGAAACCTTCCTGTCTTGAGGCTTAACCATGTTTTCTCAGACCCTCCTCCCTGCCTTTCAAGGGACTGCTTAGTTAGGCTGATAATGTAACTCTGCTGAGGTTTAATGAGTGCCCAAGTGCTACTGGAAATGGGTTGCATCTCATACTAAGCCCCTTCCCACAGAGTATGTCCGGAGGGCTGCTGGTAAGCTGACTCACCAGCTGGGGTGGGAGGGGTGCAAAAGAAAGAACACAGATTTACGGCATTTGCTGTTTCCATGGTGCAAATACTCCCACCACCACCACCAGTTTCAAGATACCAACACGACAGAGTTGTGCACGGATGTCCAGATTGGCTGAGTGAGTTCCAGCAGACCCCTGAATACTCCACAATCCACTGGTTTCTAAAGAAAATGTCATTACTCCCAGGGAGTGAGAACAACATAGCTGGACTGAGTTGCTTTAAGAAATATGTTAGGGCAAAAGGTCATCTCACAGAATTCTTCAGATTACTTTGAGGACTTCTGCAACTTGGGAAAATGAACTTGTATGTGTAATGCCTCTCCCTCCAGGGGGCTCCTTAAAAAAAACTATAAAAGATTTTTTTAAATATACAAATGTACAGCAAGATACCAGATGATAGCTTTGAACAAATTTCCATGAGACAGACAGGAAACATGGCGTTGACTGGTAGATAGCACAGAGTGGAGGCAGCCGCTCCAGGAACACTTGCAGAAGGGACAGGATGGACACCTGATGTGGCCTGGCCGGCAGGGCCCTCAAAAGACTCAGCATTCTGGGAAGACTAGAACTGCAGGAGAGAGTGGAGAAAGGGGCTGAAAGTTGTAAGGAAGAGTGGGAACGTCAAATGGTTCATGCTATTGGAAATACTGCTGGCTGACAAACAGCTGAGTGAAGACAGTGCCCAGGGAATCCAGGGAAGTTGGGACTCAGTGACCCTTGAAGAACTCTCTAATTCCAACCAGATCAGATTCCTCCAATATCCTCCTCGGGGGATTCAGATCAATCGTAGAGTGTCAGGGTATCTATTTATATCAAGCCTTGGAAGTCCTGCCAAATAGATATATCTTCATAGGTGTCAGTGAACAGCTATGTTAATGTGCACTTTGGGCAACAGCCTGAACACTGTGTACTAAGCAAGTGTAACTCATACTCCAACAGAAGAGAGCACTGGAGCAGATGACTGTCACACTTAAGAGACTACTGACTACTCTGGGGAACACAAACTTTAGGTGGCAGATAATTTCGCCTTCACATAAAAGACTATGGTCCTGAACAACTTGCTGATGTAGCAAATGCCCTCATTTTGGTCTACAGAAACACCTGTGCATCCATTAAACAAATACACATCCATCTACTAAGTGCCAGTTCTCTGCTACATGTTGTGCAGATAAGGAGATGGATCAGGGAAGGTTTGACTTCAATTTGCTTAGAGGAGAAAATCAGTCTCCATGTAAGTGTGATGCCACAGGGGACACTGGTGTCTTAAGAGCACAAGGAAGTGACAGGGCACTCCATAAGAGAGAATGAAGCTTTCCAGTATGGAGGAAGCATTGTAGTGCTAAGGTTGTCAGATAAAACACAGTACACCTAGTAACATTTGAATTTCAAATAAGTAACACATCCATTTTTAGTATAAGTATAAGCAGGCTACCGTTGAGGCTGGGTTTTGTAGAGCAGGAAGAGTATGAATTGCCAGAGAGATTGGGGGCAATGCATTCCAGGCAGAATGGGAAATAGAGTTTGTTATTCAATTTTTTAACTTAAATACACCTTCCCAGAAAAGCCTTTCTGACCGCCTTCTTTAAAATTGTAACTTCCCGTCATGCAGGATTTTTCTCCAGAGCATTTAATGTCACATGACATATTGTGTGCTTATTTATTTATTGTGTGTCTCCTCCTCCTAAATGCTGCAACAGGAAATGTGGTCTGTTTTATTCACTGCTGTATCCCCATGCCTACAAAAAAAAAAAAAAACTGACAGCATAAAGTAGGTGTTCAATACATATTTGTCGACTGAATGAATGACAAGTGAACAACTAAATAAATGAAGAAAACAGGTGGAACAGTCTCATTTTCTTCCTCCTGTGACTGACACTTGGTAATGCTCCATTTGTATCTGTTGAAATGTGAAAACACTGAGGCAGTCCCACCCCTGAGGGGCATCTGAACTAAAAGAAGACAGAAAGACAGTAACAAAAGGAACCTATGATCATAAAGAAATACAAACTTAACCAAGAATCACAAACAGTGTATGCAAAACTCACGCCACTTCTGCCAAGCCACTGCCAAACCAGTGGCTGAAGGACCCAAGTCAGCCGCGCTAACACCCTGGGAGGGGCGGAGCTTGCAGGGAGAGTAGGATGCAGAGGCTCTGGTCCCTCTGGGACTCCAGAGCGGTTGAATTCCTTACCTTCAGACCTCTTTCCTCTACAGGCCACATGCCCCCAGGAGGCAAACAGGCAGCCCAGCCTCCTGCTGCTCATCTTCCTCCAAAGCGATTGCCAGCCTTGCAGATGGTCTTCAAAGGCGATAGAGGGACCAAGTGAAAGGAGAGCATGCATCCTGCTTAGAGGGGGATGATGTGTTGGAACTAGAAATCAGGAAAATAAACTTTTGCCTACCACCTCTGGTAGACAGGGGTTGCTTGGCAGTTTCTCAGAATCAATCAATCGATGCTATAAATTGTGGCAATGCCCCTTCCCCCCACCCCTGGAGAGGCTGATACAAAAGCAACATCTCCTACAATTAAAGTCAGGCCTGGTCCCTGTCACTGCATGTCCCCATATAACATGTTCTCTGCCAAGAAAGATGCATGTGTCTGTAGATATTAATTGACGGGTAGATTGAAGATAGGAGACTCTCAGAAAGGAAGAATCAGATGGCCTTGCCACTTAACAGCTACTGCATCACTAAGACCATTTATCACTTAGCTAATACAGTAAGTGTATCCCTAGTGCTTTCTGCATGCACAGGTCACCAAACTGCTAAAGAGAAAAAAAAATTAACAAGTGCAGGCAGAACTCTGGGTTTTAGATGGTTGTGCATTTGTGCCTCTAGCTTCCCATTTTCCTACTTCCCAGTGACATCTCAAGGCCTTAATTCTGTGTTATTAAATTGTCAGTCACTGTCTTTTATGTGCTTGTGTCACTTAGACTAGTATTCCCAGAAAGAGAAAACAAAAAAGGAAAACTGAGGAAAGGAAGAAGGAAAGGAGGAAAGAGAAAAATAAAAGAAAGGAAAGGAAAAACATAAAATATAATTGAGTCTGTGTTTCTGGAACATTAAACAATAAGAAAACAAAGCCAAAGACCCCATTACAATATAAAACTCTGCTATCTTAGAAATTATACACCTTTAAAACAGTAGCAACTTAAATTTACTGGATTAAACCTGAATTTAAGAGCTCTGAACTATTTAAAGATTTGCTCACTGGCATATCTCCAGAGGCTAGAAGAGGATCTAGCACATAGTAGGCACTCAATAAAAACATATCAAATGCATAAATAAATTGGATTAATTTAGATATCTTGGCCAAGAAATGTATTACATGACAGTATTCTTACTTGAATGTTTTATATGAAGAAAACTAAAAATGGAACAAGGAGCTTTCCATTTTATTCAACCCATTCCCTATGACACTGAGGATAAGAAAAAAGTCAATCTTTGTCCAAGCCTTGGCTCAGAGCAGAGCATGTACACCCATAACCCGGGATGGCACGGCCACCTGGATACTCAGTTACTGGGAAGAAAATAAAACCAGCTCCTACCCATTGCTGAGTCCCATTCAACGTCTAATGTGGTGTCCTTTCTGGGAAGACCGCCCATGTGCGCTCCATTATCATGGCGCATCCAGCCCAGATGGTCCTTCCCATTGACTGACCGTGTTGGCAACATAACACCGTGACATGCTGGCAGGAGATGGATACATTGCTTATTCTGAGACTATAGGCTTAGCTAGACCAGTGAAACCTAAGAAATTTTGCATGGTTATTTCAGCCTTTATTCCTTCCAGCACTTATTATCATAATTCCAGCAGGACACCAAAGCATCTATTAGAGTCAGGCAATCTGTGAAGTCTCAACACTTTGCATTTCCCAGAAGAGAATCAAGTGAGTAGAAAACGTATGCTTGAATGATTGTAAGAAAGGGAGATGAAATTGAATGCAATGGTTAGGTGTCAACTCAGCCTCCTAGCTAGAAATTTCTTTTCATTTTTTTAAATTTTTATTGAATGTAATGAGGTGACATTGGTTAATGAAGTTATGTAGGTTTCAGGTGTACAATTTTATAACACATCATCTGTATATTGTATTGTGTGTTCACCACCCCAGGTCAAATCTCCTTCCATCACCATTTATCTCCATTTTACCCTCTTCTACCTCCCCCATCCCCCTTCCCCTCTGGTAATCCCCATACTGTCTGTGTCTATGAGTTTTGCTTCTATTTTAGTTGTTGTGCTTAATCCCTTCACTTTTTCACCCAGCCCCGTAACCCTCCTCCATTCTGACACCTGTCAACCTGTTCTCTACCTGTGAGTCTGTTTCTGTTTTGTTTGTTAGTTTATTTTGTTTATTACATTCCACCTATGAGTGAAATTACATGGTACTTGTCTTTCTATGACTGGTTTATTTTACTTAGCATAGTGTTCTCCAGATACTTCCATGCTGTCACAAATAAATTTCCTTCTCTTTTTATAGCTGAGAAATATTCCATTGTGTAAATGTACCACAGCCTTTTTATCCACTCCTCTACTGATGGACACGGGCTGCTCCCAAATCTTAGCTACTATAAATAATGCCGCAATGAACACTGGGGTGCTTATGTTCTTTCGAATTAGTGTTTCAAGTTTCTTCAGATATATTCCCAGAAGTGGAATCACTGGGTCATAAGGCAGTTTCATTTTTAATTTTTTTAGGTAACTTCATATTTTTTTCTGTAGTGGCTGCACCAATCCCACCAAGAGTGCATGAAGTTTCCCCTTTCCCCACATCCTCACCAGCACTTCTTGTTTGCTGATTTATCGGTGATAGCCATTCTGAGAGGTGTAAGGTGATATCTGACTGTGAGTTTTAATTTGCATTTCTCCGATGATTAATGATGTGGAGCATTTTTCACATACCTACTGGACATCTGTATGTCCTCTTTGGCGTGAGCTTCTCCTACACAATTCAATTTCTTACTACGAGAAATAGCACTTAGAGGAGAAGGACATGGAACACATTTCAGAATGTGCCCTGCACTGCCTGCTGACACGAACCCAGCTGACAGGCAGTAGGATGTCTTTTGGGCCACAGGGGAGAGAAGATCAGAACAGCAGCTGCTCGAGTGGAGGGCAGAGAAGTAGGAAATGAATTAAGAAAAAATAGATTCAGAAACTTCGCATGGTGGAATCCATTGAGTCCCACATTCACTTTCCTTTCTCTTTTTTTTGAAGAAAATAATTATTTTCTTTGCACAGTCAACTTGGATGTACTCTGCCCTATCAGGGTTATAAAGTTAAATAAAACATTGTTCAGCAAGAATTTCCTGAGTGTCTCCTCCGTGCCCTCATGAAGCTTTGAAGTGAGGATACAAGTTCTCACCCAGAACCTATAGCCTCCTTGAATATGAATCCAAGGTATTGATTCTCTTTTTAAAACATCCACATGACTAATTACAAATAGGTGTGTCCATGATTCATGGAATTTTCAAACCAGAACTTCATTTGGACCAGAAACATGTTAGACAATGAGATACACCTAAACATGTCAGTTGGCCACATTAACTAAAGGTTGCCAACCAGCAACCTAGAGAAGCATAAAACATTTCCTGATCAAAATGTAACTTAAGCTTCCCTAGGCCTCCTGAACCAATGAGTACAGATGGCAGCACAGAAGCGGAAATAATGTACATCTCATTGACTCTTACCCCATCTACTTAAAAAGAGTCAAACCCCACCCCCTCCTTGTATCTGGTAATGCCTGAAGTTGTCTCTTGGGACCGGGAACTAGTCTGTGAAGTACACATTCTGCCACATGTTTCTCCTGCTCTGCACTCCTCTCCTCTGCTTGACGTCCACTTCATTGAATGTGTGTCTTCTGACATCGGTACTGCTGCTCTCATGAGAATAGGCATGTCTTTGACACCCCTACCCTCCCAAAGGTGCCAAACCTTAAGGTGCCAAAATGGCCCTGGGAGCAATGGGGCAATCGTCTCTCATCCACTCACGTCAGACACCAGGTGTGTCACATGCCTCACAGCACCCTCATGGACCCTTCAGCTCACACCCCCCCTTTCATCATAATGCTCCACATAGAAATCTTTGCAGCCACATTTCTATTTTCTTCCTCCCACATATGTGACCTTAATAAAATAGGTACAGTTTCCTGTGCCTATTCCTGTGCCTACCCTCCAAAAGTACAGGCCTTGATGCGCCTGAACCCAGTGGCTGGCGTAATTCAGATCCAAACTGGAGCCCTTAATGAAGATAAATCCTGGATTTCTATGGCAGAGTCAGCAAAAATAAATGTGGTTCATTTATTCCCCAAAAACTACAGCATCCATATTGTGTTGGATATTGGAAATATATTGAGATTTTATAAAAAGATGATCACTGTTTTTATAGAATTAGTAAATTCAACAAATTATAATTAGATTTATGATTAATAATTAAGGCAAAGTGTTATGAATAAAATAAATAGGATGGAGTGATTTTGACAGGCCTACTGACACATAGCCAGCATCCTGGAGCCAGCCGGAGAGCTCTCGACAATGCTTTGTTGTCCATGTTGTGTTGGCTACCACAAAGCTGTTGAGATGGAACAAAAATGTCATCCAGGTAATTCTTACAATTCAATGAGTTCTACAGAAAGAAGCACACTGTGCTTTCTCATTTTACTGATAAGCCAGACTACCGTCAGGTCAGTGAAGAGGATTTGGAACTGCTCTCAAACTTCATGACTCAAAAGATTATGCTGTGTTCTTTGTGCATGAGCTGTGAGGTATTAAGCCCCTCTGTTTTGGTAATGTCTGTGACTTGATAAGGTTCATAATGCATTATCCAGTTTACTGATTAAAAAAGTAAACTATCAATTCAATGTCATCCATTGACAATGTCAACCTGGGTGGATACACATTAAGTCAGTACTACCACAAAAAACACTTCTTGTTGATCTTAATGCCATGAGAAATGAAATAAAACCCATTAAGATCTAAATATGTTGTCTGTATTGCTTTCCCCCTGAGCAAACTGCCTGAAAGAGACCAAAACTTCTGATACAATCAGCTCTTCACAGAATGACTGGAGTGGCCATGAAGTATTCTCAGGTCTTAACCATACTCAACCAATTAAGTGTTTATTCATTTATAATCCCACATCACAGGCTACCCCACAGTTTTACCGATGGCTATTTTGAGTCAAACTCTGTATGAACTGAGTTACCAGAGGCTGTTCACATTTAGCATGTGTCTTTGGTTTTGTATTAGGCATTCAATATTTTACTGATACATCATGTAAATCAATTACTTTAAAAACTATTGAATATGCCCTGGCTGGCATAGCTTAGTGGATTGAGTGTGGGCTGCAAACCAAAGTGTCGCAGGTTCGATTCCCAGTCAGGGCACATGCCTGGGTTACAGGCCATGGCCCTCAGCAACTGCACATTGCTCTCTCTCTCTCTCTCTCTCTCTCTCTCTCTCTCTCTCTCTCTCTCTCTCTTTCTCCCTCCCTTCCCTCTCTAAAAATAAATAAATAAAGTCTTTAAAAAAAAACTATTGAATATGAACTTCCAGTCAAGATGGAGGGGTAGGTAGAAATACTTTCCCTCCTTGCAAAACCAAAAGAAGGACACCAACACATTTAAAAATAAAAAATAACAAGAACTGCCAGAATATTGAACTGTATGGAAGTCCAACAACCAAAGAGTTGAAGAAACATTCATGCATACCGGTAAGAGGGGCAGAGATAGACAGCCAGGGTAGAGAGAACTTGACAGCAAGGTGGAAGCTAGAGGACCAGGCAAGCAAGGCAGTAGCTGGAGGACCGGGTAGCCACACATTTGCATGCAGATAAACTGAGAGGAACAACTGGAGAGCAAGACAGACCATGCCAGGGTTCTGGCATGGAGAAATAAAGCATCAAAACCTATAACTGAAAAGTCCTGTGGGGGTTCAGGCATCAGGAGAAACTCTCAGCCTCACAGGAGATTTCATTGGAGAGACCCATAGGGTCCTGACCCTACAAGGTCCAAACCCACCCACCCAGGAATCAGCACCAGAAGGGCCCAATTTGCTTGTGGGTAGCAGAGGAAGTGACTAAAAGCCGGCTGACAGCTGAGCAAGCAGCATTGTTCCCTCTCTGACTCCTCCCCCACATACAGCACCACAACACAGCAAGGGTGGATGGGTTGCCCATCCACCCTTGCAAATACTTAAGGCTCCACTCCCACTACGTAACAGGCACTGTTACAAAAAATATATGGCCTAAATGAATGAACAGATCAAAGCTCCAGAAAATATACAACTAAATGATGAAGAGATAGCCAACCTATCAGATGCACAGTTCAAAACACTGGTAATTAGGATGCTCACAGAAAGGGTTGAGTATGGTCACAAAATAGAGGAAAAAGTGAAGGCTAGGAAAAAGTGAAGGCTATGAAAGATGAAATAAAGGAAAATGTACAAGGAACCAACAGTGAAGGGAAGGAAACCGAGAATCAGGCCAACAGTTTGGAGCAGAAGGAAGAAATAAACATTCAACCAGGACAGAATAAAGAAACAAGAATTCATAAAGATGAGGAAAAGCCTAGAAACCTCTGGGACAACTTTAAACATTCCAACATCTGAATCATGGGGGTGTCAGAGGGAGAACAGGGAGGGCAATAAATTGAAAGCTTATTCAAAACAATAATGAAAGAGAACTTCCCTAATCTGGCAAAGAAAATAGACTTCCAGGAAGTCCAGGAATCTCAGAGAGTCCCAAAGAAGTTGGACCCAAGGAAGCACACACCAAGACACATCATAATTACATTATCCAAGATTAAAGATAAGGAGAGAATCTTAAAAGCACAAGAGATAAGGAGACAATTACCTACAATGGAGTTCCCATAAGACTATCAGATGATTTCTCAAAAGAACCCTTGCAGGCAAGAAGGGGATGAAAAGAACTACTTGAAGTCATGAAAGGTAAGGACCTACATCCAAGATTACTCTATCCAGCAAAGCTATCATTTAGAATTGAAGGGCAGATAAAGTGCTTCCGAGACAGGTAAAGCTAAAGGAATTCATCACCACCAAGCCATTATTACAGGAAATCTGAAGGGGACTTGTTTTTAAAAAAGAAGATCAAAACCATGAACATTAAAAAGGCAACAAATTCACAACTATCAACAACTGAATCTTTTAAAAAAAGCAAACAAAATAAGCAAACAACCAGAACAGAAACAGAATCATAAATATGGAGATCATTTGGAGGGTTATCAACTGGGAGAGTGAAGGAAGAGAATGGGGAAATGATGCAGGCATTAAGGAGCATATTTTGTAGGAACAAAATAGACACAGGGAAGTTAAGAATAGCATAGGAAATGGAGAAGCCAAAGAACTTCCACACACAAACTATGGACATGAATTTAACTAAGGGGAGGAATTAATGGAAGGAAGAGGGTACAGGGCAGACAGGAGTAAAGGGGGAAAATTGGGACAACTGTAATAGGGTAATCAATAAAATATAATTTGAGAAACTAATGAATAAAAACATATCTTGATGACTTCAATTATAATTTCAGAGAATGGTTCCCCCTGGAGCTATGTTGGCGACAATGCTTATAATCTTCACATTTGGAAAGCACACTGTCTTTGCTGATGAATGAACTATATGCATGTAGTAGTCTACCCTATAATGTATGGAACAAATGGACCAATCAATTCACATGCTTTTTAGTTACCAGTTGTTAATGCATTTCTCTAAATACACCACATTCAATCAGTATTACATTGAATGTTCCCACTGATCTGGAAAATCTTAGGGTTTAAGAATTTGCAAAGTTCACACTATTGTTCTAGATTTTTATACCACCCAACAACTTTTTGTGTTCTTTTAATTGTTCTTTTAAGCAATGTTCAGAGTATACAACAAGATATTATGGAGCATTTGTGTGCAATTATACAATTATTTTTAGTTGTTAAATGTAAATGACTACTTATTTACTGATGGCTGAACCCCACAATCAAATTAAAATTTCTAATAAAATGTATTGATGGTATATGTTTCCATCTGTAAACAACCGTTTAATAATAGTTAAGCAAAAAATAAATAATGTATTTTTAATTATACTTTATTGATTGTGCTATTACACCTGCCCCAATTTTGCCCCCTTTTCCTCCACGCAGCACTCCCTACTCCCTCAGGCAATCACCACACCATTGCTCATGTCCATGGGTCATGCATATAAGTTCTTTGGTTACTCCATTTCCTATACTGTACTTTACATCCCCATGGCTATCCTGTTAACTGCGAATTTCTACTTCTTAATCCCTTCACCTCTTCACCCATTCCCCCACATCCCCCTCCCACTTGGAAACCATCAAAACACTCTTCATATCTATGATTCTGTCTCTGTTCTTCTTCACTTGGTTTGTTTTTTAGATTCATTTGATGAAAGATATGTATTTATTGCCATTTCATTATTCATAGTTTTGGTCTTCTTTTTCTTAAATGAATTCCATTAGCATTTCACATAATAATGGTTTGGTGATGATGAACTACTTTAGTTTTTTTTTTTATCTGGGAAGCTCTTTGTGTGCCCTTCAATTCTACATGATATCTTTGCTGGGTAGAGAAATCTTGGCTGTAGGTCCTTGCTTTCCATGACTTGGAATATTTCTTGGCAATGTTCTCTAGCCTGCAAAGTTTCTTTTGAGAAATCAGCTGACGATCTTATGGGAATTCCCTGGCAGGTAACTAACTTCTTCTCTCTTGCTGCTTTTAAAATACTCTCTTTATTTTTAACCTTTGGCATTTTAATTATGATGTGTCTTGGTGAGGGCCTCTTTGTACTCATCTTGTTTGGGACTCTGCTTCCTGGATGTGCATGTCTATTGCCTTCACCAAATCAGGGAAAGTTTCTTTTGTTATTTTTTCAAATAGATTTCCAATTTCTTGCTCTTTCCCTTCTCCTTCTGGCACCCCTATGATGCAAACATTGGAATGCTTGACATAACCCCAGAGAGTACTAACACTATCCTCATTTTTGGGGGGATTCTTTTTTCTTCTTATTATTGTGATTGATTGTTTTTTGGTTCCTTATGTTCCAAATCATTGATTTATTCTCAGCTTCATTCACTCTACTGTTGTTTTCCTATAAATTGTTCTTTGTTTCAATCAGTGTATCCTTCATTTCTGACTAGATCTTTTTTATGCTGCTGAGGTCCTCATTAAGCTCCTTGAGCATCCTTATAACCAGTGGTTTGAACTCTGCACTTGATAGATTACTTAACTCCATTTTGTTTAGTTCTTTTTCTGGAGTCTTCTTTCTGGATGTATTCTTTCATTTGAGCCATGTTTTTTCGTCTCCTCATTTTGGAGGACTCCCTGTGTTTGTTCCTATGTTGTAGGTAGAGCTGCTATAACTACCTGTCTTGGTAGCATGACCTTAAATAGTAGGTGTCCTGTAGGATCCAGTGGCACAGCATCTGTCATAACCCAACTGGGTATTCGAGGTTTGCCCTTTGTGTGTGCTAAGTACTCCTTCCTCCCGTAGTTGAGTCCTTGATTGTTGTTGGGAGGTCAATGGATGAGATTCATCCAGACCAGTCAGCTGCAAGGACTGGCTATGACCCCTGACCACCAACTTCTGACCTCAGTGGAGGATCAGCTGTGCAGGAGCAGGATGGTGGTGTTTCAGTGTGGTCTGTAGCTGTCCACTGGGTGCCCAGGCTCTAGGGTTTCCTGGGTGGTTTAGGTCAAGATCAGCCCACACCTGTGTTAGGCCTGAGGCCATCCTGCCTGAGCTATAAAGCAATCTGAGATGGCTGCTACTTGTGCTGGGCTTGGAGATTCCCATGCAAAGCCATGCTATGAATCTAGGCTGGCTGCTGCTAGTACCATGCATGCCTGGGCCCACTTAGCAAGAGGTATGAGGGCTGGCAGCTGGCGTAGGCCAGCTTATTTGAGACAATTTAAGAAGTTGTGAAGCCTGAGCCAAGACCAGTCATTCATATGAAAAAGTCACTGTTAACAGCTCGGGTGTGCCTGTAAGTTAGGTGGAAGAGAGTCTCAGGGGATTCCCAGGGCAGGACAAAAAGTGTTAGCCAAGTTGATGGAGTCTCAGATATAGTACCTACATGCTGTCTCTGTTGTTCTGTCAGGGGGAGGGTACAGAAAAGGGACACTGGCCCCTGCCCACCTTTCTGTCTGGACAAAAGCTGTCCCTCAGCTTGAGCCTTGAAGTCAGACACTTCAGTTCCTTCCTGTATGCCACTGGAGCCTTCCAAGCTGCTACCTTAATGCTGGAGCTGAGAGGAAGTGAGTCTGAGTAAGTCTCTGTGTGGGTTCTTTAAAAAGAACTCCTTGGGACTCCAGAAGTTTCTTCCACCAACTCAATCCACATTGATGTTTGCAGCCAGAAGTATGGGGACTTACCTTTCTGGCACAGGAACCCTGGGCTGGGGGGGCTGGGACTCCTCACTCCTGAGATATCCCTCCTGAATTTTTATCCACCACACATGGATAAAAAATTGTACATCTCTGGTCTTCCTGCCAGTCTGAATGGATGTGGTTTCTTTAATTCCATAGTTGCCAAACTTCCACCCAACTCAATTTCTGATGGTTCTGAGTGGTGGTTGTTCTATATTTTAGTTGTAATTTTGATGTGGCTTTGCAAGAAGGCAAACTGTGTTTACCTATGCTGCCATTTTGACCAGAAGTCTAACAATGCACTTTCAAGGAGCACATAACTGATATGTAAGTTAAACATGTAAACAAAAATACTTAGTATCACACATGAGTGCTTTATATTAAGGAAATACTGATTAATTGAAGTAATAAAATAAGAAATATCATCAGAAATATAGTTGGAGTTTTATGATATTATGTATTGCCACAGTGGCTGCTATACTCCTTCTTCCAATAGCGCATAACTAAAAAATTCCAAAGAAATGAATACACACACACATGCATGTAGAAGAGCCACATATGACAAGTTCAGGACAGAAAATTCTATAGTAGCAGAGGTAGAACTCAACACCTTCCAACTCCCTCTCCCTGTTCAACTCCTTCTAGTCCATTTCATTCCAAGAAAAATGAATTCACATACTGGCAGAGGAACCAGCTCTGAAAATTCCAATATCATTCCCTTTACGCAGAATCTTGAAGCAAATAAATAGGCAGTGATCTTTTTCATGCTAACAATATCCCCTTGCCCACTCAATGAATTCATACTCATCCATAACATCCCAGCCCAATCACTACTTCTGTGTTACATTCAGTGTCCCTAAACCTCACCCTCAGCAAATACAAACATTTTATTCACACTTGACTTAAATACTTTCTGCACCCTGTAAGTATCCTACCTCCCTCAATGTCCTTATGAGACTACATTGGGATTGTTTATAAATCTATCTCCCCACTAGTTCAAGAGCCCATTAAGATTATGCATTATAGCCGTGTATTTCCAACTTTTTCTCCAGTGTCTAGCACAATACCTGGCACAGAAAAACAAAACATTCGATATTTGCTAAATCACTACATTAAGTTAAACTTGATAAGAGTATCATTTCTCACCTCTACCAGAGAGAATTGAATGGGAATTGATCTGATATTTTTACTCTTGACTTCATCAAATTGTTCTGTACTTTTATTATACAGTTCTCAATTATGTTAGAATACTTCCCTTGCTTTACCTAATTACTTTGACCTACTCATGCATAGTTCTATGAAAGTATATTTCCTTCCATTTGTATGGATGAGTTGAGCAAAATGAAGAAAGGAGGAAAGTATAACTTTATGGCAAAAGGAATGCAAACTGCAGCCTAAAAGCTTGGTTCAAATCCTGGTGCCTGAATATTCAAAGATGGGTCATTTAGGTTCTGTGAGCCTCAGTTTCCTGCTTTGTAAATTGAGGATGATAATGCCTCCCACTGGGTGTGGTTGTGGAAATCAGAGAAATTATATGCAAAGCCTTGACCCAGCACCTAGTTACACAGTAGGTGCTCCACAAATTACAACACTAGAATGTATGTGAAAGCACTTTGTAAACTGTAGAGCACAATGCAGCTGTTAGTCACAGAGTTAACCCCCCATCCTGGCATTTCATTGTTATCTAGACTTCTCATAATTGTAACATTTAGAAAAGTGTCCAGAAAGAAGCCAAGGCAAAGTAACCAAAGGAGGGAGAAAAACAAAAGGAGTACAATACACACCTGATTGCTTTTTGTTATACTCATATGTTTTGTGAATGATCAAAATCCTTCCCCCTTTCCTGGCTAAATGAGTCTCAGATGATTTAACCAGTATTTGTATCCCTAGCAGTCCCAAGTAATTGCTTTATTCTGTTTACACAATGGCCATCACTCCAAGTGAGGCACTTCAATTGTGGCCTCCTCACAGCTCCTCTGGGGGTGTGATAACCTTGGCATTGGCCCACTCTTTACCGCCCTCAGTCCTCTAACACCAAAAACGAAGATTCACTTAGGACACCCTGGGATGCAAATAGCCAAACCCAACTCCAGCAAGTTCTTCAGGAAATCAGTCAGGAGGCCCCCAGACCAAAGTGGAGCTGGAAACTGGAAATACCTTTGGAATATGGAAGAGATGTCGTCTTTCGTTTGTCATCTCTGCTTCCCTCTTCTCCAGTGATTCACTCATGCTTTATTCTCCACGATCTGCTTCTCTGTTTCCCAATTCACACTCACCAGCCTCACCTCTTACCTTTCATTTCTTTGTCACCCACCAGTGCTCATTTTACACATGTCCCTCAGTTCTGGCCACACGTAGAACTTAAGTGGCTTCTCTGGATCGGAAGTGCACCCTGTTCTCATCAACACTGGTGGGAAGGGGATGGGTAGTTGAAGTATGGGAGCTGCAGAGGGCAAGGGAAAGTGATGCAGGGACAATAACCAAGACAGGAAATACACTTCAAATTCTGACACAGGAGAGTTATAAAAACTACAAGTGGTTTTTCCTTATAAAGGAAACGCTATCACTAGAAAGAAGCAGTAACTTTTTTTCCCCTGTCTTATTTAAAAGGTCAGAAACAGGGCTAAGAGGAAGATACCAAATGAGTGCATATATCTGCCTAAATAGGGCAAAAGTTAGATCTGTCTATTGATTGCTGACATAGTGAATAGGCTATCTTGGGAAGAAGTAATGCAGGGTGAAGCTGGAAGGATTATGCCGACCATGCAGGAACTTGTAAGAACACTGGTCATTCACCCAAGAAAAATGGGCAGCCATTGAAGGAATTTAAGTAAAGGAGGGATAAAGCTCACTCTGATCACTGGGTGGAAAATGAATGAAGGGGCACCAGAATAAAAACAAGGAGGCTACCGCAGATATTCGATCAAGAGATCATAGGCAGAGATCAATGGGTTTCTTCTATTTTTCCCAACTTGTTTCTGGTCCTTCAAATGACCTCAGGTGTCAAAAAGCCATTGCATTATGCTAAGCGAAACAAGCCGGGCAGTGAAAGACAAATGCCATATGATCGCACCTTTAACAGGAACCTAAACAACAAAACAAAGAAACAAGCAAAATAGAACCAAAGACACTGAAATAGAGGACAGGCTGACAGTGACCACAGGGGAGAGTAGAGGGAATTTCAGGGGACATTGGGAAGGGTTCACGGGAACAAACTTAAAGGACGCATGGACAAAAACTAGGGGGAGGGTGGTAATGGGAGGGAAGTGGGGAGGGGTGGGAGGGGGGGCTGGACTGAGAGTAAAAAGGAGAAAACTGTATTTGAACAATGATTAAAATAAAATTTAATAAAAAAGCCATTGCCCTTGTGAATGACTTCATTCCCACTTTCTATTGGTGGTTTCATTATTGTTGTATTGTTCACTAACGTTTTAGGACCTTCATGTTTAATTCCGCCCAATACCATTTTCCCTTTTAAAAAAATCTCAGAATCTCCCGGTTGGTGGGCATGAGGTGTTCTGGGAGGGTGGTGAGCCTGGGGAGGGCACAGGGGCTCCCTGCCCCTTGCCCCACACCTTGCCTTATGCATCTTTTCCATTTGGCTGTTCCTCATTTGTATCCTTTTATAGTCACCGGTAATCCCGTTTCAGAGTGAAGTTCAATGCTTTGCGCATTAAAATAGCAAAGCCATTTTCAGGGGAAAAAAGAGTTTGAAGTTGAATTGTGGATTTCCTCATTGTCCATCCTGGGGGCTCCTGCTATTTCACACACAGCAGGCACTGACTTGGAGGAGCCAGCACCCACCCAGGGAACCACGGAGGGGCAGTTTAATTAATCATCCTTCTCAAATTTGTCATTGATGAAAGGCAACCAGTCCAGAATCAGCTAACAGTCAGTGGCCTCTGCCCACCCCTTGGCACTGAGCTGCCCCTCATGCCTACCACAGGAATTCAGTTCTTCCCCAGCATCCAGTCACTCGGGCCCACAAACCTGTTCACATCGCCTACAGCCCTCTGCATCCACCTCTCTCACTATGAATGCCAATTCCCTATCATGCAGGTAAACAAGGTTATTAATAAGAAAAATCTCATTCTGCCTGTTTATTTACAACAACCATCTCGGATTTTAAGATACACACGAAAAGAATTTTACACCAAAGACCTATACTTACTCACATGTCTGATCTCATTTTATTCCATATTTTTCCTTCTTCTCTGTCTCTTATTCTTTGAGTATTAGCCTTGGTTCTGAGTGCTAAGCTTCAGTGATCACTAGCCAACAAGGTGTCCAGAGGACAATGGCCAAGATAGGAAATCCACTTCAAACTAGGACACAGGAGAGTTACAAAAACTAGAAGTGGTTTTTTTCCTTATATAGGAAATGCTATCACTAGAAAACAGCAGTAAGTTTTTTCTGTGTTACTTAAAGGGTCAGAAACAGAGCTAAGAGGAAGATTCCAAATGAGTGCAAGTATCTGCTTAAATAAAGCAAAAGTTAGATCTAGTTATTGCTGACATATTAAATAGGCTACCTTGGAAGGAAGGAAACTTTTAATCCTTGGGAATATTTAAACAGAATTTGGACAGCCACGTGACACGGAATTGAGGAGAATCAAGCACCAGATGGAGGCTGCAACTGGATGATCCTCAAGGTCCCTCTGGAACCTTTCCCTCCACTACACCTAATGCCCCATCAGCAGCACTCACACGGGGGCGGGTGGAGCTGGGCCTTATTTTCAGGTCCCAGGTGACAGAGAGGAGACCACACCCCTGAGAGTCAGGCTAGTGTTTGCAAGATGTGAGTATATGTTTAGGTGATTTCATTTAAAAAATATGTCCATTCATTTTAACCACTGATTTCAGTTATTAAAACTTCAGTCCCTCCAATAATTCCTACTCTGCTGCTGATTTGCATAAGATGGTTACATGTAAAGCAGTCACCAAATTTATAAAAGAGAAAATGCTATTTTTCAATACATTCTCCAAAATAATTGTCAGGAAAACCTATATAGACCTTAATTTCTTTTAAAAGCCTGAGTTTCATGTGCTTTCAACAACAGATTTAGTGATGTCTATTAGAACCTGGCATGCCTAGCAATTAAAACATAATATTTGGTGATGAGGAAATTCTGGTTACAAGGTTCTTTTCCAGCACCGGACAATTTAGCTCTAAAGGAAAGAAAGCAAGAAGAAATTGGTCATGCCGACATGACCGTAATGCTTAATTCCATCATTTTATTCTCCTCAAACAGACGACAGCACTAATTATTGCCCTTCAGAGGCACTGAAACTCCAATGCTCAGCTCCATATATGGAGATGATTTAAGCAACCTGATGGAGCAGAAGTTGGCCAGGGGACCTGCCTCCCCTCTCGATCCAGCCATACGCACAAGCTCACATTAAAATTCCCCCGTGTTGTCTCCTACCCTTACCGAATTCACTCCCAATCAATGCTTTAAAGAGAAAGCATGTTTCTTTGTTCATATATGTCACTCTTGTTTTCCTTCTACTTTCATCTCTTACCCTCTCTTTCTTTCTCTCCCGTTGGGTGCGCGCGCACACACACGGCCATTCCCATGACATCTCAATAGACATTCTAAACTCCTCCGTTCCTACACCCCTTTTCTCCCCTCATAATCAGTTAAGTGGAGGTCAATGGAGAACACAAAGAGCAATGAACCAATGAATTTGCATCATGAACTGTTTTTTAATTACAGTAATGTAAAGTCTGGAACTTTCGAGTATGTGTATTTTTCAACTTTAACAACGTCCTTTCAATGTCTTCAAAACTTGGGTGATGAGACTATGGTTCAAATTTAATAATAACATGAACATTGGAGAGAGAAAAATTTGGGTTTTAATATGATAATTATATAGCCTGATTTTTTTTCACACTGCTGTGGGCAGGCAATGTGGTACAGCCAGTCCAAAAACAACCTGGACGTACCTAACGAAATTAAGTAACATATTACATATGGTCTGTCAGTCCTACTCCCAGGCATATACTCCCTATGCCCACATTCTGTAGTGCGATGTTCACAAAGATATACACCAAGACATTGTTCATGATAGCAGGGAATCCAAAGCAACTTGCTCGTCCATCACTGGTAAATGGTATAGTAAATATAGTGGACTCATATCCTAGAAGTGAATTGAAATTATGTGCAACAATGTGAATAGATATTATAAATCTTACCATATGGGCTTCCTTAACATGACCACCTACTTCATTAAGAGTGCAAGGAGAATCTCTAACTCCTGTCTGCTAACAGAGCCATATATGATCAATGTAACTCAACCAAACCTAGTCATGAGAATGACCTCCCATCACCTTTGCCATAGTCTATTGATTAGAAGGAACTCACAGGTCCCATTCACACTCACAGGGAAGAAATGACACAAAGATGTGAGTTATTCCCACCTTTTGGGAATAACTATGGGGTCACCTTAGGGTCTGTTACCACACCAGGCAATGTTCTAGATCTTGACAATGAGATTATATTAGTGAGCAAAGAGGAAAAAGAAGTCTGCCTTCATAGACAATACAATCTAATACACATTAGACTGAATATATATTCCTCTTTTTAAAACCAATAAGGTGATACTGTACATAATCTATTGTATCTTGCCATTTCAACTTATAACCTAGCTTGGAAATTTTTCCTTTCAAGGACTTCCAGAATTTAGGTTATTCTTTAAAACAGGTACAACATAAAATGACAACTCACAGTTATTAACAACCACACCTAAAACAAAAACAAACTAAGCAAACAACTAGAACAGAAACAGAACCACAGAAATGGAGATCACATGGAGAGTTATCAGCAGAGGAGTGGGACGGGGAGAGAGGGGTAAAAGGTACAGAGAATAACTAGCATAGATGGTAGGTAGAAAATAGACAAGGGGAGGTTAAGAATAGTATGGGAAATGTAGAAGCCAAAGAACTTATATGTATGACCCATGGACATGAACTAAAGTGGGGATGGGGTGGGGGATGTGGGTGGGAGGGGCTGTGCAGGGCAGAGGGGAATAAAGGGGGGGAATGGGACAACTATAATAGCATAATCAATCAAATATATTATTAAAAGAACAGGTGCCACATGCCCCACATATCTTGGGCAGGCTTATCCAAATTTTATCTCCAGAAGGTCATTTATAAAGACGTTCTATTCTGCTCTAGCCTTGGCTTTGCTTCATTCCAGCTATAAGAACTTGGAAAAATTACTTAAGACTTTGCATTTCGTTTTGCTACTCTATTACAGAATGGTAATTTAAGTGGATTCATGTTCAAAAAGCACAGGATATAGTGCCTAGAACATGGGACACACTTCACATATTACCTTTCTTTTCTTGTGTACTTTATCAACTACTTCATGAAATGCAGCCCGCATTTTCTGTATTTTCCAAATTAGATAGGAGAAAAGATGCATTCTTAGAAAGGCAATAGAGAGAGAGAGATAGGTAACTTTGCAACAAGGATAGATAAGGAATGTCCCTGCTCAGATGATGAACTTCACCTCTCTACATTTCCTGTGACTTAATCCTGCCCAGTTTGATTGTCTTGATCAAGACCTGTCCCTGCTCCTTTTTTTCTTTATTACTTAAAACATATTCCCTCAAATCTATGCTCTCCGCATTTTTTCAAGGGGATATATAGGTATTATAACTTTAACTGAATATACTTGCATAATCTAATTTAAAGTTAATGTGCTCATGATGTAACATATACATCTAAGTAACAATGTTCTTAGTTACATAATGTGCCTGACTCAGGGGTAAGATTTCACTGGTGCAAACTTCACTGCAGGTAGGAGGGGACTCACTAATGAAGTGAATATTTAAGGTGGGGAAATGCTTGTAGTCATAGCTTCAAATAACACCATAAAGGTGCCTCCCCCACCCCAACCCCCGTCAAAGCTTGCCTGCCCCCAGAGGATCAGGAGTCTGAGGAATTGCTAGACTTGGCTATGTAACCTCCAAAGGAACATGTTTCTTCAACCAAAAACAGCTTTTCCTTAGCTTTAAACTCAAGAGAATGGAAGATTGACCTGAGGGGGGGAACTCGAGGAAATTTTCTTTCAGATCTAAATAAAAGGCAAATTAAAGACTTTCACTGATGGGAAAGTGGAAACTAAACTCATTGTGTGCAGAATCTTTTCTCTGTCTTTCATGGAGAACAGGTTTACCAAGGAATCAGGTTTTCTTGCCTTTGCATCTCTAAGTATAGGCATCTGTGCAGAGCGACACCTAGTGGTCACCAGAATGTCTTGAATAGCAAGTCCAACGAATACTGTGCATGTGTGCATGTGTGTGTTTGAGCATTTGTAAAGGTCTGTTTTCTTTCTCCATATTAATAAGCTGTGAACAAACTGAGCTGTTCATTGGTTTGGATTCCAATACAACTCTCTGGCCACATATCCACTTATTGTTAAATCATAGAGAAAATTAATATTTGAATAGTGGGTAGAAGTTGCCAAGTAGGAAGGAACAGTGATTCAGATGTGTGAGAAAAATGATTATCCAAATCTGGAATCTGAAAGGCAGAAGCAAAGCACAGTACCCAACCTAATAGATTTAAAAGGACCACTGGCTTTTGTGGTTGGACTCTTTTGGGTTCATGCCAGAGTTTGTTGCTATGTGGTTCCCACTTTGCCTTTAAAACCACGTCTGGGTGGACCTGTCCAGTTGCCCACCTCTATTCCTAATTGGACAGGGGAAGTTAGAAAGATAAGAAGTTTATAATGGAGGAAGGACATGTCATCTTCTCCTGGTGGTCTGTCTTACCCAGGAGCCATTCAGAACTCCCTGGTGCCTTAAGAAAGGAATTTCTATTTCCTCCACTTATCAATAGATTCTCTCTGGAATGAGATCCAGAAAATTTTGGATTTGGCTTCCTATGGCTTGAGGTGACAAAGACTTCTTCTTAGGTAACGTGCAAAATGAAAATTGGGAAAGCCACCAAGAATTTATCAAATCTAATTCTCATAAACTTCATTTTGAGGATTAAAAAAGACAGGCATAATAAATATGACTGAATTTGGCCACTAAAACAGATAATGAAAAAAAAAGAGCCTGGAAAATAATAATGGGAAGAATTTTATGGGAGAATTTATAGTAGTTCAGATTCTAGTGGAAACATAAGAAATTGGTTTTCCCAACTTTATAAACTGAAGGTTAATGGCCCCAAATTTTGCCCATTATTTTACCTGGGACCTGGTATTATTTCATTACATTTTATAGTTGACTTTTAAAAGCTTATACCAAAGGAGATTCAGAGAATACTTCTTATCACAAAATTGAATGATGGTCCCTGATGATTTGTACAGTTTCTCTTTGTCATCTCTACAGGTATAACTCTACCTAACTGGACTTGGAATGCACCCATCCCAACCCATTACCTTACAAATTGTTCAACTCCAGATACACTGGCTTTCTTCTTGATGAATTTCAAACCTGTTCAACTCAAAGAGCAAGCAAGAGTTGCACACATTTCTTTTTTCCTCTACTGTCTACACTTTTATGTTTTGTCACCTTAAAATATCTGTTGAAAACAACATGCAATGTTATCCTCTAAAACAATTTTGCCTCTATGACCAGTCAATGATGACCTTTGCTACATTAGTTCAATGAAGATTTCCCAGTTTTTTTTAAATGAGTACAGGACCTGCATATCACCATATGGTTAGGAATATGGTCACTAACAAAATCTTGAATAAGTAACAATTTCAAATGGGATAAAGCACAGACATTTCTGACCTTCCTTATTTTTAACCAGTATCTTAATATGCTCAAAAAATAAATACATAAAATAATAATGATAAGCATTTCCACCTATGCAGATGGCTTCATATTATTGCCATGCATTTACTAGTTTTAATAGAAAATTGGCCCTACTTTCTATACCAAACAACCACAGTCAGACAGTTTGAAGCCTGGGCGTCACTTTTGAAAGAAGTCCACAGCATCAGCATTCACTGGCTTCAGGTTAAAATCCTGTGGAACAACATGATGTATTCAGGTTCTTAGTTGTACATTTTGAAGGGAATTCTTAGATTGCTCAAGGTAATATTTTCTCTTGGTATTCTACTGAGTTACTCTATGTCCCATGTAGGCATTTGTTTACACATCTTATGAAATATTTCTAGACTGATAGTACTGTGGTCATGATTAGGGACTAAAGTTTTAAGATCATGAACAGCCTTCTTCATAGAAATGGAGTGAACCCAAAACTACTCCATAAGGAGAGTTTTGGTCCAGCCCAGGGTATTGCCTCTCCTTTTCTTAATGTGCAGGGTACCAGGAAGGGTACCAGTGGTTTTTTGTTCTGGACACATATCTTTCTCAGTTTCCTCGGCCTTCCTCAGAGGGTACAAACCCCATGTCCAGCTCTGCTGAGTGGAAGAATTCACAGCGCTCCTCCTAAACAATATATAGAAGCCTCTACCTGGTGCCTCTCACATCACAGATGACTAATTTTAACTCAAAGTCACTTAATATTTATCAAAGGTTGAGTTGGAGATAACATTATTTGTATAAAATCCTTGGTAAACTTATGGGCCACTTTTCAAATCAAGAAGGTAATTAGAAAAATGAAACTAAATACATTTTGGAAATATAACATCCCAAGAAGAGGTATTAATTAAAATACAAATCAATACAAGAGATGTTTCAATATATTCTTTTTTACCAGAAAGTTCTGGGATACATCTCTCATCTTTTTAGGTAATATCATGAAAGATAAATATATGTGTAAGTAGATATCTATGAATGCCATTTTTAATTAAATTTATTGGGGTGACATTGGTTAATAGGATCACACAGGTTTCAAGTATACATTTCTGTGATATATGATCTGTACATGGCAATGTGTGCCCACCACCCTAAGTCAAACCATCTCCCATTACCATATATTTGACACTCTTTGCCCCACCCACTTCCCTCTGGCAATATATTCTATGAATATATTTCTAATATATTCATCTACCATTGGCAGGTAAAGAATCCTTGTGTGCCTGGGAAATGTCAGATCCTAGAAGACAAGTGCTTTTAACTTCATTTATTGACATACCCTAATCTCTCAATTGAACTTTGAAAACACTGAAGTTCAAACAGCCTTTTAGCTTTGTGGACCTTTGAGGTAATACTTCCCTCCTTTATCCATGGATATGCAATACAGTTTTCTATGTAATAGAAAGAGAGTATAATCTTCCTCCACTCCACCCACCTCCCTCAATCTTTGCTTCAACATGTCTAATGGAAACAGAGAATTGCTTGGCGCTTTGCTGGCAACCTGTTTAACCGATGCCTAACAGTTGCCTAAGTGTTTCTTGAGGAAACACAGAAGGTGGAACAAGCTGTTTAAAGGAAAATATGGGTGCGTGTATGTGCATCTGTGTAGGAGAATATATAATATATTTCCTGATGTTTTTTTTTCCCTCTTCAAAATTCCCAAATCATAGGGTCCTAAAGCACATGAAACAAAATCTGACAGGATTGAACACAAAATAATTTAACAATAGTAGTTGGAGACATAATACCTTACTTCCAGCAACAGAAAGGCCAAGACTGAAGATCAACAAAGAAAGAGAAGACTTGAATAAGAACACAAACCCCCTCCACCTCGCAGAACCTGGAGAAGGCTCCGTCCAACTACGGCAGATTATGCTTTCTTCTCCAGTGAGCATGAAACGTTCTCCAGGAGAGACCATGTGTCAGGTCATAATACAAACTTCAATAAAGTCAAAAAGAGAGGAACACTATGAAGTACATTCTTCAACCATGGTGGAATAAATCAGAAATCAATTAACAGAAGGAAATTTAGGAAATTCACAACTGCGTAAAAATTAAACAACATGCTACTACTAAATAACCAATGAGCCAAATAAAAAAAATCACAAGAAAAATTAGAAAATATGCTGAGATTAATAAGAATGAAAATACAACATACTAAAGTCATGGAAAGCAGTAAAAGTAATGCTTAGAGTGTTATTTACAGCTGTAAATGTTTATATTTTAGGAAAAAGATCCCAAATCAATAACTTAACCTTCCATTTTAAGAAACTAGAGAAAGAAGGGCAAACTAAAGCAAGCAGGAGGAAGGAAGTAATAAAGATTGAATTGGAAGTCAATTAAATAAATAACAGACAAACAATAGAGAAAATAAAATTAAAATGTGATTTCTTGAGGAGATCAACACAACTGACAAACATTTATCTAAACTGGGCCATGAGAAAAGTGAAAATACTCAAATTACTAAAATCAGAAAGGAAAATAGGAATATTGCTACCAAGCTTAGAGAAATAAAAAGGATTATAACACAAAATATAATTGTATGCCAATAAGTTAGATAATCTAGATAAAATGAATAAATTTCTAGAAAGATACAAACCACCAAAACTAATGTAAGAAGTAGAATGTCTAAATAGACCTGTAACAAACTTTCCTACAAAGACATCCCAGGATGAGATGGCTTCATTGGTGAACTCTGCTAAATATTCAAAGAAGGATGAACACCAATCCTCCACAAACTCTTCCACAAAAAAGGAAAAGAAGGGAATACTTCCTAACATTTTAATATTACTGATTTCAAAAGACATCACAGGAAAGGAAACTACAGGCCAATAGCTCTTACAAGTATAAAAGCAAAACTCTTCAATAAAATACTAGACAAATTGAACCCAGCAACATACACAAAGTACACCATGACCAAGTGATTGGATATTTATCCCAGAAATATAAGATTGATTCAATATTTAGTAATCAACCGTGTAATATACCAGATTAATAGAATATAGGATAAAACCCACATGATGATCTCAATAGACATAAAAAGCATTTGACAAAATCTATTACTCTTTCATGAATAGAAATAACAAGTTAAGAATAACAAGAAACTTCCTCAACCTGATCAAGAGCATCTATGAAAATCCACAGCTAACATTATATTCAATGGGAAAAAAACTGAAGGTTTTCACCTAAATCAAGAATAAGATGAAGACATCCATTAATAGGCATCCATTTGGAAAGAATTAAAATTATTTCTATTTTAAGATGTCATAATTTTGTACATAGAAAATCCTAAGGAATCTACATAAAAACTATTATAACTAATAAACAACTTCAGCAAGGTTGCGGGACATAAAAACAACACACAAAAGTCTAGTGTAAAGTCTAAGTTTATACACTAGCAATGAATAATCAGGAAATGAAATTTTAAAAAACAATTCCATTTACAATAGGATAAAAAATAAAATACCTAGGAATAAATTTAAGAAAATAAGTATAAGACCTGAACTTTAAAAACTACAAAGTATTGTTGAAAAAAAATTAAAGAATATCTAAATAAATGGTAATAAAATGGTCATGGATTGCAAAGCCTAATATTGTTAAATAACAATACTACCTAAACTGATCTAGAGTTTAAATGGAATCCCTATCAAAGTACCAGCTGACTTTCTTACAGAAAATGATGAGCTGATCCTCAAATTTATATGGAAATGCAAGAGATTGAGAATAGCCAAAACAATCTGAAAAAAAAAAGAACATAACTGAAGGATTCAAATCAAATTTCCTGATTTTAAAACTTCCTATAAAGCTCCAGTAATCCAGACAGTGTGGTACCAGCAGAAGGGTAGAGATAAAGATCATTGGAATAGATATCAAAGTGCAGAAATCTCACATTTATGGTCACTCGTGTTTGGGAATCAGTTGACAATATGGAAACCTACAGAGACAGAAAACAGATTAGTGTTGTCAGAAGCTAGAGGGAGTGGAAAATGAGGAGCAACTGCTAAAGGTTCCTAGGTTTCTTTTGGGTGATGAAATATTCTGGAATTATACCATGATACTAGGTGTACAGTTTTATAAATATATGAAAATCCACAATTGCACATTTTCTAAAAAATGAATGAATGACTTTTCTAAATCATCTTCATACTTCTGGGCATTTATCTAAGTTTATCCTGCTATATAATTATTTCAGAATATACATAATCTCCCCATACAGACTGTGTGATGCTTGAAGACAGGAATTCCGTGTTACTCACTTTTGTACCATGCCAAATATTTCTACATAATATAAAAATCAATCAATAAACACTTTTCAATAAACACCAAAAATTCAGTATCCTCAACACTTCGAGCTTCCCAACATTTGTTTCCTTAAGAGCCTTCCAAATGGCTTGAGTAGACTCCAAAACCATTGATCTAGTTAATCCAGCCTCTCCCGCTCACCTTGGAGATTTGCAGCAAGCAGTTGCTGCCAAACAGTTAGAACCAAGAGCTTGTTTGTGTCAATGCTGATTTTGTGCCATTTCTTGTCTGAAGAGTTACTTTGTTAGAGTGTTTTTCATCACTTCAGTCATTCAAGTCTCTGTTATGTTGATCCTCCAGGTCTCTTGTAAACCCAGGCCTCCCTGTGCTCCCACCGTCCCTGCTACCTCTACCTGTCCTTCCGCATCTCCTGCTGTCTACACCTGGAGTTCTGTAGCCAAACAATGAGCACTTTCTCCAGTTTTGTAGTCCCAGCCTAGTGCCAGGCTGCCGATTACCTCCACCTCCTTCCTGGGCATTTATTCATTCATTCACTCATTTGTTAAGTAAATATGTATTGAGTACCTACTATATACCCACCCTGTTCTAGCTGGCTATTGCTCTGATTACCTTTTATGTTTATTCACTGCTGTGGAAATGGAGTGTTTACTTATACAACTAAAGGAATTTATGTCCCATAGGTAAGAATGTTAAAGGAATTTTTGTTTCACCATGTGAAACACTAGCTGACTCACTGACTAACAATTTTCATATTTGAAGGACCTTGGAAAATGAGGCAACTTCTTTTCATCTACTACAGGCACTAGTATTTTTAATCAACTTTAATTTCAAATCTATCTTGCAATGTAAGCAAATTACCATCAGTTGCTTGGGTTGTACTGGTTATGACTTCAGCGTTAGGGTTACCCTCCCCGCTTAAAACAGAAAAGAAACATTATTGCGTGTTATCAAGTCTTGCTTATATGTGTATTCATGCCGTATGATTACTGCCAGCTCTTCAGAAAATCTGGCCTAATTTCTGGAAGCCTCTTCAGTCTGTCATATTAAAAGATGCACCATAATTGAATCAACCCGAGAATTTGATTATCTTCACCTATTATTTTAATAGTGCAACAAAATCCTTCATTCTCATTTTAAGAGGGCCCGAGGAAAGCTGAGCGGGGGGGGCTTGATAATGAAACTGAGTTCAGTCAGCCCGGAAAAGCACGGATGTGAGCCCTGAAGGATTAGTGGGGCCGAACCCCCCAGCTCCCAGCCTGACAGATGCAATTTCCAAAGAGTGTCTGTGTGCGAGCATAGTGCTTGCTCAGGCGTGCCTCCTTCTCAAACAACCATTAGTCCCGTTTTGTAGCAACTACCTACAGAGAAGAGGAACCAATATATTTTTTTGATCGAGTCTCCTCTGGTCCTCGTGTACAGCTGCCCACTTTGTACATACAGATGGAATGTTTGATTGGGCAGGAACTGGCCTTCCTCCGCCCACCCAGACCTCTCCGCAGTCTGGTAACTAAATGTCTCTACCTGAAAGGTCGGGTGTGTTTAAATCCTGACACTAATCCGTAGTATCAGAGCTGGAAATCTCCTTAAAGCCTTGTTACTCAAAATCTAGGCTACAGACCAATAGTATCAGCATCTCATGGGTACTTGTAGAAATGCCCATTATTAGACACCACTGAAGATCTTAAATAAGTCAGAATCTCCAGAACAGGGCCTGAGAATCCATATGGCAACAAGGCCTCTGGGTGATGCTGATGCTCACTACCTTTTCAGAATCACTGGCATGTTTCTTGTCCTGTGTCATTCTAAATATTCAGACCTCTTGCCTAAAGCTTGTTCACTTCTTTCCCAGCCCCTCTGGCCTGCTTTCCTGGCCTGTTGTTTCCTGTCCCTGTTACTTTTTTTTTCTCCTAGGTGAGGTTCCTGACTCCAGCCTCCACTGACGTCTCTGGACAGGTCTCCTTATCTGCATATTTTTTCCTGCATTTGCTCACTTTGCTGAGCTCAGCCTCTGACTTGTTTGCTTACAGTAGCCACCTTCTGACTTCCTTTCCAACCTCCCTCCCTGCCCAGGGCTCCTCCTGACCTGGCTGCACTGGTGACATCTACACATGAGAGCCTCCAGGCATGGTCCCCATTAGCACAGGTCTCCCCACTGTCCTCTCTGCCATCTGTCTTCCCCTAGCAGCCCATCTTCCTCACAGCTGCCAGATATTTTTCTAAGGAACAAAATTGATATTATCTTCTGCTTAAAAACTCCTATAGACTCCTAGTTTTCTGCACCATGAAGTCCTAGCTCCTTAGCATGACACCTGAAGACCTCCACGGGCCCCTTTCTCATACATCTGACTCTCCATCTTTCCCTCCATTCCTCTACCCACCCCACCACAATAGCCTCGTGTGCCCAAGCTTGTTCTCAGTCTATGGACTATCACTAGCTGTTTCCTCTGCCAGGAATAGTCTTGTGTCTCATACTTGAATGACTCACTTGTCGTCCTTCGTATTTTAGCTTAAAAATTACCGATTCAAAGAACTCATCTCCAATAAATCATCTCCACCTAAAGTAGCCACTTGGTCCATCTGATATGACCATCATGTCTGCTTTAAGTCACTATAAAGCACTTACTACCACTACATTTTTTTCTTGCTTATTCCTGGTCTGTTTCCATTCATTTTAGCCTAAGCTCCATAAAAGCAGAGACCTTTTCTTTCTCGTTCATTTAGAAACTGTGCCTAGACAACAGAGTAGGTTCTCAATAGATTATTTGAAAAAGATAAAATGCAAGGAAGGGGAAAAAAAGAAGGTAAGAAACATATATAATAAATGTGAATGAGAAAGCATTTTCCCATATTATAAAAGTAAATGCATGAGGAAGACATGAAAAAAACAACAAGAAAATAATGCTGATGAAGGTGTGGCAAGCTGGGACTTCCCAGCTCCCCCTTGGCAAAAGTTAATCTTTTCAACTTTACCAGCACAGTGATTTCTGAAAGTCCATGTAATAGCATTTCTCACCTTGTGTTGTAATTACTTACTCACACCGTTGTCTCTCCCTACAAGCTATGATCTCCTGTGGGCAGCAAATGTGTATTTATAGCCCTGGTATCTGGCACAGAGCCTGGAAAATAGTAGAAGCTTAATAAATGCTGAAAGAACAAATGAGTAAAAGAAAGAGAAAGAAGGAAGCACTAGAATGATAATGTGAGGAGCAGAAGATGTGATGAAATTCCTCACCTTTTTTGTTGCTGTTTCCTGGTCCAAGTCATTGCAAATGAATGCAGTAAGGCTTCCACTTACAAGATAGGCACTAAATAAGATAGCGTAGCATGGAGGTTAACAGCATGACTCTGAAGCCAGTCCATCCAGGTTTACATCCTGGAGCAACCATTTACTGGCTAAGTGACTTTGGACAAATTAGTTAACCTTTTTGTACCTCGGTTTCCTCGTCTGTAAAATGGAAATGATGAGGAAATTCACCTCATAGTGCTGTGTGAGAACTAAGAGTGAATTCATGTGTTAGTTAGCTTTTGATGCATAAAAAAAACTATGCCCAAATTTAATAGTTTAAAACAATTATGAAGTCATGATTCTTTGAGTTGACAGTTTGAACTAGGCTCAGCTAAGGAGTTCTAAGTGGTTCTGCTGGTCTCGCCTGGGCCCATTCTGTGCTGACAGTCCCCTGGAGGGTCAGCAGGGGCTGGCTGGCCCCAGGTGGCCTCACTCACATGTCTTGTCCCTGGCTTGGGTGACTGAGCCGTGCATCTTCAGCATTTATCAGCGTAGCCTGGACTTCACGCAGTGGCTGAGTTCTAAAGGCTGAAATGTGAGGTCAGGCATGAGTACCAGAGCACTTGCAAACCTTTTCTTTTGTCACCTCTGCTGAGTTCTTATTGGCCAAAGCAAGTCATATGGCCAAGTCCAGTGTCAAGACATAAAGAAATTGACTTTACTTCTTGATGAGAGGAGTATTGTGGCCATTTTTTTAAGTATACGAAAACACAGGGAAAAAAAAAAACACTTGGGATAGTGGCTAATACATAATACACAGTGTGTAAGTACTAGTTATCAGTCCAAGTGGCAATACCCATACAGACCCATACAGACGCTTCCCAACCCAGCCCCTATTGTACTGCTCTGAGTGACAATTAAAGTGAATTATTACAAAATTAGAAGTAGAAACAGGAAACAGAACGAGAATGAAATAGCCTCACACAGTTTTATTTTGTGGGGAAAAAATAGTGATTCTACAAAGCTAATTCCATTTACAACAGGCTCTTCAGGTTTCTGTATTTCAGTGTGGCTTAGGAGGCAGGATGCTGGATTCTGGGATCAAATTGCCTGTGTTAGAATTGTGAGAATTCTAGCTCACGACTAACTTGCCAGGTAACTTCAGACAAATTGCTGAAGAACCTTAAGCCTTGCTTTCTCCATCTGGGTAAATGGTAAATTTTAATTCCTGAGGTTTTTAAAAGAGGCTTAATATGTACAGAGCGTCTGGCATATAGCAAGCATCCAATAATATTAGCTATTATTTTTCTTATTTTTTAAGAATCAAAAATCATCTAATATAGTTCAGAGATCTCCAAACTTGGTGGCACATTGTAATTATCTGGGGAGCATTAAAATACTGACACCTGCCCAATTCCAGAGACTCTGATACATATGGTCTGGAAGGAGACCCTTTGCCCAGTGGGTTTGTTTTTTTTTTAAACAAACTTTTGACATTCTTTTTTAAAAGATTTTATTTTTAATGTATTTTTAAAGATTATATTTATTTATTTATTTTTAGAAAGGGAAGGGAGGGAGATAGAGAGAGAGAAACATCAATGTGCAGTTGCTGGGGATCATGGCCTGCAACCCAGGCATGTACCCTGACTGGGAATCGAACCTGCAATGCTTTGGTTTGTAGCCTGCGCTCAATCCACTGAGCTACACCAACCAAGGCTACCCAGTGGATTTTGAAAGCTCCCAAAGTAGTTCTAAGGTTCAGTGGAGATTTAGAACCATGGGTCTACTGAAGAGGATGTTAGAGATGATCCAGAGTAAACGCTTCATTTCATAAATGAGAAATCTGATACCCAAAGAGGTGATAAGCATTACTTAATGGCAGCCAGCTGATGGGTAAGAAACCTGGAAACTGTTACCCAGGGTCTGCTACCCACAGCTCTTCCCCTTCTATCTCACCACTGCCAGAACAGGTGACCCCAGGCCAGCCCGTGTGATCCTTCTTACCAAGAACCAGGAGCTGAGAAAGGGGAAGTCTACCTGATGCCAAACTCAATGTTCCCACATTAACTCCAGGAATGATTTGGGTTGTCCTTGGTTGTACAAACTTCTCACTGCACTTTTCAGGTTTGAGTCATAATAGGGCTTGGATTCTGCCTATGTTTGTTTGAATTAGACTTTTATTTCATTTATTCATTTTTTCCTTTGCAATGAAATTTCATCTTATAGTCACATTCATGCAAGCTCTGAGCTGTATTTCAATTCAGGAAGAAAAACAGACTTTTCTCTTTTTTTAATTTAATTTTTTATTGCTTTTCCATTACAATTGTCCCCATTTTCCCCCATCACTCTCCCCTGCCCTACCCACCCCTACCTCCCACATTCAATCATCTTCCCCCACCCCCCCTCCACCCCATGGCCTTTGTTCATGGGTCTTTTTTTTTCTTCTTTCCTTCTTCCTTTGCATCCCTCCCCTGACTCCACCCCATGAAGGACATTCACCTGAGATTACTACCTTCCTTGTGAATAATCTTTAGTGTAGGGAATTTCCTGCTCCTTTTAAACTGTTTTATGGCAATAGAAGTGTTCCTCGATTCATAATAGTGATTCCGTTGAAATGCCAATAATTCTCAGGATCAGGGGGCGGGGCTCCCCCTGAGGCCAGGAAAGAGGGGCCAGGCCAGGGTGGGGGAGGGAGGCGGGACTGTGAGGCCCGTCTCTCTGTGAAAGGCTGACCCAGGAGGGCTAAGGGAAAAGGAAAGTGGGTGGTGTCAGGCATTTCTGAGGAGCAGGCAGAGTACTCAGAGAACATTCCTTTATGTCTTTTCTTTCCAGCTTTAGCCTTTACAAATATTAGCCCTTTGTCATTTTCTCAGAACTTCTAATTACTAAGATTGACGGGAACAAATTTAATGAGCAAGAAAAAGGTGGGTACGGAGCAAGGTTCTCAGGAACCTGGCCTTTTAAAGAGAAAGTATTCTTATATGAATCAAGTTGAATACCAAATTGAAAATGCAACATAATCTCATTTTGTGTGTGTGTACACACATGTGTGTATATATATTTGATTATGTCACTGAATGATGGAATCATAGAGAATATTTTTTATTTCTGATTTTTTATGATGAATATGTATTATTTGTGTACCTGAAAACGATAAAGTCATTATTTTAATAACAAAACAAATGCTATTGATATTCAGATACAGCCCTGCAGTCATTCTCTTTTAATAATCATTATACCCAAACTGTTTTCGCACGATATTTGGGATCATTCAAGTTATCAAATTAATCGATTGCTTTAACTACACACTGATTCATGTGTGTACATGTGTGCATGCATGCTCAGGTCTGTTGTATTTCTGGCCTTTATTCCAACACCTACTTATCACTTTAAGCCAATTTGTATCATTTCCCTGGCCTTCTCAGCATTTGTGACATTTCCAATTCCATCTGCAGATTTAATTAACGTGTTGCTTATTCACTCTTCCACATCACTGATAGCAAGAGACATAAAACTGGACTCCACAGTGACTGCCACGCCACTCCAATACCTCCCACAACTGGACACGTCCTCCTGCTTTACCCCTTTCCTAAGCCAAGCTGATTGAAACTGATTTTGCAAGTAAAATTCACTTAGACATTGCATCAAATGATTTATGAAGTCCACGCAGCCGTGTGGTGTCCCATTAATCACAGACACTACAATAATCTATTTGTGTGCAGCAGGCCTCATAAATCGGAATAAAATAAATTCCACAAGCGCATCCCCAGGTTCTGCGGCAGGGCACACGGTTTTATTCAGGGCACCATCCGCATAATGCAATGTTAGCAGACTTGCAGATTCCTGAGCTTGGTCAAGCAAGTAGAAATACGCATTCATTTGAAGATGCATGCCAAAGCTAAAGAAATTGCGGTGGGTTGTTAATCCACCGGCGAGAGAATTTCTGTAGGGTTCAGTTCTCTCACGTTTTTTATGAAAGCTGAAGTAAATAAACAGACTATATGAGGCACAAGTGGTGAGACGATTTTGTTAACAAACAGTCCAGAGTCACATTATCAAATAAATATTGAGCACTTAAATGTCATCACCATTTGGAGAATCTCATTTCAATGATATTATTAAATAGCTGCATAAATTCTCTTTTGTGATTGTTCTGTTTCACATAACAAAAGAATGTTTTTAGTTATGGCAAGCTCACTTCCTTTGTGAATGTATTTCTTATCTTAAATACACTGAAACATTATTGCAAACCGTGACTAGTAAAGACTGTGAATGATCTAGCTAGGAAGTAGCCTATTTTTTCTTCCAAAATGTAAATAAGTTTATTTTTTAATTATAAAAAGAATATTTTAAAGTAAAAATTTAACAATATAAGAATACATTGCATGAAATAATAATAGCACGAAAATATATAAAAGAATTGCATGAACCCTAACACACAAAGATGATGGCTCTTAATGTATTAGGTGAATAGCTTTTCCAGAATATTATCTACACGTGTATGTTTGTGTGTACAGAGATAGATATAGAGGTACAGATATAAATAGAATGAGATAAGATTCTACTGCAATTGTTCTATTATTACCTGCATTTTCAACACTATATGGTGAATATGTCTCCAATATAATAAATATAGAGCCATGTTTATTTAATAACTATAATTTTCCATTACACAGGTTTACTTAATCAAAACTCCATTAATGGACATTTAGTTTATTTTTTAATTTTTTAACTATAAGCAAAACTATGGTGTACATTCTGGTTATTAAATATTTGTATATGTAACCTTATTTTCTTCTTTTTAGAATAAAAAGCTTTCTTATAAAAATAAGAATTCTTTTCTTTTTTAAAAAGACTTTATTTATTTATTTATTTTTAGAGAGAGGGGAAGGGAAGGAGAAAGAGAGGGGAGAAAAACATCAATGCCTGGTTGCCTTTCATGTGCCCCCAAATGGGGACCTGGCCCGCAACTCAGGCATGTGCCCTGACTGAGGAACGAACTGACAACCCTTGGGTTCACAGACCCCCCTCAGTCCACTGAGCTACACCAGCCAGGGCAGGAATTCTTTTCTTAAGATAATTTCTTAAAATTGTGATATCTGGTCAGGGGTTTATCCAGCTAATATTTTGACATTTATTGCTAAACTGCCTTCTAGAAAAAAAAATGTACTAAGTTATACCATCACCAATAATTCATAAAAGTATTTATTGCCCTCATCATTGCTAACCCTGGATATTGCTATTCTTCAAAAATGTTTGTCAATCTGATAGATGAAAAGTGTTTTCTCATTATCTTAATTTGCATGTCTTTGGCTACATTGAATTGAACATCTTTTTATATGTTTATTGGTCATTTATGTTTCTTCTTTTGGGAGTTACCTGTCCTTGTATATTTCCACTTGGAGGAGGCAATGTTAATCATTTTTATTGATTTATAGAAGTGCTTTTATACTATGTTAATGCTGCTTTTAATCAAAACCATGGTACAGCCTAATGAGTCTAATTTCCTTGCAGATTTGCAACTGAATCAGGGGTCAGTTCCAAAAATACAGTGAGAAATGGCAACATTCTTAGAAAATAGATTTATCCTCCAAACTGACAATGTTAGTGCTTTGAAAACAATACTTATTTGTATGTCTGATTCTTAGATATTTATTTAAATAGAACATTATAATCCTAAGGCGTAAGAGCCTGTGCTTTGAAATCAGATTGTCTATCTTCAAATCCCGCTTCTTTCGTTTAGGACTTGGATGATGACCTAAGACAAGTTATTTAACTATTATGTGCCTCGCTTTCCTCCTCTATAAGATGTAGATGATAACAGTCCCTACTGCACAAAGTTGTTGGGTATTCAGTGAGAGTAAGCACGTAAAGTATTTATAATAGAACTGAGCACATTTAGGGCTGAGCTATTTAATAGCTATTATTAAGTGTAATATTATATGATTTCACAAAATGCTCCAACCTAAGCCACCAGGTGTACTTTAAGGCATTTCTTAAATGTATGTTTATTGCTCTATGTGTAGGTAAGCTGTCCTGATGATATGTTCAGACTCCTCGCATTTCATTTTAAGAACTTAAAACTAAAAGAGAAAGTTCTAGAGTGAGATACCAATCAGAAACCAAAGGGCACTCTCTCCATTGTCCCTTTGGTAGTTTTTTGAATATAACAAGAGAATAATAATGATGATGATGATAATGTTCTGATTCTCACACAGGTCTAAAGACTTTATGCATCACCTAAGCAGGCTTGAGAGAGTTGAGAAACAGGACAAGGGTGAGTTGAATGGTGAATGGGTGGGAAAGACCTGGAAGCTCAGTCGGTCAGGACGGCTGGGTAAACTCATTGTACTGAACACGTAAACAGCCACTGCCCTCATCGGCAAGGGGAAGGCCCTGGAAGCACAAGCAGCCCAGCCGAGGTGTTCTAATCCTGCAACCACATAGCTGGACCAGACCCGGTGTTCGCTGAGCTGAGGGTGCTACGGTGCCACACTGAGGAAAGGAGTCCCCAAACCTGGACCTCGGTCTTCTTTTCTTCCCTTCTTTCTTTTTGTTGGGTTCTTCCTTTGCATTTAAATTGATTCTTTTTTGATGCGTAGTTTCTTTATTTATTTACTTACTTGCTTATGTAGGATCTCAGTCTTAACTCAGGCAGATGGCCCATGACCTTGGGATATTTATGTAATGTCTCTGAGCCTCCGTTCCTCTTCTGTAAAAATATGTCTGATCATACTTTACAATCAGATTGCTCTAAAGATTGAAGGGGTTAAGATATGGAAAGCCTTTAGCGTATACCCAGTTCCGTGTGTTCAATTAATGCTTACTAGGAAGCAGAGGAGACACGAAAATTATTTAAGACCTAAACTCCATGGGCACCAATTAATCAGAACAAATGCCTGACCAGTGAGGCCAATTAGAAAAGAACTCCAATGAATAGAAGTTGTCCCAGCCAATAAGAAGGGATACAGCCCTGCACAGCCCACTGATGTGTTCTGTTTCTTAGGATAAACAGGAGTTTTCATGTTGGAAAGTGATCCAGAGTTTGGGGCTTGGAGAAACAAATAAATACTCAACACAACTCCATCCATCATGCCATATAAACAGTCTGGAATCAGATCGGGGCAGGGGACGGTAATATGTGGAAGCTCAGTGGAGTTCTGTTTTTCCCTAGAGCGGGCTACTCTGGAACCAGGCAAAGTGCCTCAGGCTGATGTGGCAGCAGCTGGCGCTCAGAGAGACAAGGGCCGCCCATCGGAAACCCAGCAACCAAGGCCCAGGCATCTGAGCACTGCCCCGACGCTGTCCCCCTCGGCTGAGGGTAGGATAATGCACACCACCAGGCATCTAGCCACAAGGAGTAAGATTCCAGCTATAGAGTCCAAAAGAGGGAGAGAGAGAGACAGAGAGAGACAGAGAGAGAGGAGCTAATAACAAATTTATTAATTCTGAATTGTGGTGATTAGAGGCAGAGGATTCTCTTGTACTGTCTGCTCAGCAGCTGGAGCCTGCCACATCCTGGGGGCAGGAAAACAAGGAACCTGCTAATCCAGAGAAGCAAGGAGGAGGGTTCCATGCTACAGCCTCCAAGTATGAGGCTGCTAACAGCAAATTTACGGTCATCAGTATCCCAGGACCTCATTTTCCACATCTATACAAGGAGGATATCTGAAGCCTCTTCCAGTACTTTAACTCTATTTCTTTAAGAAATGTCAGAGCAAAGAGCAGACACCCTGGGTAGGGCACTAACGGGGCCTCCAGCTCAGTGGGCTTGTACTCCCCTCACAAAATGTCGATGCCTAATAGACGGTAAATAATACCCTTTATAGTTAAGTTATTCATCTGAGAAAATATGGTTTTAATGAAAAGCTAGAGGCATTTTTTTAAGGTTCTAACCATGCGGCAAAGGACAAAATGAGAAACCAAAAGATGTTTAACTTGTTAGACTTAGGAACTCCTAATCCATTTCGGAATTTCAAAACATGTTGTGGCAACGAGGGTCTTGCATCACAGTTCATCGTCTCCCAGCGATGCCATTTCGTCTCCCGACTAGTTTTCGGGCTTCCAGCCATTGTTCCTCTGTTACTTTGTTGCCATCATTTCAACTTTGTTATTAATAAGATACCATCATTTGCAAGCAACGACATTATTTTATAAACCACCGAGAAAGTAAACAACTGTCAATTAAACCATGACACGCCATCGAATGTGGGATGCATCTCACTTCAAAGTTCTTAAAATGTTGTAAAAGTGTCTCCAAATCAACAAGAGACAGCACCTTTATGAAATAGGAATCTGAGGAGGTCACTTGTCTCTAAAAGCTGCACAGAGGGTCCCCTGTAGAATGAAGTCCAAACTCTTTGCTGTAGATTGTGGGCCTTTGCCAGCCAGCCCCACCTCACTGGCTTTGTCTCCTAATGGTTGCCTCCAGGCAACCAGTCACCTCCAACTTTATTTTTTTTCCATTGCAAAAGCACATGTTTTTTCTTACAAAAACATACAGGGTGAAGCAAATTGGGTTTATAGTTATGAGTACACAAAACAGAGAGTTTATTCTTGTATAATTATTTATTATTGCATTATTTTCCATAAGAACAACTGTAAACCTACTTTTTCCCCACCTTGTATATTAAGCACCTACTATGTACCAAGTCCTGTTCTAGGCACTTTTCTGTTTCCTTTGCTTGCAGTCTCTTCTCTTCTCTCCCTCACCCTTAAACCTGGCATCTGTTCTTCCTTCAAGACCTGATCTTACTCAACTATCTCCTCCTTCATGAAAAGGTTTTGTGAAACTCTCTCTCCAATTTCCTCATGTAAATTTCCACTGTACTACGTTAAAACTGCTGACTTACTAGTTGCCCATGTGAGACGGCTGATACCTCAAGCACAAGGAAAGTGACATTTGTGTCTATAACCAGAGTAATGATTAGGAATGTGGGATCTAGCTATGCCTGGTTTCAAAGTCCCTATCCTGCCTATTAGGAAATCGTGCACCTTAAGTGGGGAGACAGACTTGAAGAGTAACACCTTAGGGGAAATGCAGACTCTGGGGGAGTGTGATCACTAGGAGGCGAAGTTCTTGGGTTCGATCCCGACACAGGCCAGCAGTACTACTGTGTTCTAGAACCAGAGACTAGGCCACCCCTAACAAGCTTTACAAGTTTAGTGAAAATATCTGACCCTATTACAGGTTTTTAAGAAACCTCAGCATTAGCCCTGGCTGGCATAGCTCAGTGGATTGAGTGCAGGCTGGGAACCAAAGTGTCCCAGGTTCGATTCCCAGCCAGGGTACATGCCTGGGTTGCAGGCCAGAACCCCCAGCAACCGCACATTGATGTTTCTCTCTCTCTCTCTCTCTCTCTCTCTCTCTCTCTCTATCTCCCTCCCTTCCCTCTCTAAAAATAAATAAATAAAATCTTAAAAAAAGAAACCTCAGCATTAAAAATATTAGAAAACTTATTAAGTATTATAAACTTAGAATCCTGTAGGTGCCAATTCTCTAAGTGACTGAGGAGAAAAATGAAACACATAAAATAACACACAAAGTCACGTGACAGCAATGAACACAGAATTTGACTCTGTCAACCTGATCCCTAAGATCATGTTCTTTCCATTAGAGCACTTTTTGGCAGAATGTCTTACCATCATTGATGACATTCCTAATTTAGGTAATAATCTGTCAGAGAAAAAATAAAATAGCCCTCTTCTTCAAACACCTGTAGCTGGCATGGTTGGCTAGCTCTTCTCCCTGGCAAATCGAAACGGAAAACAAGCCATGGGCTTTGGCACCAATCAGCTAATGAGAAAGACACTCTTGGAGTCTCTTTCCTGTATCCTCTTCCTACATGGTTTCATGTCTTACACGCACAGTCTTCCAGTTTTCTTGTTAATGTCAGAGCAGTCGTCATTTCTACACAGTCACAGCCTACTGGACACTAGCATTTGGTCAGTGAACTTGATTTGTTGTACAAACTTGTTTATCTTGAAAAAGCTGGTGAAAAACAAGTAATGTAGCCAATAAAATGACCAAGGCACAGAAAGCTATCAAAGAAAATTAATACCTGGCTGGAGTAGCTCAGTGGATTGAGCGCAGGCTGCGAACCAAAGCATCGCAGGTTCGATTCCCAGTCAGGGCACATGCCTGGGTTGCAGGCCACGGCCCCCAGCAACCACACATTGATGTTTCCCTCTCTCTCTCTTTCTCCCTCCCTTCCCTCTCTAAAGATAAATAAATAAAATCTTAAAAAAAGAAAATTAATAATAAGATGGATATGATGACCTTAGAATCCAATGTCAAAATATTAAAATATTCTTTAAATTCAAATGACAAATAGTCTTGGTAGGTGTAGCTCAGTGGACTGAGCACCAGCCTGGGACCCAAAATGTCACTGGTTCCACTCCCAGTCAGGGCCTGTGCCTGGGTTGGGGGCCAGGTGACTGGTTCGGGGTGTGTGAGAAGCAACTGATCTCACACAACTTTGTTTCTCTCCCTGTCTGTCTGCTTCCCTTCCCCTCTCTCTAAAGAAAGAGTAAATACATAAACTCTTTTAAAAATGACAGCTATAAGGAGGTACTGATTTGAAGACCATAATAAACCTATGGATTTAGTGCAATGAGGGTGATACTAGTGAGGAAGATCTCCAAGTGGGGCAAGTTTTACAAAAGAGGCTTGAAGAGGAAGTAATACATTCTGAACGACCTGGGAAAAGGGAGAAAAATGAGGACTTGAAGAGCCTCATTCTCCTGTGAGTGCACACAGCCTTGGTAACTCACCACAGAGTCACGGGCAGAGGTGGTCTGAGCGTGTGGAGGCTCTGAAATAAAACTCACTGGTTAGTAAAAGGAGATGTCCACCCTCTCATCTGAGTGAGTGGAAAGTTTTATGTCACTTATTTTAATTGCTTTTCATCAGTACGAACAAGTGCTAAGGTCTTCTCGGAACATTATAATATTGAAAATATTTTAAATGCCAGGATTCATAATCTAATCATTATGCATTCATTACATAGTCAACAAACAAATGCAAGTTAATTATAAGTATATGTTGAATTTCATTTTGTCCGAGAACATAAAATAATAATTGGGGCCTGAATAAATAGTAAATGTTATTTCTATCCGAACTAAAATAGTGTGTTAGGACAGGCTAACTGCTGTAACAAACAACCCCCAAATCTCAGTGGCTTATCCTAGTAAAGATTCGTTTCTCATTGAAATCTCACTGAGATTCAGCAAGGTGTGTATGTGAATGTGTCGTCCATGGAAGGTCTGCTTCATGCAGTTTTACAGGGATCTAGATCTATCCATTGAGTGTTTCCAAATTCTCCTAGGGCCTCAGAGTCCTCTGAGATATGCTATGTAGTCTACCAGCACAGGGAATAAAAAAAATATGCAGAATTGTGCAGATGTTTCAAAGGCCAGCCTAGATAAGATCCCCGTTCTTTCCACCCCCATTCCATGGCCCCACCCCGCTATAATGAAGATGGTTAAGTGTGTCCATGATGAAAAGCGGGAATATAGGTATAGGTAACCTAGGCAGTGAATTTTCCTTTCAACAACAAGACAGCTGTACGGAATATGAAGTAGAAATAGAAAAGCACCAGAATTCTAATTAGCGTGTCCATATTGGAATTTACATTCAAATGAGTGATGTCTCCTTGTCACCAGCCACTGGAAAACCTGTACCCTTGTTCCATGGAAACAACCAATGCTTAAAACACTTAAAAAGTGTTTTTTAAAAATGTATTTTCTCAGGAGCATGGGTTGGTTCTTTTAAATATTCCCAACAAATCTCCATCTTTTGAGGATCACTTTGAAAGGGGTTATAAAAAGTAAGTTGGAGCCAAGTCTGATGAATGAAGAATACATTAGATGCGACAATTAAACAATGAGGCTGTTTCTTCATGGGACCATACCAGGCAATTCCAAAATAGACGTCATAAGAATGTTTTGAGTCATACCATCATGTCTTATGTAAATGTAATTTTATTTCTTAGCATAGATGCCATGTGAATTTGGCAGAAAGCATCTGCAATTTGAATCTCTGACTTTTCAGACTATTAAAACCAAGTAGTGGAACAGGCAGCTGGGCAGACAGGAAATGCAGAGATGGGGAGTTAGAGCGAGTGGGAACTCCTCTTCCTCGTTGTGACACAGGGCTGGGTCCTCTTTCCTCGGTCTGCTTACACTTGCTCTCTCCAGCTCTCCAGAAGAACACCTGCGAGCACAGAAAATCAGCTAAAGTAGCCTCACCTTTTGAAGAGACAATCATTTATTCCCTTTTATTAGTTCAGTGTTATAAAAGCACTCCTTCCTTGGGGGAAATTTTTAATTGAGGACATAACACTTTCCCTTAAAATCGCACTGCATACAGTTTGCCAAGTTACATGATTTGGTAATTTGTAAGGTTAAAAATATTTCATGATTCATAGCTAAAACTTCCAAATGTTGAACATTTTGGGGCATCTAATGAAATAATGAACTCGAACACAATTTCTAAATGTTACCAAAAAGAAAAAGGAAAAAGGCTTACAATATAAGGCGCTTTTCAAGCCCAAGGAAAATGTCTTTAGCCTGAAGGTCCTCCTCAGCCGGGGGGTGAGCCCTTCCTCTTGGTGTTCGAGGGAATCTGTGCAGATTAAACTTTCTGGTGGGCAAGCTGGCAATGTGTATAAAAAATGGGCAGACTTTTTGACCCAAAATAAACAATTCCACTTTAGAAATTGACCAAAGAAAATCATTGGACAAGTGCTGAAAACGTTGGCTAAATGGAAATAGATTATAGCTTTGTGACAGTGAAAGTATAAAACAAATAAACAAAAATCCTAAAGGCATATTTATACAGCATTATTAAATGTAATGTAGTAAACCCACTCAATGGAATGATACTCAGTGGCACAAAAGGATGCAGTTATTGATCCTGAAGATCAATATACCATGTATAGCTATAAGTGAAAAAGCAGTAATACACTAGGATGCAGATCCCATTTTATATTTTATTGGGGAAAATAAGTCTTCAAGAACGTGTACCAAATATTAGTGATTAATATCTCAATGGTGGGATTTGAGGTGATTTTTATTTCTTCGTTTTTAAAAGCTTGCTTGTATTTTTCTCACATTTCCTCCAATGAGCATGTATTTGTAAAAAATATATATATATTAGGGGCAGTATTGCATAATGTGCATTCTTGAGCCACAGTGTGTGGGTTTAAACCAATTTTTCCTTTTAAATAGTGTGGCATTGAATATATTATTTAACTTTTCTGTGTTTCTGGTTCTCCACCCGTAAAATGCTGGTACAGTAATTATGAACCTATCTCATCAGGTTATAGTGAGGATTAGATGTGTTAATACACCCAAGTAATTAGTATACACATACAATAAACTCTACATATGTATTTGTTTTTCAGTAATTAGGAAAACAATGGAGATATTTCCATTTTGAGAAAAGCGCTAATTACTATTTTAACTTTTCATACACAAATTAGCAAAGAAGGCAAGATATCGTCATAGCTGTTAGTTTTAAATTAGGTCCACAGAAAGTGATAAAACTGGATAGAAAAGCAACTCGCCATTTTTCAACTTCCTGTAAGAGGCAGTTAAATATACACAGGTTCTCCAGGCAGAATAGGGGTTTCAAACATCATAGTCATCCTCACAAGTCACACAACCTTCTGTGCCTCAGACCTCTCGCCCCTACAATGGAGACAATAGAAGACATTGGAGGCGATCTAAGGCATTGCCTTTATCAGGCTATTCTGCAGATTAATTAAAATAGCCCATGTGAAGTGCTTATTAGCAAGCACTCTGCAAAGCTTAGATACTACTATTATTATCATCATTATTTTTAATTACTACCCTTTAAAGTAAGTCTTACACTGGAATGAGTTCCAAAAACAATATCAAAAAGGCTACACTTCCAACACTAGAAAAGACTACAACGTAGGACCAACATGAAAAGTGCCAAAAAGGGGTTTGGGGGAGCAACTATCCGGTCAGACAGACGTTGTGCGGTAAGAGGGGCTGAGACATCACAGAGCAGGAAATCAGCTCAGGTGTAAAACTTGAGGGGACATTCAATGGAAAGGACTCTAACAAGAGCAATAGGGAAAGAGAACAACCATTTCAATCACACAACCAGTGCCCTGTGTGGTTGGTATTGTTGTCCCCATTTCACAAAGCAGGAAACAGACGCAGAAGGGATAAACGCCTTGTTCAAACTTGTGAAGGAATTGGGGAGCGGAATCCTAGGCCCAACTTGAAAGACAGCCTGTGCTCCGTGACATGCCTCTTCTAGTAGCTCTGAAGCACCCGCCGTGCCCAGGCAGGGGAGGTAAGGCAGGAAGTCCCTTAGTAAAATGAGGTCCTGAGTGGTGATAACACACCCCAAGTACCAGATCCAGTGTCCAAGGCAAGATGGCTGAGTTCCCAAACTAGGCGTCCCCCAACATCCCTGAAGTGGCCCAAGCCAAGATTAAGTGAGAACCCATGTAGAGGGGATTCCAGCTGAGGGGAACCAGCGATGGGGTCGTGGGGAGTGAAAGGAGCCAGACCTGTTGCCTGGATTTTTTCACAGATCTTTCTGCTATCATTACAAAACCAGGCTTCTTACTCTTGTGCGACTCAGTTTGAAGTGTGTGTGTGTGTATCAGATTCAAAAGGCAACTTCTACATTTTTCTTCTTGTTTCCGGAAAACATCCTGGACTAGACACTATGGGGAGAAGGGTTCTAACACTAGAGTTCTGGGCCCCCAACTGGGCACTTTGGTTTTCAGACATTTGCAACAATGTAGCAAACCCCTCCCATCCAAACCCCACAATGGCCAATAGAGGGCAGACTGTCTCTTCTTCAGACCTCCATCACAAGTATATTCCAGTTCCCTTTCCTTTCTCACCTGTGGGATTCTTTTGTTTTCTGGGGTGTTTTTGTTTGTTTTGTTTTTTTCCAATTTAAAAGACTCCCTCTTGCCCAACCGTCATTTCAAGTGCTTATTTTAGAGGTATTTACTGAAACCAAGAGACAAGGGCCACAGACAAGAATATTCAAATATTTTTTTGGTCTGTAATTCTTCCCTCTCTCCCTTTGTCAACTCACCCATGCATGTATTCTTATAAATCATACCCCCTTCAATGAGCTGTCAATCTAATGGAGTTCAGAGCTATTTAGATAAATATTTATAATATAACATAAATGCTACAAGCAGAGGTCCTTACAAAATGCTACAGGATTCAGGGGGAAAGCTCAAGACACTTCCCAGAGGCAGAAGCATTAAACCATGTTCCATGTACAATACCAACTCTTACATTTGTATTCAATACATGCCTTGCAGGGTCTATGGAATCTCCCTCAGTCCACTTTCTCCCTTGACTGCCAATTGTCTGTCACCACGCTGGGCCCACCAACTTCTCTTCCGTATCTTTAGTCTGGTCTCTAAAGATGAGGGAATCCTTCTGTGTTTGAGCATCAATCTCACTGCCTTGGCTTCCGGAAGAAACAGCTACTTTGTAACGGAGATCCTAGTTCACACTCTGGTTTCCAAAAGCTGCCAGGCGTTTGCGGGTTTCTTACTTGGCACTAGTTACTAGGCTTCAAGTCACTATTCCTGTTTTCTCCTTTGTTTCTCTGACTTACCAATTCTATGGCAAAGGACTCCCTGTAACTTGGATTTTTTGAGCTGATACATCCATCTTAAGACTCTCTCCAGTTCTAAGTCTGGCTTGAATGTCCATAAGAAGTCAACCGTTATCTTCCTTCCAGGTGGTTCTACCTCTGGAATCCCAGGAAAGATGGTGACCTCCATATTGTCCCTTGCCTGTGTCCAATCTCTAGCTTCCCCTAACCTGAACACACTGCCTTAAAAAAAGAAAGTAAGAAACACAAATAAAAAAGCAAGACCCAGTAATGGTTATTTCTTTTTTTCAAAGAAACGTGGCTTTCTCACTTCTGCATTTTCCCCATCACCTGACCGTGGCTTTTCCTGTTGAGTCCTACAGTGTTATCTGCTGTGTTTTAAAAATGTCTTTATGCTTGCGTTTGAACAGAAATATAGATAACCTCCTCTGCAAAGAGTGGAGAGGGCCTTTTAACACCGAACAATGATGACAGTTTGTTGGCAAACCCCACAGGGAAGTGTTGCCGCATAGTTGGGGTACAAGAAACAACCACGTTTAACGGTGCTGTGCGGCTTATTTCTCTTGAATTTTGCTACTATCAAATCTAGCATGTTTTATTTTAGTTTTATTGATTTTGAGGGAGAGAGAGCACTAGGGAAACACGCCCTCGTTGTGCACTTGTTTACACGTTCACTGGTTGATCCCATCCCCTGTTGGAACCTGCAACCTCGGCGTATGGGGTTAATGCTCTACCCCACTGAGCTACCCGGCCAGGGCTAGCATATTTTAAATGGTTTATCACTTAACACGTACAGTCATAGACCTTAAGGTATGAAGTCATTCTGGGGTCATTTAACCTGACCTCTCCACAATTGCAGGCATTGTGTCTACAACATCCTTGGAAATGAGTCATCCCAGCACCTCCAGAAAGGTTTACCTTCTAGGAAATAGGATGTTCATCCCCCCTCTCCACTGCTGAACATCTTTTCTACTCCCCTCTGATAATCAGTGACGGTTAAGGAGCCTCTTCCCTTCTGAGGGACAAAGGCAGATGACTGTAGAAACGTTTGGTTTTCTGATGCCAGAGACTGGGGAATATTCCACTGGTTTCTTTGGCTTTTCTGTTCAGGATTAGAGTGGCTAAACCAAAATATTTATAATAAGTATAAATTTGTTCCACAAACAGAGGATTTCAAAGGCATCTTTGTTTCCTTTCTCCTCACACTGCCATGCTATTAACTTTGGTTCATTAGTCATGATTTTCAGGATCCATTTGGCTGCCACCTTCCTGCAGCCAGATCACTGTTGGGTCAGAAGGTCCACTGGCCAGGCCCACCTCACACCTGCCACAGGACCCGATTGTTTTTTTTTTTCCACACGCATCCAAGTCATTTTTGTTAAATCACTAATTTTACCGACTCCGGTACTCATCCTGTGAAGGCATGGTGGGCCACGACAGTCCCTCATCTGGAGACGCTTTTCTGGCAGCTCCAGAAGACAAACGATGCCACCGGAAGCATTTTGCGTCACTTCTGTTGCTTTTCTTTCCTTTTTTTTTTTAAACTGGCTTATCATAAAGAATATTAAGCAAATGTCGTCTTTATTGATAAATTCACAATAAGTGAACAAAAACAAAACCCACCATTTTTGTCCGTGATTTTAGGGAAGAAAAGGACGCTGTCAGATGACATTAACAACGCCAGAGATACACGGGTCTAGTCACGTCAAGACGTGTGATAATCCAGTCTTTGGCCTTACTCAGGGGAGAAAAATTCAGCTCTGTTACTTTCCATTCACCCCCTCCCATAATACAGCACCTCGGCGCAGAGCACGGCGACAAAACATGCCGAACGTGGACAGTTAAGATTCAACTCAAGCCACAGCAGCCCCCAAGAGTCCTCCCCACCCCCGGTGGTATATTTATCGAGACCGTTTAAAGCACTTAATTAATTCACCAGCAGCTTCGCTGGAGGCGCCTCGAGCTTCCCGAGACTCCATTACATAATATCTTTTACAAAGTCTATTCCCAGCTCGAGTGGAAGATGGATTCTCCTCCAGTTAGCGAATGTTCCATGCGTTTGCTTCCCTTTCCCGGGGTTCGGTCCGGAGGGTGCCCCAGCCCAGGCTGCAGCAGTACCCGCGGCCCCGAGCTTCTGGGGACCCTGTCGCTGTCCGAACTCAGAACTGGCTCCGGAGGTCTCGCCCTCGGGGCTCGCAGGCAGGCCACGGTGGGCAGGGTGCCGGCGGGCGCTCGGGACGCCCGCGACTCTCGCTGCTCGCCGCGAGCGCCCCAAAGCCTGAGCCGCAGCGCGCCCGCGGGAAGAGGCGCGCAACGGCTCGGCCGCAGGGCCGGCTAGGAGCTCCGGGCTCCGGGAGGAGGAGGGGGAGGAGGAGGAGGTTTGCTAGGGAGGAAGGGCCGGGCCGCCGGGGAAGGGGGCGGGAGGAGGAGGAGGAGGGGGCCGGCCGGGCCGGGAGGGGTGGGGGGGCAGCCAATGAGCGGCGCGCGGCGCGGGGGGGCGAGGGCTGGGGGATGAGGTAGGAATGGGGGAGGGCGCAGCCCGGGCGGCGGAGGCTCCAGCCATAAACAAGCGCCGGGAGGAGCAGCGCAGGAGTCGAGCGGGGCGCGCGGCGCTCACACAGCGGACCTTCTCTGCTCCACCGCGCCCACTCGGCGGCTCGGGAGGCGGGGACCGGCCCGGAGGCTGCGCCGCGGCCGCGGAGCAGCAGAGGGAGGCGGCGCGGCGAACCCGGGCTGGAGCGGAGCGCAGCCGCCGCCGCCGCCAGAAGTTTGGGTTGAACCGGAGCTGCCGGGAGGAAACTTTTTTTCTTTTTTCCCCTCCCTCCCGGGAGGAGGAGGGGGGGAAGCTACCGCTGGCGCCAACGCTAGTGGGCTCGGGGTCCGCGCGGCCCGCGCGGGGGACGGGGGCCTCGCCCCGCTAGGGGAGGCGCGCCCCGGGGGCCCCGAAGGGGGCGGCGAAGACCGCGGGCTGCGGGTGCTGCGGCGGCGCGTGTGCCCCACTCAGGGGAGGGCGCCCGCCCCGCTCCCGGCCCGGCTGCGAGGAGGAGGCGGCGGCGGCGCAAGAGGATGTACTTGGTGACGGGGGGCAGGGGGCTGGCCGGCTGCGGGCACCTCCTGGTCGGGCTGCTGGGGGTGCTGCCGCCGCTGCTGCTGCTGCTGGCTGGCTCGGGCACCTGGGCGCTGGTCTGCCTGCCCTGCGACGAGTCCAAGTGCGAGGAGCCCAGGAACTGCCCCGGGAGCATCGTGCAGGGCGTCTGCGGCTGCTGCTACATGTGCGCCCGCCAGAGGAACGAGAGCTGCGGCGGCGCCTACGGGCTCCACGGAGCCTGCGACCGGGGGCTGCGCTGTGTCATCCGCCCTCCCCTCAATGGCGACTCCATCACCGAGTACGAAGTGGGCGTCTGCGAAGGTACGGCCTCCCGTGGCGGACCCCCTCCTACCTGGCCCGCGCCATCCTCTAGCGCTGAACAAAGTTTGGCCGAGACTTTCCCGAGAAGAGAGGATTCCGCAGGGGAAGGGGAGGCCCCCGACCCCGGGAGGGGGCCCCCAGCGTCCCTCCTTTCCCGCTCACTGCCTCCCCCCACGCCTGGCCCGCCGCGGGCGAGGTTGGATTTCGTGGGTGGAGGCAGGCAAGTTGGGGGATCGCCCCCGGCTGCATACAGACTCGCACGCGTGTGGCCATTCGGCCTTGAGCTGGGTAGGGTGGCCCGGCCCTACGCCCCGAGGTGGGGGCGCCACGGGCGGGGGGCGCCGCGGTGCCATCTCGAGCCCCCGGGGGAATCCGACCCCTGCCGCCCTCCCCACACTGGCGCAGCGAGGAACCGAGTGCCGCACACCGACCGCGGAATCCTCTGTCGGCGGCGGAGACGTGTCTCCAGCTTACTCCCTGTGACTCTTTTATTATTTTCTCCTTGCTTTCTTCCTTCACCCCCTTCCTCCTCGGCTTGTAAATCAATTGCGGCTCCAGCATATGTCAGCCCAGGAGAAGTTACATACGGTGGTTACTCATTTATTTCCCTATTGAAAACGGTCAAAGGCTTTCTCTCCTGAATGAAGGGGGGAGGGGTTTGCACCTGGGAGTGAAAAGTTGTTTCTACTAGTGGCTGCTTTTGGGGATCAGATATCCGCGTGTTTCCAGTCGCGTTGCTGCTGCTGCTTTTGGTTTGTTTGACAGCGAGGGTGGTTCTGCTGGGTCCTTCCCTAAACTGCACGCACCGCGGTGCCGAGACGGATGGGAGGAGGAAGGGATTAGATGAGGGGAGCCTCCCGGCTCTGGAAGAACCCCTGTGAAAGGGTGGTGTTGGCCTCGCACCCGGCCCGCTGCCTCGGCCCCGGGGTGCCTGGTCTGATTGGGGGTCTGGACAGAGGCCGTGAGTTATTTTTATTTGGCGAATGGGCAGGACTCGCGGGCACCAGTTAGACGCGGGATCGCGGCTGGGGCTGACGTTGGGAGGATGCTGTTCCGGGGCATCCTAGTGCCTGAGCCGAGGAGCAGCAGCAGCCTCACCTCGCGGGTAGCGGCGAGGAAAACGGACAGGCGCCCTCGGCACCTTGTCCCCTCCTTACTACTCACAGCCAGCGCCTCGTAAAAGGAGGGCTCATTCCGGAGCATCCTTAAGTGTGTGCAGTGTATTGTGCTGGCATCGTGGAAAGAGGGCAGCAACCTTAGGGATGTGACGGGTCTGTTAAAAGCCTTGAATTCTGCAGTTTTCTTTAAATACACAACATATGCATATGTATTCATACCTGCGGGTTTTTGAGCTCGGACAGGAAAACCCCCGGAGGGCCTCCTGGTGGGCAGTAAGGAACAGAGGGAACCCTCCTCAGAAGGGACGCGCACGGCACCCCGGGACACTGGGTTGGAAGAGTTCACGTGCCTGAAGTACAAATGCCTCTCACCTGGTGTTAAGTCCCATTTTTATAACGTTTTGATGTATCACATCAGGAGAACCGTCCAGGAGATTAACTTTTGATACAATGTAGGATTTAGGCTAAAAGATGCGTCTTTGGACCCTGCCACTTGTGACAAGTTACTGAAGCCGACCTCCCATAAATCTGCAAAGAACAAGCAACGCGAAACAGGGTTAAATGTAGTGGAAACTGCTGTGCTGGGAGGAGGTTCTCAAGATTGTAACCCTGGTTTTGTTTCTTCGTGATACATTTCTGGTGAAGGAAACGTGGAGCCCAGGAAGCAGTCCCAGGAATCAAGTGTTTTAGCAGCAACAGACCCGTGCCAGGGTCTGCAGTGATTTTGGCAGTGTGTTGGTGAGCCTCTCATTCCTCCGAAGTGATGCGATTCCTCACAGCTTCCTTTCTTCTGGTAACACCCCATGCACTTGGTATTAGCCTTGAAAACGCCAGGAAATGTTTGTTGCCGTGATTGTATCTGAATTCGTGTTCTCTAGCAGCACTTTTCATTTAGCAGGCCTGTCTTCCGCTACCGAAATTGAATGCCCAGGGCATTTTTATTTTATTCTTATTTTTTTCATTCTAAAAGCAGCAGTAAGTTACATTCTGAACCCATGAAGCCAAAGTTAGAAGGACCTTGTTACCTGGGATGATATAATGGTTGGGTTTAGATATTTTCAAAAGTGTGCCTAAAATTTCCATATTTCCACGTTACTACAAGATATATGAAAGACATAGCTTAAGCGAGTCACCTTTTTCCTTCTTTTTAAGGATTAGGGGATTCCGTACGTGTCAGTAATTATCTAGGAGGTGCTGACTTTCTATTTTGTTTTCCTGTTACTTTGGAAGAAATTTCTCAATGGCCAGTGTTTCCCTCAGTTTCAGTTTTTTTTCATGAGAGTCATGCACTGAAACATGACCATCACAACAAACATGAATAGGAATTGATACATTTTGTTCATGTTGAAGTCTCTTTTGCTGCAATTTTTGCACTAAAATGACCCCTACTGGTTGTATCTGTTAATGAAAACTCTTTTGAAACGCTTTAATTGGCTCCACTGAGAAAACATAGTGCATGGTATGGAAATAATATCATGACTAACCTACCTGCTTTCGATGACATAATTTAAATACAAATCACATTGCTCTGTTTGCCAACTTGCATTGATTTTTATTTGTGTTGCTTCCCATGCTGGGGTTTGTGGGGGGTGGTGGATGGAGGGAAATCATGTGTTTTAAATCTAGTTCACAAAGTGAGTTAGATCAATTAGGGCAGAAATGTACCCCTTCCAACTTGGGGTTCACTCACTGCTTCAGGTTGTTAGGGCATGCCGGCCCGTAGTAGGCTCTCAATAAATGTGCATTGGGTACATGGCTGAACAGGCCTCTCCACAGAAAGAATACTGAAGAAAAAAATATGTTCTGAAAGGTTAAATAGTGTGAAGAGCTGGGTCCTGTGAATCCCGAGATACGTACACTGGAACTTCTTTTAGGCACCACTCAGATTGTCATTAAGTACATTCTGATTATTCTTTTTTTTTTTTAAGATTTAGTCAAATGCACTTTAAAACATGAGTTGCAGTCTAAAAAGTGTGTGCCGGCCCTTGGGAGGACACAGGTCCCTGCCCCATTTCAGGTCACCTGGTGAGTCTTCCTGTGCCTTTGGCAATATCCCACGTGGCCTGTTCCTCGGCTTGGCTGCCTGCCTCCAGGTAAATCGCCTAAAAGCCAGAGAAACAAGTTTGGATTCTGAACTCTGGAGGAGGACGCAGGATGGGAGACCTCTTCAGGAGATCAAAGACAGAGCGTTGAAAAATGACTGAAGCGGGATTTTCCAGGAGGAACGTTTTGATTGGACGGTGGGGGTTTTATTTTGAGATAAGGGGGTGAGGACTTTTTTTTTTCCCTCCTAAAGTGGCCTAGTGCTTGCGCTTCAGTGAGGGGTGGGGCCAGGTGCAAGGCAGTGTGATCAGTCTTTTCTCTTTAAGTACCAAAGGGCAGGTGATGGCTGGAGGTCGACTGCGTGAGCACAGAGTGACTTGGAAGCTGGTGGACACACTACTGAGTGGCTCAGCCCTGAGGACTTGGTTGTATTCAATCCAGGTGATCCCTGCTGCAGACAAGCACCAACTTTCTTCCCGGGGATTATTTCCTCAGTGGCTTCATTCATGGAGCATCTGTGTTGGCACTACTGCCCTCTAAAAACTGCCCCTTTCAAGACACAAGTCCCCCTTTATTTCCCCGGGTATTTTAAACTTTCCTTCTCCCCACTTTTGTTTTTTTCATAGAGCAGTAAGTAAAATCAAGGAAATGTTCTGGGTACTCGCACAGAACAGAATGTGGTTTTCTGATACTGTTGCCATTGGAAGATTATAGCTTGTCTTCTAATCACTGCAAGACAGTTATTGAGTAATAGGTTTCATTTTCTACCTCAAAGTCTTTAGGTTGAGTGAGCTTTTCCATGCCAGAGAGAGAAGCATGCAGAGGGCCTATAAAAATATATGAATAGGGTATGGGAAGAGAAACCAATGCAAATAAACAAGGAAATAATTAGTTCCTCCTGAAAGTAAATATTGACAAAACTCGGAGAGACTATTCACTGCACATATACAAATGACAGGACTTTCTGACCTTCACTTTGACTGTCGAGCTCACAGAATCCTCACTGGTATTGAGGAGTCCAGTCACATAAAACACTTGGCAAAGGAATTGCATAAGCCCAGAAAGGCAAAAATAGCAAGTCTGGAAACATTTGCAGCCATTAACATATCTTTATCAGTGACCAGGGCAGTCTACAGGCAGTATGTTGGCAGTGCAGTTGTGAACAGATAGGTTAATTTATGAAGAAAATGATTCAGAGCTCTGCTTAACGATGGGCATTATATCCACCTGTAGGAGGGGCTTAATGATTTGGTGCAGGTGTCTGTGTTTTGTGGGGCTTGATTAACGTGAAATGTATCTGGACGAACACAGGACCAGCTTGGGGATGCAGGAGGCAGGCATTATGAAGTTGGGGAAAATGGCTAAAACAGATGACCCTAAAAAGGTAATGGAGTAGGAGGACTAAAGAATGACAAATGGGAGAAGGGGAAAATATTGAATTCGTCTTAGGGCAACTATGTCATCCTTTGAAGAATAATCCAAAACACATTCCAGACATTAATTGTGAAATTCCTGAAAAAGGTGGGTGTGTTTAACATCTTTCAGGCTATAGCGCTAACATGAGAGACGGCGTAACTCCTTAGCGTGTAAATGCCATCAGATGGGAGGTGGTGAAGTGAGTGGAAGGTAAATAGGTTTGGTGAAGCAGGTTCCTGTAACTGCGTTCCGTACGGCCCGTGCAGTATCAGGACTGTGGAGACGCCCTAGTAAAGCTCAATTAATTATTTGAGGAAGAAACAGCGGACTAGCCAAGCGTGCATGAATAACAAACTAAAAGCTTTTCTTCTCAGAGACTGAATTCTCCACAGCTGAATTTTCAGAGATCTGACTTGTCTTCGCATAGAAATCAGTCACTCATTCATCGATCTTCCGCTCTGTACAGGGCCTTCCGCTGGGGCTGGGGAGCAGTGGGGGCAGAGCCTGGGGACCTCTAGGGTGAGTTCTGCACCCTTTACACTCTTTTAATCGAGATAAAGAATAAGGCAGTAAAGACTTAAGAAGTCCACACAATAATGTACGTTCAAGCCAAGCAGAAGGGATTCTGCCAGTCTGCATGTGATTAGTTGGTGAGTGAAATATGTGGTTAAAATTTGTTCTAGGAATCACAGGATCTGAGATGATGATCTTCTCAGCCTCTGGTGGCAAAGCTGAAAGGGAGAATTCAGATTCGCACTGCGTGTGAGAGAGAGTATGAGTATGCTCTTTTGCGTGGGGGAGGGGTCCCTACCCACCCTCCTTAGAGCCTATGCAATACAAAACAGTGTTTCCCAACATCTGAGAATGAGGCTGCATTCTTAACACTTTACTAGCTGTGGTTCAAAGTGGCAAGCTGCCTTTTGAGAGTGATTTTCTCTTTGTTCTGGCTTGTCCCACCAGGCAGATGAGCGTGGGCAGTGAACTGGGAGGTGTCCCTTTATTGGCATCTCCTTACTTCACCCACTCCCTGCCTCTGGTCCCAGCCAATTCGCCTGGTCAAATCACAGAAAACCTCTGTGCTTAGACAGGGCCTCCTCTGCCTTATGGACGGAGGAAGGGTTGAATATTCTTTTAAAGTTAAGAAAGCCCTCAAGGTGAACACTAGCAAGTGTTCATTTGGGGCCCACATTAGAAAAACATCCAAAAAGATCCCTTTTTCATCTGTTACAAAATGAACAGGTTTCACTCCCTTAACTCCCTTCTCCTGATTAATTGCCAGTGTGAAACACGGGGCTCAAATCGGCACTCTGCTTTTCTGTGCATCTCGGTTTTCTCATCTGTGGAGTGGGCTAATAATGGATGGCTGTAAGGCTCAGTGAATGAATCCCTATGAGGCACTTAGAAGAATGACTGGAGTAGACAGTAACAGCAAAGCTACTAATCATATAAGTGACACAACTGATACAGGCTCATGATCTTGTTCTGCTTCATCCTCATCGACTTGAGTAACTGATCATCAGTAGTGAAGGAGTTTGGATTCTCAGGAAGGATTCTCAGCGAATTATTACTGAGTTCGCATCCCTCCTCCCAACACCGTAAGTGCATCGAGTTAAAAGGCTTGTTTAAAAGCCTCTGAAGTTATCTGTTCCTTTTCCTCCTGAAGCCCATTTGTTAGACTTGGTCTAAATAGTTTCTACCAAGTTGGTGTATTTTGGGTGAAAGTAAAGAAAGAGGGATCTGAAATTTTCTTTGTTAACTTGTAGACATTCTAAACATATAACCATTTATCTGTGGGCTAATATTTTATTTGAGAAAGAGGGGACACCGAAACTTGCCATAACCAGTGACGTATGTTTTCCTGCACATGACATGCCGGAGAACTTGGCTGCTAGCTCTTGGAGCGCTCACGTTGACGGCGACCACAGGATTCGGCCTGGCTCGAGCTGTGGAAACAGTTTGTCTCGCCTGGGGCCCCACTCCCACCTGTCGCCGCAGTTGGTACAAGCTAGGCAAAACCAGAGGTCAGACACCTAACCAGTCCATAGCTCGGTTTACTTTCTAGCCCTCCCCGTTCCCCTGCCATCCTTCCACTCACGCGTATTTACTGAGCAGCTACTACGGGGTCTGGTTTTGGGTGCAACATGGTGGCGATACCACTTCTCTGAGCCCGAGTTTCCCTATCTGTTCATAGTGATAGCTACCACCTATGTTTGCAGGAAGGATAAAACGAGAAACAGACTGTGCTCCTGAAATTTTAATGTGCATACAGATCACCTGGGGATCTTATTAAACAGGCGGGTTCTGATTCAGGAGGGCCGAGGCAGGTCTGAGCTTCAGCATTTTTACTAAACCCCCAGGTGAGGTCAGTGCTGCTGATCCAGGGGCCACACTTCTCCTTGGCAAGAAGCTGGCTGGTACCAGTAGAGCATGTGGCACCAAGTGTGGCCTATACTAACACCTATTATTATGATAATTATTTCTCAACCAAAATGAATAAGATAGGGGCCCTGCTTTCACAGAGGCCTTGGAGTGATGGTAGTCAGCGAAGACAGTTAATTACAGGCCAAGGCAGCTACAGCTGAGCCTGGAGATAAGAAGTGCTGGGCCTCTCAGGAGAGCTGAGGGGGTCCTAACCCTGACTCTGACCATGAGGAAGAATCGGTGGGGGGTGTAGCACCAAGCAAGCCCCAAGGATGCTTCCTTTTCTCCCTCTGTCTGAGGATGATGTATTAGAAAATAGGAGCTAGGCCTTGGGGGGCCAGATAAACCTCTGTCCAGATCTCAGCCCTGTTGCTGCTTCAACCGTGAATGTCCAGCCTGCTTAGTTGTTGGGGCTTCAGGCTCCTCATCGGTGAAAAGGGAATTTTGATGGCTTTCTATCCAGTAAGTACTGTGGTGAGGATAGGAGGGAATTAATACATGTATGTGTTACATATATTATATACGTGTGTATAACGGCCAGTATTCTTGCTACCAAATAGATTTTGAAAAGATTAATATTTTAATTTCCATTCTGTTTTCCATTCTTTCTCCTTTTCTTCTGTGTTAGCTTTTTCTTTATATAAGTTTGGTTTTTTCTTAATTTAACTTATGGACCTAGAGAATATTATGTTAAGTGAAATAAGCCAGTCAGAGAGACAGATACCACATGATCTCACTCATATGTGGAATGTAGTGGACAAACTGAACCAACAAGGACAGTGGGGACAGACTTACAGATAGAGTGCAGGATGACAGCTGGTCGGGGGTGAGGGGGAGGTTGGGGGGGAGGGATTGAGCAAAATGGAAAAAGGACTCATGGACATGGACAACAGTGTGGTGATTGCTGGGGGGAGGGGGGCAAAGGGGACTAAATGTAATGAAAAAATACAATAAAAATTAAAAATAAATAAGAAAAATATCTGCTTTGTGGACACACACACTTCCTCCACAGAGGACTCAGCCGCAGAAATGTGGCCTCAGGTGCTTGCCTGAGAAAGCGGGCCTGCGAAGTGCTTAGAACAAGGGGCCGTGCGCCCAGGTTTCTGGACCAAGAGAACATTCGGTGGTCTGGCCTGGGATGACTGTGCCTCCCAGCCCCGCTGGGGTTCCAGTGCAGTGTGGACATTTGCTTGATTTTGCAGTTTGACTCCTTTACTTCCAAAGAGCTATTGCAAATTAGTATTTTTTAAAAAGTGACATATCTTAATGTTGATGGCATACGGTTTCATGAAAGTGAATGAAATTTCCTTTTGTTAAAAGTTTGCTGTGAGTTTCCAGACATCACTGGAGATACTGGAGATCCCAGGGGTATCACCCAGGCCAGGTTGGGATGGCTGGGGTTACGGAAGGAAACGGCACAGGCCCGGCTGGCTCAAAGGCAAGGTCAGACTTGGGAGTGAGCAGGAGGTGGGGACTGGCCCAGAGTCCATGCATTACTTACCTTGGTCCCACGAGTTCCATCCGTCTTTCCTATAGACTAATACTGCAGCCGAACTATGGATTTGCATTGTGGTTCCCCTGAAAAGTCTTTGCACAGCAATGGAAGGCTAGAAAAGAGCACCTACAATGAAAATATCTGATGTTCTTGTCTCCTTATTTCCTAATGTAGTTTTGGTCCCACTTTAGGAAGACAAAACTGTAACTCTGTGTCCTCATGCCTAGAAGTAAGCATTGCTTTTTTATCCAGCAAATAGGGTCGGAGTACTCATAAGGCAGATGCTTTGTATTAGCTGTTACAGAACAAGGAGAAAGGACTTGCTGAAGATACAATCCTGAGAGAGTCAATAGTTGACAACTTTGTTATTTTCTTCTTGACAACCAAATCTTATTATAACAGAAGTTGATGAGTGTCTCTACTAATTGATTGGTATTTAGTAACATGAAACCTACAAGCAAGATGAGATAAACTTCCAAATTTCAGGGCTTCATTTAAGTATATGGTTATCAAACTGAAAAATAACACCCTAGTTTGAAGTATGCTGGAAGCATTTATCTTACAAACACTTAAAGAAAATTAAGTGTTAATTATATTTTAAGGTGTTGTCCTTTTACATTTCAGTTTCCTGAGGAGGTTATTTGAAGAGTTTCTCCGGAAATTTTAGCTAAGCCTTTAGCAACCAGCCACTCTGGCTACAGCAGGTTAAAAAAAAAAAAAGATATACTGTAGTCTGTAACTAGAGACCATGCCTGTCTTGTTTAGCATTTCAAAACAAAAACCATAAACAAACATCTCAGATTCAAAACAGAAAGGAATTTCTGGCAGGGCAGAAGGAAACCTGAGCCCGTGAAGTCCTGGTCTACCAGAGGTAACTTATTTAGCTTCTTATCCAAAGCCACGAGCAAAACAGTTCACAGCTGTGATAAAGCAAAAAGGCATGTCAGTATAGGAGACTTGTGATACCTCTTTTTTAAGACTCCAGAAGACCTGCCAGAATGAGGCAAAGCCACCTTGAGGAAGTTTGACCTGACCCAGACTTACAGTGTTGAGAGAACGTACGTACAAAACCACGTCAGCCCTGGGCAGAGCGAGGAGTCACCCACCATCCATACAGGGGGTGTGGGCCTCACAGAGGGCGCGAGGGACATTCCATCATCTTGTCAAAGACAAAGCTTGAAAACCTTCCTATTGTTTTGCACTTTCCATAGTTTGGAGCTTTGCTTTAGGAAAAAAACAACAACAACTGTAAATGACATTTACATTCTGAGTGAGGAAAAGAGATAGATTGTAGACAGTTTTATCTCTGAAAGCCAAAGTAGAGGGATTATTGAATGGTTAGAGACTGGGTGTGCTGTTTCTTTTTCAGAACCATGGAGTTGTCATATTGCAGACAAATTTTAGGAACGTTTATTACCACTACCTATGACAACATGAAGGGTCAAATAAATTCTGTCTTTTAATCAAAAGAATAAATGGATTTGTGTATATCCTAGCTTGTTGCAGGAAGCATTTTAGGCTGCTCAGAAAGGTGAATATCACAAAAATTCTTCTACATGAGGATGGCTTGATAAAGGAAAAACAATAGCCATGGCTTCCAGGTCCCCCCTCATCCCTTAGGGACTGGAATGAAACCTCCTCAATTTTCTTTGCCTTGACTTTGCCTTACTGTGTCAAAAGGGCATTAAATAGTTACCTACCAGAAGGTAGGGGAACCAAACCAGATCTCGTAAGGCCCTTCTGGTCATGAGATCTATGTTTCTATTACAAAAGAGTGCTGGGCAAGAGACAAATATTACCTTGTGTTTGCAGAGCTAGAGAAGGAGAGGGTGGTGAGTGTCTTCTGGATCCTTTGCCAAATGCTGTTGACAGAAGAGCTTGGAACAGGTCAAGAGTTCTCCCATAGTTACCTTCAGTGGAGGGGGTGGGGACAGCAAAACATCGTTTTCTGTCGGGAAGTTAGTGACATCTTTTAAGTGCTGGCAATCTTTAAGCTTTATTAACTGGCCTAACCTGGATTCAAGGTAAAATGTATGCCTCTTTTATGTCGGTGCTGGCCCGCTGCTTTTGCTCTCTCTCCATTTTCTCATTTACTTTATTAATTATTACGGCTCTGAGGTAGGTGGGTGACAGATAAGGAAAGGGAGAAGCTTGAGCAAAGACAGGCCAAAACTTGCCGAAATTCACATGCTCCTTTCTGCCTCTGACACTAGGAGGGTTGAGTAATTGCTGTTCCTCCTAATACTGCAGGCAGCAGCCAAATTCTCAGCATTCTTTTACCTTTGCTGCTGTTTTCACTTGCCAGGGAGTCTCCTGCAGGAGCAGACTGAATTTAAAGAAACATAACAGGAACAGTGCATGAAAGCAGAGGCATTGGCCCAATGGGACACCTGGGTGCCTCGTATTGGGAGAATGAGATGATGAGTCTCTGCAGAAGGACCTGCTGCCAGCCTGGCCAGCTCCCCTACCCTCCCTGCCTCACACCCTCCCGGCATTACCAAGCCAGCGAGGCTCTTTGGATTGCCTGTGAGACCGCAGATCTTCACTGTGTTTCAAGTTCAGGCCAAGAGTGAAGCTTAGAAAGTGGTCTCTTGGAGTCTAGAAAGTTCACCCTTCCTGTGCACGTTGCCCAGTGGCAGGGCATTGAGCGAAGTGGGGTGCTGCGGACCTGTGGCTCTGGAATTTGATGTAATACGGGTTATTCTAAAGAATGTGACGCTCAGCACAGCCCACAGCGCACACCAGCAATCAAATTGCTTTGCCTTGTGGATATTACATTTTTGCCAAGAGCAGCCTTCCAGAATGAGGTGCTAGTTAATTCCAGTTGGGCATTTATTCGCTAACAAGTCTGCTGAATGCTAAATACTCCATTTGGGAGTGTGTGACATGAGAAAACTCAGCAGCTAATTATTATGTAGATCTCTTCCATGATTCTTGCTTGCAGTTCAATTACCTAAGCTGTCGGCCCCTAGAAACGTGAATTTCTTGGTTTTCTGTAATATTTTACATTTTGCTCTCTAAGATTTCTTTTTTGATTGTTTTTGCTCCAATTTGGAAAACTGCTATAAGTTTACTAATGGGGTGGGCATTTCATGTTGTTTAATAGAAAACACTTCTAGTGGAGTCCTGTGGCCACTCTCTTCTTTTCTTTTCTAAGATAATATCAAAAGTTATATCCCGTTCCGGACCTTATCCTCTCTCTTCCTGGGTAGATTTCTGGACAGCTAATAGGAGTGGCGACTGAAATAACCATTGAAGGGATGGGTGTTCATTTACTAACCGGAGCTTTTGCCTAAATAGATTTACTTTACTTTCTTTTGGTATATCAATAGGTCTTTATTTGGTTTTCTTCCTGCTTGGTTGGTGCATATTAGCTTGAGAACTTAAGCTGTGGGGGCATTAATGAGAGTCTGCCTGCCTGGAGCCAAACACTTCTCTCTTGGAAGCAGCAGTGGGTGCCGTGTGTGTTCGCTGCCTTCAGAGTCAGTGCTAGAAGGTCCATTGGGTACCTCCCGTGCCCACGTCTTTGCCTGTGGTTTGGTGCTCCTTTCCTGGGGACTCCCTGCCACGACCCAGTACGGGCTGGGGCACAGGTGCCCTGTGAGCCATTGGAAAGGCTTGCTTTTATAGCAGTCTTTTCATGTACCTCTACATTCTCCCCAGCACAGCTGCACGCAGTTCTCCAGCTGTCGGTAACCCAGATGTTAAGCGTTGGCATCAAGCGTCAAATCCTCTTTGAGGACCCCTTGCAAAAATGGTGTCTGCGCTAACAGGCAAGCAGAAGGGTTCTGTAGAAATGCTTGGAGGGGAGTGTTTGCCCGTATATAAAATCCATTTGACACTGTGGGATATGACACTCTGGATCAGAAAGTGCTAAGACTTCATAAAACAAGGATCTCTGCAAGGTGTGGTAGACTTGCTGGCCTACAAAGATGTGCCCAGGGTGGTAAAATATACCTGTAGCATCAGCAGGTAGGCCCCTGGTATAGCTACTGTGTAAGTGATAGAAAGCTGTGCTCATTCCTTCTTTCAAGATGTAGATAGTTTGTGCCTTTGGACCTAGAGTTCATGCACGCCTACATGCATGTGTTCCGTCGCTGCTGAGGGCTCAGCACAAAGAATACTTTGCACTGTATTATGGATGTGCCGAAAAACAAATTAAGTGTACTCTTTACTCTGTATATCAGCAAACTGAAAATGACTTAAAGTGCTCTGGCTTTTAAACTCTCTTGTTAACTGGGAGATCTGTATGTAGGCAAGTAGAGTTCAGTAAAATTACTAACTTCATGTTTTTGGTGATTGGGACAAAAGTTTGATTATCCTGAAGGCAGCATGGGATGATTTTTATAGTAGGTTATCACTAAATGTAGTTTTTGGCCTTGTAGAGGAATTTCAGATGTGATAACAAAAAGGAAAAGGAGAAATTTCGGGTGAGAAATGGAATACCTCTGTAGGAGATAAGCAAAATAAAAGAAGCAAAACAAAAAACAACATGTCTTTTGTTGTTGATGTTATTGAAAGGTGATTAAATGATTTTCAAAGACTATGTTGGGAAAAGGTGAGCCCTCAGCAACCATGTTTATTGGCTGTTTATTCAGGAAATTGTATTCAGTGCTCTGGAAGGAAAAAGGAAAAAGACTCGCTGCCAACAGAGTTCTGGAAAACTTCAGGGAGATAAAGTACTTACATGCTTTAATAGCATTAAGCATGTCTAAAAAGAAATAATATAATTACATCTACATTTGGCACTGAACATAGTCCATGTATTATATTTTTTAAATTGTGTGTGAATATGTATGCGTATGCCCTTGCATCGGAAATACTCGGGCAATACCGTTTCTGGAGGGAATGGAAAAGTGGAAGGTATCGGGAGCTACACACACAGAGAAAACGGGGATGACCTCCAGTAAAGAGGAAGAGTGGACTTTTCTTTAGCAGGGAGTTATTTCATATGCATAATGATTCCAACTTTACTTTCTTAAAAAATTATCCTAGTTTCATATGTATTTCACTGCCCTTAGTGCCTCAGTCATTTGCATGTTGTTACAAAAAGCCCCACAGGTGAGGGGAGCTTAGAGTCCTAAATTCAGCACCCGACTGTTCTCCCGAGGTTTCGGCTTTCCAACTTCATTTCAAGTGTGTCTTCAACAGAGACCCCTTTGAGAACTCCGAAAATCAGGAGGTACGTTGGACACACACTGTAATATCTGTTGCAGCCAAAGATGTGGGGGCAGAGCCCGCAATTGGAAAATAGGTGTGGTGTTGGCTTTCAAAAGTCCAGAGTTATCTTGACATCCTTCTAAATGTGCTCTCCTCCGTCAACCCTTCCCGTTTTCTGCTGGTTCCTTTGTGAAGCCTTCCTGCCCTGCCCAGGAAAAAATGCCCCCCCCCACCCCCCAGTGCCCACAAATAGCACTTTCTCCTTCCCCTGCTGTAACACTTTTCACACTGTGTAGAGTTCGCATTTCTGAACGCCGGCCTCCCTGTGATCCACTCCAGTGCCAGGATTGTGTGTTATTCTAGCGCTTGGCACACAGGAAGATCTCAACGAGCATTTGTTGACTAAATCTAGACTCAAGGTCATCCAAGATGTTACACAAAAACTTTTCCATCTGCACCGTGGGGTTTGCACTGTGGAGACGGAAACAAACGACGGTACCAGTGGAGAGAGTCCCAGTGAAAAGTCACGTTGCTGCAGAAGGAAGCTGGAAACCCGTTAACCAGGCCCCGTCCTCTTCCTCTCCCCTGCCCAAAATTCTCCTTAGAATTTAGTTTTCCAATTTTACCGTGATGGGTTCGTTTCAGCTGTGTTTATTTTGGCAACTATTTAAAGGTATTTTATTTTTACTCGTGAAGCCTTTCCTTGCCAGTTTGTCATAAAGGTGTCATCTTTCATTCACCAGCCCTTCATCAGCTGTAAGAATTTGCCTCGTGGGTGGCGGCTTATAACCTTCTTACCACCAGGGGTCTGGTGCACTGACCGGCTGAGATACAGTGGTGATCAGCTGCTTGTAAACAACTGATAAACAATTATGAATTACTTTATAGATGCCCTTCAGGTGGCCATTGACTAATTGATTGTAATAAAAGAGACTTTTATATTTTCAGGAAATCCAGGATTTGGGTCTTAAACATGTACGTTGACTGATCAGGAGGGAGTGTAATTTAACGAACATGGATTGAAGTTTTCGTGCCAGGCCAGTGCATGCAGCGGCTTATTTACTGCTCCAGGTGATCTCCACATGTCCTGTGGAATTTCTCTGGGGAAGGAAATCCTGAACCCCCAGCAGAAGGCTGGAAGCCTGTGACTGTGAATAATAAAAGTGCCTCACAATGGTTTGAACAGGAAGTCCACAGGAATGCAGTATAAGGAATTTAAAAAGCAAAATCCCATTTGGATTTACTCCAAACCCTATGACTTCAGGGACTGAGGAATTCTTGATGACTCACGGACGGAGCCTCAACTTGCTGTTTAGCAGCGCGGGGTTGTTCCTCCTTTCGTGCCAGTCACGAACTCTTAGTCTGTTTGCTTACTTTCTAAAGGCCTTCAGGTGGTTTACCAATTAAGACAGCAAGACATTAGACACTTAAGGGTACAACAGCAAATGACAACCTTTGGGTGGTACATTTGGCACTAAGCCAAATGACCTGTGTAGCTTGGTTGGGTGTTGTCCCACAAAGCGAAAGGTTGTTGGTTCAATTCCCAGTCAGGCATCAGTGTTTCTCCCACTCTCTTTCTCCCTCTGTTGCCCTCTCCCTAAAATAATAAATACAGTCTTTCAAAAGAAGAAGAAGGAGAAAGGTTTGGCTATGATGAAATAGACAGGGTCATAGACACGTAGACACAGGTATGAGCTCAGGCACCTATACCCTTTTATCACTGGCGAGTGTGCCCACAGGGCCCTGTTTTCTTGGGGCAACTTTAGTTTTGATGTCTGCTGAAAGCAGCTTCATCTTCTCCACATTTAAGATGCTCATCTCCCACTTGATGATAGTTCATAATGTTGTTGTCTTGGTTGGTGTCTCTGTAGTCACCTACTTTAGAACCTTTTATCAATTGCAACTGTCGTTAATGAAAGTGTCAGGAAGGGGGGAGAAGGGCCAAGAGTTCTCTTTCTTTATAATGCCATGAAACATGAGGATTCTAAGCAAGGTAGTTTTTTGAAGGGTCCACTATTGATTGTCTTGTGACTCTAAAACTTTCATGTGCCTTCATTAGTGTTGAAAATTTGAAAGCCAGCACCCAGACCTGGGAGCAAGACTGTTCCACTTGATGGTGGATACTGCCCAAGTCAGAACTATGTGTATCTTAGAACCTGTGATTCTCAGTTAATTTAAGGTGGTAGTCGAAGGACCCAGAGCTCTTCTTGCTGCTGGACTAAAGCACAGCTACCCTCAGTCTTCAATAGAATAAATGAATGGAGGCAGAGCACTGGGAAGCACACTGGAGGGAGGGAGTGGCCCTCAGGTTGAAGGTCAAAGTAAATAGTGCTGGTAACTGAAAAGTAGACTTCCTGGCAGGCGAGAACTGGAGGAGTGGGTGCGAAGTGCAATCACCAAGAACCATTTTAGCTGGAGAGATTGCTGTGTGTCCCCGAGTCCCCAAAAGAAACCTCTCAGAGCTATTTGGGGGAAATTGGTTTCTGGAATTGGCCTTTGACTAGCCTGTCATGCCTACATCTGGACCCGGAGGCAGTGTGTGGGGAGGAAAGGTCACCTTTGTGCTAGAGGAAGCAAGCAGAGGGGGCTCTCAGAGGGGTGGAAATGAAGCCGCCTGCGACCTAGGGAAAGCTTTGCAGGGGAGCCAGCGGACTGGCAGAATGCAGGGGGAAGGCGTCCCCGAGTCTGTGTGTGATTTAGAGTGAATGGACGTCTGTCTTTCATTACAGTGGAACACTGCATCGTTACAGCGGACAGCTGCGCACACTTTGCAAATCACGTGGTGTGTGCAGATGTACACATCCATATATGCAACATGCACACACGTAAAAAATACCCTCAGGGTCCACGTTCCTGTCCTGACAGCCTCCTTCTGTCCATTCTTCCTTGGTGATAAGACGGCATTTTCTTCTCATTGAAGCCGTTAGGTCCTGCGAATGCCAACGAAAATAAAAGATTTCTGTCTCTGGCCATCATTAACTTATTTGTATGAAGAAGTATAGGTAGATTCTCTCGTATGCGTCTTGCATTGAAGCTGTGGGCATCTTCCTCCTGTGTCTTCTCTTCTGTAATTACATCAGGTTCATGGTTGCGGGTGTTCTGCCCATGCCTTGCGTCGAGAAAGGTGGCCCATCAAAAGTAGAGAAATTCTTTAGAACTTTTCAGACTCAGAGATTTCTGGAGCTCGGTTGCAGGTGGGAAAGGGCCCTGCCTTGTACAAAGAGACCCACCCAGAGCCCCTTAACAGTCCCTCAGAAAGGCGTTACCTCATTTCCCTCTCTGAGGTTTTATTTCTTGAACATTTTATTTCCCATAAGTAGCTATGTATGTCCTGGGAAATTTTTAGGTCCTCTACCTAAAATTAAAAAAAAATTGTAAAGAAAACTGTTGTAAAGACGAGAACTCTACTAGACAGTTTGGGACATAGAGAAACAGTGATCCGGATGCTCGTGTTCCAGTCACAACTGGCTTTGTGTTTTCATATTACGTACATACTCTGCCGAGTCTTCCTCTCTCCACATACTTTACCACACATCTTGTGTCTTGCTTTTTTGCCCTTAAAATGATACCCAATGCATCTTTCTTTGTGACTATATAGCCTTCATTATTATAACTTAAACTTCAGTCCAGCAGCAAGAAGAGCTCTGATTAGTGCAGGTGTAGTGACTGCACATTTCAACTTTATTTTCTTTCCCCCTTTCCTTTTGGGACTATATGAAAGGCAAGAAGCGGGGAGGGGGTTATTCCAGGTGAATTCAAGAGAAAAATCTGTGTTGTGTACTTTGTTTTTGTGAGCGCCTCGGCGCTGGAAGCCAAGGACCACTGTGGTCTCCCTCCCCTCACTGAGGATCCGACCTCTCTCCACCAGTGTGTCTGGCCCTTGTGTCTAGGGCTGGGGCGTGAGGATGGTGGCCCTTCATTGTTTCATCTGGTCTCTTTGCTGCCACCAAGACTGTTTTGACTCTAAGGACATTGAACTTTTTTTTTTTTTTTAACCTTTTCCTCTGTTAAGTCACGAGCAGTAGACTTTGGGCAAATAGCCAGCCCTCTGGGGTAGGCACATTTTAATTCTGTTGCTTTTTTTTTAATAGTTCATTATTGGAGTACAAATGTTTATTTAGTATGAAAAATGGATATAATTAACTGTATCCTAACTAGGGACTGGCTATTAACTTCAAGATTAATTTTCAACCTTTATGCTTTGCATGCATGTGGCATATGCTCTTATTACCAAGGATTTTATCTGAGGATTTAAAATAGTTTTCCACTTCTACTGTTTTATAAATGAAAACCAGAGGCCTCGAAGTTATCCAGCCAGTTATACATAAAATTTGGAAAAACTTGGATCATTTTCAGGGTTAAGTTTGTTGAAATTCTATGAGGAAAAAGAAAAAAAGACATTTTTTCCTTGTATTTTTATTGGCTGATATATTAATAAGTAGTTTTACAACTCAGATACTGCCTCCATGTTCAGAAGGTTTATATAGCATCCATTGTAATATTTCAGATTCATTTCTCTAATCTTTATTTACAAATAAAAATTCTCACTCAAGACCAATTATGCCAACAGTAAGCAAAAGGAAATCACCAGGCTTCAGATATACTTTATATAAATTTGAAGCACTCTTTGGTTTATGAAAAAGAAGGCAATTTTGATGACCTCTTCAATACTCAATTACTGTCTCTGAATTATATGTTTTTGAAAGCGTATAAATCATGAGTGACACCTACCAGTTAAGATATTCAATTGAGGACACACTGGCCCTTTCCCGGCTGCTCGTGTGCTGGAGGCGGGGCCCGTCGAGACCCCTTCAGCAGCAGCATGTAGCAAAGTGACTGTGTGTGCACAACTGGACTGTAACAAGCACTTTCTGGACCAACATATTGATGTAAAATAAAGAAGCAGACTTTGAACTGAAAAATTCGAAGGTGAAATCACCTCAAATTTAATAGTTTAACCATGGATGTTTGTGGAATTTTAGTTACATCATGGGACATTAACATAATTAAACAAATGTGTAATGTTTCTGGAAAAGCACAATGTTAAATAGATATTTGTATTCAATAATACCAAGCAAATCGTTGGCACCCGCTGCCACCACCAAAATATGTGAGCTGCAATTGTGTGTCTGCCGACCACTCTGGGGGGGGGGGGGGGGGCGGAGTTTGTGGAGTGGGAGGGAGCCTGGGACGCTCCTAAGCTTTGGCCCAGCGTTTGGCTTATTGCTCTTGTTGTAACCATTCATAAAACTTTGTTTAAAGGTGGGAATCGATACCTTGTCTCCAACACTAAACAGTTAATCATTAATCAGTTGATCTATATTATCAGCCAAAATGGCTGGTGGTTTCTCTTCAAAAGCTTCTTAGCAATGTGGTTCTAAGTGTTTCAATCAATGGACACTGAATTCAGTTGATGTGCATGTTCCTGAGAGTAAAACCTCTGGGTCTGGGGCTGCGTTCCCGCCGGTGAGGGCTGATGGAGTGTCGCTGGGCCGCATTTCCTTGCTTACAGAGCCTGGAGCTTGGCCAACTTGGATGAGGGGCGGAGGGTTGGGAGGAAAGGTTCGGGTTTGAGAGCCCTGGGTTTATTTCTGGCTGTTGAGATGTGAGACTGTGGGAGAAGGCATAAATATAGTTTCAGGGAGGTCGCACGCTCAGAGGTTCTCGCCAGGGGTAAATGCTGGATGGATTTGTTTATGGATGGATTTGTTTATAGCAGCTTCACGCTTTTACCCCTGGGAGTTGGTGCTTCCAAGGGGCGCCGCTCAGCGTCTGGATCTCATTTGGTGGGTGTCTCCAGGGTCTCCCCAGTGCACCCACCACGGCCCCTTTAGCCCCTTTGGCCCCTTTCTTTCAGAATTTGTAGTCCAATAACTTTCTGGCCTGCCAGGAGAGTTGATTTTAAAGAGAGAGAGAGAAGAGAAGAGAGAACAATGAATGGCTTGGGGAAAGATGCTTTTGTAAATACTGGAAACATATAGCTTTTAGGGCTGGAGTCGTGGGACGTGGGGGTTTGTGGCTCTGTCTGTGCATCACCACCTCCAGGGCACCAAGAGAGCAAGGGCAGCTGCTTCCGACGCCCCAGTCCCAAGTCTTGTCTGTCTGTGGGTTGGTCACTGATTTCCCCTGGACACGGGCTGTACCCCTTTCCCTGCATCCACCCAAGTGGGTTCATGAGGGCCCACATCCAGCCACTGCCCTGGTCAACCCCATCCCTGCACACCGGTGCTGTCTGCTGTTAGCAACTCGGGGACACTTCCCAGGGAGCCCCACCACAGCTCTCTCATCTAGGGGCACTGGCTTGCCTTCACCCCTGGCGCTGGTTGCTCCCAGTGCTGGCCCTGCTCCCCAGCCCCCTAGCTTGCTCCCTGGACCTTCAGCCACCGTAGTCGTGGGGCTTCGTACCCACCTGTGTGGCTAGAACGTGTCGGGACTTCTTGCCCTGCCTGTGTGGCCAGCGCACATTGCTTCCATTTGTCAGGGAGTATTAGGGATGCAGTCTCAAGAAAAACTTCTCAGAGGATATGACTTCCTCAGAAGGAGTGTAGATGATGATAAGTTCCTTAAGGAGAAACAACGTTTTATTTAGGAAACGCAGCGTTGTGCACCAGTGAGAGTTGTGGCTCTGAAGTCTGTTCATAGTCCCACCCAACAGCTTGCCTGGTGCGGTCTCCTGGCCAAGCTCCTTGACCTCTGTGCGCAGTTTCCATCTGTAAAGTGGGAATAACAACAGCATCTGCCTCATCGGGGTGGCTCTAAGGAATATAACTGAGTTGACTCGTTTATGTAAAGTACTTAAACAGTGCCTTGTGCATAGTAAGCACACGGTAAATGTTAGTGGTCGTTGTATCTTTGCTCCTCAACATTGAACACTATGGTTTATACTTAATAGGTCCTCATTAAATGTTTTGTGGAACAAGAGTCATATTCAAAAGGTGGGAAATGATTTTCTCATCTCTTGCCATGTTTGGTTGCCAGAATCTTTGTAGGCACGAGGGCACTCACTCCTTGGCTGAGGGGCAGGGTAGTAAGATGTTCCGTATTCAACATTGGTAACCATGTGCCTACAGTTTGTTCATCAGACTTAACACACCCAGTGTGTCAGAAGTTTGATGCCTGCTGACTGACCCCCAAGGTAACTTTGAAAGGGCAAAACAGCTTAATTGGGTGATTTATTTCTAGTAAGCATTGTTATTGGAACATTTCAAACTCCAGCGTATTTGATGGCCATATTAACCAGAATCTGCCCTTTCTGGATGGGTAGATCAAGTCTTTCTAACTTCTACTTTCTAACTTGTGTTTGCTTTTAAGGTGGGAGATGAGTAGAAAGATGCTTTTTAATTTACGTGTATTCTTGCCCACTCAGTGCCTAGCATTGGGTCATGCAAGTAGTAGTTGCTCAGTAAATAATGCTTTTAAGTTAATGAGTAAAAAAACAGGACTCCCCCTCCCCCCGCCCTGCATTATATTACATTGACGGCTGGAAGGTGCTTAGGAGGAAGTTTTTGTTCGTGACTGTCCCCCAGGCAGATTGTTTCTCCCTTGCTGTGGGGCACTGAGTGTGAGGGCTGCTCTCAGAGTTGTCATTGCCCATCTACCGTGAGAGGAACACATGGTCCTCAGACTGCCCAGATGAGGTGGCGGGGAAGGGGTGCCGTGATTCACCTTTGTTGAGCTGTCTGGACCGCACTCAGGAGGGGGACCACAGCTCTGTCAGAGGGAGGTGAGCCGTTGTTGTTGTTGTTGTTTTTTAAGGAAGTTTAAAAATTTTATGCTGATCATAGTTTGTGTGACAAGGACTGAAGAATGGATATCCTTCTGCTGTTTTGATAGGGACTCTGTCTCTCAGGACATGAGTTTTTGACCTAGTTCCTGGAGATTACAGTTTGGAAAAGATGGTTTTTACAAAAGTGACAAGCGCATGAATCCGAAGTCCCTTGTATGTGCTGCTTTTCATTCTAAAAAATACTCACTGATTCAAAAAACGAGCTATGTGACAGAATCACAACAGCACTAACCATCCTTTTTCTGTGGAGGAGTCCAAGAGCTTGAAACAGACACACACACATACTTTCTCATTCAAACACAAGTTACCCTGGCATTTTAAATGCCATGTCTGTTGCCATTTTAATAACTTTTTCCCTTTTTTTTTTAAAGATCTCAATGATGTAGCCTACAATGAAATAAATAAATAAATAATCTGATTTCAGTGCAAATAAGTGCAGTATGGTTCTTGTGTAGCAAGATGATTTCACAGGAGGTTTGAAGGATTCCTCGTTTTGTAGAAAGAACAGAGAAAAACAGTCGCCATCCATCTTCCTTACATCTCTCTCACCCCAATGGAAGCGGCCCATTGAAAACTCAATCTTTGTCAAGGAGCTGTTGCAGGGCACACTTCAGGGGCATCTGACGGCTTCTGCTGGAGCGCCACCCTGGGCTCCCAGGCAGGAGTCCACAGGCTGGACGCAGCAGTCTGAGACAGCCCCCGGGAGCAGCCCGGGGCAGTGGTGTGCAGGTCCCACTCCACAGGACCCTGAGCCACTTTCTTATGAAAGGTGATATGGACTGGGGCGGCGGGGGAAGTCCCCGTCCTGGTTAGTTCCAGATGATTTGCCACACAGAAAGCACATGCCCTCACTAGTGTTTGGGTCTTAGTAAATAAAAGGAAGTGTTTTTGTGTTGAATCCTGGCTTGACACGAAAGTGGTGAAAATTGATCAGAGTCTTTGTTTTGTTTCGTTTTGTTTTCAGTAAAAGCAATTGCTTCAAATGAGCTGACGCCACATCAGGGTACCTTTTTGTGGGGTCATTTTTATCATCTCATCCACAGACTTTACTCATGGGGTTTTAGTGAAAGCAGTGGTTGGCTTTAAAAAAGGAAAAAGACATTTAGTGGGTTTTGACCACTCTGGGTGTTTTCTCCACAGCATCGTGTGGATGCAGAACCCGGCCAGCACGCTTTGTGTGACTTTGTCTGACATGTGAATGGCAGCCCTGAGTGGCTTCGTCGTCCTTTATTCCTGCTCCCCAGTCTCCCTGGCACCATCTCTCTTTTCCTTTCCTCCCATGTTCTGTTCCCATCAATCAGGTAGCTGATGGGCAGGCTGACTCCTGTCCCAAGGCGGCCTGGTGCCAGCCCAGCCAGGCTCTCCCACTCCCCCATCCTCCCGGGGAGGACAGTCACCTTGAATATCTGGGGAAGGGGAGGGAGGGGCGCCGGGCAGCGGGGCGGGAGGCAGAGGGTGCCGCGCCCAGACTGAAGTCAGCTTTCTCACCTGTTCACACAGTGACCAGCTTGGGCTCCAGGTCCTCATTCCTCCCATTTCTGGCTCCAATGGAGTGGAACTTCCCTAAGCACCTCCCCTGGGTCCCCGTGGGGCCTGAGTTGTCAAGCCCCATCATGTTGTCGCCCTTGTGTCCAGAGGGCAATCTTGATGGAATGTACTTTCTGGAGCCTGATTTTATGAGCCTTGGGCCCTTACAAGCAGGAGTTGGTGAGAGGCCCGTGAGAGACCCGGGCTTGAGGGCTGGGGCCCAGACTCTGCAGAGCTAAAGCCCGAGGGACGCGGAGATCACCAGAGAGACAAGACAGTGCGTCGGAGGCGAGGCGGTGGAATCCACTGTTGCAAGGGGAGAATTTGGTTTGGGAGGTGAAGGAAGTTTGGTGGCCTTCTGAGGCAAAGTGGCATTCTGTTCCAGCCAAAAATACATCAGACCTTGGAACTGGGTGAGGTCAGAGAACTGTTGCTATACCCGGCATCAGAGAACCGTGGACTTGAAAGGGCCCGCAGACCAGTACCTCTAGGCCAGCCCCTCACTTTATTGGTTGTGGAACCAAGGCCCGCAGCACTGTGTCGTGTCTCTCAGGCTTTTTATGGTTTCTGCTGTGTGTGCAGTGATGGGTGGCCTCTTTCCGAGCCCAGAGTGGGTCAGGGACTTTCTCTTGCCCACCCTGGAGGGAGCCCTTGGGCCCCTTTGCCCTCCCCACCCCGTGACCTTGTTTCCAGAGCAGTGGGCATAAGCCAGCTGAATGAACTGGCCTCCGCTAAACTTTTCCCTCCCTACCTCCCAGCCTGCCTCCTTGCCCCACCTCACCCCCCACGCAGGAATCCGGAGCGCTCTCCATGGGGGGTGTGAAGCCACAGGAATGTGGCACTCTGACCCCTGGCAGTTGAGTGTCCTGGATGGACCTGGCCTGGGAAACAGGAAGGACTCAAGGGAGGGGGGAAGAGTGCCCCATGGCCTCCGGGTGGGATGGAGGGAAAGGAAGTGCCAGGCAGGACAGTGTGACCTCCTGTCAGCCAATGCCACGGGAGGCCAGGTGGGGAAGTGGTGGGTGCCTCTGGCAGAGCAGGGGATTTTAGAAGGAAGGGAGGAGCAGACCAGAATGCAGGAGAAACTGTTGTAGGGGATAGTGAAGGCGAAGGTGGAACGAGGGATGTCCAGCCACTGTGCAGAGGACACACACTTGTCCCTTTAGAAACTGGGCATGTTAAAAGGTGGGAAAGACCCTCCTAAGGAATCTTCCACCCCAGTTTGAGACCCCACTGTGTTTAAACATGCTAACCCTTGGCAAGACACAGTCACCCGAGACAGGGTTAGTCAAGGAGGTGGCTGCCCATTAAGGCTGCCCAGTGGACACTTGCCTGTCACTTTCTGCTTCTGTCAGTGATGGGACCCCTGGACCGTGCTCAGTCAGGTCAGGGACCTCCCTCAGAGAGGTTTTCCAAAGCTGTGAGGTCAAGCTTCAGGGGGATGTTGTCCCACCAGCTCCTTGCCCCTCTGCGGGAAAAGGGAACCTTATGTCCTCAACTTCCTCCCAGCTAAAGCCTGCGGCAGAACCAGGGTGCAGAGCGAAGGCTTGAACCCTCCTCACACAAACTCGTGTGGAACCAGCCACGAGCCAGCTGTGCTGTGGCCAAACTACACATGAGGTTTGCCAGGAGGGCAAGCCAGCTTTTCATGGGGGATGTTTAAAATTACATTTTGTGCTCACTGGGAAGGAATAGAAACTAGTCGGCAGAGTGTTTCCGAAACACCTGTTGAAGAGGAGTGATACCCTAACTGCCACCCTACCTGAAGGGATTGGGTTCCCTGTGCAGCGGGAATCTCTCCATGCTGAGTCAGTTCACTCTTCCCATGCCCAGGTTGTCGTGAAGGATTATTAGGTGTCATGCCACATCCTCCCTGAACAGAGGGTGCTAATCGCCCTTCCTTCTTTCTCGCATAACATTTTACAGAGCCCTAGGAATAGAGGACCTGGTATTAAGCAGAAATGTCTTCGTTACTAGACTCATTCACTGGCCCTGCAAACCTGGGTATAGGGCACACTTTCCTCCCCTTAACTGACACCAAAGCCACCAGAGGTTTGTTCCCTGCAGTCAGTGTAGCAGGGAAGCAGGCCCGTGTCTCACTGTTCAAGGTGTTTGTCTTATGGTCTGCCCTGAGACTGGACTGCACTTCTATAAATTTGGATGTTTAAAACAACTGAATTATTAAAGAACACATTTAGTGCCTGCGTGTAAGTTTAAAGCTACGCATTTCTCTATAGCCTAATCCTTTGAAAATTGGTGATTCTTATTGTTGGTTAAATAGGATATGGATTTGATTAGAGGATCCTTCGGGCATTGTCTACACTTGATACTTGCTTTTGTATCCTAAAAACCATTAGTTCCTGAAACATACTGAATCTAATAGACAATTTTTAACCTTTCAGGTAGGAGTTAAGGTGGATCTCTTTCCACAGATTGTAAGTTTCACTACTTGAACAGTTTTCCGGTGACTTCTTTTACACTCTAAAGACTACATAGAATAATATTGCAGAATCCTAACTTAGAAAATCCACCTACCTAATTGCATATGGGAACACATACTACTCTAGCATGTGGAAAAGGAGTGGGTGTCTCGTGTGGGTCTTATTTGTGTTTCCTTTTGGATGCGAATAGTTATTCCCTGTATATGCATGCATGCATTCTAATTTGAAATATAGACATATATCAATTTTAACTTTGACACTGAATTGTTTTAAAATACCCAAAGGTACCTACTTCCTACATCTCCAGAGACATGAATTACTATACAGTTTATTCTTTTGCACATCAAATATTCCAGAAAGATATTAACTGTAAATGCATAAGCATTGAAACAGTTAAGCAAGCCTGACTCTTAGACACTCACAGAATATCTTTAAAGCTTCTGCTTTTCTTTTCACATGTTATTATTAATCGACGATGTTATCTCACAGAGAGGTCACCTACTCTACCTCACCATTTATTTTTTTCCATTTAGTCAGTGGGGATCGGGGTCTGCCGTGTGCCACTACTGGGCTCAGCCTGGAGTGGCTAAAGAAACAAGGAAGTCACTGTTTCTGCCCCAAAGAAGCTCAGAATTCAGCTGCTGACAAATAGCACAGTGCGTTCGAATGAGTGAAATGTCGTGTGGGGCAGAAAAGCAATAAATAGATGTCTTTGAGGAGAAGACGTTTGAGCTGAGCATGGCGAGGTGGTGGCAGATTTCCAGGTGAAAAGGGAACCAAAGATCCTTCCTCTGAGGAGGAAGTGGGATCAGCAAAGTCCTGTCAAAGTGGAAACGCACACTATGTACTCAGGGACTTGACGGAGTCAGTATTTATGGAGGACCTACTGTGTTCAAAGCCCTGTTCCAGGTGCAGAAGATGTAGCGATGAACAACAGAGATGCAAATCCCTACTAGCCTGCAGGGACCAGTGGTGCTGGGTTTGCATTTTAAAATAGAGTGGTCGTGGGAAGTCTTGCTGAGAAGTTGACATTGATCAAACATCTGAAGGAGTGAGGGAGTCAATGGGTCACATACCTGGGGGAGGGTGTTCCAGGTGGAGGGACCACTATGGACAAGACCCTGAGGCTGCATGGCCTAGAAAGGAAGAGCTGTTGGCTGTGCAGTGGGCGTTACAGGGAAGGTGAGCTGGGCCACCCCATTTGTCAGTTGAGGAGTTGGACTTGACCTTTGAGGCAGGCGGGAGCCATTAAAGACCTTTAGATGTTGATAGTGTTAGCATGGTCATCACTGAGACCCCCCAGACTGAGTGCTCAGTGAATCAGAGCTGTGTGTCTGTTAGGTGTGGAGGTTCCATTACTGCTCAGAGGAAAGTCCAGAGTTGTGAGGAATGTGCAAATGTATGTATCAGACGTGTTCTTTAGATTTCTTAGTCTTCCTGTGGGCTTGTTACCTTTACTGCGTATGATCTGTTTCACATGAACCTTAAGGATTAAATGATTGCTGTGTAAATCAAGTCCTCCCAGATACTAATATTCATTTGTTGACCTACCCTGATGCAAGAGACCTGCTTTCATTGTCCCCTGATTTACATTGCTCCTAGGCGGAGAGTTCTAGGATGCCTTCCAAGGGCTTGATGCCTGTAAGTGACCGTATCAGACAGGCCCTGCGCAGCGTGCCGTTTCCTGATAGGACACACTTGTCTCTCATTTTCATTTCTAAATTACAATACCACTTCCTACATAAACAAACAGCAGTGTGGATTTTAATGATGTTTTAGGAGGAAAAAATCTGGACGTCTACTGTACATCAAACTTTCACTTATGATGAAACAGGAGGGCAGTAGGAAATGGTAAATTGTGCACACACAAAAAAAACGTTCGTCGAATATTGCTGGCATAGTGTGCTTTGTGCCGGGACCAGGTAGCAGGACCTTCAAGGAGAGTGTGGAATTAAATGAAGTCAGACACAGCGATGCCCATACTTCACGGAAGAGTGTAAAGGTTTGGGTTCTGAGGCCTGGTATTTAAGGATGGCATTTCTTCATAGAACGGGCCTGGAGTTAGTGGTGGGGATCAGCTATAGGGATATAATTGTTGGAATGTAAACTTGATCATTCTTTCGCTGCTTATCATCTTCCACTTGGTTTGCTTCAGAGAATTTAGATACATTATTAAGGTAAAGTTCACAGCGTGGTCAAGTTGGTTTGTAAAAACATTTCTTACAAAACAACAGCTAACCGATTTCACAAAATTATCATCCGGAAAAGATCCCTTAAATCTACTTACAGAGAAGTTTACATTTTAAAACACCATTATCTGCACCTCAGGAGTATTGCTGTATACTGTATATGAAGGCATTGCTGCCCTAACAAAGAAACCCGTGTCCTGGATGATAGACTAGCTGAGACTGTATTTATATTGTTGGATTTAGTGTTCTGTTGTTTCCTATGCGACTCCACTTGCTTGGCTCAGCAGGTGGCAGAGAGAGCCCTCTGCCTGCCCCTGTGGTAATGACCGTCGGCAGTGAGCTCCTGGGCCATTTTCACCCCCCATGGGCTTCACCGCAGTGAGATGGGGAAAGAGCAGTGCGCCTTCCTCCTGCACCAGTTTTCCTTCCTTCTTTTCCCTGATGCTCGTGTCCTCTGGACTCGCTTCAACTTGAACTTTTGCCCACCCCTTTGATTATATCACTTCCCTGTTTGTTCAGGTCCCCCTGTCCTGTGCTTGATGATAAGTCTCTTTGGAATTCAGACCCGCATTCCTCAGCTTCTCTCCTCAGCCAAACGTGTGCATCCATAGAAAGCGCCTAGCGTAATTTCTGGCACATAAAAACGTGGCTCACTAAATGTGAACTGTTACCAGAAGATTTATCTTGGTGGGGGGGGGGGGGGTGTGCCTCATTATCCGTGCTAACTGTTCAGCTGGTATAATGAAAAATTTACATCCTTCAAATGCTTATTTTCAGAGCACCACATTTATTTTGTTGTTCTTATTTGAAATGTTGGTCACGTTTATGCTTCTCACTGTAGTGGCTTACACTTTTGGATGAATGCAATCTAGAAAAAAAGGCGTTCTCGTATCTGGCCTTGTGTTTTGCTCCTGGCCATATGACTAGCTGATTTTAGGTTAGAGCATACATTAATGTTATAAGATGGTGCTGAACATAATTCACACCCACAAGTCCCTGTCTGGCAAGACACATTAACTTGTGTCACATTAATTATGCTCATGATATGTGAAAGTAGTAGGAGGGGAGATAACAGAGTTCATTATTTAAGTTATTATTTATCTAATATGGTTGAAGAATATTTATTCAATTATTGGGCATACAATAAATATTTATTGACATGTGGCAGCATCGGTCAATACAATGCTGAGGTTGAAAGGAAACTTGAGTTAGTATTAAAGTGTCACAGGTAGGAAGACTGAAATACAAAGATGCTTCTGTTACTTCTGAATAATTGACTTGCTTTTCCTCACCACCAAACTTACTTTCCAGAAAAGTCGGGCACTTAAAGATTCAGATTCCTTCGGATAAATTCAAGTCCTCTTGTCCTCTAACCCTGTTTCTGTTCATTCCTTCTGCAGAAATTTATTTTGCCAAGCTACTCTTTGCTAAGCCTTATGACAGCCCAATAACAAACGGAAGAGTCGAACTAGATCTTTAGCATCAAGGAAGCCACTTTCTGCTGGCAGAGATTGGAGGAGCCATTCCATTATGCTGCTATAAGTGAAGTAATTTTAATAGACGGTAGAACTCGGGGGGGAAGAGATAAAACTTACATTAGTTCCCATAGGGTGAATGAAAACTGGAGAAAGTATTAAAGGCTGAGTAGGAGTTTTCAAAGCAGGTAATGAGAAGAAGCTTCCTGCTATCAAATAGAAAATTATCCATCTCTTAACAGTTTCCTCTGTTTCAGGATTTGTAGGAACACAAATTCATTTTATTCACGTACTTGCTCCAATTTTGGTTAGAATGGAGGAAAACTACTTAGAGCATTAAATCCTTAGCACTGTGCTTGGTTCTTGATGTGCTGTCGAGAGTCAAATATTTGTTCGAGGAATGAATGATTATAAGAAAGAATGAGTTAATGAATTGACAGCCTATGGTTCACCTCTGGTCCTCCTCCGTTAATTGTATTGCTAAAGTATCTGACAAAAATAACAGCGAAGGAACATTTGCTTATTATTTTACTGTAAATTGATTTAGTAAATTGGATCAGTACTATTTTTTGAAGAGTTCCCCACTTGGACATAATATAAATCAGCGGTCATATTTGTTTGCTATAATTTAGAGGTTTGTATTGGTTGAAGAGTTAGTCTTCAAACTACATTTGAATGCATATTTTAATATTTCCATTGTTTAGATTCAAGTTTTAGCCATTCCAGTGTAGAGAGTCACATATGCCTAACATAGCACTTTGTGGAAAGGTCTGTAAAACAAATTTTTGTAACATGAACCATTTCTGATAACTGTAATTCTGTGTTTCCTGCTTTGCACTGATTACAGCACAAGGAAGAGAGGGAGAGGGAAGCACCAGCCTTTGGAACGTCTGTGCACCTTGAGCTTGAGGCAGAGAGAATGAAAGCTCACTGCATTCGATTCCTCCTTGAGCAGAACCGAATGCCTGGTAACAGCCGGCCAGGAACTGGGGGAGTTAGAGCAACAATTGTACATTACACTGGAGTTTCTCTGCCGGTGTGGAAAGAGATGCCAGTATTAGCTATTTGCATCTAACTGTAGCTACAGGGATATGTGAACAGCTGGAGAATTAATTTGATATATATTCCCAGAAGCCTTTTCTCTGCCAACAGAATTCCATTACTGTGAGCTTTAGAGTGTGTACTGTGAATTTGTTCCTTGCCTTTTAATATTTGCTATAGCATATTTCTGGTGAGTGGATTGCCACATAATGGGGTGTGGCTGTATCTTGGTTTGGAGTAAACTCCATTAACCTAAGCCAGCAATTTCCAACCGGTGCACCACAAGAATTTTTAAAACATGCAATACCTGACTGTTTAGTCAGGGGCACTGACCTCTTTTCCCTTAGATTGCCACCAAAAAAATAAAAATTAAAAAAAATAAAAACCAGCCAAAACAATAGCTGTGAGATGGTGAGAATAAAGCAAAATTATCCCTATTTTTTTGTCATATCAGCAAAACTTTTTTTTGGCATGCTGCTGAATTTTAGTGATTAGTATATGTGTGCCATGGGATAAAAAAGGGGGAAAATCACCGACCTGAGCACAGACAAGGTAGGAAAGGTGAGGCTGTGGGTATACAAGTGCCTTTGACCTTTGGGAAGTCATATTTCAGATGCATACACAGCACTTTGTCCAGCAAGTGCAGTCCTACTGTGTGCTTCGTTCTGTGTTAGTGGGATCTCAGACACCAGCAAGCAGACAGAAGATGTTTTGAAGGACAGAGAGGTGGAACCTAGGACCAGTCAGGCAGGGTGACCACAGCTGGCTGATAGAGCTCCTGGCATAGGAGGGTTTGTCCCCTGGAGCTGAGGCTGCCCAGGTCTGAGATTGGATGTGTTTTCATCTGCGTTCCGAGATGCCTCTTCCTTCACATCCTTTTCCTCCTCACTCTCATTCCTACTCTCAGGACTGAAGCGGTTCTCTTACTAGGCTTTTAAAACCTTTTATGTCAGATATAGGAGGAAGGCATCATCGTGAATGTTGGAAGATACCCCAGAAAGACCAAGCCCAGCATATGACTGAAGAAGGCTATGGGAAGGGCAGGTGTTCTTGCTTCTGCTCCACATGTGCGCTCTTAAAGCAAAAAGATGTTCTGCAAAGTCACTGTGCTGAAAACGAGCTGTTAAGCAAAGTAGGGTTCGGGGCTGGTCATTCAAAACCCATGGAACTCTGTACACAGAGGATAAATATAAATAACAATCCAGATGAGAATGCTGACACAGGTGAGCCAGACCTTGCATCCGCACCTTCCGCCCGGGCAGCCCCTCCTTGGCAGCCTCATCTGCTCCAGAGCTCACACTGCTCCCTTCAGCGCACAAAGCCTTGACATTCACTTTTTTTTTAGTCTTTTCCCTTTTATTGTTGTTGGAGTACAATTGTCTCCATTATCACTCCACCATGCACTCTCCCAAGACCAGTTAATGGTCTTTAATGGAGACCAGTTTCATCTGAAGTACAAATAAGATCCAAGGGTAGTTTCTTCATCAGAATTTTTAAAAACAGAGGAAAATGTCTCTCAGTTTATTTATTTCTACTTGCAGTCGTCTTGGACAGTTTAATGTTGTGAAAAGAAGCCATTTCTTGCATTAAAGGAAGGGATTTACACAGGCTTATCAGCCTTTTCTTAAGGTGATCCCTTATTGCTAGGCTTTTCCTTTAATTATGAGAAAACTTGCTTCTGATCTTCTCATACCATCAACGTGCTGGAAAAAAGGTCATGTCTGAACTAACACCAACTACTGCATTGTTCTGACTCCGTTTTCCTATGTACCATTTACCCATCAGCTGAATCACATTAAAAGAACCTGCGTTCTTACGGTTCAGGGGTAACTGTTCAGGGGAGAGGCGCCAGAGTGCCCTTTGCTGTTTGCATTGGCCCAGGTGCTCCAGCAAGACATGCTCCTGCCCTAGAACAGCAGCTCTCAGAGTGTGGGCCACGGACCCAGGGGACTCCAAGGACACGAGCTCAGAACTATTTCATAGTCACATTACATGTTACTTTTATTCTGTGCGTCAGTGTTTGCACGGGCGGTGCCCAAGCAATGGTGGCAGAAAGGCTGGCATCTTAGTGTGTACAGAAGCCATCGGCACTGCACTCTGCCATTCGACCCTTGCGTTCATCACTGCCGCGTACTTGCAGTCAATCCTGATGACAAGATAGTAAACAGCATAAAAATTAATGTCCCTTAACAGTTCCCTTGATTGAAGCAGTGCAAGTGATTACATTTCAGCCCTCCCTGACACACACACACCTTATGAACGTTCCTGGGACCAGATGGGACACACACAAGATGCACCTGGGCTGCAGCATAGCGTAGCACGGTGGCTGTCTCAGGTTAAAGCACCGCGTTTGCAGACGTCCCCCAGACGTCCAAGTGGAGATTGCAGGTTATCGGTCAGATATCGCCACTTCTTTCCTGCAGTGCTCGTATTGGCACATGTTGGGACTTGCGGATGTTGATCTGTACGTGAAATTACTAGATTTCTCTCACTTTATATTTAGAAAAAATCACATCCTGGTTTGGTATCTTGTGCATTTTACGTAGTTAAAAATACATTTGCAGAGTTATTTCAGTTGTCTTGACCTTTCAGGCTGGGAGAATTCTTATCACATGGAGGGTACCAAGAAGAAACTACTGGCTATAAAGTGAAACAGGACAGCACTCCTGTTTTTAACTCCTTCCGTATCTCCCTGCCCCCACCAGTCCAAGGAGAAGCCAGGAGCTATGTCAGAGAATCAGAACCTTCATCCTTATACTATATAATATGGATTTACTTTGAGGGGGAAAAGATTTTAAAACATCAAATTTCCCAAGTGCTATCAGCAGCACCATTGGGCTCAGATTTGATTTCCGTAATCACACCTGGCCACATTTTTGCTTTCAATCCCTGTTAGTTGGCTGTTAAAGGATTTAAAAGTATAATGTCCTGTAATAGAAAAACATAAGAGCATTTGTCTCAGAAGCATGTCGTATTTGACCCTGTAAAGTGGTGGTTGCCAAGGGAACTCTTTTCCAGGAAGAAAAACAAAGTATTGACTAGGGTGGGGACATAGAATGGGAGGGATCCCTGTCAAAAAGGAAAATAAGAGCATATAAGACAGTTTTGGCTTCAGAGTCCAGTGCCTTCTGACGGGGCATGGTGGCCATGACGTTTCCTGAGGGGACCGGCAGACTTCCCTGAGCATCTTCAGGACAGCCTGTCACTCCTGTGGAGAGGCGTCGGCTGAGAACGAAGCAGGAAACAGTGAGGAGCCCGGGAGAGCATTAAGGGCAGTTGCCCTCTGATCCTGATTCCACAGTCAGGGAAAAGTGCCTTCCTATGGGGAGGCGGAGAGAGCATCTGGCGGTGCAAACAAATTGGCTCGGAGACGGGCTCCTTGGGAGGCCTGCTGCTGCCAGCCAGGTGATAAGGGGTTGGAGTCCTGGAGCCGCGGGGAAGCAGACTGATGATGGGTGATTCCTCGTGAGGACAGGGCCAGGACGCATCCGAGCATTTTTGGCAAATGTGTGCCTCAACGCTTTACTCGTAAGCTTTTTAAAAAAGCTTTTTTACTGGGCAAACATATTCTTTACATTGAAACATTTCCTTGTAATGTTACTTACGGACATATTTTTAAACAGAACGCTTTCTGTTCAGAAAAGCATGGGCAACAGCATTGACCATACCAGTGACAGGAAAAGACAGATGATAGATTGTACATAGATACTGAACACTGTACAAAATCCTGGGGTTAAGGGAGTTCAAATTTGAATAAGACCCGGCTCTGTTTGTGAGAACTCTTTGTCTAGTGGGGAAGTTTGACTGAACACAAAAATCAGTACCATAGGGGCCAAGAGGGCCATGTGGGTGTTTGCGGGAGCTCAGAGGATGGAGCAGTTCATAGTTGGGGAAGACTCCTCAAAGGAGGCATCGTTTGAACTGGGTCTTGAAGGATGAATAGGAGTCACCGGAGAACCAGGAAAAGGGGTGTCTAAGCAGATCATACTCCATGAGCAGAGGCAGCATAGGCACAAGACGCATCATGAAGAACCTTATATTTTTATTCTCACTCTTGCATTCCATAAGAAGTGTGGACTTTTTTTGTTACTGGCAAGAGACGGCCACTGGACTGAGCAGGTTTGTTTTTTGAGGAGGATGATTGTGGTGACAGGCAGTGGGGGTGGTGGGGTGGCGTGGGGACGAGAGAACCGTGCTGGAGTCCGGGTGGAGGGCGTCGGTTCAGGAGAGTTCCAGTTACAATGGAGGGAAGGGATGTTTACTGTAGGAAAAAGTCTGCATCAGGATCCACTCAGTTTGGTTATGTGTTGATTGTACATATTTATAAAATGTAATAAAGATTTTTTAAAAGATTTTTTAATTTTATTTTTAGAGAGGGAAGGGAGGGAGATAGAGAAACATCAATGAGATAGATAGATAGATAAAGAGAGAGAGAAAGAGAGAGAGAAAGAGAGAGAGAAACATCAATGTGCGGTTGCTGGGGGTCATGGCCTGCAACCCAGGCATGTACCCTGACTGGGAATCAAACCTGCGATGCTTTGGTTCGCAGCCCGAGCTCAATCCACTGAGCTATGCCAGCCAGGGCAAATGTAATAAAGATATTTTTGTCAGAATATGGGAAGGAGGAGAAATAGTTACTTGAATTTCTTACAAGTTTTTAAGTTTCTAGGGTTGAACTGTATTTGAGTTGCAGATTTAGATGTACAATCACAAAAATTCCTTCATGGCAAATTTCATTGGATTGGATGAGGCTGGTGGTGCTAAATAGCATGTCAACAATTAAATATAGAGATAAGAAATCATTTACATGTGTAGTTTTGTTACTTATTAGGACTGAAGACTACATTATCGCCTACTTTTCCGTGTCGAATTATTTCAATATATTCTTGTCTGGTTTTCCTTTCAGAGTAACTTAGTAATTTCATTGTTGTCTTGATGATAGGAATGTGTATGTATGTTTTCTGTCATTTCTAAAGACAAAATACATAGGAAAACATTTTAAAACAGATAAATTGTGGTTTTGTTTAAAGTTCTCAGATGATTGTACTGAGAGCTACAACTTTGATCTATGTGAGCTTGATCTCCTGAAGTTAAAACACAGGAGATTTTCTATTCTCCCTTTTCAAAGAATCACCCTGCAGCTCTTTATGTCGTAAATGACATCCTTCCCAAGACCCCCTTGACAAGGAAATTATTTATGTCAGTGAGGAAAAACAGTCTTTTGCCTAACTTGTGCAGTAAATCAACACTGTCACCAAAAGTAAAAGTTAGCCCCGTAAAAATCATAGCCATTCATTTATGCCGTCTTGGAGAAAACACATTCTTAAGATGGCTTTCTCCCTGCCTTTGTTTGAGCAACAGGTTTAAGGTATCTTTAATTCAAGCACTTTAAAAATTCTCTTCAGATATGGTATCAGAAACATGTTATTTAACAGTCAGTACCCAATTAAGGTGCGATAAGGTAACTGCTAAAGATAACCTTAAGAGGGGGAAAAACCCACATCACGTCCCAGAGATCCATAGAGAAATAATCTGGTTTTCTGCAGAAGGTGTTTCAACTCTGAGGACCATCTTTAAGGTTGAGTCTGTCTAGGGCCTGTTGTTTTTGTTTCCTTTGCGTGAGCTGGGTCCCATGAAAGCTGGCTGTAATAGTCTACTTCTTGTAGTGTACTTACTCCATTCCATGACCTGGACACTGATTTTGGTCCCGGGTTCAGAATTTGATGATCTTAGCCTCTCACCAGGCCGTAGTCCTTAGCTTTGTTGTCGTTTCTGGCTTTGGTTGTGTATAGTGATGGATGTTAACTGAAGCACACTGGAGGGCATCTCCACCATTGTATCCTGTTCTTTTTTTCTTTTTTTTTTCCAAAGAGTTTTATTTATTTATTTTTAGAGAGAAGGGAAGGGAGGGAGAAAGGGAGAGAAACATCGATGTGAGAGAAAAACATCGATTGGTTGCCTCTCATAAGCACCCTGATGGGACCCAACCTGCAGCTGAGGCATGTGCTCTGACCAGGAATCGAACCAGCAGCCTTTCGCTTTGTGGGATGACGCTCAGTCAGCTGAGCCACACTGGTCAGGCTGTATCCCCTTCTTAATTGTTGCTGGTATCTGACTTTTTATATTAGCTGTCTTGGTGTATTAAGTTTCAGAGCCATTTTAAACCTGAAGTTGGTTTCTACCAGATGGAGTAAAAGATTGCGTGCTTTGGCGGGGATAATCTGCAGATGGACTAACGTGAACCCTGTAATTGGATTGAACATGGAAAAATCCAGGAATCTGTGTTTAACATTAAAAATGGTAATTGCAATTGTTCTTGTAATAATACATAAGAGAAGACAGGAGAAGTAGTGGGTTTTGAGCACAAATGTTTGTTTACATGTGTGGCTATATTTCAGTCTCCTCAATTATTAGGAGACTGAATTTCATTCATTTGTAAAATTGCAGCCAAACTGCTTTTCGTACGTTGAGGTGTCAAAATTGGATGTTAATCTTGACATCCTTGTACATCTTTGCTTTCCAGGAGGCCTTTCTTTGAGCGACGCTGACATTATGTGATCCTCACCTGTTTTACAGATGAGAACTGGAATGACGACCAACTGCTTGGTTTTGAACCGTGTAAAGAAAACCTTGTCTCCGGCTGCAACATAATCAATGGGAAATGCGAATGTGTCACCATCCGTTCCTGCAACAATCCCTTTGAGTTTTCAAGGAAGGATACGTGCCTTTCAGCTTTGAAGAGGATTGAAGGTAAGCACTGATTTTCACAACTGTAAGCTGAGCATTGTGCAACCCTGAGCACTGACAGTACTTGAGCTTGAAAAGGCAAAGACAAGCTTATAGAGACCGACAGTTGATATAATCCCAAACAAGATGCATCCAGTTGGCCAGGGGCTGACGTGATGGGGTGTGTGCCCACACGCGTGTGTGTTTCCGGGAAGCCATGGGATGGTCATGCCGTGGTGGTGTGAGCAGGGTACTTGGCGAGAACTTGCCTAGGTCACCTCTGTGTAACGGAGCTTCCACGAGTGGTGTGCTCGAGACCAGCATCTGTTGTCACCAGGTCCATTCTGCTTGATTTACCATAGGAAGATGCTCCATGGGGAGAGTGCTAATTAGAAGCGCATATCATCTGGCAAGAACGTCTGTCTCTTTAGATGAGGTGGGAGCGCGGTGGGGTGGCGACTGAAGGCCCAGGTTGGTTTTGCCATGGGGCAGAATTACACAGGTGTGGGTGGATCACGGGGCACTTCGCCTCTAGACTGAAGTCAGGAATCACATTAAAATAACAAGAAGAGTATATTCATGTAGCTCATAACTTTTGCACATTCATGCATAAAACCTAGGAAAAAGGATTAAGGACTTGAAAATACAATTTGTAAGAGCAGTATTCACAAGTAGTATACCCAGAGTTTGGTGCTGTGGTTCACCACCAGAATTAACAAAGGGTAAGGCCTTGGCTTGGGTCTCAGCCCTGTAATTGAACTCTCTCAGCTTCAGGTTTCACTTGGGGTGGGGGATGGGGGGGGGACTGAACCACATGCTCTTAAATGTACCTTTGTCTCTAAAATAATGCCATTCTGGGATTTTCAAAGTCTGAAATCAAACTCATGAGGGCACAGTAGCGCAGGACCCAGGTTTTTGAATTGCATCCGGTTTCCAAGTCATGTTAGATAGTAATAAAAAATAAGACATTTAGAAGAGCCTCTAAAATAGCATCTCTTTGTATTTACCAGTGCTGCCGGATCCTTAAAAGAAAATATGGTGTTGCAGAAAAGAGCAGACATACAATTGTAGAACCACAGAGAGTCTTAGGTAACATTTGGTCCGATGCTTGCATTTGGAAGTTGGAAAACTGAGCCCCACACCTCAGGCCGCTTGCAAACCTAGGACTAACCATGCAAGTCTTTTTCAATCACACGACTCGACAACACAGTCAGTGAACTCATTTCTACCGTCTTGTGGTGTCTTGCTCACTTCCCACCAAAAAAAGGATTTTGCCAACCTCAGTATATAGCTTTCAGGGATGTAGATGCAGTAGTCAAATGTCTGTTTAAACAGTTAATTTAGTTACTCATATGTATTTTAAATGGCATTATATAAAATAGGACAACAATTTAGAGGACTGCCTTTTTGCCATTCTTACAAGTCATGAAAGTGTGTCATTCAGATGTGTCAAATGCGTCACCGCCATTGTCTTCAAGTAGGTGACCTCCCCAGTCATTTGACCCCCGTTCCCGAGCACACCCCCATCCTACCACCTCAGTTGTTGAGATGCGTCAGATTTTGCATCCGCGTTATTACAAGAAGTTTTGTTCTGAAACACAGTATGTTTTCACATAAAGCTGGGACTGTTTGCATTTTTAATTAGCTAGGTGTATATTTATGATCTTTACAATGTGGGGATTAACTTCATCGATTTTTAAAGTGATTCTAAAAAGGCTGTTTACAAGATACAGCACTTCCAATTTTGAGATCCTTCTCTCAGGAGTAATTACTATAGCTGATTAAATTTCTGTACCTCTTTTTTGTTTGTTAACAGATTCTGTCAGGCAGACTGCTATATAATCCAGAAATAGGATTGGCTGAGGTCACTTAAGGTTAATTTATCTTCTACAAATAGTACTTTGTTTTTCAAAATAAAGCACCCTGTAGTATTTGAGGTCATGTAAGAAGTCAGCATTAGGGGATTTTCCATTTCTGAGAAACAGTTTTGGAGAAAAAGCTTTACATACAGTCAAGTATGTATTGCATGTGAAAGAATTAATGAAGATAGTTGGGGCCCAAAAGTAGGGCCCAGAATTATATAATAAAGTATGATGGAGGAGATGGAATCTGAACAATTTAGAATTTGGGTGGCGATGGATTCCAGAAACGGGAACGACGTGGACAAAAGAATAGAATGTAGAAGTGAGGTTTGTGTGACTCACATGAAAGACACTTGGGAAACTAGTCTAAGACAGCAAGGTTTTATGTTGCTACTTAATAGGAAATAAAGATGGGAGGCAGGATGGGCCCAGATTATGAAATATCCTCTACATCATGTAGGGAGCTTGTGCCTGGTAATAGGAGCTATCAGAAATCATTGTAGGTTGTGAGCGGAGAGAAGCAGAGCCCGGTGAAATCAGTGTTTGGCAGGCTGGGGTTGGGGGATGCAGAGTGGATTAGCAAGTGAGAGGCTGCAGTCGAGAGCGCATTGGAGAGCTGCTTCAGTTATGTTGACGTGGCGCCACACGAGACTGGGCTGGGGGTGGCAGGAAACCGCAGGGAGGAGGTGGAGACGCACCGTTTTGGCAGGAGAACCTGCACTATCTATCATCTGTCTAACAGATAAGGGGAGGATGAAAATGCACAAAGATGATTCTAGGGTTCCTAACCTGAAATCGCAGAAGAATAATAGAGCAGGTAGCAGAGACGGGAAAACTCTTTTGAGATGTCTGTGATAGGGTGGGACTGAAAAACGGGGTGACCATTTGAGGGGGATATGAGGACAAGAGGGACTTTGAAACTACAGATGTTACAGCATGTTTGAATGGTGATAAGAATGATCTAGAAGGAGAGACGACTAAGGTAAGAAAGGTGATGGTGATTGCAGGAGCAGAGTCTTTGAGGAAGGAGAGGAACAGAATCGTTCCCACGCCTGAGAGATGGATAAAGCAAGGTCAGCTGACATGGAGGTGGAAGGAGAGGTGTGAAAAATTGAGGGGGGAGAGAAAATGTAAAGCAGACATCTCAAAGAGGGATGAGTGAATTAACCAGAGAAATGTGTTACGGTCGCCTGATGGTGCCCACAGCTTACTTCAGGTTAGGGGTGATAAATGTGCAGGGATTCCAGCCAGCACGGTTGCATACTTTTTCTCCAGCCTCAGAGCAGATGCATTGTAGGTAAGAGGTAGTTTTAACTGGTGTCGGATTTTTCTGGGTGATTCTGATAGAAGGAGGGAGGGCATGGAGATTGAGACTATGCCAGAGAGTACTCATGGGGGCGGGGAAGGGGACAGGAGCAGTGAATAGGGAAAAAACCCTGAGCTGGAGGTTCAGTAGATAAATGCCACAGCATGTAGTTGGCGCATAATTAGATTGCACGTGTTTCACGTGAACGAGGCTTTCTTCTTTAAAGGGGAGCAGGAAGAGGGATCTGAGAGTGATGCAGAGAACAAAGAAGACACCTACCCCACCCCCAGGAGTTATGGAGTGTGGGAGATGACACTGTCCCCACTTGAGAGGACTTCCAGGGACAAAGAGCTGCTGAGAGTACCCAGGTGTTAATTAGAGCACAAAGGTGAAGGGAACATCTGGAGAAGAGAATGACAGCAAAGGGGAACTTGGTGACAATGACCGTGAGTTTAGGAGGCACGGTAGAAGGATTGTGCGGAGCAGGGGTGTTTTTGCAGAGCCAAGCAAAGATGCGTCCAGTGTTGATGGATGACCTACTAATTCAGACTTGATTCTCATCGTCTCTTATGGGACAGTGAATAGTTCGTTCCAGTTAACACCTTTAGAGGGCTTTTGCGGGGGCAGTTTAGAGTGTGAAGGTGTATGGTTGGGGGTGGAGCAAAGGGACTAGTGTTCTTGGCAGAGTATGAGAAAACAGGAGTCCCCATGTCTGTGAGGTGAGAGTGAGACCCGAACATGAACTCTAAACATCACTACAACAACATGGGAAAGTGCATGAAGTCATTACAGGGCATTTCAACCTCATACTCGTAGCTTATGGAGAATAATGGCAACTCCTGGGTCCTAAAACGTTCCTCTGTGCTCCTTGTATTTGTTTAAAGGGAAGGAGTTGGTCCTGGATTTTACTAGATGTTTTCTTTCCAAAAATCTATGAACATAACTACCCTCAAGTCAGGCTGTCACAGACTGAGAGGACGTAAGGTGCTGGGTAACAGCCAGCCATGGTTGTATGCAGAGTGGTTTGTCAGATTGGTCTGGATCTCTCTGAGGAAGAAGAGGAAGGCTAAGAAAGGGAGTGACCCTCACGTGACCCATCCCACTTTGATCCTAACAAAGCTGATGAATTTGTGCCCCGTCATTGGTTTGGTTTTTGTTGTGCTGAGCTCTGCCGAAGTCAAGTCGATGCCCCTTCAGAAGAGGGAACCAGACTAGCAGAAACAATAGGAGGCTCTGCAGCTGCCGAAGGGTTTTCTGGAGAGCCCGCTCTGGGGTTAGTCATCATAGTTACAGTCAACACCGGAGACCTCCATGATATACAGTGAGTAAGTTAGACTTTTAAGTGTGTATGTGGTTCCAGGTAGGGGTAACTGGCTTTTACTTTCTATTGGAATAAAATATTACCATAACTCAGAGCGATTGTAATAAATTCAAGAAGTAATCAGAAATATGAAACCTTGCCAAGTTCAAGAAATGATGTAAAACACCCTGGAAACCATTCATCCATTTATCTATTCAGAAAATATTTACTGAGTGCCAAATATGTATGAGGCACAGTGCTAGTTGTTGAGGACACAGCTTCCAAGAGCTCATATTCAGAAGGGGGGGATGACAATAAATGCAGAAATGAACAAGGAGATACAGTATAATCAGACCTATGAAAAACAATAATCAGGATGATATGGGAGAGAACTACTGGGATTACTGGGGGAGTTGATGTAGACACGGGTGTCGGGGAACTTTTCTGCAAAGGGAGGGGATCTGAACCAAAATCTGGATGGAAGAAGGAGTCAGACTTATGACCGGAGGGGTGAGAATTCCACGCACAGGGAGCTGGAAGTACGAAAGCTCTAAGGTGAGAATGAGCTGGGTGTGTTCAAGGAACAGCAAGAAAAACCAAGAATGTGTGTGATTGGAATGTAGTGAGGGAGGGAGGGAGAGAAGGGTAAGGGCCAGATCACATGATGCCTCATAGAGTACCCTGAGGTGCATGCATTTTTGATGAGCATGTAGGAAAGTTATTTAAAGAATTGTGAACAAGGGTGTGATGTAATTTGATTTGTGTTCTTAAAAATGAATATGGCCAGAAGAGACTCGTGGCAAGGCTGGGAAAATGCAAGAATGGGGATAGAGTCCTTAGAGTCCTCAGGCAGGGGCTCTTTCAGTAGTTTAGGGAGGAGGTAAGAACCTGGGAGCTGGAGATGGAGAGGTGACTGGATCTGAAATGTGGTTTGGAACTGGAATGAACAGGACGCTCTGATGCATATGTGGAGGGGGCGGTGTGAGGGAAAGCGGAACCGAGGAGTTCTCAGATTTGGGGTTTAAGCAAGTTGTAGGGCCTCTACTAGGAGTTGGAGCCAACTTGAGGGAAGACTAAGAGTTTTGTTTTTGCCAATTAAATTTGACACCCAAGTAGAGCCATTTGTTACTTAGGTAATTTTTGATGTAGTTAACTCGTTAATAAGTGTTCAACGTGCATAGCTCTGCAGTAAGTGCACTGAGGACCACAAAAGTCCACAAGGAGGGTGGGGGAGATCATAGGGAAAAATAAAAACAACCCAATTCACACTGATGTACCACCAGACAGAGACCAGCCGGAGGGATATCTGCATGGGATCCATGAAATGTGTTCCCAAATACACTTTTTAGCCACTGCTGCATCGAACAGCACTTGGGTTACAGGAAAAATAATAGGTTTATGTGGAACCTGTTCCCACTGGGAGCTGCACATGAACATTTTGCAAAAGGAGGAAGATGCATGGGACTTATGCATCCTCCTTTGTTTCAGCTAAACACTCTTAGAGATAATGTTAAATGGTTTTGGGGCTGCATTTAAATTTTCTTTTCTTTGCAAGATACTTTAAAGATAGCTAATTAAAGATTGGCATGTGATACTGACATATCCATGTCCTATATTGAGTGGACAAATAACAGCTGCTGTACATTCATAAGACAGAAAATCAAGGAAGGCTTTGGGGAGGAGTTGGGAACTGAGCCCAACTCTGGGAAATGTGTTGGGGGGAGGTCAGCAGGAGGGCAAGGATTAAAGAGTATCCTTTGGAAAAGACAGGATGGGGGCGTTCAGATAGGAGGTAGTTAGGGTGGCCGAGTCAGTGGGCTTTAGCGGCTGATGGACTTTGGAGGATGAGGAAGGGGAAGACTCCCACATTTGGGAAGGAGGGGGTGATTGTCAAGGTAGAGGCTTTGGGGGGCATGATGGTCAGGATAGATAGTGGTGTCGTTTACTAGAACAGGGAATACCAGGAGAGCAGCTCTGTGGGATGTAGGGTGAGGTGGAGGTTGAGTCTATGTTTGAGGCATCTGTGGATAATCAAGGGGAAGATGAGAGGGTTCAGGATCTGGAGCTCAGAGATCTGCGCTGGAGACAAGGACTTGTGAGTCATCCCGCCAGGGAGAATGCGGTGCTGTTGTCAGCGTGGCAGTAGTGGGCACGAGGAGGTGAAAAGTGACTGCCAGTGTTAGGACGTCACAGGTGAGCCGAAAGATCCTGCACAGTGGCCACGGCGCACTGAGCCCTCTGGTGGCTTCGTGGAAGGGAGCGGAGGACTCCCACCGTCAGCCAGCTGCACGCTAGCCTCAGACGCAGCTGTGGCGCCATGACCTTGGGGTATATAAGACGGAACATATCATTTAATTATTAATTAATTAATTGATTAATTTGTACTCCTTTATTCAAAAAAGACTTTATAGGGGTTTGCATATACGAGAGCTGGTCAGATTTGTACCTGAGGTTAGAGCCGTTCCAAGTGGGAGCACGAAGATGATTAAGTTATTCCACAGGCAGGTAAATAGTGTTATAATCGTAGACGCGGTCCAGAGGAGCACGCTCCTCAGCGCGCTCCACACGTGCCTTCGGAGGCCGCTCCTTCCGTTTCAGAGCTGCTTTCGCTGTTCACTGATGTCTCCGTTTGAAAAGTATGTATTGAGCACTTGTGTGCCACTGCCCCTCCGAGTCCACCAGTTCGACTTTGCTTTGCCTTGAACTCTGGGGGACCAGTTTCCAAACAACCTGTAAGGTGCGGGCACATAACATCGAAACGTGTTTCAGGTGCACTGGGGGAACTTGCTTTTGATTTTTTACAGATATTTTGTAAATGTCTTAAATGATGCTTTTAAGAATTTATCTATTCAAGAAGCTTACATTGCATAACATAATCTACATATATACACACACTCAGGCTGAAATTAAAGATTAGAAAGAAGATAAAGACTTGTTTACACAAAGTTTCATTTCTGTATTTTTCTGCTGTTGAAAACCAAAGGAGGTTTGATTTTACATAACCTCCGAAAATGAACTAGTTTTGACACAGAGACAAATGGCTTTTGTTTTGTAGACTTTTCTTCCCTCAGTTTTTTAAAATCCAAATAACGGGCTTAATTTTTAATTAATTCTTCTGCACTCTAAATTTACTGTTTCAACCCTACCTAAGGACATATTAATATTCTGTGAACTTGTCATTCCATTTTTAGCTTCTTACACTTCACTTATTTCTTTCACACAAGTAAAGTGTAGGTGCCACATTTATTCTTGGTGGTTCTCTTTTCCTTCATCTGCAGCCTTCAGTAACCTGTGCTCTGCATGGCCTGATCACATAACAAACCCTTGCTGCCACTTGTAATGTTCGCCCATAGACAAACGTTTAGTTAGTATTTACAACTATCTTTCTTTTCTGTTTCATGGTGCTGTTTGCTTTCATTGATAGAACTTTTTTCCTCAAATCATTTTTGGCTGCTTTGTGTGTGTGTGTGTGTGTGTGTGTGTGTGTGTGTAGGAGGTTAGAGGTCGGGGCGGTCACAGAGATCGCCCAAGAAAATGTGATTAAATGGATGTGGCACATTATTTAACAGTCATTCCATCTCTGAGATGGTGCAACAGAATTCCCTCTTGACCTGTAGCAAGAAATCTGCTGCCACCTCCTAATACAAGTCCAGGGATGACAAGGGCACTGGCTCTGCCTGACCCGTGTTCCCACAGGCAGCCGGCGGTCCCTGGTGAGGCCTGGGTGGCATGCGCACACGGAATCCCTGAGGCTTCTTAAATGAGAGAGAGCTTCATGGTCACACAAATTTCAGTTCGCCAGGACTGGACCAGGACTGGACCAGGACTGGGCAGCGTACATCACCAGCGAGCCCCCAGGAGGAGCCGCCACTGCCAGGTTCCCCCCAGACCCTCAGCAGTAGAGCCAGGGAGGGTTTGGGTGACCCTGCCTCTGTGGATTTGTCACGCTAGTGTGAGAGCACAGCTTGTCCTCACGCAGTCGTTGGGCTGACTTTTGAGTTCTGCTTTTGTTTTCAAAAGCCTGAATCACTTGTTATAAATTGCTGTACTTCAGATATTAATACCCGGTCATGGTCTCATTTTTACAATTTTTAAAACTTTTTTTCCCAAGTAAATACAAGAAGAAATAAACTCATTCAAGGCATTTCATAATGCGTGCACAGGGTCACATGGCGAGGGAGCAAACCAGGTCCTAAGGTTGGACGCTGGGGAAACTGTTGGTTGCTTATGCAGAAGAGCTTTCACATAAGTTTACCTATTAGCTCTTTGCTAAGCCTTAGAAATATGTTAACACCTTTTGTCTATGTGGCTTTTTTTACAATTATGTCACTATCCCCAAATCTTTCCTAATATAGTTTTGACTGTAGGGAAAAGGATTCAGTGTAATCGTTATCAGTCCAGGTTCAGACACACTGAGAGCCAGACTGTGTGTTCCCCCAGCATGGACCTGCCATAGTCTGGGAGACGATGACCCAGGAGAGTGGGATGGACAAGGTCCTTACAACTTATCAGCACTGGGATTTGCAGAAGGGAGGGCAGACATGGGGTAGATTTTATACATTTATGAGGTTTATGAAATTCAGGGGGAAAAAGGTCTTTGGGAAGCGCTTGGCCTTTCAAAATTGCTGTCACATAATCCTTGATAATAGAATAATATATGAACATAACTACCAAAAAAAAAAAACGATGTCACCTCTCAAAGTCTGATTCTTATTTATTCTGAAGGCAGACGTTCAGTGTTACGGGGATGGTGCCTTGTCTCCTTCAGGGCTTAGACGTGCACCGGTTCACAAGTTGTGAGTTAGTCACGTGCTTCATCAACCATGCTCCTTGCAGATGGACACCCCCGGCTCTGGCCAGGGGCCTCCGAGTCAGGGTCAGCCAGGCTTGTGAATGTGTTGCGGTAGCTCCTGTACACTGTTTATAAAATTATTTTCGAGGAATTCAGTTAACATGGCTTATCAAGTTGGGAAACACTAGCCCTTCCCTTGACCAAATTAAAAAAACAAAAAGATTTAACCTTGCCTTCCAAGTGGATAAGGGACCTTATTACCATGCAGGTCCCAGCTGATGCTGATTTTTTTCCTTAGCTATCCAACTGCCATTAAAGATACTTGTTTAAGGAAGGCAGCAAGGCTGTTGTTATGTAACTTTAAATCTGTATTGCTGTCGCCCTCTCTTTGTGAAAACAATCACAAAATGATAATACGACCTATCTTCCCTTTTTTGGGAATATATATATATAAAAAGTGACTTGGAAATATAAATATATGTATTCCATTTTAAATTCCAGCAATGTCAAGGGGAAAGAAAGTGTAAACCGAGTTACTTATTTTCCTAAGCAGGAGACTTTTTATTGTGGTTGACAACTGAATCAGTATTTTAGAATTTTATGTTATAGGTGCAAATTGTTGTTTTGATAACTGGTCCAGGGGAAAACAAGGGCTCCCAAAAGGCGGAAACCAGTTTTGACTCTCTGGGAAATCAAAACAGGAAACCCAGGGAACTTGGCATAGGGCCAGCTGGAGAGGAGCAGTTGCTAGAGTAATTATACCTGCATTTTAATTGTTGGAAGTCGTACCATGACCTTCTGGTCTCTGTGATTTTGTGTGCCCAGCAGTAGTTTATATCCTCATGCTAAGAGGGGTGTGTATATATATACAGGAGCATTTTATGTAGCCACATTGGGGTTACAGTAAATGGTGAGTCCTGGGCAGCTAGTCCATTGGTTAGAGCATTGTCCCAATATGCCAAGGTTGCAGGTTCGATCCCAGGTAGTGCATTTACAAGAAACAACCAGTGAATGCATAAATAAGTGGAAGAGCAAAGCAATGTTTCTCTCCCTCTCTCCCTCCCTCTCTAACCAAGAAATAAAATTTTTTAAAAATAAAAATAAGTGGTGTGAAAAACAGATTTTCAGCCCGACCCTTAGAATGATGCTTTCTATACAGTTATATGTAAATAGCTGGTAACATTCTATACCATGTGTTGATTTTCTTTACTTTAACCCTTTTCTGTGCTTTCAAGCCATCTCTTCTGTCCCCACTGTGTGTAGGCCAAACACATGCTGTCCTCTGCCCGTCCCTACTCCCAAGTTGGTTTCAGAAGGCGTAGTTGACCAGATTTTGCTCCAAGTGTGTGCTTATTTCAAGATTAAATACTTAGTATGTATTTTTAAAAGCATACTTAATGTGATTGTTACAAGGACAAAAAGCACCCTGGCACTTTAAGCCAGAGAAACGGTGTTCCTTAGGGACCCCGCTTAAAGCCTTAGGTTTCTGTCTGAGGACAGCCTCCAGGAGGTTAACGTTTTCACTTCTTGGTAGCCCCAAGGGGTCCCTTGCGAGTTTGTGGTTTCTGACTTGGCTGTGGGCAGCCTCTCAGGGATTCCCAGGGCTTGGCGTGTGCTCTCTCACACAGAGCTATCGAGTTGCTGCGCTTCGCCCAACTGTGTCCAGCTAAACCCTGGCCCCCACAGACACTCTTCCTGACGTGAGCAAAACATCTGGACTCCCCTTCTCGGAGGCCTTCTCAGCTGCTGCAGAGGGAGCTGAGTAGCGACCACTCCCCACTGCAGAGCCCCTTCCTGAGAGGAGTGGGGCCTGCCCCTTTCCCGTCCTTCCACCCCAGGCCAGCTCTCTCTGTCCGCTCTGCTCTCCAGAGCGCGGGCACCATCAGCCTGTCATTCCCAAACTCAGGCCCTGAAAACCTCAGTAGTTAGTGTAATTAGTGTTCCAAAACCATGATCTGGGATTTGGGACAACTCGGGCTAGCTTGGTAGTTGATATTATTTCTTCTGCATCTAGAAAAAAAGAAAAAGTCCGATAAAAGGGAAGTTGAAGAAACAGTTTGGGAACAGAATCACTTTAGCAGGAATGTACATTCTGTTGGAAAGTGATCATATCAAGTGTTTATATAAATCTGTCGATATAAGTCAGGATTCTGTGGTAGGTTCAGTTGTTTGCATTTCCCACCCCTGCCTGCATTTCATACTTACTTGATCAAGAGGTCCTTCAAGGGAGGAAAAAAACTTTTTAAATAAAGTGTTTTCATTTTTTAATAAAGCAAGAAAACCTTTACGAATGGGAGACCAGGCACACACAAAGGATACACCTCAAGACAGAGCTGGAACTTCTCCCGCTTCCTGAAGGGTGGTAGAGCCGACCTCGGGTCGTAATGGTGAGGATTGCCAAGTCTGTCTGTCTGCTCTCTGGCCACCCCATTCTGTTTTCTCGTTTCTTTTTACTCCAGAAGCCCAACTAGAGAAGCCAGTTAGTAGAAACCTACTTTTTACTAATCAGCACCTAGAGTCCAAGGAAAAACAATAAAATTCATTAGTCTTATTGATTACACTGTATAGAATGTTACTTCAGCCATCATTTGCATTTGAATCCTTTCTAACTGTGAAATTCCTATGAAAGGAACCCAGCCCAGAAGCTGGAGAGATCTTCAGGATGGAGCCCCTTCCTGATGGAGCCCCTTCCTGACGATGCCCCGATGCCCCGCACCTGTGGGGCGCCCTGTGCGGAGCCTGGACCTGGGGCTGCCCCGGCTGCCCAGGGGCTTTCGAGAGGATGTGGACTGGACTTGGTCACAGGGGTCTAGTGGGGAGAGGGGACGGGCACACAGGCAGTCGTAATAAGAGCAGGGCAGCCATTCCCAGTCTGAGCAGCGCTGTGCGCGATAGGCGCTCCAGGAGATAAATCCAAATGTATTTTAATCAGTTTACAAGGTATTTTACCATTCATAGGCGTATTTTATGTATACTCCTAGAACTGGTGCCTCTATCTTTGTGAATGTATAATTTTCTCAAGAAAGATATTAAAGAACCCTAAAATTCAGTACTTGGATTTTTAAAAGTAATGTTCCAGTGAAAATAAAATGTGACTCATTCCCTAGTTCATACTGACCTTCACAAAGCCTGCTGTTCTGGGCACTGGAATAATGTATTTTGAAACCTATGACAGGATTCTTTCAGTGCTGCATGGTCTCTGAGATGAGAGTAATGGACTCATGTGGGTTGTTGATTCATCTAAACTTGGGGTACACTCTTTGATAGGGTGCCTTCCTGCTTTTGATCTGAGGTCTCTGTATGTGTGTTTTGCATCAGGAGGAAGCAACAGCTGTAAGTGATACCTGTAAAGTTGGAAGAGGGAAGGAATTAACACACGATGAATTAATATTTGTGTGACTTTTTAAGAGAGTGGAATGTTCCTTTAAATTGTGGATGTGTTCTTTTGGTTTTTTTTGGGGGGGTTTTTTTTTTTTTGTTTCTGGCTAACAACTTCCTAGTTTTCCTATCCTTTATTATTCTTTTCTCTGTCACTGGGATTTTTTGTTTTTTTTTAATTTCCCGAAAAGCAAGTAAAGTGCTTCCTCCTTATCAGTAGGATTTCTTTTCCTGTTCTAACAACAAAGAACAATACAGGAATTTAATAATGGTTAAAAAAATTGATACTTCTTTCTTAATATATTCATATATTTGTCAGTAGATAAAAACCCAAGTTTTATAGATCTAGAGAAAAACTCTGCATGTCAGTAAAATGAGCTCATATTTTACTGTGTACTTCTTAGGACTTTTTTGTCTTCCTTTTACGCAGTTTGGATAGTTAAATATAGAATAATTTTTCCCTCTTTAAAATCTGTTCCCATGTCCTGTTGTTAGGAGTAAAAGTCTGGAAATTTAGAAAGCTAGGTGAGGCCACCGGTTGTTGACCGACGTAACAGAAGGGCATCTTAAAGGTGTCTAGAATACATTCTGATCTTGTTTGTGTATTTACATTGTACAAAAAATTGTTATTTACTGTTCTGCTTTGGCAAAAAAAAAAGTCTAGTCTGCCTCCCGCAGCGTTTATAAATATCAGGAGCATATTTTGGCAACAGTGGATGTGAAAGGACGCTTGTTTTGGTGTTTTGATGCAGTTTGACTTCACGACGGAAGAGCGTGTAAAGCGGCTGCTGAAGGGTCCCTAAAACCACATCGAGCACGGGCCCTGGCGACCTGCCCCCTGGTGGTCCTGCTGTAACCTCAGAGGACTTGTTTGCTTCCTTTCCAAGGCATGAAACAAAGTCTGGTAGTCTTAGGTGTGCCTGGCCCCGGTCTGGGCAATGAGCGAAGTTTTTAAACTTCACCTAGAACATTTGAAGTTGCTATGTAATCTCTGCAGTAGCACAAAGAAAATGCAGTGTTCTTCTATTTATATGTTCTTCGTTCCCTTCAGCGTTCTGACCACCGCGGCCCACAGGGGAACCTTCTGATTGTTTTCTCATTGGGAGCCACCCGGTTTCTGTTCTGTCAGGAATCTTTCACGTGAAATCGGGCTTCGGTGTCGCACCTCAGTGCAATGTGGAACTCCCAGAAATGTTACCAGTGTGTTCTTTCATGCCTCGTGGCCTGGGCTGTGTTGACCTGAATTCAAGCCTTATTATAATGTTTTCCTTCGGGGGCCTTGGGATATGTCCATAACTAAGCAAACATCTTTAATCCAGAGAAGGCATCCCATATGACGGTGTGTGTTCGTGTGCATAGGAAACATGATTTTTCCCCTCTAAAAAACATCGCATGTGTCACATGTATATTTGTGTATTTCCTGTGCCATGAAGTGCATTATATACACATATGTCCCATGTCCTTGTATGACTCTATAGAGCTAGATGCATGTAAGCATATACACATTCATGGTACATAACAGTTTATCCATGGAAATAAATGCAACCATATGATTACTTTTATTTGATATGTATATATCTGCAGGGACCTATTTGTTATTAAGTAGTATGACAGCGCTGCTAATGGCATTCCATTCTCTGATTAAGAGTGTCCTGCAAGTTTTTTCCTTCTCTGTTGGGAGAAATTAGTCATAGAATCTGAACACCAACTCTGTGGCCCAAACAGGTCCTTTTTAAGAATCGGTGTGATGTTATGCACGTTGAGAGTAGCTTATGGAAGAAAAAGCAAGACTCTTCAAATAAATATTATTCCAACTCCTTCCACTTTCATTTCCCTTATCACTTTAACAACCACACCCAGCTTTGCTATTGAGCTGTTTTGTGTCTCTGTTTCCCACATGCCGGGAAGCTGCCCCTATTGAGTAGCAAAGGAAATATGAGAGATAAAGTTGAAAACTGTCTTCCTTGTGTTGACATTGCTACAGCAACAAGTCAAAGCTTGTCTCCCTGTGGGTGGATGAGAGCCGCCACGGGTTCATGATTAGATGGTGCACCCATTAGTAACCATGCTGACTCCCAACACAATTATGTAAAACATTCCAGCAAATAACCTGGAATTCCGGTACACAAAAAAACAAAACTTACCCACTGTTTTCAGTTCTATATATGGAAAGGAGACTGCTAAGTATCAGCACAGCAGGAAGTTCTCCAAATTTCTGAGATTAATTCATTCTGGACGACCCTAAGGAAAATTGCATTTTTCAGGAGCCTCTCTGTGTCTGGCCCGTCAGGGCTTTGCAGTGGGAATTCTCTGCTGTATTTTACTGCTCTCTCGATGGGTGTGAGCTCTTCATTACATCTTTGCCACATCTTAGAGTTGGATCGCTGTTCAGTCCACAGGGATTTTTAATTAAATCACACACAAACTTGATGCTTCATCGTTTTGTGTTGTCTATTCCTCAATCATATTATTAACCTTTCCATCAAGAGTTTTGCTATTTCTTAAGAGCATTTCTTTGTGTAAATGGGTTTTGAAAACTTTGACTGATATGAGTCATACCACCAAATGGGGCGGCCCATTTGACACACAGTTTTTAACATAATGTAACATGATGGATTGTGTTGCATTGCCCATGGGCTGAGGTACTGTTTCCTATTACCAGAAAACACATTTGGTCCTTGTAAATCTCATGTCAGGTACTTCCTACGGAGTGAAATAGAATGATTCATCTCGCATTACTCATTATTATCTGTAGCATCAAAAATAATGAAATGTCCCCAGAAAAACAGGTTATAAAATGATGGCACATAGCGGTACTGAAGAAGGCAGTGAATGTGAAACAGACTTAAGAACTTGATTCACCTCCTGGCATTTTGGAAGGACTTGGGCTGTCAGGGCAATGAACTCATCTGTATTAATACAAAGCACTGGAAATTTAAATAAATTGTGTCTGAAAGCGATACCAGGATTTTTCTGGACTGCTGCTGAATAAATTCTGCTTGTTAAATGTCAGCCTAATATGTGTCACTGGCATGCACATGCTGAGAGGGCCACCAAAATATCCATTTCAGGCTTTCAAATATTTAAGCTCTTTAATGTTCTTTTGACCTTCAGTTAAAGGACAGAGTCACATAGCAGAGGAAATGCCTCAAATTCTAGCATCTGGGCTTGTTTCCTTATACTTCTCTGGCATGGTTACAACAGTAGGACTTTTCTTTCCTTTAATTTTTTTTCACAGTACAGCCAACACAGGCTTTTTTGCACAAGCAGGAAAGGACAGTCGTGAGGCCAGAAGCAATACTGTGTTTCTGCTCTGTGCTTGGGGGCAAGACCTCCTTGAATGGCCTTTTGTTTCAGAGGGAGCCTAGGATCAAAAAGCAAACAAACAAAATCCCACAGGAATACAAACTTTGTATAAAATCAGATACCTGCGAATGTACACGTGAATGTGTGTGTGTAAACTCAAACCTTCATGCAGTCAGTGCCCTGGGCTTGACCTTGTGGAATCTTGACCAGTGTGTTCAAGTCATTTCTTCTGTATGAGGCTATAGTTTGGGGATCTTCGTCTGGATTTTCAGCTGCTCAAAGATGCTTCTTCAAGAGTTTCTTTGGTAGCTGAGCAAAGGTCCTAGCTTAATTAAAGGGCTTGTAAAGGGCATTTATTTTGACATAGGTGCTTTGTTTCTGCTCTGTTAGTATCTCAGCCATTTTCTCATTTATCACTAGTGAAGGGTCTCTTAAAACTTGAGGCAATGAAGCAGTGGCATCTGATTTCCAACTAATTTATTAATTAATTTTTAATCTTCACCCAAGGGTATGTTTAAAGAGGAGGGGTGAGGAGAGAGAGATGTGAGACAGAAACATTGATTGGTTGCCTCCCATGTGCACCCTGACCGGGGGTCGAACCTGCAGCCCTAACCAGGAATTGAAACTGTTGGTGCACGGGACAGTGCTCTAACCAACTTAGCCACCTGGCCAGGGCTGATTTCCTATTAATTTAAATGCCCCTATCAAAACAGTGAACTGGGACATCTTCCTGTTTTGTTTTCTCAGCACTCCTTCCAGTGTGTTTCTGAGTGTGTAAGCTTTTCTGGAGATTTTGAATCCTATGAAACAACATTCTTAGATGCTCTTTTTCCATAGGAGCTGTCTGGTGGCCTGGGCCTTCCTCTCCATGGGTCACATTGGCCGAGTGGTGCTGGAAACCCTCAGGCTTTTGCGTCACCAGTGCTCGGGGGTTATCTGTGTAGTTCTGACCTGAAAACGTCTGGAGGCAATAATATTATGCATTGATGTTAACAGACTTAAAATTAAAAATGCCCTTAAAAGTTGTTTTCAGAAGACATCTGACGTACAAAAGCTTGCTTTTATCCTGAAAATTATGTATTGGAAATATCCTATAAAGCCATGTTGAAAGGGATAATGACCTGCCCTTAACAAATGCCTATATAGTTTTCCCTAATTCATTCATTCACTCATTCATTCATAACAAGTGTTTATTGAGCACCTGCCCTGGGGCAGACACTGCCAGATGGAAGGAGAACAAGACAGGCCAGGTCCCAGTCCCTTGAGCTTCCAGTCTTATGGGGAAAATAAATCAAAGCCATACATAAAACTCTGTGAGTACAGTTGGATGACAGAATGCTGAGACCAAGGTGGGGTGACTTGAGAAAATCTCTCTGACAAGATGATGTTTAAGTTGGACTAAACATTAAGGAGGAGCTAGCTGTGCAAGAAACCTAGGGAAGAACATTCTAGGCAGAGTGAACCACCTGGGCAGCGACACAGTATGAGAAAGAACTTTTGTGCTGGGGGACCAACAGGCTTCCTGTGACTGTAGTGCAGTGAGTGAGGGGTGCGGAATGCAGCAGGACAGGGAGTTAGAGAGGTAGGGAGGGACTAATCATACAGACTATGAGGTAAGGAGTTGGGATATTATTCTAAGTGCAATCAGAATCCATTCCAAGTTGTAAGCTTCAGATGGAGAGGATAGGACACCCTCTTTAGGGTCAACTTTGGCAGCTCTGTAAAAGCTGCCCTGTAGCAGGAGACTGGAGCAGAACTCAAAGGGTGGGGGGCCATTGAATGACAGCCACAACATGACACGTGGCCCGACAACGGTGTTGGCAGAGGAGTTGGAGAAAAGGGAGTGGGTTCTCTGGGTCATAGGAGGTACAGTTAAAAAATTTCAAACTGATTGAATTGGGGGTCAGGTTAGGAGGTGGACTCCAGAGTGACCTCAGACTCCTGGCTTGAGCACTGGGTGCTGTTTCCTGAGATGGGGAGGACTGGACGGAAAGGGGAGTCCAAATCACCCTTTGAAATGCATTGAAGTGTATCAAGGAAAGGGTCATTTTGAGTCCTTCTCTTCATATAGGAATGGAATTTTGAAATTAAGTCATGAAAGTGTTTCACTGTCTGGAACACACGAGCAGAATTCTGAAGCTTCCAGCCTGGTGCCTTCTGGTTGCATTATCTCGGTGTGGTCTTCTGCTGACCCTGATCCTCTACCTCTTTCCTCGGCAGTGTTTCTCTCTCCAGCTTTTATTGTTGTGTGTCAGCAAATCCTCTCCCCATCCCAGTTTGCTTAGCCTCCCTTTAAAATTGATTTTTGAAGTTTTTGACAACATGCATCCACTGTCTTAGGCATGACTGTCCTCACACTAGGGTCCCAGGGGACCAAGGCCACCAGAGGGAAATGTTTATTTGTTACTTCTCATGTACACTCCTGAGCTTTCCAGAAAGCCCCACACTGTTTAAATCCTTCTCCCCCACCTCCTACCCGAGGGTCTGTGCTTCATGGTGGTTGGTCCTCGTCATACTTGCTGTGGCTGTGAACTTGTACCATGTTTCGCTCTCCTGTGTGCCTGCCTACATTCCCTAAAGCAGAGAAAGTACTTGGTACCTAGAGGGTAATGGATGAATGTCCGATGATGAAACAATGACAGACTAAAGCTTAATTATAAAAGGTCACTCATGACATACTAAAAAAAAGAACAAAACCAGACTTTATATGACATTCATGTGGACCCATTGTAGAGTTTTAAACAGAAGCATTATGATATTGTGTTTCCTTGATTGAAAACAATTAATAAAGAGATACCATAAACAGATTGGTTTTCAGAAAGTAGCCTTAAGTATAAAACACTCAGAATTTGGAAATGCTTCATGGTCACGATTACGAATATTAACGACCATTGGCCTGACCAGGAGAGGGGTATGTAATTATTGGAGGTTTCCAGCTGGTAGAAAACAGGACACGAACTCAGACTGTAATGCTCTGTGGTCCTCTGAAGGGAGACACATAATAAGGTTAGTACTTTGTGACCTGTCATTTGATTTCACTTATGCCTAATTTCATTTATCTGACTCTTTTGGCCCCGGTCACATTTCTTTTCGGTAGTATTGCTGCCAATTTCTCAAATACAAAGACAAATTCATACTTGCTGTGTGCACTTGGAAGAAACCCTGGCAGAGATCCTCCCGAAACCAAAGAGAAATTATTAGCGATATCCAGACCAGTAGCCGACTGGCTCCGATTCTTCCTCCCGTGGCCATTCCTGATTAATGGGAGAATCTGTTCTGTAGTTGAAAAGCCTCTTTCCTGAGCCCAGTCTCTTCTGGCTTCGGAGCGTGACCAGCTGCGCAGCTGAAGCCACTGCCAGGGCTCTGTTTCTGATTCCATCCTCCACACGTCCGACGAGGGGGACGGGGAGCGCAGAGGTGGTCAAGCATCCAAATCGATTTAGGCATTTCAGCGGATAACAAAAGACCCAGCTCCCTCTGATCAGAAGCCCTTCACTCACATCGGACACCGTGCCCCCTTCAGAAGCACATTGTTCATCTCTGGAGAAGTTGCAGTTCTTCCTTAGGCTTTTGTTCTTGACTTCTCTGCAGCCCACTTAGCTCCCGTGTCTGCAGTGATTAATATGCTCCGTATCTTTTCCTGACATCCCTTTCTTCCGCCGGCTTCCCCCTTTCCTTACCATCTCTTCCTCCCTCCGTCTTGTAATTTCTGTTTGCCTCCTGTCTCCCTCTACCATAGCATTTCCCCTTCACACTGTAAGAGCCTTAAGTCAGCCTATTTCCAGCAATATTAATGCACCTTAGTTTTTTACCAACCTGAAGTACTGGTAGCTAGAAAAAATAAAATACTTTTGTAGCAGATCATATAGTTAACTTTCTTGTTTTTTCCTTATTCTGGACTCCAGTAATTTTATATCAGGGACCTATTATTTGGGTGGTTGGAGTTTGGGATCCTTGTAGCGTCTTCGGAGGTTAAAAAAAAAATCCCCTGCACAGTATCTTAAAAGCAGTAATAGGAAGATCCAGAAAAACTCATGACAGTTAAACTCTACATATACAAGAAGAGGTAAGATGTAGCCCTAGCTCACAATGCTTCCAGTTCTTGTGGGGTGACCGGCATGAAAACAATCGAGTAGGTAGAAAGTAGGATGAAATAATAAGTGATTTCCTCATTTACAGGTACAAGAAAAAGTCTCCGACAGCGCTGAGAAAGGAGTGATGTTCTGACAGGGAAGATCGGGGATGATTTTTCTTTCCTGGGAAGGTGGCATTTTATCGGAAGCTTGAAGGATGGACAGGATTTCCGTAGCTGGAGAAGGACAAAGGGAGGCAGTGGCGGGGGGAGTGCCCACGCGTGAGGGGTGGGGGTGCACATCTGGCCGCTTGGAGTGGCGGGCGTGTTGCACACATGTGAGCACAGACTCTGCTTTCTAAAAGGTTGTGGCAGCAGGACCAGGAGTGGGTTGGGATTGGAGCCCGAGGGTAATGTGAAGTCTCACAGAAGAGTGTTTCTTACTTTCTACATTTGAGAAATGTGAGCATGTTTATAAACAGAAGGGAAAGAGCCAGCAGAGAGGGAGAAATTCAAGGCCCAGAACAAGAGTGGATGGCCCCAGATGGGGCAACAGTCTTTCCTTTGAATCCTCATTTCCAGACTTTTCTTGTGTTGGCTCTCGTTCTGCCATGTCCCGAAGTCTCCGTGGATTTGGGACCTTGAACAAGTCGTTTAACCCCTTGAAGCCTTCCTGGCCTTATCTGCTAAAACAAGACAGTGATCCTAGACTGACCAGGGGCCACTGTGTGACTGCTGTTCAAAGCTGGGTTCAAAGCCAGGCTGCATCCCTCCCATATTGGCTCCTCTTCTCCTTGCCTCCTGCCCTCATTATTCACCTCATTTATCCCGACACTGTCCCTGTCGTAAAGACAAGTGGGGGCCGCGAATTCAACACTAACATATTTAAAATCATTTGCTAACAATTCAGTAAAGAATCTGAATGGTTTAAACGCTTCATGTCCAAGAGGAAGGTATCCTAAAGTTTAAAACTCAAGCCCTCATCATACACACAGCTCTTTACAATTAGGACAGCAGAGGAATTTTGTTGAGAGAAGACTTACTAATTTTCTGCAACATTAAAACCTACCTATACAGTATTCTGTTTCATCAATAGCTTCATCCTTTTGATTTCCATCTACTACCTCTCTGGAAAGTTGAGGTTCATGCCGGGATGAGCACGTGGTTCAGTAAAAACTGCAGCCCCTTGAAGGACTTGTTCATAGTCTCCTATTTGCATAATCAACAAGAGTACATTTTCTTGCCCCATGAGACAGATTCATTGGCATCCCAGAACAGATAGTTTTGATATCGGCGACATGTTAAGGCTGCACCCAGGCCACTCACCTTCCATGTTCTTTGTGATGTTCCAAGTTCCTGGTACACGTCCCTTATTTACCGTGTTGAAGAGAGCGAGTGCACTGATTTCACTAAGGAGGCGTCGTGCCAGGGCAGCTAGCTCTTGTAGTAGTGCTTTTCTCAGCCCTGAAGCTTACGTTAGAATCTGAGCAGCAAGTTTCATTTTATTTTCTCTGGAGCCAGTTGTTATTTGAAGATGAGAAATTCATGAGTGAATAAAACAAAGGACTTTGGGAAATATTCCAGCACGGCTGTTCTGGGCAACCCATCTAAACTACCTGAAATGCAGTTCTGTTATGGTGGTCCTATTCAGCAGTGAGATGAAGCCATGATGGCAGCTCATAAATATTTTTAATCTGTACCCAGTTGAAGGCATTGGAGCCCAGTGAGGTGACCGATTTCTTTGGTCTACTGACCCTGCAACTTTCAAACCCCATTCCATTCTCTGCTCATTTTATACATTCACCACTCACTCCTGACTCTTATTTCTTCGTAGTCTTATTGTTTCCTGTCTGTTTGAGCCCTTCGCTCACATACTCTCTCTCCACCTTCCTGTTCTCTTCTGTCCATATCTTATCTGTCAGATTTTCCATGGCTAAAATGTTCTCTTGCCCACCAGCACACTGTTTTAGTCTGATTTGTTTAAAAGCAAGTCTCTGATTTCTGAGCATGGGACTATGATGTAATGTAACTAGCATTTCTAGCGTGTTTATTACGTACCAGATGTCACCAGGCACTTTATATGAATGATTTTATTTAATACTCACAAAACCCCATGAATTAAATTGAAGGGATTAAATAACTTGCCAGGGCCCCATAGCCAGGTACAGGTAGAGCCAAGATTGGAACTAAATAGTCTCATTCTGGATCCCGTGTTCTTTTTATTTTTTTTAATCCTCACCCAAGGCTATGTTTATTGATTTTAGAGAGAGAGGAGAAGAGAGAGAAATATCAGTGTAAGGGAGAAACATCAATCAGTTGCCTCCCATACACACCCCAACTGGGATCAAACCCACAACCTAGGTATGTGCCCTGACCGGGAATCGAACCTGCAACCTTTTGGTGTACAGTATGACACTTCAACCAACAGAGCCACCCGGCCAGGCCTCTGAATCCCACGTTCTTAATCAGTTCTGTTACTTGTCTCATCTGTTCAGCCCATCAAGACTCAATGATCACCAGTGATGGCTAGACACAGACCGTGCTAGACACAGAGACCAGAACTGGGGCAAAGGTCCCTTTCTCCTGCAGTGCTGGGTTCTAAGAGTCATTTGAGAGGCAGGTGCAGGCACTTCCATTAATACCTATGCATGCCAGACGACTCTTTAAACATCAGGGAAGTCATTGCCTGTATGGAGCCAGAGTTTGAAGGGTAATTAAGAGTTTGGACCTGGAAAACATTATGCGAAGTAAAATAAGCCAGTCAGAGAAAGGCGAATACCATCTGATTTCACTCTTACGTGGAATCTAATGAACATACTGAACTAACAGGGGAAACAGAGATAGACTCGCAGGTAGAGAGCAGGCTGACAGCTCTGGGGGTGGGGGAGGGGGTGGAGATAGGGAGAGGGACCAAGCAAAAAGGAGAAAGGACTCGTGGACGTGGACAGCAGTGTGGTGATTGTGGGGGTAGGGAGAGGGCATAAGGGGGCTAAATGGTAATGGGAAAACTACATTAAAAATAAAATGAAATGAAAAAAGTTTGCCAACGAGCAAGAAAGAGCAGGCATAAAGACACGAAATACGAGAGAACGTGGGGCAGCTGAGCGGGCGGTGACACGGTAACTGGGGCATGTGCACAGGTGCTGCATTCATGAAGAAAAGGAGGCAGATGGTGGCCACGTGTCGTGGGACTTGGGGGCCCAGATGCCAGGAACTTGCCACGGTTCAGGTTTGGACTTTTTTCCTCCAGTCATTAGGAAGCTGGTGTGACCATACCCCGTTTACCTTTTTGAATCCCTCCCTCCTGTTCTTCATTCCATGGAAGCCACTGGTGATCCTGGGAGGGTCGCCTGGTGGAGTGTCAGTAGCTGAGAGCTGCGTGATTGGCTTAGAGGAAATTTTATTGCCGTGGCATTGTAAAAACAAGTGTGTTCATACAATCTTTTGATCCATGGTCCTATGCAACGACATTAAATTAAATCCAGAGCTATAAACAGAAATTTAATTTCAGTGCTTATATCCTTAACTTGTAAGATTAATACGGAGATATTTTTCCCAAGAAGTTTTTTGTGTAAGCTCAAACGTATGGCTTGTATGTAATTACGGTTTGTTTTTCCTAATTAAATTTCCTTTCTTCCTGAGAAATTGTGCATTTAAGTGATGCTATGAAAAAGCACTTGGGCATTGTGGGAGAGCTGTAATCAACGCTGTCTGACATGCCTGTTTACTGCTGTTAATCACTGTTTAAAATTAACCTTCGTAAAGCAAACATCTTGCTTGATGGCATATTTATTTTCCAAAAATATGATATTAGTCATCTTTCTGGTCTTGCAAGATGACCAGATATGAACCCAGTTGCTTTTTTTTTTTCCTTTTTCATTTTAAACTTATTTCTTTCCCAACTTTCAGTCAGAAAAATAATCAGAAGGTATTAACATTTCAATCAGGTTGCAAATACAACTAGAAAAAAGGATCATAAAGTGTAGTAAGGTATACCTCACATTGAGATTCTTAGGTGGGCATTATTTAAAACAAATTCCAGACAAACTTGAAAGTCTAGGAGATGGTCTTTTGCCGCCTTTGCCTTGGAAGCCCATGTGCTTGTCCTGGTGAGGCTGCCCTTGTGTGAAGGATGAATGTCTCTATTCCCTTCCTTGCTCTCCTTCCTTCCTTGCCCTTCCTTCCTTCCTTCGTCTTTTTTGTTTTTAGCTGCCTTCCGTGTTTGCTGCATTTTCTTTTGAATGCCTTTGGTAATGGCAAACTTTCATTCTTTGAAGCTGAATTTTATTTAGGGAAATAGCCAAAAGGCATTTGGAGTCATATCTGATTAATAAAATAGGTGAGCACTTTGGGGAATTCCGTTTTGCTAAAACATAACCTGGAACTATTAGACACTGAGGCTGATTTTATGGTATATCTCATGACCTGCCTTTAAAGAAAATGTCAAAAAGAACATTACAGAAAAGTGTTGAGAAATGGCAGAACTGGAATGACTATATAACTTTCTAAGGTGACTTTGAAGAACAACATGATCTAAATGTATGTGTTAAGTTGAATCATTTCTTGGGTTTTGACCTTTTATTTACTGTCATAGCTTACACTTTATAGTCAAGATTTTTTAATTCAAAAGGAATTTAAGTATACTTTAACAGCTCCAAATTTTTTATTTGAGCCTCAGTTAGTGTGTTACTGTACGTGCAGGGGTATGCCTGTACCAGGTACTAAAGTTTCCAGTGAATAGAAAGTAGCCAGGTAAACCTTTTTCCTTTGTGTGATTGAGTGGTTGTAGATGCCATTTGAAATGCTGACTATCCGAGACATCGTTGCCTTCTGATAACCATACAGGCTGAGAGGCTTTGCTCACGATAACTGCCCGAGTTTATTCTGTGTGAGTTATTTCACTATTTACCCCTCCTCCAATCCACCCTTACTTGAAGTAGTACTTACGTGGAAAGGAGTAGGCTCCGTTTCTGAGACTATTATGTTACTAAAGGTTTGTTTAGTCAGTGATATTACCTATGATGTGATACCTGTGGGGGAAAAAATTTAAGTAATGTGATATAAGTCAGCGTCATGAAGGAAATATTCTCCTGCCCCTTCCTTACTTTCTCACCCCAGAGTTCACGAAGCCTGTTTTATTCTGTGATTTTTCTCGATGCAGCTCCCTACATCCTCCATTTAAGACTTCGGAAAAGGCTGTTTCACCAGGATCTGCCCTCTTCCTGCTCAGTCAGTGATGAGCCTGGGGCTAAGATTTGTTCTGATTCTTGTCTGTTGCCCCTCCTTGTCATATGTTCTCAGTGGCCTTAAATATGTCAGACTCAGACTGGTTACGGAAGTACTGCGATGTGTTATCACATCTCAGCCTTTTTTTTCTTTTTTTACTTTCTTTCAGATGAGCTTTTAAGCATATAAATAGTACACATAATGGAAACAATATTTAGAGCACTGGGTAAGAAAGAACAACTGTGGCACTAGAGTATTCTGCAGTTCCGACTGTGGGATCCCTTAACTTTGTAAACCAGAGATTGTCGAGTACTTCAGAATTCATTTCAGTGCATTATGGCCCTTTAAAGATTAAAAATAAGTATAGGTGGTTTGTTTTCAGAACAGATTTTGAAAATTTCATCGCTCTTCTTAAAGTAATTAGTGTCTTCCTGGGGAGCTCCGAGCCAGAGTCAGCCAGGACTCATGGGACCGCGCGCCCACTTAAGGCTTTGGATGGTGCAGGCTTCTGACTCTTTAAAATCATTACCCTGCTGCACCTGGAGACCTTTGAAAAGTCCGTAAAGCTTATTACACCTTGAGACTCACCACACCCTCCGCTCAGCTCCTGAAGCACTGTATCAATTGTACAGGGTACCTTTGTTAACAAAATCAATGTGGTCAAAGTACAGTATTTTACTAATACACAGCTCGTTGTCACAGTGTTAGAGTAACATAAGAATCACACACTTTTATTAGAGTCCTGGCCTTTTGCTTTTGTTGTATAGGTAAGAGGGGCTCATGAGCGTGATGAATTTTTCTTAGTTTGCATTGGGGCTACCTGAGTATTGTCATTTCTGAGTCCTTTACCCTCACGTCATTTGATTTTTTTTCTGACTTTACATTGTTGATTTGGTTCCATGACTTACAAAAAGATCCCAGACCCCTTTGTAACTATTTTCAGGTCAGCAGCTAATGATAATCAGTGCCAACAAGAGCTGCTTACTCCTGTACCTGGCATTAATGTAAGCTTTTAGTGTAGTATTTGAACTTCTTAACAAACCCAAGAGGTAGAGATTTTTATTATCTTAATTGCACGGATGAGGCTAGGAGAGGTTACCCAGGGTCATACACTACTAGTAAGTACCTGAACTGGGTAGGTAGAGAGGTGGGCCAGTAGGTAGAGACAGGAAGAAGCAGAGACACTCAGAGTGGTAAGGGGGTGTAAGAGTTAGTCGCCTGCCTGCTGTGGTCTTGGTGTTATGCTGGGCAGTGAACAGAGAAATATAAGGTTCAAGTGCAATCCCCATGGAAATCACATTTGGTCATAGAATGCCAAGATACAAATATAAGTATAATTAATGACACAATGCGAACATTTTATACAATTGAGATGTGTACAGAGTCTGTGAAAATAGACTAGCGGAAGGAATGAGACTCGTGCGGGCAGACAGGTGTGAGGGCACAGGGCACAGAGGAGATGACTTTTGCTTGAAAAGGACCAGAATGCTGTTTGAAATTAGGGACTGTGTATTTTCAACTTCATACCCGCGAATCCCTAGCAAAGTGCCCAGAGTGTTACAAGTGCTCCGTAAGTGTTGGGTGGGTGGATGGTGGCAGCCTGGCTGGCTGTGCGAATGTGGGGAAGGAGCACTGGAGGAGATGGCCACCCCAATGGAAAGCACAGGGGCAGAGGGCATGACTGTGTCATTGGAAGTGGAGGGTACTGGGAGGGTGACTGGTGTGCTGCATCGCATATCCCCCTCCTGTTACCTGGACCACATTTCCTACTGGCAGTAGTCTCTGCTCCCAGCTTCCTCGCAGCACCTGCTTTAAATCGCATCCCTATTCCAAGGCTTTGGTGTAGACTCGACGCTTCTTCCATGAAGCCACACACAGTGTTCCCATCTCTAAGGTTACCATCTTGCCTGGCTGATGTGGCTCAGTGGATTGAGTGCCGGCCTATGAACCAAAGGATCGCTGGTTTGATTCCCAGTCAGGACACATGCCTGGGTTGCAGGCCAGGTCCCCAGTAGGGGGCACACGAGAGGCAACCACACATTGCTGTTTCTCTCCCTCTGTTTCTCCTTCTCTTCCCCTCTCTTTGAAAACAAATATATAAAATCTTAAAGTTGCTATTGTTTTTCTCTCTACTGCTCACTTGCTAGTTAACGTAGTACATTGGGTCACCTCTTTAATTACTGTTTTGTGTTGCCGTTTACCTTTCCCTGTACTATTCTCTGTTTCTTGGAGTGGAAAGAACCTTAGGAATTGTCATATTCTAACCTTCCATTGGCAGAAGAGGAAACGGAAGCCCAAAGAGATGAGAGGGATCACACAAGGTCTCATAGCAGTTGGTGGCAAGCCCGGGACACAGTTCGGGGCAGTGCCCAGTCGTGCTGGCTGGTGCTCTGTTCTCTGCCCCAAACTCAGCACTAATGTTTACTTCATGGTGACATGAGGAAAGGTGGAAATTAGATCCTGCAGTGCCCTTGGAATCACTAAGTCAGAAATCCTCCTCTGACTCCAGTGGAGGCTTCCTGGTGACAAACTGTATTTCCCCAACATTCCCATCAAAGGCTCAGAGCTGGAGCCTTCTGAGTGTGTTGTTAAGTGAGCGGGGCGGGTGGGGGTGGGGTGGTGGAGGGCGAAAGAGTCAGGTACGGAGGTTATTTCTAAATAAGAGCAGCCGTGACTTAAGCAACATCCATTTCTCAAATCAACATAGTTGACCCTTGTGATTTATTGATTTAACATTCATAAACTCAATTATTCATGAAACAGTGATCCAGAAGATCTGTGGCATGCAGTGATTTGTAATTTGAATCAGGTATGCTGTGAAGTACCTTTGAAGGAGCAAATCACTTAGCTGGTGACAGTCCAACCGCCCAATTGTTTTTAGCTCATTATCACATATGTAGGAATCCATGAACCGGTCAAAACTCTTTGCTTTCTAAAAGAAAGCCAGCTGCTAGGGCTGGTGATAAGAGTGAAGAGGAGTAAAGAGGTCCTGGAAATAATGGTTCTTTACCAGAAAACAGAAATCTGGGACAAATTAAAAAGCTGGTATGCTGCACTTGGCAGTATGTCGAATCTCTGAAATGCATAGTATAAAAATGAGGAAGAGCGATTCCTAGAAATACCTCCGCGAGTGCACTGGCCAACGTGGAAAATCACATTCTGGGCAGCCATAATACATGGCATGATGCACCAGTTAGAGTGTTTGCAAAGGCTTGGGGAATTCTCCCGTGGAAATGCTTAATCTACTGTATTACCATCTCTTTTTATAGGAGGCCCAGTAATGCTATGGTGACTGAATAGACTTTTAAAATTACACCATTAATCTTGCAGGTCAGTTGAGATGTCTCAAATTTCATCTTGCTTAAAGCTTTAAGCTCAAGTAAAGTCTAACATATATCAGTAGCCACTTGCATCCAATACTGCCTATGCTTTTTAGAAGAATATCTGGCTGATCCGATCCGTCAGCCTCCTGGGAAGAAAATTTTGAACAGGGTGCGCAGTAGAGCAGTGGGATCTCCAAGAACTTGAAGCTGGGATGATAGTCAGCCCAGAGCTTGAGGTTTTGAGATAACACAGTAACTCAGAGAGAAAGGATGGCTTCTTAATCTGTTTTTTTTAAAAAAAAAAATACTTAAACTAGAAATTTACAGCCAGCTAGCCATAAGTTCCCTGTATCACTAAAGAAAACCCGTGGGATTACCTTTCTGAGCTTGTTTATATCTGACCCGCTAATAGGCAGCCTCCCTTTCCCCCTTCGAAGGCACATTTTTATACTCTCTATTATAACGTGGACAAGAGCTAGTGCGACCATCAACCCTGACTTTAAAAAAAAAGTGGCTTTTCCAGGAATGAGGATAGCTGTGACTTTACAACAGGAAGTACTTGAGGAAGAGGAATAAGTGGAGAATGAATAGGGAAGGCTGGCCATCTGGTTTGCTAGACAAAGGCTCCCCAGGGTCCTGACAAGATGGGGCAGGCAAAAGCTTCCTCAGTGTCTGCACAGAGTCTAAACATTGGCGGTTGCACCTGTCAGTAGGATTTCCGCCATCACCGGGTGCAGATGCCCACAGAAGTCAAGTCCACCCTAAGAAGAGCCCATAAGCACTGTTTAAAATGTGAGGAAACTGTGGTAGCATGAAGGGCTTTTTCAGAAGCCCTTCTGAAGACCACACCAGGCCAAGGCCCTGGAAGCCAATATTTAGCTTTCACAGGAGGTTCCCCCATCGCTAAAGCTGACAGACCCTGTCCAGTGTTGCCAGCTCCTCTGGCCTTAGGGTTCCACTTTTCTCTGGCTGGGCTCCATCTTCTGAGTTGACTGGTTGGAATTGCCAGATGTCCAATTCCTGGGGGTTAGGTATGAGGCCCTAGGGCACTCCCACAGGAGCTGTCTTTTTCCAGGTCCCCAGTCCCAAGGCTCCTCTGCGGGCACAGGTTGCCCTTGCAGTCCATCCTGGCAGGCCTGCCGTCCATCCTTCCCAGCGTATTTGTTGGGCCCTGTGTGGGTCGGAGCCTGTCAGCACCTGAGTGGTGGACAGCACCACAGCTGCCCTATGACCAGAGGTTGCTCTTCTGACCTTTCTTCGTCACTTCATTTAGAATGGGTTACTTTTGGTTTGGTTTGGTTTAGTTTAGTTTAGTTTGTATATTTAGCAGACTTCATGATAAAGGGGCTTTGTAATCAGATTTTTAAGCTAGCGTCTAAGCAATTTTAAGTGTGATGAAAGAGCTGAGTCACTACCAGGGAGAGGTACAGGCTGCAGACCAACGACTGAGAAAGTCAGGGCGATGAGCGTGTGTCCTGGTGGAACCAGGGTAGGGTTCCCCAGGAGATCTGGCTTCTGGCCCCGACTCAACATTAATTAGGGAGTGACCCTTGGGCAGGACATGTGCCTTCTCTAAGCCACCGTTTTCTCCCCTTGTGTCTCAGAATTTCTGACGAAGAAAACTCCTCCTTGGACAAGTCTTGTAGATAGAACCATTCCCACATTTTTATGCGCGAACAAGCATATTGATTACTCTGCTTTCTTGTAGGAAAGATTAGACTGATTTGTTGAAAGCTGTAAGTTATAGCACATTTCAAAAGAAGCCCAGGCTTTCTGTTTAAAGTTTGTAAATATGGAAAATGGAGGTCACTGATGGCTAAGGCTTATCTGTCTGTGTGTGTATATGAGTATGTATAGAGAGAGATACCTTGTTTTTATTAAAATATACAACTTACTACAATGTCTCATACACAGTAGTTGATGATTAAGTGTTTGTGCAACTGCAAAATGGTTAAGACTCTCCCTAGTGCTTTTAACGTATTGATGTAGAGGTTCGGTAAGAAACACATGTATTGCTGCTTACCTGAGTTTTTCAAGTGATTCTTCAGAATGCTTCTTTAACTTTCATTCTTCAAAGGGCAATATATTTCCCTTATTTATATGGTTTATTTTCCTAAGAAACTGATTTGGAGCTTTCTTGTTGTCCCCATGTCCATGTGTCCATTCCCTTCTTCTCCCATACATAGAAATTTTAATTGGAGATATGACCACTCAGAATAAAAACTACATTTCCCAGAATTCCTTGCTGGTAAGCATGGCCATGTGACTAAGTAAGTCCCAGACGTAGGAAGGGAGCAGAATCAATAGTGTAACTTTTCACATTATGCCATTTCATAGTTGTGCCCTTTCCTTCCACTTTTCTCCCTTCCCACTCGTTGGGTGGGATACGGCACGGACAAGGGCAACACAGTAGGTATTAAGGAGCAAAACAATAAAAGGAACTTAAGTCTAGCAACTTTATGGAGCCCAGTCCCCATAAAGTCAGAATTTATGGCACTCTCATTCCAAATTACCACAAATTCCCAATTACTGGAGTAGGAATGTGTGAGAATCAGTTTGTCGGAAACTACTTTGTCCCCTTTCATTCATGCTTGTTAGACTTCTTTATGGAGTCATTATGTCCTTGTTGCGTTGGAACTATTTGGACATCAGCTGTATCCGTGAAGTACGGGAGCAGCCCCAGTACTAAGCAGGTGTTTGCCTCGGGAGCAGCCCTCACCTGTCCTTGCTGCCTAGCATGTGAGTCTGACAGTCGGCCACTCTCTCCGTGGGCTACTCTCGGAATTCCATCTCAGGCCCGAGGTGGGAGCTCCACGCAGGCACTGTTCCATGCAGAAGAGGATGAGATTAGCAGGGACTGCTGCTGTTCAGACCCGTCAGGCTCATCGAGCATGTCACTGTCCTCTCATACCTAGAGTTAGCTCCAGCGCACACGTGTAGGAAGAGAGGCAGAGACAGGCAAAGGCAGAGGCAGATAGAAGCAGCTCTGCCTAGAGGGAGAGAGATGGCGGTGGAGCTTAAAATGAGATTAAAATGTTCAAACAGCTGTGGTCAAAAGCATGGTACCTGGACAGCAGCATCGGTGACCTGCGAGGTTGTCAGAAATGCACAGATGCAGGCCCCAATGCAGACCAACTGAGTCAGCAGCTCTGGAGGCGAGATTCAGCATCCTGTGCCTTAACAAGTCCTCGAGCACGCTCCGGTGAGAACCAGTGATCTAAAGAGTGTTGGAAAGCTTGAGAACAGAATGGAGATCAGAGTGCTGGATCCAGGCAGACTTCGGCAGGAAGAAGAGGACCGGGTGGAGAAGGAGGTGAGGAAGCATTTTGTTCAGGAGCAGGAGTGAAAACGAGCTGCAATTTGCGTGATGCCCCTGAAAGGAGCCCAGACACTGCAGATACTCTCCCTCCTGTGTTCGGTACCAGGAGGCATCTGGCCTCCTGCTTCTGGCTCAGGCCTGTCATCAGCCAGGTGTGCAGAAGTGCCTTTATGTCATCCCTCAGATACCCTAGGATTCTTACCTCACTGTATTTTTGAAGTGGAAAAGGGAGCTAAAACCCTTGATGACGGTGAGGATGGGGAAGGGCTCTTTATTTAGTCGTCTACCTCTCAGCTCTGTGGGCCGAACCCCACCTCATCCTGGAAGAGTGTTTGGAGCCAGGAGCCAAGCCCTTTAATGGCTAAGAAGGGGGGAAGAAAGGTAGAATTTCCATGTAAGGGCTACCAAGAATATAAATGCCTATTTAATAAATTATTTTCTGAAATGCTTTTTCCATTTTGGTAGCTGAAGTTTGAAACATGTTTGGAGTACTATAATTATCATTGCTGGGAAAAAAATACACATTGCAGTATTTTTGTTTTTGCCGTAGGTCAAGTTGTAGTTCAGGGTGGAAAATAAACACGTCCCTTTGCTCAGCTGCAGCTTGCATATTTGTAGTCTCCAGGTGCCCTCTCGTTGGTCCGCAGAGGATGAAGGTTCATGCCGTGGGTACACAAAGAATACAAAGAAGGCATAGAAACCCAGGGCCCTTTCAGGGGCTTGGCCCTGGGCGAGGCTGATTAGGCAGTTGGTGCTGGAGCTGAAGGACGGGTCAGAGGGTTAAGGAGGCCTTCAGGGAAAGAGTCCCAAGGAGAGAATGAGGCAGTTCTGCAAGGAGCTCAGCAGTGAAGTAGTCCTTTCCCCCAGGGAAGACCTGCACTGGGTAGGTCTGAACATCAGGATGCCTTTGTTTTGTTTTGGGAGTCACTCCTTACTGTCAGGTGCCATCTGGTCAGTGTGATAACTTTGTCAGCCGGGCCCATTACCACATCTTGAATGCAGAAATAGCTGCGGAAGAATCTCCGGGGAGAACTACCTGTATAAGGCGGCTTTCTTCCTTGTGTCTGGACAGAGCGAAGACTGCTCTCTCAGTATCTAGCCTTTAAAACAAGGAACGAAGAAAGTAATGGAGGCTGACAGAGAAACAGCACTTGAAAACTTTGGCAGGCTAAGATGACTCGGGGGGGGGGGGGTGTATATCATATGTGTGTGTGTTTCATAATCAACTCCACCTTTATCAGCAACAGCAAACATGTAATGAGCTCATCTGTGCATTATGTTGGGTATTGGGTTTAAAATGAACTGAGAGGGAGAAGTGAGTGAATCTGAAGGTCTAGAGTGCCCTCCATGTGTGCAGGTGTGTGTTGTCTGTGCATACATGCACACACGCGGGTAGGCAAATGTAGGTTTACAGTTGAAAATAATACAATGAAAAATAATAATACAAAAATAAACTGTCTTTGCATACTCATAACTGTAAACCTATGTTTGCCCACCCTATATAGGCATATAAAATATATGAAATATTCTATTTTTCTAATGTAATATTTTATGTGCTACATAAATACCACATGTTGTAATATCAAAGAATATGTGTTTTCTCTTAACCTCCAAAACAATCCTGTAGAATAAGTACTTTTATGCCCTGCTTAATGCAAAGATATGAGTATTCTGAGGTCTGACTCCAAGCCTAGACTTCTAATAACTAATGATGGTGGTGGTGGTGATGATGATGATGAAGAATCTCTTGGGCACTTAGATATGCCAGGCACAGTACTACCTTCAGTATCTACTTATTTCACTTAATTCTCATTAACAACCCTGAGGAAACTGACACAGAGAAGTTACGAATCTTGCCCAAGATCACCCAGCTAGCTGTAAAAAGCTAAGATTTGACCATAGTTCTTTCTGGCTCTCAAACCTTTGCATTCAACCAGTAGCTATACTGACTCTCATTTAAAAGGTAAAGTTAGCTGAAAGGTGACCTTTGTTAAATGACAAATAAATGGTACAAAAAAGTAGTGGTTTATCTTCAGTAAAACAAATTTGAAAAGAAGGAAGAGAAAGAAAAAGTAAATGGGCAAAATAGTCTCTCAAAAGTCTTCTACTTTCTATCCATATATGGTCCATCCCTCCCCCCGCAGAGTGTACAAACCCTGGTGAGAACTACCGGCTGATCAGTGCAACAGCCTGTTGTTCTTTATTCGTGGGTGCTGTTGTCTACAGTATTTTCTGCCTGTCCTACATTCATGCTGTGCAGCACTCGCTCTCTCTTCTTGGTGTATCATCTTCAAAGCATAAGTGTAGTCACTTTCAGGAACCTCTGAAGACCTCAGGTCAGCGTGTAACATTCTTTGGAGTCCTTCTAAAGACTGGAAATTCCTGTACTGCCTTAGGGACTCGGGAATATTTTGACAATGTTACTGACAATTAATAGCCTTGGTTTAACTGTCCCTTGTTTTTCAAAATCATAGAAGATCACATTTTCTTCTGTGCTACTGTAACTCTACAGCATTAGCAAGTATTGGAGTTTTAAAAGAGAAGGACTAGCTTCTCCTTTAATTAAACAATCGTTGGCCCGTCTTCCTAAGGGCTCGGGAATCCCTGCAGCCTGACTGCACACAGAGAGAGAGGGCTTGAGCTTCTGGCTGGAGGAAGGAGTTTGTAGAAACTCTCCACCAGTTCCAGCCCCTCAACGTGCAGGTGAAGAAGCCCAGGCCCTCCATCCTCACCTCTTTAAAATCTGGCATTGTGTAATGTTTGTTCTAATCAATGTCATCATCCCACAATGGCAGAAGCAAGTTAGAGCATCCCTTCCTCAGGGGCGGAAAAGGGACCCACCCAGAGTCTGAGAATCACTCAACAAAATAGAGGCTTTGTTTGTGTTCTTCGGTGGATGCTGCCTTCCGTTTCGACACCACCCTGGGGAGTGCCTCGTTCCCAGTGTTTATGCCTTTATGACATTTTCAAGCTGTTCTGAAGATTCCTCTTAAAGATGTTGCTGAACTGACTACACACATTTCGTTCATTGAAGTTTTTCCTCATTAGTCATCTGTCCCATTCCCTCATACTTTTCGTTCCTCTTTTTGTGGACTTGTGTTTTTTTTTGTGGCAAAAAAAAAGTGGGGAGGAGGGGACAGGTATTCAGAGAAGGCTGTAGTTTGTTAGGTAAAAATCATCTTTTTGAAGTCAGTCTTCACTTCTTTGTGCATTTATCCAAACCATCCCTTGGCCTGATTTCGTTGCCAGATTTCTGAACATGGTTGGATTTTGAAAATTGGTTGCTCTCTGTGAATGCAGAAATGTCATTATTAGAATGGAAAATCCCTCTGGGAGTAAATTGAACACATGTTCCTGGTGTGAATTAGCAGGTAATGAAATAAAATGTCTCTGGCTCAAAATCCTAATGAATTTTCATAAAGTGTGATTTGAGATTCAGTAGGATGCATACACACACATTTGGAGTCTGACACTCCTTACTCCCCACCACCTACCGCCAAGGTGTGCCTTTAACCTCTCTCAGCTCTTTTTACTCCTCCCAGGAAGCTCTGACCTTGTCCAAGAAGGTTCCAGAGAGCCTGCTGATTCAAATTTGCTAAGAATTAAAGCAGTCCCCTGGGACTGCTTCAGTCCCCTGGGAGTGTGGAGGGTTGGGGGAACGGGTGCCTGGAACGGTGAAATCAGCCTGATCTGCATGCACTTTGGTGTCCTTGGAGGGCCTTTTAAGAATACTGACACCAGGGTCCCACTTCCAGCAATTCTGATCGCACTGGCATGAGGTGTACTCTGAGTTTCCACATTGTTCGAGTTCCCCAGGGAGTTCGAATATGCTGCCAGGTTTGAGAATCATTATTCTAGCACTGTGGTTCTCTAACTGTGGCATACATACCAATTACATGGGGGGTTGTTCAGATCGTTGGACATCGCCCCAGAGTTGCTAATTCTGCAGGGCTGATGTGGGGGCTTAGCACTTGCATTTCTAGCAAGTGCCCAGGAAATGCTCAAGCACTGGTCCATAGCCCACTGTTTGAGAAACACCATTCTAGAGGCAGTTCCTCTCAAACTTGACAATACAGCTCAATCACGTGGGAGTCTTGCTAAACTAAACTGCAGGTTCTGATTTGGTAGATCTGGCGCAGGGGTCTAAGTCTGCAGCTCTAGCCAGCTCTCAGGTGGTGCCGATGCTGTTGGTCCAGAGGCCATCCTTGGGTAGAAAAGCAGTAATCTAAAGCATCATTTCCAACCCAGTCCAGGAACATCCTACATAGAAAAGATTGTGGCCTGGGGCATTCCTAGAGGTACTGTGGGACTCAGCGCACAGCATGGACCCCTGGGTGGCAGGCAGAGAGCTGGAGGGCTCAGTGCTGCTTTGGCATTTGGCCAGTAGCCCTTTGAGCTTGGCAAAGCTCTGTTGACAGGGAACTTCATTGTACAGATTCCCAGTTTGCTTGGAGGAGTAACGCAGGGATTCTCAGCCCTGATCACACAGTAGAATCACCCAGGAAGCTAGGGCACCAAATACTAATCCCCAGGCTCCTCCCCTAAGTACTCTGATTTGAATGAAGGTGGGATCCAGGCAGTAGTATTCTTAAAAGCTCTGTAAGTGATTCTGATGCCCAGCCAGCACTGAGAACCATTAAAGTATCACATGCTGCAGTTTTATAGATCATTTCATTTTTTTCTCTCTGTTTGGCTAATTTATATTCTAGGATGCAAACTGACTTTGTTAGGCATTGAAAACAATTTCCTATGGCATCTTTAACAAACCACCAAGGAAAGGCTCTGTGTAGATTCCATCCCGGTTAAAGCCTAAAATCAGAGAAAAAGAAAATGCTGGGAAAGTACAGCTGGTGTTTCTGAACGAGCTGAAATTATGAAATATTTCTGGGACTGTATCAACAAGCCTAATTTTTCCCCTCGGGGTTATGATTGTGTGGAACAAGTCTTCACTGCGAAGCTTGCCAAAAAAGGTTATGATAAAATCATGGAATGTGAATGAAAGGAATTCACAGTGTAACTTTAAAGGAGTCAGCCTCTAAATTTAAAAATGCAGGGATGACATAGGCCTTGCATTCATAACAGAGGTTTTGGGAACAAAATAATCCCGGGTACAAGAAAACGTCTCTGTTTGTCATGTGATGTCTGTAAGGCCAAGCAGAAATGAGATTGGCCAACCAGAAAGAGGGGGGACACACCGTCGACCCTGAACCTCTTTTTTTTCTGTGTGAATTAATTTTGCATTCTGTTGATATATGTGAGCCAAACTGTAGCCACTGACTGACTAACGCTAGAAATTCCAGGAAAGCTGACTGGGAAGGTTGAAGTTCCTTTTGCATTCAGCGTTGCGGACGTGGTGGGAAACGTGTGGGCTGCGGAGGCTCTGCCACTTGCATTGTGACCTGGCCAAGTTTCTTAGCTCCTCTGTGACTGTCTCCTGATCTGCCAAGTAGATGTCATCTCTGCACATGGGAGTGCAGAGGGGTGTGACAACGAGTAGAGGCATGAAGCCTCAGACAGAGAAGGTGCCCAATTAGTAGAGATGGCTTTCATTTCTTTCTCTGGCATGATTGTGAGAATTGTATCCTTAATAAGAGACATCCATCAAAATATTTTTCTTGTGTTGGGTGGGTGGGCTGGGATGGGAGTCAAGGACAGAAAACTGTACTTGAACAATAATTAAAATAAAATTTAAAGAAAATATTTATCTTGTGTACATCAGTATTTTTTACTGGTGAATTATACTAGTTTAGATGTCTCCTTCATAGTCACAAGGTGTATTTTTGCACTTGGAAAGTAGGCTCATTCTTGCCATAACACCTTTTTTTTTTAAATCCTCACCTGAGGGTATTTTTTTTTCATTACTTTTAGAAAGGGAGAAAGGAAGGGAGTGAGAGAAACATCAATGCAATAGAGAAGCATTGGTTGGTTGCCTCTTGAATGTGCTCAGACTGGGGATTGATCATATGCGCCCAGACCAGGAAACAAACCCACAACCCAAGCATGTGCCCTGACCAGGAGTTGAACCCACAACCCTTTGGTTAATGGAATGACACTCCCACTAACTGAGCCACATTGGCTGGAGTTGCCTTAACAGCTTTATTCTTGCTGCTCTCTGCATCTAGGACACTCCTGCCTTGTTATTTGCATACCTTATCCTTTTATTCAGGACTCTGCTCAGGTGTAATATCATCAGAGAGACCTGCCCTCACCCACCTGGCTAATGTAGTCCAACCCCATCGCTGGTTCTGCTCCACAACGTTTACCGCCACCTGGCATTGTACTGTGTGGCTCTTTGTTTAGTCTAACTCCCCTGGAATTGTGAATCCAGGAAAGCCAGGACTTTGTTTCATTTCCTGTCCTAAGCCCTGCAACCCCGGCACATGGAAGCCATTCAGCAAATATTTGTTGAATGAATAAGTGATAGGATTGGAGAGTACTTCACAGATTGCACCTCAGCTGGTACCACGAGGAGATTTGTCTCCCAGGACCACCGAGTGGTCCCTGTGCCACCCAGAGCTGATGCCATAGCGACTTGGGGACTTCAGATTATAAAGAAATGAGATTGTAAAGGAGGGAGATTACCAGAGTGAGGTTCAGGGAACATGGTGATTGCAGACTTGTCCCCTCTTTAGTCTTGTTCTACCTGCTGAATTCTGTGATACTGGGTTTCATCAAATTGGGGTCCCTTGAAATACCTATTGTCTCAGTGATCCTGGCTTCCTGGGGGGAGGGGGGCGGGGGGGGGGGCGAAGGACTGAGTACCGGCAGCACCGCTGTTGTAGTTGTCTGTCTGAATTGTACCAGTCCATTTATGCTGCCTGTTTCCCAGGAATAAGTATGCAGTGTATCAGTTGTCATTTTTAGAGATTTTGAAACAGGAAGGCTTAGTGGCAGATATGTGGGATTCTTTAAACACTAAGATATAATAAGAATCTAGCAATATAATTTTTCTCTTCTCCTCCCATCTAATAATTTTTCATTTGATTTCGGTTGTATTTAAACCTGTGTTTAAACAGAATACTCTGGAATGCATTTGTTACGTAAACCGTGATGTACTTTGCCTGTTGACATATGGGCCTGGAGGTCTACAACTGGCCAACATGTAGTCACACTGGTTAAGGTGGCAAGGATTGTTACAAACTCTCCATTATCACTGTAGTTAATACTGGATGACCCTGTCAATATTTTAAGGGCTAACCTCTTACAGGAAGATTATTCAAATGATAAAACCAGCTTATTTTCCCCTAATTACCTCTGTTGTAAATGATATTGTCACTTTAGTCTTGGTATATCAGGGGCAGATTTTGTTGATTTTTTTTTTATTATTATTATTAAAGATTCCAGTTGCAAAGTGTTGTTGCCAGGGCAACCAGACTAAAAAGCTTGTTAATTAACTTAAGTGTTATACATAGATCTGTTAGGCACCATAGGAAAAGAGTCAGGAGAGGCTGCTTTTCACATGGATAAAATTAAAACTTCAGAGGTAGTGTCAGGAAAGTCTTCTGAGTGGTGAGAGAGGCATGGTGTAGCTGTAGTACTCTCAATTTCTCATGGAAGAGGGATGAAATAGAGACATAGATGGCTAAATGAAATCTACTGCAGGACTTATTTAGAAACAAGCTGAGAAGGAAGGTAACAGAAAAACAATTCCTGGTGCTATGGTAACCACAGTTGAGCTTGAGTGACAGGCTGGCTGACTGGTGAGAGGAAGGGAAGGATGCTGGGTGAGTAAGTGTTCTGGATAATCTACTGAACGGTGAACAGAGGGTTGAAAGAAGAGAAGAATAAAGCTAAGAAAGTTAACACAAAATGAAAAGAAAGACAGAGATCTTAGAAATCTAAATTCCTTTAAAGCATTATTTTATAGTTGGCCAAGTCATTATTAACAGGCTTGAATCTTAGGCCTGACTGTCATGAAATCAGCAACACAGTCTTGAAAATTTAAAGTAAAAACTTAGAAATATGAGGAGAAGTTATGGATTCATTTGTGGGAGATTCCTGTAGATCCTTCTTGGAAATTAGATTAAAAATGAAAGATACAGATGATCTGGATGTCATAAAAAGCTTGATTTGATAAGTGTCTATAAGTTTGTATCCAAAAAACAGGGAACATGTTTTTTTCAGATATCTGTGTATTTTAAAGTTGGCCATAGGCCACACATTCCAAAAAACCAAAAACATTGAAAAAACTCAACAAATTCACAGAAGTAGAAAATTGTATAACCTACATTCTCTGGCAACAAGACAATAAAACTATAAGTTAAAAATCAAAAGGAAAGCCAACAAAAATCTACCTGTGCAGAAATTCAATAACATTCTTCTAGAAAGTCTTTATTAAAGAGGAAACCAAAATTATAGATTATTTAGAAGTGAATTATACTGAGAGTAATGTATTTCAAACATTAGAATGTAACCAAAGCAATAATTGGCTAAAGTATTAAAACCATAATTAAAATTGTAGCATTTCTAAGAAAATAGAAGCAAACTTAGCATTAATCTTAAGACACTAGAGAAAAAATCAATAAAATAATTAGAAAGACAAAGAAGGAAGAAAATTCAAATGCTCAAAAGAATCCATGAACTGCAAAAAAAGAAAGCTTGGTCAATATAGCCCTAAATGAATTTGAAAATCTAGATGAATTCCATAGAACTTCATACTAAAATATGTTAGTACAGATGATTCTAAAAGAGGTAGAGCACCAGGATAATCTAATAACCAAAGAAGAAATCTGTCCCTTCTTCCTTAAAAAAAAAAGAAAGAAAGAAAGAACCACTGAGTTGAGATTCAAAGAAGAGCTAATTCCTGCCCTGGTTGGTGTAGCTCACTGGATTGAGCTTGGGCCTGTGAACCAAAGAGTTGCTGGTTCAATTCCCAGGCAGGGCACATGCCTGGGTTCTGGGCCAAGTTCCCAGCAGCGAGTGCTTAAGAGGTAACCACACATTGATGTTTCTCTCCTCTTTCTCCTTCCCTCCCCTTCCCCTCTCCTAAAAGTAAATAAATAAATTCTTTTTTAAAAAAGGAAAATATACATTCATCAAAAAAGCAAATTAAAAAAGAGATCATTCCTGTATTTAAACTGTTTATACAGCAGAGAAGGAGGTAGAGAGTGAAACAGCTCATTGACAAAGTTAGCGTAACTCTGAAAATAAGACTGGGTGAGGTCACTGCACGCAAAAAGGGGAGAGTTACAGGTTAATATTACTCAAGCTTATAAATTTAAAGTTGTTTTAACTTTCAAAAGTCAGGTCCAGCTGGATCTTTCGAAACAGGTTTATTTTAAGAAGACAGGATGGTTTAAAACCTACTAGTTGAGCACATTAGGTAATTAAAGGGAAGGCCAATATGATCATCCTGACAAAAGTTGCAAAAGCATTTAAGACTTAATTTTCATTTTTAACATTCTTAAGCCTTTTTCCAGTGTGGTTTTGCAACAGCGTATTACAAAGGCAGTTCTTAAGAAGTAAACAAACCTCTTAAGGCCCTGCCTGTAAAACACGCGTCAACAGGTGACAATGCTGGGATCGTTCGAGCAAACACAAGCAGCAAGGGAACCGGGGAGGACAAATACGCTGGGTATTAATGAAAACATGTTTTATTGATGCACATGTTTGAAAAGTGATTATACTTGCCAAATACTTCGCATAATGAGAACGTAATAAAATGTGATACAGAATAAGTTAATTACAGCCCATTAGCAGGAGTAGGAATTAATGCTATTTGCAGTTAAAAATCACAGAGCTCTTATTAATTATGAGACCATGTGTTTGTGTTAGGCAGATACCTGTCTACTGAGTGTAGTTTACAGACTCCGTCTCCGTCAGTCCCCGCACAGGCCAGATTCACTCTCTCCTTCTCAGCTTTTTGCTGTGTCTTGCCCACACTGACCGTGTATCCACAGGTAGAATTTTCTCTTTACTGTTCTTCTCAGAGCACTTGCCACACTGGCCCCCTTGCCGGCCCTGGGACACACAGGGGTATGCTGTCCCTCTGCAGGATGCTCTCTTCTCCCTGCCATCTCCACGGCCCACCCCTCACTCCTTCAAGTCCTTGTTCAGATTCAGCTTTCCAGTGATGCCTGTTCTCGCCAAATTGCGACTGCCCCCTCTTTTGTGCCTTCCCATTCCCCCTTGCTCTGTTCTATTGCACTTATCACCCTCTGCTCTCTACATAGTGTGCTTATTTCTAATGTGTATTGTTTACTTCCTATCACCCTCCACTGCATTGTCAACTTTTTAAAAAATTGCCTTTATTTATTTTCAGAGAGAGGGGAAGGGAGGGAGGAAGAGAGGAAAACATCGATGTGTAGAGAAATATCAGTTGGTTGCCTCCCGTGCACCCCCAACCAGGGATGTGGCCCACAACCCAGTCATGTGCTCTGACTGGGAATCAAACCAACGACCTTTCAGTTCACAGGCCGGCACTCAGTCCACTGAGCCACACCAGCCAGGGCAGCACTGTCAACTCCTTGAGGTCAGGGATCTATGTTTCTCCTCTTTATGCTGTATCCCAAGCTGCTGGCACAGCAGAGCAGGCACTCGTTAAGTCTTTTTCAGTGAGTTTACCAGAACTGTGAGTATGAAGAGTTCCCTATACTATGTTTTGATTAGATGAGAAGTAGTTAGACAACGAAGATGGGCAGGAAAATGAAAGACACAACACTTAAGGTAGAAAACAACCCGAGGAACACTTGGTTTTGGAAATAGATCTACTTTTGTAACAAAAAGCTCTAAGTGAACTGGAAATGAGGAGGCCTGGATTCTTGCTTTAGTTTTACCACTGACCTTAGGCGTATCACTTGAACTCCTGGGCTTCAGGTTCTTTATTTATAAAATCAATGAAAATTTTTCATTGAGAAAACTGTACACTAAGTCTGACCCTGCTTTGTGATTCTGTGTGGGCTTTGCAATAGGAAAGACAACGCGTATGGTAACGTACCCCAGTACTCCACGGCCCTGTTTTCACCCGGGCGGGGCAGGGGGGTGTTTCTCTTGAGGTGTGGATGAGGGCTCCAGAAGCTAGGGCTTGGCTTGGTTTATTTTCATTTCTAAAATTGAGGTGCAACCGTCGATCAATTACATCACACTAGAGAAAAGAGAAGGAGGTACATTTGATGGATCTCTGCTAGAGACAGAAACATACCAGCTGTCATTCAGACAGATTACAGGGGAATGTGGCTCATCATCCGCCTCATTGTTGAGACCCCACATCACAGAATTACAGAATCTTACTAAGTTCCTCTCCTCACAGTTCAGAGCTGGGAAAGTCGAGCTCTTCCATGCTGATTATTATCATGTACCTTGTCTCCAGTCCCTGAGGCAGCCATGACTTATTTGTGGGTCTATTTTGGTGTTTAAGAGTGCACTCTTTTCAAAGAACATCCCTCAAAATTCCTTTTAAATTCAGAAATCTCTCAGTCAGTGGTTGAGTCCGGTTTTCAGCTTCTCCAGATCATGTGGGCATCTTCTCTTGGCTGTTCTTCATTCTGGTCGATGCATTTGACATTGATTATTCAACAGAAGTGAGAAGCGGAGACAAAGCCCACTTCAGCTTCCCATGTTGGTGTCGTGAGAAGATCTCAGAAGAGACTTCCATGGTCAGCTAAGCTGAGTGTCAGGGCTTTCGCCAGATTTCCTTCTCCCTCGTCCTCCTTGGGTTAGTAAATAGACCATTAGGACTGCCTGTGCTTCTGTGGAAAGCGCCCCACAGCTTCCCGCATGCGCTAAATTTTCTCTCTCCCATTTAGAAGAGAAGCCAGATTGCTCCAAGGCCCGCTGTGAAGTCCAGTTCTCTCCACGCTGCCCTGAAGACTCCGTCCTCATCGAGGGCTACGCTCCTCCCGGGGAGTGCTGCCCCTTGCCCAGCCGCTGCGTGTGCGACCCTGCGGGCTGTCTGCGCAAAGTCTGCCAGCCAGGATACCTGAACATCCTCGTGTCGAAGGCCTCAGGGAAGCCGGGAGAGTGTTGTGACCTCTATGAGTGCAAACCAGGTATGCATTAGCCTCGTCTCAGCAGTCTCGTCCCTCCGCACCAGAGGGTCGCAGGCCCTCTGCCCAGCCGGGGTCTCCCCTTCCACATGAAGATGGGCATCCTCATCAGCGCACAGCCTGCCTGCCACTTTGGGCTAAAGGCAGCCTGACTTCTGGCCTTCCAGCCAGACAACCGGAGAAATAATTCACTGGCACAGAAGCACCTTCAGAGAGGGACCGTGTCTCTTTTTCTCTTTTCCTCTTCTTTTTTTCCCCTCAAAGTACGCTTGATGGGGGAGGTGGGGCTAACATTTATGGTACCTGCTGCTTCATTCCCCCAGAAAAGGTCAAGAGTCCTCATTTGCAGGTGTAACTGGTACTTTCAATTACTGCATTTGAAACAACCATTATACATAAAGCAGAAAGTTAATTTTAGGTACATACATGCATCCAAATGTCTGGCGTTTTGTAACGAAATACTCAGCCCCACCCAGTCTTTCCTCTTGCCTGCTCCCTGTCATCCGTCTGCTGGCTTCAGTAGAACGCGCTAGGTCGTCTTTGGCCCTTCACGCACCTTCTTCGCCACAGACGATTCACCGTCATGTCCCAGCTGCTTCCTGCTTTAACTTCGTTCGCGCATCCTCGTTCTTCTGGCAGCGTATGTAGTGTGTTCTACGGACAGGCCTAGACTAGAGTGCTTTCCTCTTCACAAGTTTCTAACCATTGGTCAGATTTTCTTTTCTGCCAGATAAATGCTTCAAGCAAAACCATCCCTTTTCCATCTTTTGAACAGTCTTACTAGAAACGTCCCCAGCCAATGGTCACCCCCATCCACCCCCATTACCACCACTGGTTTAACACTCTGTCTGTCTGCATCTTAACTCTTAAATACCTCGTCCCCTGCTTTCCTGGCACAGAAGACCTGGGACGTACGTAGTACAGTTCTCTAATGTTGAGTGAAGTAGAAAATAAGAAATTGCCAGTATAAGGACAGGGGTCAGGGAAGCAAGGACACTGCAGAAATTTGTCAAGAGCCAGTGTTTCATTTGGGGACTCGAAGTGCTAGTAAATGTGGTAGTAAACGGTGCCTCTGTCTGCCCCTTGCAGTGTTCAGCGTGGACTGCAGCACGGTGGAGTGCCCGTCCGTCCAGCAGGCCGTGTGCCCCCTGGACAGCCACGAAACTCAAGTCAGACTCACAGCGGATGGCTGCTGCACTCTGCCCACAAGGTCGGTTTATCCTCAGTTTCCCGAGCTTCCTCCTCTGCCTTGGGTGTCAGCATCCTGGAAGGCACAGTTTCAGCCATGCAGTTTGTTTTCCCCAGCAGTTAAAAGAAACCTGGTCTTCCCCTGCTTCTGTGGAGAAACCACTGAACCGTTACTATGACTTGGTATTTCCATGTACGGTCCCAGGTGCTGCCAGGTGAAGTCACTAATCCTTACAGATCCTTCATGCTGGGGTGCTCTGCAGCTTTGCAGGCTGGGAACTGTGCAGGCCAAAATGCCCCTCAGGTTGTAGCCAGGGAGGCAGCGAGGTGTCCACCCATAGTGGGCATGTCATTTGATCCTCTGCAGTGAATCTTCCAGGAGCTTAATCATCATGTCCAATAGGATGAAACCCTACCTGCATCATAGGATCGCTCCCCAGGGATCCTTCACGTTTGCAGCCACACATCTACTCAGACCTGTCACTTGTTGAGGCAAAGAGGAATCCAAGTTTTCACAGTGCTTTCTGGGGGTAACAAACACATCTCTCTTTGGCTTGATGGGGAAAAACAGTTGCTGGCCTTCTAGCAGTAGCCGCAGGACATCCACTGAGCCCACGGGACCAGACTCACTCCCCAGCGTGCAAGGCTGCATGCAGGTCCTGTCCTTGAGAAGCTTCCTAGCCCCAACGTAGGGCTGGCCCTCGCGCTTGGCTTTGGGAAGACACTGCCTGGAAACATGGGGCCTACACCCGTTTCTCCTTCTCAGATGTCCTCTCTCCCTCTTTCTTGCCATGACCTCTCCTCCATCTTCCCCAGGCCACTAAGGCGTCATTTTGACTGAGTCATCTCTCTCTGTCTTTCAACATTTGCTCTACATTTAATGTCCAGAGTTAAAACAGGGCCTTATTTCACTGTGTGCACATCAGCCCCTGAGCCAGGCACTGAGCTGCTGTGCCTGTTGCGTGAGTAGTCGTGATTATGCAGGTGGGCCTCTCAGTGGTCTTTAGTTAAGGTGAGTGTCAGTTATTTGTCCCTAGTTGGTGTACACTTCCAAAGAGTGTTCTGATCATTTTTTTTCTTCTTTCTCTTCTTAAAATACATTGGTTCTTTAACACCTTCTAACCTTTGTCCTGCCTGAAACCCTAACATTCGCTCAGTTACATTTTACGTGACTTGCCCTATTTTTTGTCCTGTATCCTAAAACGTACGAAGATTTCTGTGAAGGTACCATAGTCACAGTGGTGCTGCAGCACCTTCTTAGGATACTATGATACAAGAATTTCCGTGGAAGATGCTTGGGAAGGCGTGAATTGTTGTGCAAACATAAGGCATTCCTAATCAGTGAAGGAAGACAAGGAATCATCACTAAAAGCAGCAGATAGCCCTTCAAGGTCTTTATGAAAAGGAAGGCGGAACATTATATTACAGAACCTAATTAATCAAAACGAAGGCAGTTGATAATTAGTAAGTCCTTTAGTGAGGAGGAGGGACAGTTCTCAGTGCTCTGTTGTAACTAACAGAGCACCATCTGCATGTAGGAGGCACACCAGGGGGGCGCAATGGGCAGGAGCTGCAGGAAGACACATTTAATGTCAGCGGAGGAAAAAAACTTTCTCACCAGCAGTGATGTGCTGTAATGAATTGGGCTGCTTCCTGAGATAGACCGAGCTCCCTGGAGCTGGAGCGATTTCTTTCCGTCTGGATGGCCACCTGCCAGGAATGCTTAGAAGAAACATTATGTTGGAAGGGAGGTTCAACTAGATGCCTTCCAGGCTTCTGTGAGTCTTGTAAACATAAACCTTGGGGTGGTTATTATTGTATTGACGTAACTTTGACTTTGCATGCAGAACTAAGGAATGGTCAGTTAAAACAGGGAGGAGGAGGAAGTCATTCAAAATCCTACTGTAAATTATTTGCGGGGAAGGGATAAGTTCTCACAGCTCTTCAGTTTCCTGTATTTGAGATAGTCGGTGACCCCTGCTCCCCCCCGCCCGCTTCCCACGCGCCTCCTGTGTTGCCACCTGGCAGGGCCCTCCCCACACTGTCTCACGCTCCATGAGGCAGCTTCTCCTGCTCCTCCAGGACCGCGTTTCCTTCTCTGGGACGTGTTTTTAGTCTTCGGCCGCTAAGGATGACTTCCGTGTCCCTCCTCCGCTCCCTTTTAACTTAATTCCCGTGCATCTCTTTCTCATCGCACTTCTGATCATACATAAAGTCGTTAATTTTTCTTGTCAGCTTTTTCCTGCTCTGTGTGGCTCTCAAGGGAGGAGAGCATCTTGTAGCCTCCAGTACCTAGAACAGGATCTGATGCAGTATGTGAGCCTTCATTTATCGGTGAATGAACGAAGGACCGCACACACGAGCCCACTCTTAGCCGCAAGGACTCCTATGTTGAAGCAGACAAAAATTATCTTCCTGCGTTGTCTCACTTTAAAACCTTGCAGTTTTTCCCCAACCCCCCCTTTTTTATGGCCCAGTTTCTGTGCTTCGTAAACCCTCCATTCCAAACACCAAGCTCACCTCTCAAAGGGCGGGATGCCTTTATCTCTTCCTTCCACCTTTTCTAAGGCTGTTCATCCTGCAGGACTTCAATTAAATTCCACTTCATTCACAAAGGTCTCCATGCTTCAGCCAGCCCCCATCCCACTCCCCAGGAACTCCCAAAATAGACCTTTTCATGTTGCTGGTTAATCATATACTCCCTTGCATTGTTCTTTGTGTTACCTGCATTAAGTCTTGTCTCACCAATGAAAGCATGTTTCTGGAGGTCAAAAACTGTGTCTTCTTTCTTCTTCTCTGTGTATGCAATAAATAATGAATTGGTAAGTACAGAATATGTTCCAACCGTGGCTTAACCTACTTTAGCATATTACGTAGGTCCCCAGTTACTAAAGAGGAAGACAGAGAAGTCATACTCTGACAACAGAATAAGGACCCAGTCATGTGAAAGTGGAAATAAAAAGAAGAGATCCTAATATGGATTAATAGTGGTAGTATTGTAAGAGAAAAAAAAGGACATTAACTTTGTTCCTACGTGTGAGCCAGTTCAAGGTTTGCTCTTAAAAAGTGTGATATTTAGGTATAAAGAAAAGGATTTTAGAACATGTAAAATCCTGTTACGATTATTTGACCTTTACCAGCATAATTGGAGCATGGGGAAGAACTGAAGAACCGTCTGAGATCAAAATTTATTATGTGGCGCATTTGGGGGGACTGCAGAGTTAGGACAAAGAAAGGTTGAAATAACGGGAACGTTCAGCAGTAGACATTCACCTTCCTTGTGAGGATTTATTGCACCTTCTGTAGACTACAAAAGGGGTCCATGCAGCTCTCCCTCTCATTTTGAAGAAGAAGCTTCTTCCTCCTTCATCCCCATCCGAAGGAATTCCATTCCCCGTGAGCCCGTCTCAGCCCCTCGGGCCTCTGATTGCCGTGTGTCTGGGTGAGCGCAGGCTCAGTTCATGGGTTTTCTTCGGAGTTGTCTGTGTTCGGTTCAGTCATTCCCTCGGTGATTCATTCCTTCATCAGACGTGAATTACGAGGGACAGACACGGGCCTCCAGATGTTCTTTACACGCATGGGGGTCTCCTTCCTTCCTGCCCCTGGCAAGTGCTGCTTTACCCACCGCCTTCTGCCCTTTTAGGGACCGGTCACAGCTCCTCTCCCTGCCGCACCTCTGCTCTTCCTCAGTGCCCATCCTGCGTTTTCTCTCTTTTTCTCTGTTTCCTCCTGAACTTCATCTTGTGTGGACATCATCCTGGTGTGTGATAGAATTAACTTTCACTCATTTTTCATTCTCCCTTCCCCCGGCCTGCTTTAGGTTTCCAGGCACCCTGCCAATTCTTTTCCCCCTTTCCTCTGCCCTTGACACTGGACTGTGATGGGAGCTCTGCGGCACTTCACCCCCCCCCCCCCCCGCCTGCACCTTCCAGGAGATGGCAAAAGGGAACGAGCAGGCTGGGCCTCACCCTGGGCCTGAGCACTGCCTGATGAGAGAAAGGACAAGGGGGACTGTCCTTGGGGCTCAGGACATGTGATATCTTTGGAAGGCCTTCTGTGCTGTGTGTGCATGCTCACAAGTGCCTGTAGGCAAAAGGAAACATGCAGTGCAGTCAGTTAGGGTCGATACCTTGACCCAAGTGTTGTCTTTGCCGAGAAGGAAAAACAAAAATGTCTCTAAGTAACCTGTGGGTAGCAGCACCAGTGACAGCTTAACTGTGGAACGTGCCTTGCTGTTTACAAAACCTTCACTCTCATTGTTCTTGTTATCAGCTGACCCCGTGAGGAATTTATGGGTGTGAAAACTGAGGTTGACAGAGTAAGTGGCTTGTGCAAAATCATAGATGTTTTCTGGTACGAGGGGCAGAGCAGGGACATCTTGAGTCCAGGTTTTTTTGTTCAAAGGCCTGTGCTGTCCACTGCAGTTTTTCTGATAGTCATGTTTTGCTGTTTTGAAGCCCAGAAAATATGCCAATGAATATGAATTTAGATCTCATCAACATATTTTTATATATATATCAGCATAATACATATTAGCAAAATACACGTATGTTTCAGTTACTCATTGCTATGTGACAAGCCACCCCCAAATGTAATGGCTTAAAACAGCAATGATTTATTATTTCTCATGACTGCGTGTTAAGTGGATTTTGTATCTGTAGTCAGCTGGCAGGTTGTCCGGGGCTGGGTTAAGGTGGTGTCACTCACGTGTCTAGGAGCTCAACAGGGATGGCTGGAAGGGCCGCACCCTGGGCTTCTTTACCTGATGGCAGAATTGAGAGAAGGAGTAGCAAAGCCTTAAGAGACCAAGACTTGGAATTCATCCATCACTTCTACCACATTCTGTTGGTCACAGCAAGTCACCAGAAGAAAGCCCTTATTGAATGAGCAGGACAGTAGATTCCCCCACTGGGTGGGAAAACCTGCAGAGAATTTGTGGCCGTTTTTAAATTCACCAGAACATACATTAATTCATGTAGGCATTTGTTAGACTTTGTTTTCTGATTGTGGAAAGTTGGGGGAGGGCTACAGCCGTGTGGCCCCTTCCAGAGATGAGTGTCACGCCCCCAGGGGTTCTGGTCCCCCGGTATAGCCCAGGCAACCTGGTGGTTAAGCGCCTTTCCCTTCAGCAGCTGCCGTTCACCTGGGAGCAGACTCGCGGTCTTGGAGCCGTGGAGCACCACCTTGGCCTGCACCAACCACTGTTTTTAACTCCTCTCCCTAACTGAATGCTGTGACCACCTAGTTCAAGTGGCTGTTCCCTCAACACCCAGCAGGGAATGCCACGAGATCTGCCTGATGAAACTGGGTCCATTTTAGAAACAAACCCACAGAAAAACCTTTTAAAGGTGTTGCATAGAAATTCTCCTCAATAATGGTTGGTCCAGTAACGGTTGTCCGGGAGAAATGGACCCACCAGATGTGGTAGAGGGCCAGTCCAGCCCCTGCTGCCGGTCTGGGCATCCATGGCCCCTACGTCGGCCGGCCCAGGCCTCAGCCCAGTTGGGCTCTTTCTCAAGAAGACAGCTCTGAGGTCCCAGTTTTCCCCAGTACACTCCTCACTCTTTGCTTTCTCCAGTGTGTGTGCCCAATCTTACAGAATCTTACCTCTAGGTTTTTACCCATCTTTTTAGGTGCAGGCTTCCAGGGCAGACATTAACTAGTTAAAAATCTAGATAGCACTACTTCTCTACATGACTCACTTTCACTCTTTAAGCCAAATGAGTTTTTCTATACCCAGTGCATTTTGATTTGTTATTTAACTATTTTTATTAAGATGAAGGAATATATTACTGACAGTCACCCTTTCTAAATTTATTTTAATGAAATTTGTCCCCAAGTTTTTGTTCTGAAACTGGGGTTACCAATTTCTGCCTATAAATACACATTTCCTAAAAGTTATTCAGAAAAATCCAATGTGATTGTTTTGTGGTGGAAAGAAGTCTCTGTTTACAGTGTTCAGAACTTAAAATAGGGCCTCTCCTGGGTTGTGCACAGTCAGCACACCAGGTTCCCAAGCTCCCTCCTGGCTCCAGCTCTCGGACTAAAGGGTCTGATTCTCTCTGAGAACCTGTATCTGGAGCGTTTATATCTCTTGCTTTCTGAAACGCTGTGTGGAAACACTATTTTAAGTCAAGATATAGAAACATTTTAAACTTTTTGAACCTATATCTGGAACATTTATATCTCATGCTTTCTGAGACACTATGCAGAAATACTGTTTTATTTTTAAATCTAGATACAGAAACATTTTAAAACCTTTCTCATCCTCCAAAATATTTAAGCATTTTATATTATACGCTAGCTCAAATGTTGACTGATGTGTGACTTTGCACTGGAAGTATAGTCGAGCTAAAATCATAGTGCTTCCCCTGTGTGTGTGTGCACACACACCCTGCCACCCCTCCCCCAGGAGGTGAGGCCGTGCAGCTCTCCCATTTCAGAGATGGAGCCTCATGAGCTGGAAGGGTCCTCCCTGGTGAGTGGCAGAGCCAGGCTTGCTGTTCGTGAAGACCACACCAGGCCGCCCTGTCCCCTGTCATCCTGAGCCCCTGCCCAGCCCTACCACACAGAAGGCCTGACATTCCGTGTCCTACACTCGCTTTTGTTATTGTAGTATGTGAGCGAAGTACACGTCAGTGAACCGTTCAGCAGCTAAAGAACACTCTTGCCCACGTCACCTGGTACCGTGCAGAGAGAGTGCGCATGAAGCCAGGCCTATTTCTGGGTAAATTTGGACAAGTCTCTCACCTCTTCCAGGTCTGCTTTCTCACCTGGGAGAGGAGGGGGGGAGGGGTTTGATCATTGCAAAAGTACGGTAGCTCCTACCTTTAAATTCTTTGATTTTCCCAAACCTGTTAGAGGGGAAGGAACCCAAGCTGCTAGTGACAGGAGAGTCCTGGGAAAGAAAGGTGAAGGACATTTTTAGAAAATTCACTCAGAAGATAATGGGGGAAATACAGGGTTTGCATAATGAGAGGAAGGGCAGAAAGTCCAAAGAGTGTCATAAAAAAATTATGTTTACTTTTTTTCATTTCCAAACAAAAAATCTTAGGAAAGGCAAATTGAAATACAGAAACTATTAGACTAATGATTTGAACCAGGGTCATCAGCACTGGTTGAACTTTGAAATCTGGGTGATAATCCAGTAAAATAGACTGCCCTTTAGTCAATGGCTAATTTAGTATTGCTAGTTACTTTTTTTAACACATCTGTAAATAGGTAGTCCCTTACATAGCAGGTACAGAAAATACCTGGCCAAAGGCTAAATCGACAAGGTAAAGCTCTGCTCTTAGAAACTGCTTTCTAATAGGACATGGCTCTCCTGCCCACTCAGCCTGCCTCGGTGGGTGTGTTCAGGGAGGGTAACGTGTGGTGTTCTCGTAGCTTGCACTTGCCCTTGCACTGGCACGGACTCCACACTGTGCTTGGGTCTCCTGGACCCACAGCTGGACTGGTTTCTTCCAGCTGTTGGTGCTGTACTTCCCCTGAGCTTCTGCCTTTGTTGCTCTTCCCTGTGACTTCTCTGTCTCCAGCTCCTCCGTGTTCCGACTGCAGTTTTCTGTATGCTACACTAACCTACATACAAACACACGGACACAGAGAACATGTATTCATGGGAGAGGTCTCGATTCTTTGTTCCTAACTTTGATCAGATCATCTCTTTCTGCGCCTCTTAAAATAAAAAGCAGTCTGCTGAATTAAGTTCCATGTTTTTGTTTGAGCCTCAGTTTGCCTTCTCTTACATAAGACCTTGTCCTTGGAAGACAGTTTCCGCCTCATACCCAGGAAGTGAAGTAAGATAACAGGAAGGATGCCACCCCCATTGTATCTGAGATATGTCAGTTGTACAGGCCACAACGAGAGGGAAGGTCAGGAATTTACTTTCGCTCTAACATCTAGACATTTATACTCCGTTGCTTCAGGTTGAAAATCTCGGATGCTGAGTTTCCATTCCTCAGTCCTGGCTTCCTTGCATCCTCAAGAAAATGCATCTTGTTAGTATGATATTGTATTATAAGAACAGAATCTTAGCTGAGTGCTAGCACACTGTTGCTTGTGATTAGATGTAGATATTTAGCAAAGGAGCTTTCAGGAGTTCCAGAATTCACAGCCTGAAACTGACTCAATGCTGGATGAGGCCAGCAGAATGGAATCTCTGGCAGGTTGTAGCTTTTCTCCAGAAGCTCCAGTTAAATCAGAACCAATCTAACCTCAAAGCCACAGTGAGTGGAAACAAGGCCCAGCCCTGACAGTGCTCAGGTGAGTGGCACGTACGCATGGCAGACAGACCGCCGGGCCCGGGGTGGGGCGTGGTGATGAATGAGTGGGCCGGGCGCAAAGGAACTCGACACCTCACGGACATCACCTCGGCCGGTGCAAAAACGTTGCCGACTTCGGAAGGTGATAAGAAGAGAACACGCAAACAGGGTGATCTGCCAAGAAAATCATTGACTGGCTTTGTGCCAAATAATAAAAACTGAATTTAAGAAAAAGCTTTAACGTAATAATGGCAGCTTTATGTCCAAAGTAAGATATCGAGGACCTTTAAAAAAAAGCGCACATGCACACAGAGAGTAACTGATGATAATTGTTCATGCCCCTCCCTGTTTGCCTGTGTTCTCCAGTCTTAGAATCATATGGTTTCCATCTTCCTGAGAACTCGGTGGATTTTTCTTATTCCTCTTCTCTAATAACATCTGAGTAATCCGTTTGCTTCTGAGTAATAGTCTTGGAGGGGCAGTGTCAAGAGTCCTTTAACTTTCTGTTTGCTAACGCACTCGCACTTGGGTGGCTGAGTTTTCCAGAGCTCCTCAGTCAACTCTTATCTCCAGAGCCTCACTCAGCCCGTCATTCTGCGGACTGAAGCCTTTAGGGGGTGTTGAGGGGCGGGGGGGTAGGAGATTACTCAGGGGTCAGGGACACAGGCACGCTGGCCCAGCCAGACACGTATGTCAAAGCTTGAACTTCCAGAGGGTAGCTTGAAACTGACAGGATTTTTTTTTGTTTTATCTTGTTTTTCTCATAGCACAGAGAGCAATCCTTAGTTCTTTGAGACAGCGTTAAGCAATTTAAATCACTAGGTGGTATTTATTATAGACCTTTATGCTTTTAACAGTGTGCTAGGTAATTAAATTGCTTGTTTACTACCTATTCAAATAGCCAGTGGAGATCGTCCCTAAATGTGCATTTTGAAAAGGACATTATCGTATTAAGAGCCTTGTAATTAAGTATCATGTCCATTTGTTCCCAAGACATGGTCTCACAGAAGATGGCACTCAGTAATAGTTCTTGTTTTCTTTTTTTTTAAAAAGCTTAGTCTGTTAATACACAAATTTCTCTAATTCCATTCACTTTTTGGTGGTCTCCTTTAATTTGGGTAACTTAGCCAGCTGCCTTTAAGGGAATAAGTAAAATTAAATTATACAATATGTAAAGTATGCATTAGCATAGCACAGATTGAAAGCAGTTCTGACTCTTGACATGCTATCATGGTAGCATTCTCTTTGTTTTTAAACACAGGCAGGAAAAAAATTGGAAATGTATCCGAAGCCCTTCTTTCTCAACTAAGAAAAGAACATCTATTCTGTTGCCCTCTGTCACAGTAATTTTTGGCCCAAAAGAGCAAGTCAACTCATAACTAAAAAAGCCAGAGTCTATATTAAACTCTGATGTTTTTAAAACAAAATAGTTGTAGGAATTCCATGTTATTATTGGACATATCCCCAGATTGAAGAAAATATGCTTTCCTAGAAGTAGAGCCCTTGCCCACTGGAGACGAACTATCTCCCTGATAGAGACGTTAATTTGTCGATAATTCACATCGTATGTGGAAGCCCCGCATGTCCTGTACACGTGCCTCATGCCTTTTGTGTTTCTCCATGAACTTAACCAGTGTCTGGTCTTACTTTATATGATTCAGTCCTGAAACACAAAACTCAGGGCTCTCACTGTGGTGTTCAGTGGCTTACAGTTTGGTCTGAATGGGCCTGGCCATCCCCAGATACTAAATACATGACCCTCTGACTCTCCCTGCAAGGCAGTGACTCAACCAAATTCCGTTAAACTTGCCCTTCGTTAGAAAAGCAGAACCCACCGCGTGGAGAGTGTGAACCTCTGGGAGCTTTCCCTCCCCACCCTCGTTGATGTTGTTCCCTCATCACGACACAGGCAGCCAGAACAGCACCAGACAGTTCTGCAGACATGGATTGTGAAGTTATTTACATCACTAATAAGCAAATCTAAAGTGTTAAAATGTGGCATCTTCTGGAAATGCCAAAAGCAACCCGAAATGTCATAGAATGTGTTTTACTCTTCAGTTGAACCTTTGCGTTGCATGGAAGTGACAGGGCTCCTCACTATTGTGTAGACACACTGTGCAGAGGGCTTGGGGTTATAAGTAGACATCAGATTGCTTAACTGAGACCCTAGAGGTAGAGAGACAGCTAGTTTCTCTTGGACTTCATGCTCAGTCTGTTGTGCACATGTCATACAGACAACTGCATTTTAAATGGCCTGTTTCTGGCTTTGCCTTTGTTTCTCATGTTGTAGATGTTGTATCTCATGGCTCTGTGATAATATGATCAAGTGCTTCCATTTCCATAGCGAGGTCATGAGGTCTTGAAGGCTATTGTGATACCTCCCAAGACATTAGATTATGGACTTTTTGAGGGCAAGGATGCACCTTACATGTCTCTTCCTCATCAGTGACTAGCATAAGTAAATACTCAATAAATGTTTTAATTACATGTATAATAGTTCATCTGTGGCTAGTGCTAACATCAGTATCCCATAGTGTCGGGGGTCTGTTCAGGGAACGAATGGGTGTTCTCCATGTGCCAGGCAGTGTGCTCCCTGGTAGGAATAAGACGCAGTCACTGGTGTCAGGAGCTCATAGTCCAAAGAGAAGGCAAGCATGCATAAATCTCCATTTAAACTGCTACACACCTGAGAAGTAGAGGTGTGCAAGAAAGAAAAGTTCACAGAGCAAAGAGATACTCATTCTGACTTGGAAAACTGTCGGTTTTGACTTTTGAGCTGAATCTTTAAGAATGAGTCAGAGTTCAGCAGATAGAGAAAGAGGGAAAGGGCGTTCTGGGCCATTGCGGTCATTGCTTTTTAAACTTTTAATATGTTTTGCAGCTGAAAACATCGGCACTAATCCCACCTAGCTTTATGATTCAAGAAGAATAGAATTCATGACAGTTCTTGTTTTCTCCTTAGAGAACCTCCCCCTTGCAAGACTGCATTCCTTGTTTAAATGTTTTACCACTTTCCCATCGCTTTCAATTAAAGATGCTTCTTAGTGTGGCACGCAAGACCCCTTAGTCCCTAGCCCTGGCCTAGCTCTCTAGCCACATCTCCTGTAAGTCCCCCTACAATGTCCCCCAGACCCCACCCCAGTGCATAATGTCCTCCTGGTGGGCTGAACCATTTGTTCCAACCTAAACACTCTCTTCTTTCTTGCCTCTGTACATTTGAATAGGCTTTTCCCTCTTCCTAGGGTGTCCTGCCCTCCACTCCTCCACATGGATGGAGAATCACACAGTCTGTTCCCCTCACACTGCCCTGCACGCATGTACCCACAGCCTCAGCTTATGCCTTATGCCTCTGGTCAGGAAAAGCATCCTGGAAGCAGCGGTCCTGGGGGATGAGCGGAGGTTTGTCGGCCACAGGAGGGCTGTCAGTGTGGAAGAGGTGGGACAGCTGCTGCTGGGCGTGGGCTCCTCCCAGCAGCCCTCAGCAGCGCAGAGGAGGTAATTGGTTTGAATCACAGTTTGCACTTGGCAGCCTCGGGGCTGAATTTGACCCCCGAGACATGTTTTCTTTTTGCGGCCGGAGGCGGGGGCATCTTTAAATTAGTCATCACCATTTAAAAACTGGGAGGCTTCACATAAAAATCTGGCTTCTCCTGAGCAGTTTGGGAGGTTTGGGGACAATGCCCACCTGTTTCCAACCCTGGAGGAGCCTCAAAACCCCTTCAGAGGGCAGGGACCCTCTTGAGTTGTCTCTGGGATCCCGTCCTCTGTCAGGATTCCTGCCCAGTCCTGAAGACATTCAGGTTTGCATCTCTGGGTTTAACACACTTGGGGTTGAGGGACCAAGTAAGAACGGAGGTTAAAAGGGCAGGATGTTTAACGGCATCATGAAGATGGCGGCTCAGGTACCCCGCAGGGTCTGGGACTGAGGCCTTGAGGGGGCGCAGTCGGGCAAGGCCCAGGCTGAGGAGAAAGGGGGGGTCTGGGCAGTGGGTGTCCCAGAGAGTGTGAAGAGGCAGTGTGGGGGCAGCGTGGGCCTGGGATGAACCATTGTGATCAGCGAGTAGGGTGCTTGACTTGAGAGATGGCAGAGAGCTGTGGCCATAGGGGTAAGTGGCTGAAGCGGCGGGGTTGGGGGGCAGCCAGGATCACTGGATTCCAAGAGGTCAGGGTGATGAAAATGCTCTGTCCACATAGCCACCAAAGCCTTCCAACTTCTAATTACATAAAATAGCTAACAGGTGTGGAATGCTTGTGTGTTCCAGCCCCTACCCTAGGTGCTTTTCACATCTCGGTTTAATCTACATAGCAGTCCTATGACATATGGGTGCTCTAATGATCCCATTTTACATAGGGTACAGTGGCCAGAACTCAAGCCGAAGACTGAAATCACAGTGCATTCTCTGAAAACCTTCCCCCCACCCCGTAGGAAATGGGTAGGAGATGCAGCCCCAGCGAGGGAGGGCTTGGACGAGAGAGGAAAGCAGTGACGTGGGGCTAGCCACAGGGCGACTTGGAGGACACTGAGCTCCCTTCCAGCGAATAAGTGAGTGTGGGGCAATCCGCTGTCTCCCTGGAGGCGGCTGCAAGGAAACAGCGTTTTCAGGCAAACCAGGTAGACAAGGCAGTAGGTGAGAGGTGAGCGGCCCCCTTTGTGATGATGTTCAGGGGTTGAGGGAGTGTGTCGGTGAAGGGAAGGTTGGGAGGGCAGGGAAGGTGGTGTGGAACAGGAGTCTCTGGAAGTTCGAGCAGGATCTGGGGCTGCCCGTTCCCTTGAGGACGGGAGACCAGAGGATCTTGCGCTTTGCACTGGGAACGAGGGTGAGAGGCCTGGGGACTGACAGCCCTCGTGGATCCAAGTGGGCGCGTGCTTGACGGCAGCTGGGGCAGCCCCCCCGCTCAGCCCTGGCGGTGACACTTTACTCAGGTTTTAATAGAAGTTAGTCCTGATATCATGGGTGTTTCTTCTTCCCTGGTCCCTGGGAAGGGACACAACCATCCACATCCCACTGTGCTCTCATTTGTGATTATATATTCGACACCTCCCTGAACTGACGGCCAGGACCCTGTGTGTCCTCAGTCACCACCCAGCGTGATGCCCCGCTGCATGTACATGGTGAGCACATAGGAAGGAAATAATCACCTGTTCACAAACAAGCTGATTGCAAGTTCCAGAGCATGAACTTCTCATGCAGTTGATAATTCTGGCTCTGAAGTGAGAATACCTTATGTTGCTGTACAAAAACGTACATATCCAAACCCACTCCTCCTTTTTCCCAGAGTGCACCTTGCCACTTCCTCCTCCTCCTCACTTTCCCGGACTGGTTTCCTGCACCTCTCACTCCTGCCCCCTCTTCGCTCTCTGAGGCCAGCTGGCCCACCAGGACCTCGGGAAGTAAAGGCTCAGAGCCCTTCATGGCTGGGACTTGGTTGTTAGCAGATTGTTGGGCCGAATCAAGGGCAGGTCCGGAAGCCTGCCAGATCCTGGATGTCACGTTTTCAGCTGGGCCCCAGGCCCCAAGGATTCTCCGCGGCGGCATCTCTGGGCCTCTGGTTTTCCTGCCGCCAGGACTGCCGAGTCCCATTGGAGCTTCTCCAGCTCTCTCCCCTAGCTGGCCGCAGCGGGTCAGTGACGTGTGTGCGGTGCCAGCGCTTTCTTGTCACCCCACCTACGTAACTGTGGGGCATGGTTCTAGAAGATAATTTATGGTATAAAGTGCAGAGAAACCATGTGGGCCTACAGTTTCCATTTTCCTGTACTTTATACCACTTTTTCTTTTAACTTGACACCTTAGTGTAGGTTTCCTGAGCCACATACCAGCCTGGAGGAGGGAGCCGTAATCATCAGCTAAGAAGAAAAGAACTGTAATGTCCACTTTCTTAAGGGCTTGCCATGGACTTCATTGTTATTACTGGGGAATACGAAAGAATACTTGACCTAATAGCCCTCAGTTTTTACCTTCCCTGTATTGGAGCACATCCCTCAGTCCTCCCCACCCCCAGGAAAAGTGTGAGAACGACCACCCAAAAAGCACGGCGTGTCTCGGAAGGGAAAATGAAGACTGTGTCATTTCTGGTGGAACAGGTGACAGCTCCCGAACAGGGGAGGGCTGGCTGCTGGGAGGGAGGGGCGTCCTCAGAGCGGGCCATGTGCGTGCTGGGCTGACCCACACGTTCCCCTGCCTGGGTGGGCGAAATGCAAGGAGAGCATACAAGAATGTTCCCCAGCCTGGGTGGGCGAAACGCAAGGAGATCATACAGGAATTAGCTTAAGAAAATAGGAGGGAGGGTTTGTGCCTTAGAGCGCAGTCAGTCTCTCCCGAGGAGACATAAGGAAACTCACAAAGTTCCTTGGGGAGGAGTGCGGTTTTCCGTAAGGAAAGCTTGACTCTTGGGTGGGAAACCCGTTTCTTTCTGGATGTTTTATTGGCAGCCTCTTTTTAAAACTTACACATTTCTGGAAAGAGTTAAGCAATTTAATGTGCAGAAAGATAGTACATCAGATTTAATTAAAGTTGAAGCTACTTTTTATGGAATAGGAATGTCTTATGTGTCATTGTAATTTTCATTCCTGACAGTTGTTTCATCACTATGCTGTGGAATCCCGGTAGGACAAGTACTTTGCCCTCTTAACTCCTCGCTCGTCCTTGCTTCCTGGCTAAAAGGAGACCTCCCTCCCACCTGCGAAGAGTGGTTTTGATTTACAGACAGTGGTTCTCGCCTTTTGGAGGGTTCAAGCCCTCACTCCGACTGTGGCGTGAATCCAGTGGTCGTTTGCGGAGGGCCCCACGGAGCCGTTTGTCCTGCAGGATATGGACAGGGATGAGGATCAGCTCGGGGAACAGGAGGAGCCTGCTGCTTCCAAATTCCCTCCTCTGCAGAAGCAGTTTATTGTAGGGCAGCGTGTTTGACTAACATTTACCTTCAGCTCTGCGTGGCACCCACCACGAGGGCACATTCCAGGGGCACTTCCGTGCTTTGCTGAATGGCACGGGAGTGGCAGACAGGGCTCCTCTGTCCCACGGCCTGTTCTAGCAACTCCCTGTAGTTCAACATCCTCTACCGTTTCTCTGGTCATTCCAGTGAAACAAATACTGGTTCTTCTTCTTAGTAACGAAGCCACAATTTGCCTATGAAGACAAGTCTAGCGAAAGGAAACACCAGTGCTGGGCTTCTTGTTTCTTCTCCTGCATGGCCTGGTCTTCATGAGTAGGAAAGGGTAAAAGAGGAGTAGATGTGTAAGTGTGCCCTCCTTCCAAAAAATAAAGACCAGGCAAGCATCAGAGAGAAGGCCCAGCTTGAGCTGGGTCTGAAGGTTGAGGTGCTCGGCGAGGGGGGGGGAGAGAGGGAGAGAAGGGGCCAGCATGCAGTGTGAGGCTGTGATGTGCCCCAGGCAAGAGTGCAGGCAGTCAGTAGGGAGGCATGAGCCAGAATCAGACCGAGGCAGCGATGGGAATAGGGTTGGCACTAATAGAATCGTGGGATTTTACAGTTAGAAGCAAGCTCATTATGGTCCAACCATCTCATTTTATGGCTGAGAAAACTTGAGCGTCCCAGAGTTTAAGTGGCGTGCTGGTGGTCACACATTTTCTGGTGGATGATTGTAAATAAAGTGGTTCTGTTCTTCACTGCACATGTTTCACAGGAAAGAGTCTTTGTAAATGATCGAGAGCAAGTGCTATTAATCCTCATTCTCATTATAATGTTAAAACTAGTTGACCTTGGCTTTTTCCAATGGAAAGTGCAAATGAAGCGATGGTGACCGAGAGAGCCTGCACCTCAAGGAATGAGTTTCTTGGAGAGTGGGTCCCAGGTTCCATTCAGGGGAATCTCCCGGAGAGCTTATTAGTTTGCACAGGCACATGCTGGAACCCTGATTCCCCACTTGCAGAAAAACAGCCTTTATGCTTAGCACCCTGGAATCTGCATTCCAGGCATATTGCATAGTCTTTTTCTCCGCACACTAATTTTGAAAAGCACTGCACCTGTTAGCTCCCAGTCTAAAATTTATAAAAATAAAAACTGTGAGAACAGTGCATGGTCTAACCTCTGGTGTATTAGCCATGAAAAAAATACTTATTTCAGATTATTGTTCAGATGCCTTTATCATTCAGTATTTTCATTTGCAAGACAAACAAGGCACGTCTCCTGCACAAGGGGAATTCACGGGAGGAAAAATAGGATTTTGATTTTGTAGGATGAGCAGGTACTCTCGCAGAGTGTGGTGCCCCTGGGTGCTATTGAAGGTCAGAGGAAGGAAAATGAAGCCTGGTTGCTTTTTGAGCAGAGAAGGCCTTGTCGAGTGGGTGGTCTAAAGCTGTGTGGAATTCACCGGGGGCGAGAGAGAGGCAGGGATTCAAAGCGGGTGGACATCTGAGCCATGGCACAGAGTGATAAGGGGCAGGGGTGGGTAGAAGGAGTGAATGGCAGGTTGCCGTTGTTGCTCAACTGCGGGGCATAGGAGGGACCAGTGGAATCTGGAAGCTGGGAGATAAGGAGAGGCCAGACTTGAAGCACCTTGTGAGCCTTGCCAGAGCCTCCAGGCTGCCTGGGACTGCCTGTGTAGTCCCAGATTGCACAGCTTTTCCACAGGCGGAGCGAGCCAGCGTGGGCTGCTAAGGAAGGGAGTGCCCTCTAGGGGCCTAGATGATTTCTGAGTGCTGTTCATCATTGTTCTCGGGCACTCAGATGCCCACTGAGCCGCATCCATTGCCTATTCTGGAGAAGAAAAGACAGCTTAACCAACCCACCTGGCTGCAGCTGTGATTGGTGATTACATTATGTAAACATTTATTAATATGGTACCTTAATTGGTCACTATTTTAATACTGAGGTTGAAATTGAAGGCTTGATTTTTCTGCACATTGCAAATATAGGTTGTTTCTGGTTTCAGGTTAAAAAGCCCTTAGCCCATCCACTGTGTGATTCTACTTATATGAACTGTCCAGAAGAAGCACACCCATAGGGATAGAACACAGATTCCTGGTTGCCTAGGGCTGGCAGGGAGGGTGGCGAGAGTACAGGGTTTCTTTTTGAGGTGATGAAAATCTTCTAAAACTAGGTAGCAATGATGGTTGCACAAGCCTGTGAATATAAAAACACTGAATTATACACTTAAAAGGGTGAATTTTGTGCTATGTGAGTTTCATCTCACTAAAGCTGTTACTTTTTAAAAAAATTTCAAAGCCCTCAGTGTCACAGGTTCAATTCCCAACCAGGGTACATGCCTGGGTTTCAGACCATAACCCCCAGCAATGGCACATTGATGTTTCTCTCTCTCTCTCTCTATCTCCCTCCCTTCCCTCTCTAAAAATAAATAAATAAATAAAATCTTTTAAAAAAATCTGCAGCATACCAAAAAAATATACTCTAAAAAAATTTTTTTTTCAAAGCCCTCAACACTTCTGTTTCAAGGTATCATGCAAATATAATAGCTTTGCCTTAAGGACTTTTTTTTTGAGTTCACAATATAGAGCTCTCACTGCTTTCCTTCTCACTTTCTTTTGTTTGTTCAGTTAATATTGTCCCTCTTCTGTTCATCTCTAGTTCTGTTTCACTTAAACAGTATTTATTTCATGAATATACATGAGAGATCCAAAGGGAGCTTGTGGAAAGATGAGTGCTCAAGTCCCACGAAACAGTGAGAGAGTCGTGCCTTAAAAAACCAGAGTATTATTTGAGGCTGGCCCAGAAAGACAGATGGGACCTAGACAGACAGCTGGAGGTGAGGGCTGGAGGGGGAATGGTCAGGGGGGAACAGGGTGAGCAGTGTGGGGACGGCGCAGCCAGGACTTGTCTGGAGAACAGGAGGCCGACAGGGAAAATGAAGAAAAATACTGCGAGAGATGATACGCGGACCTGAGAGGGTTGAATGCGAGGCTGAGATACGTGTGATCAGTCCATTGAGGAGTACCTAAAGGTTTTTGATGACAAAGTAGAGGAACCGAGCCAGGGGATGGGTATGGTGGCATAGTCAGGGAGCAGAGACTCGGGTGAGTGGGGACCAGGTTAGAGTCAAGGCACTGAGGGAGGGAGGGTTTCAGACGTGTGCGGTCAGGGGTGGTGTCAGGTCAGACAGCATCTCTCTCTCCCTCAGGCTGGCCTGCTTCCCCTGCCCCCGATCCATGCCTTCTGCATTCCCTTGCTTGCTCTTCATTCAGGCATTGGGGTAAAAGGTAGGAGGAGGATGGGGGAGGGGGAGACAATGACGCAAAAGAGTGAAAACAGGAGAAAAGGTGGAGAGGACAAGGTACAGTTTGCACGCGGCAGTTCTGTAATTCAGCGCTTCCTCTTCCTGCCTCGACAGAAGAACATCTCCTTTAGCGGAAAATACAGGACAGGAAGTCCTGTTTAATTTCAGGTCAGTTGATGAAGCTCTGTGCCTCCCCATTCTCATCTGTAGAAGGGAAGCATAATTTTATTAAAGACTGGTAAAAAACTACATTGGACTCACCTAATTTGTGGACATAATAAATTTCCTTGGCAAATAAGGGTCTTGATGGTGTCCCCCATTGTTACATGACAGAAGGTAGACATACCTGTCAAAAGGCAACTCACATCAGCTAGATTATGTTGAACTACGTGAAACTGCTGTTTGACTGTTTTCAAACTACAAAAAAAATGGCTGTTTCATAGTTTCAACCCCATGAGTAGTTGCTTGATGTTTATCTGCCATGAATCCACATTTTCACTTTTCCTGGGTCCTTCATAAATTTTTTCTGTCTGAGGGTGCTGGTGGTCTTCATCATCTGCTAACCTCAAGTTCAGGGGAAGCTGTGAGAAGTCAGAAGACGGCCCCAGGGAGGGAGGCTTTGCCAAGGGAGATGCAGAGAAGGGGAGAGGTTCTGGGAGGAGGCCAGCCAGCCAACACCAGGGCGTCCGAGTCCCTGGATCTTGAGTGTTCAGTCATTCTGGTGCAGAAGCAAAACTTGAGCAAGAAGGGTTTTCTTTCTCTAAGTGTGTCCATAGGCGGCTGTGTACAGCATCAGGGCTTCTGAACAAGCTGGAGACAATGTGCGTGGGTCTGTAGGGAAACATGACATACAGACGCTGGGACGTGGGTCAGACGTTCAAGGGGAACAAAAAGACTTAGAGCAACTGAGGCGTGGTTTTCAGGCTGGCGTGGTTTCTGAGAGCCTAGCCCAGCGCCAGGCACAGAAGGGCATGTACGTATTTGGGAAAGGGCACTGCAGGGTTGAAGGACAACATCTGAAGACATATTTTTTGGTCGGTCGTATGCTCTTTGGTGTTTAAATTAGAATGATTGGAACACATCAGTAGGCAAGAATGTGAATCCCAGATATCCTGTAGGAGTCTTTCATTGTAATCGCATCCAGATACTAGGATCAGGGTGTGGCCTCTCAGTACTTAGAGTGTCAGTTGCAATAAGTGTGAAGAGCATATTGCTACTGTAATATCACAGTTTATGGTTATGTGCTTAATACTGCAATGGCTGGCTACGTGAAAATGAAAGACTACAGAATAACCTTACTAGGAACTAAAAGCCCAGCTCATATTTACTCAGTCCTAGAAGATGATTGTCCAATAAGAATACAGATGATAAATCAAGAGCTCCCAGCCCTACTCACAGAAAGCAGGAAGACGTTTATTTTAAACCGTAGGCAGAAATACCATTGCAGCAAAACCTTAATTATCTCTAACACCTGCTTCTCCCAGGAATCCAATATAAGGGTCACCCCACGTGGAAGAGGCCTGAGAGGGCTGGCCCTGAGGGAGACCATTCACACCTTTCCGGTGGCTTTGATGATCTTTGGTGCAAATTGTAACTTCCACTTGTGTTTCCTTTAGTTCTGCCGGTAACTGGAAATGTAATTAAACCTCTGGGCCTGATTACTGAGGTTCTCAGGGGCTACAGGAATATTTTACTTTATTAAAGATCCGAAGAACGATAGAGGAACAAAACAATCACATAAGAAGGGGGAATAAAACAGAATTAATGAACATGTTAATAGTTCTTCCCTGCTGGGAATGTTCTCTTCTCCCGCCCTTGAGCCCTCCTACTGTGCATGAACACCTACATACTTCCTGCAAGGACGTCTCCTTTTGGGGTATCTTCCTTTCACTTCTGTCTACCCGGGAACTCCCATAGTCCTCCTCTCCACCCTCCGCCCACCCCTCCGTGCCCAGGGGAGTCCCAGGGGAGCAGCTCACTGCTCCCCCCCACGTGACGTTCCCACCCTGACACTCTGCTGCCCCGCGCTGCTCCCGTCCTGCCTGCTGTTTCATCCCAGCAGATCAGCATCAGACAGGTGACCGCATTTTTTTTCCTCCTCTGATTTTTACCTGCCTCTATTTTTCTATATTCAGGCAAATGTCACAGCAGAGTTGAAGTTCACGGAACACCTCGTTCGTGCCTGTAGCGAGAAATGCACACATGCAGTTTAGAAGATCCCAGAATAAAGACTTTCATCCTCCAAATAGCTGTCACAAAGTCCACTTAGAAAAGTGCAGGCCCTTTTCTTTATGAGGAGCTACCCAGTCTTCAATCAGAGCCTGTTTCTTCCGTTAGACACAATTATGAATTAATTAGTGTGGGTCAACATGAAGGCACTACTAGACACAATCACACACGAAAAGAAAAGACTGAAAAGCTAACAACTTAATAGTTGAAAGAAGAGCCAGAACAATCTCTGCAGAATACATAAAGGTCAGGAGCAAAGCAGCAATGTGGGGCCATGGCACACAGCAGCCCTCAGTCCGCGGCGGCCTCTGCAGGCCTCCCTGATTTATGGCATAACATAATGTATGCATGTAAAAATGGCCCCGAGTCATCAAGAAAATGTTATGCTCAATACTGGTCTAGTTAAGTAAGAAATGAAGTGATGCATTTTGGAAATACTTCTGTCAAAATGGTAAAAACTAAAAACCTGGGTGTACATTAGGTAGATGAGCCTTAGTTATGTGGAATGCAGATGGTGTTAGGGCCCCCTCCCCATCCCCCAGGGACACCAGATAAACCAGACAGTGCCATAGAGTGGAGTTAGTTGGCCACAGCCACTTTGTGGTCTCCCGACTTCTGTGTTGTTGTTTATTCACGGGGTTCTCCCTCCCTTTTCTTTGGTTTCAGATGCGAGTGTCGCACTGGCTTATGTGGTCCCCCCGTGTGTGAGGCGGGATCCATTCCCCGCATAGTCTCTCGTGGAGATGGGACACCTGGAAAGTGCTGTGATGTCTTTGAATGTGTTAATGGTACGTGGGGTTTCTCTTGTTCTCAGAGAGTGCACATTTGTGCAGGAGGAGGAGGGAGGGTTCAATTTAGCTGTTTCTGCCATTTATACAGCAGGAAATATACTCAGGGACTCGATGAAACTTCACGCAGAAAGGAGGTTTGGTTAAGAGTCCAGTGGGCGGTAAAGAACGTGAGGGAATCATCATTCCATCATCCATCAGAAAGAGAATTTTGGACGCATACTAGCAGATTGCATGTAGCTGTCGTAGTCTGCTGTGTTTCAGTAGTTAACCAGTTTTAGGATTTCAGAAACAAAGGTCATGGAGCCTGTAATCGTAGTCCTCCTGTCATCCTCCCCTCAGCCCATTGCTCTCAGGAGGTGATGGAGGTAATGAACACCACATTGGAGCTACTGCCGTTTGAACCAGAAAAGACATCGTTCCTCTAGGTTGACATTTTCCCGCTTAGAGAGAACATCTCTGTCCAGGGCTTGGTCACTAGCCTTGGCCTGCTTTCCATTTGAGCCGTGTGGCCCCGAGATAGGATTCTCCGGTCACAAGATTCCTTCAAATAGAATCCACCTCTCCCTTTCACCTTTCGGGAGAGGGCGTGGTGTTTGGGGGCAGGGCGTGCATTGGATTTGCACGCTAGAAGGAAGGAGAACCTCAAACATGCCCCTCCATCAGAATTTCCAGAAGAAAAACAAAGCATGAAACACAAGTGAGATGTCAGTAATTATAGAGCATTGCTTAGTCAATACCTAGATTCACAAGGAAAATGAGGATGGATTTGGACAAATGCAACAAAATTGCACATGTAGAAACATCTGTACCAACTAGTGCCTATAAGGAATTAGTTCAGAAAATCATCTACCCTCCCCCCAGACCCCCCCTCCCCCAGAAGAAAGGTTTTATGAAAGCTGAATTCTGTTTCATTGTGTCCTGTAGTGTTCAGTCCAGTGCACACATGGTTTTGCTTTGTTTTGTTTTGCTTTGTTTTGTTTTGTTTTATAGAAACGCTTGCAGGACGGCTTTGTGGTTAAGAGAGAACATTGGCAGGAACCAAATAGCCTCCGTTTGAAAAGGGGTTCCTCCACTCCCTAGTTGTATAATTTGGGCATCTCTTATCCTCCCTGGGCCTCAGTTTCCAAATCCGTAAGATGGAGTGAATTCCAGTAAATTAGGTGAGGCTTTATATGTGAAGCCCTTGGACTTGTGCCTCAAGAGCAAACAGTCTCACTGTCTTGTATGCCCATCTCCTGTCCACGTGCAAAGACACTGTTCTGCACGTTCCGGGGAAGAGAGAGAGTGAGGCACGCCTCCTGACTTACAGACCTGGTCGATACGAGCACACGAGCGGGAAGGGCTCCACGTGCACCCATGAGTCTCTCCTGAGTGCCTCCCTGCAGCTGTGTAGTCGTCCAGGCGGTAGTAATGTCTGGTCAACACCAGCCAGCGGCCACGCAGACCTTGCTCTGGGACCACTGCAGTTTAATTGATTCTAGATGAGTCCCTGTGAGATGGAGCTTGTTGCTCCTTACCTCGGGCCCCAGCCTCTCAGACACTCTCCCTTCCAGTGCTCATCTCCCGGCAGGCACACAGTCTGTCTCTCACTCTCAAACCTCCCTCTGGAGGTGGCTGTTTTCATACCAGCCCGCAGAGGGCTTACTTCGACTGCTCCACGCTTTAAGCCTAAGTCTTTGTCCCCTGGAAATACCACCTGGGGTAATGCAATGCGCTGTTGTGTCCTCCAAGTGATGAAGAAGAGTGGGCCTTCCTTCTGTCTTTGCTTTGTGGTTGTAGAAACCCAAGTGTCAGGCCTTTCTTCTCAGGATGGGAGCTTTACCTCGTGGTCCAGTGTGACACCCCCACCTCAGTGGCTCGGATTCACCTTCAGGGCCCGCCCCTCCCTGTGGAGCTCTGACTCCAGGAAGAGCACTGGCCATCTGCCATGAGGAAATGTTGAGATGACAAAGCGCAGGCACAGTGTTGCTCGCGGTGCCCCTTTCTTGCCACCATAAACGTGTTGAGTGATCCTTGTCTTATTTCTCGTCCCACTGTTAGTGTCTCTGTTAAAGTGTTAGTCATTTAGTTGTAGGTGAGACTAGGAACTCCCACACTGTGAAGCTTCATAATCCTGCATAACAATGTTTAAGGACGTTGTCTCAGTCTGTATTTGACTTCTTTTGATACGTGCATGCACACATACACACATCTGCCCTATACACGCACACATTTCTGTGCATGTGGGTGTCTATGTTCCTCCTAGTGCCCTGGGAAAGTCTCACTATTGTCATAAGGTTGCCATCAAAGGATATTACATATCAAAGATTCATTTTCATCACCTAGAAAAGCAGAGGTTTATTGTGTGTGTCTGTGTGTGTGTGTAAAGCCTTGCTTATCCACAAAGGATTGGAGGCAACTTTTCAGTGAGAACGGGTACAATTTCATAGTGGAAGATTATTAATGAAAAAGGAGAATCAGAACCATAGAGTAGTCCATAAAGGCTGAAAGAGAAAAGCGAAAGGAAAGTGCCCACAGGTATGCAGGCCGTAGCATCTGTCTGCCTAATGCTGGCAGGCTGTTGGCTGCCTGGCCACCAAAGGACAGGGAGGCAGGGTGAGATCCACTGTCCTGATTTTTAGAGAACAGAAGCCCACTCACTGGACAGGGCAACACTCATCTTTTACGGAAACTTGAGAAGATGCAGTAGATAATGTCCTCTCTTGTTCTAATACCACCAGTGCAGAAACCTGTTTCCTGTGGCTACACTTCTCCATACAAAGCAAAAGCGAATATGAAAATGCAGCTCAGTGAAAGCAGGTCTCAGAAATCTTTTTGACACACGGCTGGAACCTAGATGCCTGTAGCATCCATAGTCTCTCGATTTCGAGGCTCCCACCACATGGAGGAATAGATAGAGAAAACCCAGTTCAGAGGGCAGTGGGTGCGTGGTAACACAACAGACCCCACGTGCAGAAACGGAGATTGCACGGTGGCACTCAGTTCCTGAGCTGCCATCCAGATAACCCATCTGCTTACATTGTTTTGCTTTGTTTTTTTTAAACAATACACATTGAAGGAAAACACAAGATTACAAAATGTTCAGAGAATTCAGGAACTCCTGAGTTTTGAAAACATTCGCTTGGGTGAATAGGTGGAGAGAACATTCTCTATAAACATTACCTCCCTTTGCGGTTTGGTTTGTTTTGGTTGTGTTTTGGTGGAAGGCTGGGCGGGTTGCCAACCAGATTGTGATGGTTTGTGACCACATTCTCTGAGGAAGGCCGGACTCGGGAGGTGTTGGCTGAACAAGGGCCCTGTTGTTTAGAAACCAAAGGGACAGATGGCATGCTGGGGCTCCTTTTATGTAAACCTAGAAGTCATCAAAATCCTCACCTAGAAGGGTGATCTTCATAGCCATTGTGGAACAATCCCAGACATCCCTCAAAAAACAGCCCTGTATCTGCTCCAGCCCACAAACAAAACTTTTATCATCTGTCCGCCAGAGCCGAGTGACTGCCCTTCCTTTTACATGGGCATGTGCTCTCGGTCTGGGGCCAGGACACCCTATTGTCTTACCCTGGCCCACCTCTGCCCTGCCCACAGACATCAGTGTTTGAAATCTCAGGCGTAGAATGTGAAATATTTGGTTTCTTAGATACGATCAGTTGTTCAGTGCATATGACAAAAGTCTAAATAAAAGAGAACATTTTGTTTTGCGACTCTTAGCTAATAACTGACTCTTCCGGCCTCAGAAACTGACCTGTAGAACGGATCAGTTACAGGAGAGCCATACCCAAAGTCAGCTTGATCCTTACGTAAAATTTCGGTCTCGAAAACACAGACCTAAAGTCTGTTAATAAGAAAATTAGTATAAAAACATCTATTGAGAATCCACTGTCTGTACAGCAGTACTGCTCAGGAATGTTCCTAGGGACAGACTGTCTATTTCTGCAGTGACAGAGTGAATGTGGCACTTGGAAAGAAATACTCCACTTAATATGCATTTACTGAGCATCCATCCTGTTCCTGGAAACTTATCAAGTGAATTTTGCTCAGAGTGATATAATCTTTTGTAGTCCTTTATAAGTATTGTTCTGTTTTTCTTATCCCTAAATAGTATCTGCTTGGCATACTATAGCATGCCAACTCCCTTCCTCCATAGGAGAAATAAAGGTTTTTATCCATGATCCTGTCTTTGTGTTTATATCAGCTTGCTGTTGACTGATGGAGAAATTTTCAGACCATTCTCCCCTGGTATACAGTTGTGTCTCTTTGGGCTTATGATGTCTACCTTCTCGGCTTCTTGTACAGCTCACCACTCGCTGTGAAATGAGGCCAGAGGCAAAATATTAGCTGTTTTCTACTAGGAGATTGAAGAGAAAAGGCAGCAACTGTAACTGTTTACATTTCTTCCCCACTGATGTGAAGTTCTATATTCTAGTCTTTTCCTCCATTGACACTGTATACCTATCACCATCTTCCAATCAGTGTAGTGTGGCAGGCAGTCAAGGTCATTAACAGTCAGTACTACCAGGCTTTTTTTCCCCCCCAGGAAGTCTGGAATATACAGGGTCCAGTACAAATAACCCCCCTATTTTATTTATTACATAAAAATCTTTTATTACAAAATCATAAGCATGTAATTCTGTGCCATAACAATACCACACTTAAGCACACCATATGACATTTTAGGGGAAATGTTCAAATTAAGACTATAAATTACTACACCTATGTTATTACCCTACCAACCACACTCAGTGGTATTACTTCTGCTGGACCCTATATTAAGGGGGAAGAGAAGATTTCAGAACTTAGAAGGATAAAATTTAATTGGGCCAACACAAAACACAAAGAAAGCACTAAAGAGATACTTTCTTAGTATGCATCTCATCTTTTTCAATGCATCTCTGCATTGAAAAATACAAATTATGTAGCAAGTTACTTCTTTGTAGTATTTTTTTTTTCTTTCCTCGGCCATTTAAATTGCCCTCTTGCAGAGGTTGTGGTAATCCCCACGCTGTTCTGCGATTCGCATCTATCCCCAACAGGTAAAGAAGTACTTGGTTGTTGATCCTCAGAGACCACTGCCAGCCTTTGTATAATGCACTTTTCTGAAGAGCCTCTATAAATTCTGCAGCAGTGTCAGATTGGAATTCCATTGTGTTATATGTGTGTGTGTGTGTGTGTGTGTGTGTTTTTAATTGTTGTTCTATTGCAGTTGTCCCAATTTTCCCTCATTTCTCTTCCCTGCCCTGTCCCCCAGTCAGTCCCCACCCTGATGTCCATGTCCATGGTTCATTTATAACTATTCCTTGACTAGTCCCTTCCCCTTCTTTCCCTTTTTATCCCCCTCCTCCTCCTCTTTGGTCACTGTCAGTCTGTTCCTTGTTTCCATGCCTCTGGTTCTATTTTGCTTGTTTGTTTTGTATATTAGGTTCCTCTTATAACTGAGATCATATGGTATTTGTCTTCTGCCACCTGGCTTATTTCACTTGGCATAAAGCTCTCTAGTTCCATCCATGCTATTGTGAAAGGTAGGACTTTCTTCTTTTTTTCTGCTGTGTAGTATTCCATTCTATAAATGTAGCACAGTGTTTGATCCACTCATTTGCTGATGGGCACTTAGGCTGTATCCAGCATTCAGCTATTGTAAATAGCACAGCTATGAACACAGGGGTACACAGGTTCTTTTGAATTTGTGTTTCAGGATTCTTAGGGTATAATCCCAGCAGTAGAATCACTGGATCGAAAGGCAGTTCCATTTTTAATTTTTTGAGGAAATTCCACACTGTTTTCCACAGTGGCTGTGCCAGTCTGCACTCCCACCAACAGTGCACTCTAAATCCCACTCCCTGGCTCTCTGGGCATTAGCTAGTGAAACCTAACCGGCCCAGGCCGCACATCAATCCTGTGCCCTGCTGCTTACGCTTCTGTGCACCTCCCCATAAACACAAGTTCGTCTGGAACCACTTTATTCATAACCAGAATCTTCCCTCCTAACTTCTTCAAGTCTTGCACCAAAATTTGTGGCTTCACCCAGATGGTAGATGTGGCTGATAAATGCAGCCAAGTAATTAATATTGATTGGTGTGTGAAAATTTTTTCTTCAGTTTGAGTGGGTGCTCAGCATGGTATGAGTATACTGTTTTGCATCACCCCCAGTGTGCAGGTCTGATTTGTAAAAGCACCCCACCTTCTGTATTTTGGAACTTGAGGTCTCACTGCTCAGGTCCTTCTGATCTCTGCCTAGATTAGTATGGCTAAATGTATATAGGTGAATGACTCTTTTCAACATACCATTAATTTTCTGAAAAAAGAAATACTACGCCCAGCAAGCACGGGGAAACAGGTGCAGATACATGTACCACCTGTGTCAACATATACACACAGCTTGTCTCTGACTGGTTATGAGACTTTAAGCAAGTCTTCTGACCACTTTAAATTCCGTTATCCTCATTGAAGAAATAGATATCAATACTTGTTCCATCTTCTCTAGAGAGATTGTTATAAAATCGAGTGAGAAAGTCATCATCATTCAATACAATACAAATGTAGATGCAGGGTCTGACAGAAGTAACGCATGCTTAAGTGTGGTTGGTCGGGTAATAGTATGTGTGTAATAATTTATAGCTTTAATTTGAACATTTTACCTAGAATATGGTGTGTTTGAGTGTGATAATGTTATGTTACAGAATTACATGCTTATGCTTTTGTAAAAAAATTTGTAGTAAAAGCATTTGTAATTAAAAAAGGGCATTATGTGTGCTGGACACTGTGCACTCCAAATGCAGGGAGAGTCTATTTCGAACACGCAAGGTGACATACTAAGAAATGATGTTGGACAGAGGAGTCCATACAAGACATGTGTATCATAACTCAGTTTTCCTCACCTTCTTAAACAGGGTGTCTTAGCTCAGGAGAACATTCTTCCACCTGGGAATATTTTGATTGTACCAGATTTATTGAAACACGTACCATGCAATCCATTAAATGAGATCGTATGATTCAGTGTTTTGACGTGTTCCCAGAGTTGTGTAATCATCATCATGACCAATTTTAAACCACTTTCATCAGCCCCTCCCCCCAGCACTCTGGAACTCATTAGCACTCCCTCCCCATGTTCCCACAAAGCCCCCAGACCTAAGCAACCAGTAATCTACCTTCTGTCTCCATAGATGTGCTTATTGTGGGCATTTCATATAAGTAGAATTATACAATAGGTCTTTCACGACTGGCTTCTTTCATTTAATGTTTTCAAGGTTCATTCATGTTAATTGTATATAGCAGAACTGCATTTTTTCCCTTATGGCCAAGTAATATTTTGATTGTATGGATATACAAGGTCTATCTGGAAAAAGTCCAGCCATTTTTAATATAACGAGAAGGGTTTGTACAGCATCGGTGTAACCTGGCAGCCAGGGAGAGTGGACTGGAATGAGCATGTGTGAACAATGATGATTTCACTCTGCTACTCAGTGGGGCAGTAGACACTGTTGAGTGAGCATGTGTACTATGTGGCCATCACACTCAAAATGACTAAGTGGAGCAATGAATCTGCATCATATTTTCATTACGCTTGAACATTCCTCTGTGGAAACTGTTCAGATGATTCCAAAGGCTGCAGCTATGGGTAACAGGTGATTGGCATCTTCATCATGACAACACGCCTGCCTACTCAGGCATCACATTCATGCACAGTTTTTTGGCTAAACATGAAATCACCCACATGACTCAGCCCCTCTACAGCAGGGGTATCAAACTCATTTTCACTGGGGGCCACATCTACCTTGCGGTTGCCTTCAAAAGCCGAATGTAATTTTAGGACTGTATAAATGTAACTCCTCCTTAACAGTTAAGCGAGAGCTTGGCACTGCCGCCAGGTAGAAACAAGGTGCTGGGCAGGATAAAACAAGGTGGAGGGCTGCCCATGGGCTTTGTGTTCACCACCTGTGCTCTACAGCCTTTATTTGGACTCCTGCAACTTCTGGCTTTTCCCCAAACTAAAATCAGCTTTGAAAGGGAAAAGATCTCAGTCCATCCATGAGATTCAGGAAAATACAATGGGGTAGCCAGTGGCAGTTGGCAGAACTGTGTGAGGTCCCAAGGTACCTACTTTGAAGGGGACTGAGGCGTCATTGTCCTGTGTACAGTGTTTCTTGTATCTTGTATGTTCTTCAGTAAACGTCTCTGTTTTTCATATTACATGGCTGGACAGACCTCATATACCCAAGAGAAATAAAAATAGAGACCAACACAAAAACTTGTATACAAATGTTCATAGCAGCATTATTTACAAGAGCCAAAAAAAAAGTCTCAATCTCCACCATCGGATGCATAGGTAAACAAAATGGTATACTCGTATACCTAGGATTGGAGGTGCTGGATTATATGGTAACTCTACAGTTAATGTTTTGAGGAACTGCCAGCTGTTCTCCAGAGCAGCTGCACCTCTACGTGCTCACCAGCAGTGTGTGAGCATTCTAATTTTTCCACATCCTCATCCATATGCATCTATAGCTTTCTCATTATAGCCTTCTAAGCATATGAAGTAGTGTTTCACTGTGATTTTGATTTGTATTCCCTAATAGCTAATAATATTAAGCATATTTTCTTGTGTTTATTGGCCATTTCTGTATCTTATTTGGAATAACATCTATTCAAAAGTTTGCTCCTTTTTCAGTTTGGGGTTTTTTTTATTGTTATAAGAGTACTTCATATATTCACAGTCATAAGAGGATAGAACTCATTTTCAGGTATATCATTTGCAAATATATTCTCCTTTTCTGTGGGTTACCTTTGTGCTTTCTCGGTGGTGTTCTTTGAAGGGCAGACATTGATGATATCCAATTTAACTCTTTTTCTTTTGTTGCTTCTGTTTTTGGTGTCATATCTAAGAAACCTTTGCCGAATCCAAAATTACAAAGATTTACTCATGTTTTCTTCTAAGAGGTATATAGTTGTAGCTATGAGAGTGAAATCATAGCTCTGTGATTCATCTGGAGTTCATTGTTTTGTATGAGGTGATACATAGTGGTTCATTCTCATTTTTTTCCCACGTGGATATCAGTGGCCCCAGCCCTCTTTGTTGATAAACCAGTTTTTTCCCTCAATGGATTATCTTTGCACCCATGTCAAAAGTCAATAAATGTAAGAGTATATTTCTTAACTCTGAATTCTTGATCAATTGAACTGTATATCTGTTCTTATGCCAGTGTCACACTGCCTTGACTACGGTGGCATTGTAGCAGGTCTTGATATCGGGAAAGTCCAAGTCCTCCAACTCTGTTTTCCCTTTTCAAGATTGTTTTGTCAGTTCTGGGTCCCGTGCATTTCCATGTGAGTTTTAGGACTGGTCTGTAATTTCTACAAAAGGATTGCCTGGTGTTTGATAGGACTTGCATTGAATATGTAGATCAATTTTGAGAATATTTTCATCTTACCCGTATTATCTTCCAGTTCATGAACATGGGATGTCTTTCCACTTATTAAGGCCTTCTTTTATTTCTTTAAACAATGTTTCATAGTTTTCACAGTGCAGGTTTTGCACTTCATTTATTAAATATACTACTTTTATTCTTTTTGATGCTATTGTGAATGGCATTGTTTCAACATCATTTTCAGATTGTCCATTGCTAGTGTGTAGATACAGTTTATTAGAGCTTACAATTTTACCTGAAATTCTGTAAACTTGATCAATTGGTTTTGATGTTTTAGTAGATTCCTTAGAATGTTTTTAATATACAAGATCATGTCATTTGCAACTAGCAATAGTTTTACTCTTCCCTTTCCAGTCTGAATACCTTTTCTTTCTTTTCTTCCCCAGTCGCCTTAGCTAGAACCTCCAGTACTACAGTACTGATCTGTAGTGGTGAGAGTGGCCATCGTTGCCTTATTCCCGACCTTATGGGGAAAGCACTCGGTCTTTCACTGCGAGGTGTGGTGTTAGCAGTGAATTTTCCATAGACACCGTTTACCAAGTTGAGGATGGCCCCTTCTATTCCTGCTTTATTGGATGTTTTGTATAATGAAAGGGTAGATGACTCTGTCAAATGATTTTTCGTCATTGAGTTGATGGTGCTATTTTTGTTCTTTATTCTGTTGACCTGCCATATTACATAATTGGTTTTTGGATATTAAACCAACTTTGCATTCTTGGAATAAATTCCACTTGGTCATGGTATTTAATCTTTTTTGTATGTTGCCAGAGCCAGTCTCTTAGTATTTTTTTTTAGGATGTTTATATCTACATTCACAAGAAATATTGTCCTGTAGTTTTCCTTTTCTTGTGTTATCTTTGGTGAGAGTTCTCTTAAGTCAACCAAAATTAAAGATAAGAAATGAATTTAGGGAGAGTTTTTCAGGGCAGAGAGAAAAATTTAAAATCATTGGGTGTCATGGTGAGAAGACATTCTAAAGGCAGGACATTGAGCCTTTTAAAGAGCACCACCTTGAAACACAGTGGAAAGTTCACAAGGTTTCCATTGAAGAGCTGTTTTTGCTTCTGTCATTTGCTCAATCTATGACTTTAGCAAATTACATAGGATCCACTCACTTCTAAACTTGGGATAAGAATATCTACATCGGGCTTGTGTTACAGGGATGACGTAAGTAATGCACATAGAAATAGTGTTGTTAAAGGCCAAAGTACTATTAAAATTACAAATTATTAAACCACATGGAGAGAAAAAAAGCATGTAGGTGGTACCCAAGGAGAAACAGAAGAGTATCACCTCCAAAAGAGCCTAGCTAAATTTTTGAGGTAGAACAAAACCTAATGTGAAGACGGGATCATTTCTTTGAGGTAGAGGCTGGTTTATCTACACAAATGTAATCTCTTTAAAGCACTCATTAGTGATGTCACAGGCAGATGGTTCCCTTTCTTTGGAGTAGGGGAAGTCAGCATAGATTTTGCTAAGGGGAATTTCTATTACTTGGGGCAAAGAGTATAACAATATGTTTTGTTCACTTTACATTGCTTTATTGCTTATTACAAGAAATTATATTGAGTTTAGTAAGTTTCCATTGAATTATAACCCCCTGCCAAAAGACAGAATTTTCTAGAGACTATTTGAAAAAAAACCTAAGAGGAAACAGCTCAGAAATGACTTTAAATATGCCTTGTTTGTTTGAACTCCTTCCAGAAACAAAGCCATTCTGCGTGATCAACAATGTGGAGTATAATGATGGAGACCTGTTTCGAATGGACAACTGTCGGTACTGCAAATGCCAAGGGGGCGTTTCCATCTGCTTCACGGCCCAGTGCGGCGAGCTGAGCTGCGAGAGGTACTATGTGCCCGAAGGGGAGTGCTGCCCCGTGTGTGAAGGTGAGGATTGCTCTAATTAAAAATTAATGTGAATATTCATGGCTCAGAGTTTTAGTGTCAAAACTGACCTAGTTCAGACTCACCCCAAAAGAGAGGATTGTTGAAGGAGTTCCTGTTTTATGACATCGTGGTCTCTCTTTGAGGACTGATAACGCCACATAGACTGTGAAAATTCTGCCCCAAGGGAAGTTACGTCCTGGATGTAGACAACTGATCACCTGTCCCCACGGGTCAACATGAGATTTCCTGCAAGTGCTTACTGTTCTGCCCCTGCGGTTCCAATAGTTGTCAGCGAGTCCTGGGGATGTTCTCTTTACCGTGACCCTGGAATTCACCTCCTGCTCTCCTCGGATTGCTCAGCTAGGGCAGGACAGCCCTCGTCACTCACAGTCTCAGCCAGTCAGCTCAGAGAGGAACTCACCCTGTGTCCTTCCCATTACCCAAGCCCCTCCGAGTGGGATCAGGACCCTGCTGCTCCCCCTCCTTTGAGAATGTGTGGTGGAGATATTGGGGTCATCTTGTGGCATGGTGGGGCCACCAGCTGGAGACCCAACCAAGGCTCTCAGACCCCGTTCCATTTTCCCTTCTTCCCTCCAAGAAGTAATAGTTCCGTGTTTTTTCAACAGGCTCTGCCCTCCCATGTTTGGTATTCAGAAATAATACGCATTTCAGAATGACAACTCTGAACCTCATTTACTGCAACTCATACATACCTTTTAGGGATTAAGATACTCAAGTTCAGAAACGCAGTCACTTGTCTGAGTGCATGGTGAAGTTAGGAACAGTGCACCCTGCCTGTGTCTTTAGTCTCACACGCTGCGCCATTCCCCGGGGGAGCGCCCTGGGAGCCTGCTTGTGCCAACTGGGCCACAGGCCTGCAGTGTGGAGGCAGGTGTGTCCATCGTGCCTGATACACGGAGCGGGAGGACAGAATGCCGTGTCATGTGCCATACTTGTCTCTGATTTCCTAAAGTCCCTTTCCATGTTTGAGCTGTATGTAGTACATCGTATGGAAGATCAGAACGTGTTTAAAGTATACCGGCTATATTCTGACATTGAGCGATAATTCATAGCGGTGAAGTCTTTTCCCCTATTAGAAATGATTTTAGCCAAAATAGGAGAAAGGTGGTTCACTCTTTAGATGTCTTTGGGATTTTTAAAAACCACACCAAGCTTTGAACCTTCCCCATGGATTTGTTCCCAGCCTTCCCGCAGTCAGCAGTTGTCTCTGAAACTGCATAGCAGGTGGTGGTGTGAAAACGTGGCTGTGAACCTCTGTGCAGTAATCAGGACAGTTGTTTGGGCACAGACCTGGTTATGTCTCGCTTCCTAGCATTCAGGCCCAGGCTCAAAGTAGAAATGAAGTATGCCACGTCATCTTTATAAAGGAATTTGTAAAGTCTTATCTCACTCAGGGCTCTCGGCCACTTCCATCTCTGGAAGATTGGCTTTCTAAAGAGATGGCTGCGTGATTCTGAATGTTGGCTTCTTTCTTAGAATGCCTTGTGACCTCTTTAGAATACAGAGGACCAAACTCAGAATTGTGTGGACTTCCCTCCCATCACAGCAGCACTTGCTTGTTGAGACCAGATTTTATGTGTTTCTGGAAAAAAAAAAAAGGAAATTGAGTGATTTATCTAGTCATTCCCATTACCATGGTATTTGGGGACCTTGTATGCAGCATTTATGTCCGACAACCTCAGAAAACATTTTATTTTATAGTTGCCTTGGCTGCTTGTGTCGTTCATCCTCACTTGGCTGCCCAGCTCACGGGGAGAAACACAGTGTGGGTTTAGTTTTCCCTGCAGGGCATAAGCAGTGACCCCCACAGTATGTCTCAACCAGCCTTGTTGTGAGCAAGGCCACAGGGAGAGCTTGTGCTCTCCTCACTGTTGTCCACACGGACCCCCAGGCGCCATGAGATAGAGTTCCGTTTGTCCTGGAAGTAACATTATCACTTCGAAGTTAGACGGGGGCATTATCCTTTCCACTTCACAGGGAGTGAAATTGAGGTGTGATAAACATGTAAATGGACAACTTGGAAGGCGTTGTCAGAGCCTAAGGTGGATCTGAGTTTTCTAATTACCAACCCCCAGCTCCGTGCCCAAAGTTGTGCAACTTTATGAAGTGATAACACCAACAGTTGGTTTTTATGCTGCGGATTCCCGGTCCTGTGTGCTTGGGGGTGGACATAAATTCAGTGTGACAGCGGCTTTTGCATGTCCCCGGAGAGACAGATACCTTGTGCAACCCTGAGTTTCTGCTGCTCACAGCTGGAAAAGAACTGCTGATAACTGGAACCTGGGAGAAATGTGCCTACATTTAGGCAGAGATAAGACATATAGAATGCCCTCGATTTTACCGTGAACTTATGCTTTAATTCAGATCCAGTGTATCCTTTTAACAACCCCGCCGGCTGCTATGCCAGTGGGCAGATCCGTGCCCACGGAGACCGGTGGCGGGAAGACGACTGCACGTTCTGCCAGTGCATCAACGGAGAGCCCCACTGCGTCGCCACGGTGTGTGGACAGAACTGCATGAACCCCGTCAAAGTGCCTGGGGAGTGCTGCCCCGTGTGCGAAGGTAAGCCTTGTCGATCCTCCCGGGTGCCTGGCGAGCGTCTCGTGTGGGATGAGCTTCCACCATTATGTTCTCGTTGGTTGGTTACTTCCTCAGGCATAAGGTTCTCCTCATGCCCTTACCAATTGCAGATGAATTTATCATTTGGGGGAAATGCTGCAAATTTACAGAGGAGAATCGTGGGGTCTGTTTTACCACTGCAGATACAGTTTTCTGAATACTTCACAAGAATGCATACATTTTCATTCAGTTCACTTCAAGTCCAATTAACATCCAAAGGTCAGTGAAATAAAATTGGAAATAAGACCTGTGACTCCAGCATAGCATGTTCGACTTGTGATGCTCCCATAAGCCCAGGAGTCTGAGCCGCTGGAAAAAGAGCCTGGAGCCATCAGAAGCAGTTTTCACTGCCTTCTGTCCTCACTCTGAGCACCTGTCCTACTTCCAGTTTTGAGGTGGCACTGGCTTTGCGGTCCCTCTCAGGCTTGTACTTACGTCTTGCTTCCTACATTCCCTACCTGTCGCCCTGTTTAATGGAGAGGAGCCTGAGGCATCCTGAACCAGTCTCATGTCTCAACCTCTATTTCAGTCCGTTTCCCACATCCTGGGAAGATTCTTTACACACTCATGCACGCCGGTCTTAATCCTCTGTCCATTTCTGCTAGTACAGAAAAGAGGTTGAATGTTTATACTGACCAACCCAATACAGAATATTCGTAATTAAGCATATTTGCATAGTAAAGTGAACTGAAGTGTGTCAGAAATTAATCTGTATTGAAGATGAATCCTTCTAGAATTTTAGGGGGGGGGGGGGAACAGCTACTAAGGAACTCACGGCTCTTTTCAGAAATTCGTTCAGTAAACCCCGTCCTCTATCAAGAAGTCTTCTGCTTCTACCAAAATGTTTGTGAACTCGCATCTCAGAGTCTGCCTGGCTTGCTTCATTAACCTCTGAGGGGTTAGCATTATTAATGACCTTAAAAATCGTATAAAAATGTAAGCCCGAGGACTCCAGTTCCGTTGACATCACCAACTCCCTCACCATCACCCTACTCAGAGCACAGCTGCCACACTTCACAACTTTACAGCTTCCAGATGACCGGCCAGTCTTGTGGAAATCACCCACTTCCTCACATGTGTGCCCCTCCCATCCCCTAAAGGCAGCGAGTGGCTCGGTCCTGGCAAAAGGAGTGTACCGAAATATGTGTGCCTGGTGTACACTTGGCTTTGCAAGAAAGGGTGCCTTGTCAAAACAGATGAAGGTGGGACTGTGTATCCCTGAGAATTAGAGGCGATCTGTTGTCAACTTGAAATATTTAAGTATATATGTGTGCATGATAACGTAAGAAAAATTAAAAGCAGAAATATGTAATCCAGTAAGCACTAACGCTTTAACTTCAGGAATCTTGAATCGTAAGTGGAAAGTAAGACTATGAAAACGTGTAAAAAAAAATGTAGGGCCTTTCTGAAAGGAAATGGAGGGAACACAGCCCTTCTGCTGCATTCATCCTCACCACTAGCACAGGTATTGTGAAGAGAGGAGAGCAGTTGGTAAGCAGAACTGAATATACGTGAAACTAACTGATTCATTCCTACGTCTGTAGCTGTTTGCATGGGCGGTGAATGCTACTTTGATCACTTCGAGTTGGGCGTCTGCAACACATGCAGAGCTATAATCTAATCTCGCACCGTTTGAGAAAAGAATGGCAGCTTTGGTTGGCCATTGATTCCAAAACATTATTAAGAACTTCCCGTAATTCACAAATGCCATTGGACTCAAAGATGAATGAGGGACAGCTCCCGGTTTACTTCACAGAAAATGTTTAGGCTGTTTTAATTTAACCCAGGAAACAAAGAATGTCCGTGTTCAGATTACGTGGGGTGAGTGGTTTGTATGTGTGCCTGATTTCACTGAATCCTTACAACACCACTGTGCAGAAGACCTGATTAGTCCATTTTGGAGATGCAGCAATTAAAGTTTAGCGAGGTTTAGATCACTTCCTCCAAGATCAGTTGCCAGTATGGAGCCTGAGCTGGGATACAGCAATCTGTTGGATTCAGCTACATTTTTGTCTGCTCACGCTGCTCCCGGATGTCATCTCAGTTTACTCACGCCCCGGTTTTTAGTTCCCTTGCTGATGCTGGGAGAGATAGGAGTGTGGTTAAGGGGAGGAAATCATTTGCAGTTTGACAGCGATCCCAGGTGTTTCTGACGTGACCTCCCACCTGCCCTCTCCTCCCACGTGGGGACCTCAGGGAAGGGGAACTTCGGGACACATCCTGGATTTGCTGCTTCAGCCTTGTGCCGGGGCCAGGCCCCCGCCTCACAGAACTTAGCGTCTTTATCCCAAGATCGCAGGTTCTTCTGGTCCTGGTTCCTTTGTGTCTCCTTCACACTCTTCATCAAATCCTTTCAAAGGTTCCCTATCTGGTTCTCAGGGAACTAATTTATTTTGTATGTCTTATTTTTGTTTTCAACTTAGGTAAGTAGTGAGCTTCATGTAAGATTTTGTTTGCTTTTCGGTGACCCCCGCCCCCATTTTAAGATGTAATAGGAGCCCAGAAAGATTCTTTTGGTGTGGAATCAAACAATAGTGCACAGCTTCAGATAATGGTGCTACTATACAAGGTCATTTATTATTAATAAGAAGAAGAAACTTAAAAATAATATAAGGTGAATGATACTCCAAGGTTGTTTTTTATTAAGAAGAAGAAGAAACTTACAAAATAATACAAGGTGAATGAGTTGCATTATTTAGTTTGTAGGATCCAAGAGAGTCTGTCGAACTATTTGAAAATATTTTTCTCAGCAGCATATTTAAAAGGGATTTCCGGTGACATCAGAATGTAGCAAAAGGATTGGATAAAATAAGATAAAAGCAAGGTTAATGTGTAAAACACAATCATCCAGCATTATTTAGAGAAAAACAGAAACACCAGTGTTTATGCAGGTTATCCACACAATAAATTCCTCTGCACACAGTTACATAACAAATTTTGGCCCTCGCCCTATTAGCTGCAGTCCCAAGGTACATAGTCAGAGCCTGCAATTCTATGAAAGGACTCCACACAAAGATTGCAGGTTTAGATTTTTTTCTAAATGACTGCATTACCAAACATGGTGTGTAGGACTCGCAGGGAGGAGGGACTGTGTAGTGGCTGTGGTTCTTATTAAAGGTACATACCTTCCAAGTGACAACATGATGTGCTTGGTTACTCCTGGAGCACTGGAGACATGATCCTGGGGGCCTGCAAAGACCAGGCGGTCACTTGACAGCTCACTCGATTCACAAGTACCTAAGTGCTTTTTAAATGGGCACTTAAGGGCTCTCATGGTTAAGTCTTACCAAGTTATTGTCAACACCCAGTTCAGGTGTACAGATAAGCCATCCCTGTTGGTGAGTCTGTAACTGATTGTGTCCTCATGATTGTGAGTCTGCTACTTTTCCTCTCCTCCTTCTCTTGTTCATCAACCACATCGTTTTTATTTTCTGGCTCTTGTAAAGAGCTAAGATGGAAATGCATGGAATAGCATATGAAGTTTGCAATTTAAGTGTACATCTGGAAGCTATATCCTTATCTCCTTCAAAACTAAAAAGAAGGGAGCACAATTAGGTCTTCCTCAGCATCCAGCACTGTTCGCATCACCTATTTATAACCCTTAAGAACAGTAGCTGACATGTCTTGCACACTGACCATGAGCCAGGCCTAAGTGCTGCGGGAGCATCAGCACATTTGTTCCTTACAAGTTCCCTCTCTTGCAGATACTGAATCCCAAATTAGCATCCCAGAAACCAAAGTACAGAAGTCATGTAACTTCCCCAAGGTCATGGAGCTCCAAAGTAGCAGAGCAGTGTGTCCCCGAAGCCCAGGCTCTGGGCTCTGCAAGGCCCACTGCCCGTGATATGCACAGGGCACTACCACACCCCCAGCTGGCCAGTGGTCCAAGAGAGGCTGCATCACCTGTCAGCTAGGAATGTCCCATATTCGTTTGGATCTCTAAAACAGCACGTGCCAGGTCAGGAGGTGCTCAGAATTGTCAGCAAATAAATGATGAGTGAGTGAGTTAGGAAGACCAGGCTAGCCAATCACAAGCAGACTCCTCTTACTGAGTCAGGCTGCAGACCCAGGCACAGGATCTCCTAACCAGAGCCTCGGACGCTGATAGCCATTGGGACCTCTGATCAGTTGAAGAGAGAATAACGATAGAATGCTTATATGTGAAAACGTGCTTTGAGACCAGAACGCAGAGTGGACTGAGATGTCTAGCGGCAAGTTAGACCATTTAGCGTCACACTGACCACTCACCTCCTGATAAGCACTGAGCTTTCATCCCTCCTCCAGGAGCAGCCACGCAGCCTTCCAAGCCTGGGTGTGAGGCGTGGCTTGTTCTCTCCCAGTTCAGCCCCCGAAGTCTGGAATCAGAGTTCTCATGGGGCCTCTCCAGGCCCTCCGAGGCTAATGCCCACTGTCATGTTCAATATACTGCTTCTGAGACACGCCTTGCGAGTGTGTAGGTGCCGCTGCATTGTTAGTTCAGCTACATCCACAGGCGAGAATTTTTATTTTAACATCACACTTAGCTGTGGAGAATAATTTGCTATTTTTTTCCCGGTTACATCAGATACACATGCAGCCTAAGCTGATTCTTAATGTCAGAGAGACCCTAAGGGCAGAGTACCATGTTCCATGAAACATTTTGTTTGTTTTATAAAGGTAAGATAAGGTGTTAGGGAGGGAATTTTTGGTTGCGAGATGTATGTGGCCTGCCCATGATGACTAAATAAAGAAATGCAAGAAATGTGGGCAGGTGTGAGGCCAGCTTGGCTGCGACACCTGATGCGAGAGAGAAGTCTTAATGTCAGGCTTGATCTGCCGCCGCCTCTTGAGCTGTGGCTGGATCCCACCCAGCTGGCTGCTCTTCAGGCCCAGTGCGTGTGATCTCCTACCGGGAGGAGCTGATGGCTGTGACGACCATGGGGATTTCAGAGCCGATACCAAGAGTATCACTCTTCAGAAACTTACAGCAACATAGGTAGTACTTTACAGGGTAACATTCAGTGATTTGGGTTGCCAGTAAGCAAACTGCAAACTCTGGTGGGGTGAATGGGTAATTTCCTTTCTACTCCTTCTCTTTCTCTGAGACAAAAGCAAAATCCATATCCCATTTCAGAGGTAAATCGAAGAGTTATTTGTAGATCATCAAAGCTGGGTAGTGGGTGTATGAGTGTCCCATTATTCTACATATTAATACTTCAGTACTTTTTAAAAGTTTTCTACAATGAACACTGAAATGAGTGTTGTTGGCAGAGCTGTTGTCCAAAGCCGAGCTGAGTTTCAGGCAGGCCTAGTAATTCTGCTAGACTTAGCCAAGCCTTGAAGTGGAGGGCTGAGACGTTTCCTGTGCCCGGATTACTTCTAATTCTCTGGATTTAGAATGAAATATGATTGAACCAGACAGTCAGCTGTCTTTCCTCCTGCCACCTCACTCTCCTGGCCCCCTCACCTGGGGAGTCCTGGACCTACTTAGGAAGGGGTTGAGGAGAGGGTGTCGGGCATTTCCTGACCCCTGTGGACTTCGTAAGCCACTTCAGTGCCAGCCCCCCCGACACAGTGCGTGCTGCATTCTCAGCTCTGAAGGGCTGGAGTCCGCGAGCTGTCAAACGTACTGCCCTTCTTTCTCCTCATCCGTCCGAGTTTCATAGGAGCACTGTACTCTTTCCCGTAAATGCTGATGATAGAGTTTGAACCAAGCTGTCCTTCAAACGCAACGTTTACCAGGCCGCCAGAAAAGTCTGTACCAGGCACATATCTGGGCAGGAATTCCTTGAAACCAGAAAAAATGTTTTCGGCCCTGCCCATCATACTTTCTCACTGAACAGTATCTCCGATGATTAAGCTACTGCTTCTGTGGCAAAGAGTCAAACACAGTTTGGCTGACCTGAGAGGCAGTGAAGTCAAAGATGCCACAGGGCCTCATGATATTACCATCCCGGTGCATACACCACGGGGATCAAAGCTCAGTTTATAGGTGGCGTGGCTTCAATCCCATATCCCATGCCACCATTAGTGGGCCAAAAATAACCAAATATTCGTAATATCTCAAAGAATCCTAGGCATGTTGTTTCATCCTTTAACTCTAAGTATCCTGGAAACTAGCTCCATAAATGGAAGTTAAAATATAGCACAGTCTGTTTTTTTGTTTTGGGGTTGTTTTTTTTTTTTTTTTGCTTGTCCAAACAAGGTCATATGGTGAGTAGCAAATGCAAAGCAGTGACCATGTGTTAGCCTGTGTCTTGAACCCGAGCATCAGAAATGGCTTATGGATGAATTTCCTAGTGCTTTGATTTTCCCTGGTCATTTTAAAATGCCTTTAGATATTCCAAATAACATGAGAACGTCATTGTTCAGGGCTGATTCTGAAACACACGCTCAGACAAACCTCTGCCTCCGATGGTCCAGCATTCAGAGTCACAGCTGTCAGGTATTTCCTGCTCAAGTGGCCTGCAAGGGGGCAGGTGCCTCTTTATTTCCCCACCCTCTCTCTCTTTCCCATACCTAAAAGGGCATTACTGCTGGGAGCCTCATAATTTTCCTACTGAGATAATAATTGAAGCTAATGGTTCAGACCCAGGCCTGCTAATTTTCATCTAATCAACAGAGGCAGGAAAACAGAGTCTGGAATGCCAACTATGTGAATGAAAAATATTTAGTCATTCTTGAAATGATAGGAATGTTTTTCCAGCAAACTTAAATAAACACAGTCTCTACTGAGACTGTGTTAAGCTCTTTTGGACAGGAGACAACTCTTAGGTAACCAAACAGGAGTTACTGAAGGTCATTAAGAGCCGTGCCCTTCGGAAAAGGCGTGCCGACTCGGACCAGAGAGATCCCCTCCTCTTCCTGGTACAGCTGCTGACCGGAAGTAGCAGAATTGGCTTCCTCTTGGCTTTGGTCAACCTCACAGAATTTAATACTTTTAACTAGTAATCACGTTTTCTAGTTTTCAAGAGCTTTTTGGCTTTACCTCACCGTGGCTTTCTTATACCATCTGATTGTTAAATTCTTGTCTTTATCACCTCTGTTTGCCTCTATTCTAAGGACCAGAAGGGTCTCAATGCACCTGACGGCACTTTTCAGGGGAAGCTTGTTTATTTCCCCCATACAAGGTCCAGCTAGACAGTAATGCAATTATTTTTACACATGCCAAGATTTACATATTCAAGTGAAGAGGTCTTCATTTTAAATAGTTATATGGGGAAGCTGTACAGTTATTGTGGAAATACGATCATTCAGAATTTTTTTCGTACCTATTAACTTATGTGAGAGCTTGCAGTAAGTACATCCTTCGGAATATTTTTAGCTTTGTAAGCCCCCAGCTTTAAAGGTGTATCAGATGCTAGGAAATAGTCAGAGTCATTCTCATCTAAGTCTAGTGGAAAGGTGAGTGATCGAGCTGGGTTAAATTGTTCAGAGGAAGCAAAAAGTACCAGTAAAATAAAGGCACTTTGTCTTCCATGACACGGTAATTTGCTCTGAGAGCAACTCTGAAGAGAAGTTTCAAGTAGAATTTTAACATGAACAGCATTCTAGCACAAGAATATAGTCTCCCAAAGTGAGTCCTTTTAGCAATAACACTTAGTTGTAAGTGTCCCTTGTGGTGTGCTCATTTTTTAAAAAATCAAGTCACTTACTACGTGGTATGTCGATGACTTGTGGGGGCCAGAGGCATGTGTATTTAAATGGGCATATATGATATCACAACGTTTTTGTGGAATTTCAGGTGCTTCCTTCAAATATATGTTCCAATTAATTAGGCTAAAATAATTTCCCTATGGAAATAACTTTTTTAAAAAGGTGGTGATTCCATATAATGAATTTCTAATATTTTAGTTATCTGACTCCACTTCTGATTATACCGTTTTAAACTGTTCTGCCGTATAGCCTTAAATTCATCTTGTAAGAACAAGGTGATTGGGTGCTGTTTAGTACCTGAGGGTCAGCATTAGAGATAGTGAATTGTTTTTGAAGACCCCCTTAGAAGCATTTTTTGTGCCGTGTCCATCTGAGCGTCGAAGATAAAATGTCACACAGATGTGTACAATGTCTGGCACGATGGTGTCATGAAATAACAGCGAGGACTGGAGGAAGGAAAGTGTTTAAAAAAGAGTGTCCCTTGCCCATCGATGGATCACCCGTTGTGGCTGCAGAGGCGGCAGGGAGCCGGATCGTCCCCACGTGTCAGCCTCTCAGTGTGCGATTCCCAGTACCCCCTGTGCCTGTCAGCATGCAGATTGGAAATGTGATACCAGGAGACTCGGCAGTGCCTGGCCTTTCTCCAGGGGTTGGTTCGTCCATCCTTTGATGTAAATTGAATGTGGCATGAGTGAGAGTGAACACTTCGCACTTTTTGGAAGTGTGTCAGAAACACGGGCGATGGCGATGCCTTCCGTTTGTACACAATTTCAAGATTGAGCTGAATGAGCAGTTTGACCAAATTTTTACTTAGCATTTCCAGCTACAGGATCAGGTGAATTTTACTTTCACCTCTGAGAGATTCGCTTGGAGTGTCACAGAGGTTTGAAACAGAGCCCAATTCAGGTATCCAGACCATTGAAGACCACAGAATGTTTTCATAGCCACCAATTAAAAATGAGATTCAGTTCAAGGTCCCAGCTCTTATTTTGCCATACCTTTGTGAATCAGAACTGAGAACCCCCCAGAAAATTCTTAGGCCACCCAGCGCTGGTCCTTGGGGACCCTGAGAGTCATGGAGTGCACTGGGTGTGATTTTTTGCCTTGGCTGCTGGAGCAAAGTGGCAGTTGAGTCTGTAAGACACCTCCCCAACCAGACAGGACCTCACAGCATCCACCCTGTATGCTGACCTCACCCCTGGCTGCAGTATATTCTTTTCTACTTAAAATGGACCTTGGCCTTCATTTCCTCCCTTCAGAAGAATTTACATGTGTGGCATAATTTGAGGCTGCCTTGGAGGTGCTTTGGGATCAAGCAAGGTGTATGTCATGCCTGTGAATGAATGTACTCGGTGCCTCCCAGTTGCCTGTGCCTTGCCCTGTGGTCATTGCCACCCTTAGGTTGGGCATCAGTAGGAAGGCAAGAGGTGGTGTTCTTTTGCACCTTCATTGGAAAGCGATGGCCCTGCCTATTAACTCACTTTTTTAAAGCATATCAGGGAGTGTCTATTTTATTGGTGGAGCTAAAAAAAATGTTCAAAAATGATAAGCTGTCAGTTTGGAACGGCCTCAGGCCTTGGATATTGAGAAGGATCAGCAAGCTCTGATCTTTTCAAGACCATGACTCTCTCATGCCTTCTGGGAACCAAGTGTTTAAAAGGTTCCAAGCAGGTTTCAGGCCGGATGGATTCAACAGGAGCGCTCCGCAGGCCTGCGACAGAGACACTGAGAACATTATCATCCGAGTGAGATGCTCCCAGTGTTGTCGTTCATAAAGTGCTGGTTGCACTGTCTCTCCTTGTTGACATAAGTTTTAGATCAATGAGGTTCTGAAACGAAGATTTGCTGATCAAAGACAGCTTTTAGAGATGGGTCTTCTGTGTCCTCTTTCAGCTTGAGAATGGCAGGGCTACTAAAAGCTACCGAAATAGTATGTGACACTTTGATGAGTTTGCCCTCAGCCCCAAAGATCAGGCGAGGCCCCCACCATGAGGGAGGAAGAACAGGGTCAGCCAGGCACACTGAATCATTGTTTCTACTCACATTGGATAAGCTGATTACCAAGAGATTTCTGTTCTGTTCGAGACGCCGTGGACACAGTCGAAATGCGAAACAATGGTACCGGACTGCTGCTCAGCAAATGTGAAAGGCGCCAGTGGCTGGTCACTAACGCGCTCCAAAGCTCACCAGACCATGTGAAAGGGCGTCGTCATGGACCCAACCGCATCCCAGACGCTTTTCATACTATTGGCAGGGATAGAAAGCGATGCTTAAGTTCCGCAGGACGGGGTTCGGAATGTCAAACCAGCCACTATAGCATTTGTCAGCTGACCAACTGAGGCCCGCACGAGGGCACATAGTTCATTTACTCAGCCATCATCTGAGACCAGTTCTAGCGCCAAGCAAGCAGGATGGTCGTTACAACAACTGTAGCAACTCGTGATATTCCTGTAACCCTCAGAGTTCAGAGAGTAGTCCCCTCTTTACAGTCGGGGTTGAGCCTTGCTTACAGTGATAGTGTGAGGTGGGGGTTATGGGTACTCCCATTTTATAGACGCCCACAGAGGTCAGCATCCCATGTAAGATCATGAGAGAAGACGGACTCAAGCTACCTCTTCTGACCTCCAGTCCGTGTCCTTGTCATTGCTTCTCCTGAGTCCCCCATCGTGAGAGGGGAGAGGGTGCGGAAAATAAGGCCGTGAATGCAAAAGTACCTGATCACCACGTCTCAGTTTCAAAAGCCATTCTTGCTCTTGGCTCTCTTCTCATTGCTGAGACCCAGTTACTGTCATTTGGAGCTTTTGTGGCCTAGCCTTCGGTCCAGTTCTTTTCCTGAGCCTCTCCCTGGATTTTGACCTTGCTGTTTGACATCCAGGAAAGCCTGCTTTTCCCTTGTCAAGTCCCGCTTGACCTGCAGAGGGTTACTCTCCATGTAGAGCAGGGAGCTACTATCCCAGCCATCTCTGCCCTCACGCCTGCCTCTTGCCCAGCTGTATGCACATCTGGCCCTGGGCCCTGGCCCCTGGCCAGTGGCACTCACATCCCCACTGAGTTAATGAATGAGCCACTCAGCCCCCCACAGCGTGCCAGGCACTGAGCCACCATCACTAGCACTTGTGCGTTCTGGTCCCAACTCTTCCCTCTCCCCCTCTTGTGAGTCTTTCCTTCATTGCTGGTAAGTTTGCTGAGCAATTAGCAAAAGTGCTCATCCCTCATCTAAAACAAGATGAGTTACTGAACTGAGTGATGTGGTCACAGAAGTGAATGTTCCAGGTAATTGAAATTGGGGTGAGGGGATCGGATTTCGTGTTATTTTTGAAGGGAGACCTACAATGCTTTGTGTACTGTCGTGCCTTCTGAAGCCAGAGGTACAGATCACAACTTAACCCATTTTAGGCAAATGAGTATCTCAGTTTGGACTGCTTGGGTTTGGAGATTGTCACTGTTTTCATTATCAGTGCGCCAGGTCCACAGCAGCCTGCTGATCTAGCATGCTGCTTCCGTGGATCTCATGTACCGACAGCCTGCTTTGTGCGAGGGGCTGCCACAGTGAGGAGGGTCCTGAGGAAGGCACTGCCCGATTCTCCAAGTTAGGGAATTAGAGATTCAGCCTGTTAGGGACAACATTGAGTGTGGGCCCTTTGTCAGAAGACGTGCCCTGACTTTAGGTAGGTGCACTGGTGTCTTTATTTCCTCCTTGTTCGTTCACTAAACACAAGGGGGGACACTTCCTCCGGGGCGCTCGGTCGTTCCTCAGAGTGTTGGGCTGAGACACCCAGTTCTGACCACCTGACACTCCCAAGTTGAATATAGCTGTTAAAATATCCATATCCTTATAATACGGCACATTTTTTACCATTAAAGATTGCTAATATATGTTCTCTCTGAAAACGAACAAAATGTATAGGAATAAAATATAAGACAAGCATAGAAGGTACAGATTATTCTTGGGATCCAATCATTTTGTGAGTGCTTCCCAAGCTGAATTCCTGGAAAAAGATACCCCCCTCTATATAAAAACTTTTTTTTTAATTTGTCCTTTGTGATCTTTTAATAATAACCTCAGAATCATGCTGCCATCTTTTCCTATTAAATATGAGATTGGTAAAGGAAGAAAAATATGTCCAGCTGCCAAGGTTCCTCGGAAAAGCAGACAAAGTTAATAAATAGGTCTAAAGTAAATATATGATTGCTTCTCTAGCTGACCATAAAATAATACAAATCATGGGAACATTTTCACACCATTCATTTTAAAATAAAGAAACTGCTCTGAGATAAGTGCTTTAGAAATTACAAGGATGTAGGTGTTGTTACGAGCAATATATACAAAAGGAAAAAAGGGTAACCAAATATGCAGTGCCTGAAAGAATCTGAAAACTCCAACTGTAGGAGATATTTTTCCATGACTTGGAGTTTCTAAAATACTCATTCATACCCCATGGAAATCCCCATTCCCAGATTAGGGAATTTTTGTATCTTCAATTTTTTTTTCTTACTGTCTACATTAATAGAGATTTTCCTCTGGCTTCATTTGAAAAATTTTCATCTTTGCAGTATTTCTCTTCCCAGGCCACAGTTATGTTGACAATTTGGTGATTTACTTGAACAATTTTCTGACTAGTTATGGTCACATTTGAAACGCGGCTGGGTAACAGAATGGCGTATGAAGACACAATAAGGAAGATGGGTTATCTCCTTTGGTTTTGTCTCGTCCACCTCAGTCTCCGGTTTGGTGGCCTGGACAGGCTACCAGTAAGCGGTGGGCTGTAGGAGGCCTGATGTATTCAGCCACATCCAGTGAGCAAAGCTTTGGAATTTGCCCATTCATTAGATATTCCAGTGGCTTAACCAAGATCAGCCCCCAGTCCCCCAGCCTCCCAACCCCCTCCTCCCCTCAAAATACTGAGGGAGTGCCTGAATTAAGTCTAAAAAGAAAACATAATGGTTCAGCTTAGTCTCTCACAATCGAATAAGCAGGCTTGTGAATTTACAGAGAAGAGCTATGTGAAGCATGCGAACCATTATTAAGAATGTATCTGCTTAAAAAAAAAAATTGATCTTTCTAGAAATTTGCCTACAGTGAGGTTCTTCCAGGAAGACTTTCTTTAGTGAGTGTGTGCATGCCTACACTGGTTTGGATTTGGGTGAACCAAGGGTTAGAGACCGCTGCTACCCACATCCAGGCCCTGCAGACCAGCCACGCAGCCAGACCCCAACACCGTGAGACAGCATTCCCAGAGATGGTCGAAACCTGGACCTAGTACTCCTCACCCTCCTCCCAGTCAGAGCTGCTGATGGACTCAGTAGGGGTGGCTCCGTATCCCTCCCACAAGTACGCTCTTCCAGAACCAACCCCCATACTCAACAGCTACGAATAGGTCGCCAGCCTTGGGGCTGCTAATCAGAAAGAGTGCTTCACACAGTTCTCAGTGGAGATAATTAGTATTAGTTGCAAGAGATGACCAGCTGATAGTAATCAAGGTAATGAGAACCTTGTACACATTAATTCCAAAACAGAAGTTCAGTGGGAGAACACATGAGACACCAAGTTAAAAGCGTCTGTTAATTTTTTCATTTAATCTACATCAGCCTGAAATATAAAAAACAATTATGGTATAAATTTCTTAAATTTATACATAAGTTTCAGAAATCAGTTAACATAATTATCACATGTTTTTAAATAACTAAAGGTCAAAATATATTTTTTTCTTTAATTATCCCAAACATGTTAGACTATCCAGTATCACAATAGAACTGATATTAAAACTTTGAATCGGTATCTTAAAAGGTTGAAATTGAATTTCAACTTTTACTTCCCTTTCTCCTTTTTGGAGAGTTTTCCATAAAATAAAATAACAGGAAGCAAGAAAGTAGAGAGTGTACTTAGATTTGCTTAACATTTCTCTCTCTTAGCTAATCAAATATATGTTTCACGGTCTCCTGCTGTGGCCATGGAGTAAGAATGATTTTCTTTTAACTTTATACTCTTGACCAGATTAATTGTGATCACAGTGCCTGAATGTCCCCATTGAGGAGATAAAACTGCTCCCGGGAAATATTTGAGCATGAATATTAAATATTGGTGGTGTCCTAGAAACTTAGCATCTGACACTCTAAATCTTGAAAAATGTTTTCCTAGAAATGTTTTTACTGATCAGTGGTTTGTTGTGCTTTCTAGGATATGAAAGAAATAGTCTCTTTTAAATTTTAATGAACTAACAAAAACCCCAACCAATATATGTTCACGTTGTTGCATATTATAATTGATTTCCTTCCGAAATTTTGTTCTCTAGGACATGGGATAAGGATTGGTGGTTGACCATCTGCACTGCTGACACAATTCCAAGGGTTCTTGTAAAAACCGCTCTTGGACACGCAAGGTGTTAAGAGAGTCTTTAAAAACCATTCAAGAAAACAACAGGTGGAGGAGAGTTGGGATTCCCACTCAGAGGCAGGGTAGGAAACAGCAAACTGATGTAGACATAACAAACACCATTTTTGTTCTTTATTGCTTCTAGGCTCAGAAAATATTTCTAGAATCCTTCTCCACAAAGAAGCTGTTCCAGGGTTCCCTTTAGAAATAGTTGTAGCCAAAGACAATGAATTTCTGCAGTTTGAAGCCTTCTTCCTTTGGAGGACGTTAAGGTATTTCTTCAATTCCTCAGCTGATTCAGTATGAGATGAGATGGAATGTCAGGGTGGTCCTGTAAGCAGTTTGAATTTCCTCTCGCCAGGTCTTGCCTCTGTGCAAGCATTTTCTCATTCTCCAGAATGAAAGAGGCCCACTCACATATCTCTGCCCAAGCAGTTTAAAGGGGGACAATTTTCTTTGCTCCAAGCAGCAGGCATCATAGACAGTGATGCATCAGTGTCTGCAAGAGTCTTAGCAGAATTCAGCTGGTAACCACCAGACTTGTCAAGGACACGGCATCGCCGCCATCCTTCTAGAAAGGCATGTACTTTCTGGCATATCATTTCAGTATTATACCCCATGTAATAGGAGAGCACAGAAACGTAGGATTAAGTGAGCATCTTTTAGGGCAAGACCCATATAGGACATTTTTCCATACTCAAAGCGCTGTTGCAGGGACCAGAGAAAGCGTGGGCTAATAACAATTCCTGGTACACACCTTTCAGCATTCTCTAACAAGCAGAATGCATGCTTTCCATATTCACTAACAGCCCTCAAGCTTCTTTATGTATTTTGGGTTAGAAACAAGCATACTGTGGTACCCTGATCCTGGATTCTTCAAAATGACTTCATCATCCCCTACCAAGACCTTCCTTGGGCAGAAACTGTGCAAAAAAAAAAAAAAAATCTAGCCAGCTCTTGGTCACTCTTCTTTGAGGACTGTAAATGTCATGTTGATTTTAAATGCTCTATTTCAGGATGGTATCAAATGTGGAGTTAAATATTTGGAATAAGAAATTGAATTTCAGCAGTTTTCCAGCACTTCGTTCTCAAAAAAACTGCCCCAATGTTAGTACTAGAACCAGCCCTGAGGTTACATATTAATGTACTGGACTGAAAGCAAATTCAGATCTCTTAAAAAAAAATCTATCAGGTCTTTGCTAGATCTTTTATGGTTGCCTGTTTCTGACATAATATTATTCTTACTGAGACCTTGTGTAGACACGGCCCCACCCGGGAGGGAGCCGACCACTGCAGTGCTGAGAGAACGGTGAAAGGGAGCAGAATGTGATGTGTGACTTCAGACAGCAGGCCAGGCGACAACTGCTTGCCGCCTTTGTGTCCATTACACATCAACAGTTAACTCTGGTGACATAGGACAACAGCCAGGAGCACCCCTAAAGTGTGCATCATCACCCTCAAAAGGCTTTTATCTCTCTTTTGTTTTTTAATCCTCACCCAAGGACATGCTTATTGACTTAGAGAGAGAGGAAGGGAGGGAGGGAAACATCAATCAATTGCCTCTCATGTGCACTCCAACCAGGGACCAAACTCACAACCTAAGCATGTGTGCTGACTGGGAATCAAACCCATGACCTTATTGGTGTACAAGATGCTCCTCCAACTGACTGAGCCACACCAGCCAGTGCTCAAAAGGCTTTTAAAATTGGTTCCAGTTTGTATTTGAAAAGGGAAGCAATACTTATGTGTTAAATATAGTAAAATATTGCATTGGCCAAAAAGTCCTTTTAGTTTTTTCTGTAAGATGACTCCAGTAGCACTTAGTTGTCTTTAACTTCGTTGGAAATGATTTTGTTAGATTGTATTGTGACAGCTGTCATGTCAGTGTGCATTTCAAAAAAAAAAAAACCTTACCAAAATTGGTACATTTTTATGTAGCCATTTTAATATTGAAGATGGAAGAAAATACGCATTTTCACCATATTATGCTTTATTATTTCAAGAGAGGCAAAAACACAACTGAAATGAGAAGATTAGAACAGTTTATGGAGAAGGTGTTGTGACTGATCGAAGGTGTCAAAAAGTGGTTTGTGAAGTTTCTTGGTACCATTGACATTCTGGCCAAATAATTCTTTGCCATGGGCTATTTTATGCACTGGAAGATGTTTAGCAGCACCTCTGGCCTCTACCCACTAGAAGCCAATAACAGGAGACAGCCGACATACTCAAAATATCCAAATCAATGATGTTGGTGAAAATCAAAACTGTATCATTTATTTCATGGAAAAAGCCATACGGATTTTTTACAACCTAATAACTAGTGTTGAAATGTTGTTGGGTTTTTTTTTTTAAATTTAGACTTCTGTTTATATTTACTCTATCACAGAGTGTCATTGTGTTCAGCCTAATCTACTGAGGGGAAATTGAATAGTTCCAGAGCAGATTAACAACTTTCATGAATAAATGTTGAGTTTTGGGTTTTCTGTGTTTTAATATTAAGGGAGTCAGAATTTGAAATGCATATTTTCCCAATTTCCTCCATCTAATGTGCATCATAAATGAATGGGGAAATAGTAATTTTAGAGGCACTAAATAATTTTTTTTTCTTCTTGCATTCTGCCACATCATCTGAGGCCTGGAAGACACCCAATAGGACTTGTTTTACCTTAAAGTGTCTACAATGCAGCATTGTAGGATCAGCACCTACGAAACAGCCTTCCGTGTATTTTTTTTAATTTGCTAAACTGAGCAAAAGCTGTTACTGGAATATTACAGGGAAACATCAAACGTATTTCCTGTCCTGGAGAACTGCGTGCTTGCCATGTGTCTGTGACCGTATACTTGGCTGATGTAGCAGTTTGGATAAAACGTGGGGCTATTCATGTCAGTGCGGAGGTTCTGATCCTCAAGCAACCCATCAATTTTTTTCTTTTTCTTTCTAGCCACAGATGACAGTCCTAACCCCATCCCTCACCATAATACATGCCCAAAATAGCATATACATCACTGTTAATTCTCTTAACATCCCTAAAATTCACTGAAAGTAAAATTCCACACTGCCTTACATTATTATGCATTTCCAGTGTCAGTGCAGTCTGCCCAAATATATATTTTTCTATAATATGTTTTCTGAAAGCCAAAGTTCCTCATAAACCTAAATGGCAGTGAAGAACCCAAGGTTCTGGTCCACGTAGATATACTGAAGACATTTCCACAGCTGTAAGCCATTCACGAAAGCGCCGGACAGTCGGAACCCAACCCGATCCCCACTCTAATAACTCTGGAACCCGATTTTCAACCTTCGCCATCTCATGGCATGCTTAACTAATTACTAAAATTTGTGGCACACCAAAAAATACATTTTTTGTCAATCTGACCAAAAAATAGGTATAATTTTGAGTCATTTACACCAGATGGCTATTGTTGTGTTGGCTGTTGTCATTTCTTTGACAGTCTAAGGGGTAAAGGTCAGTGCCCCAGATGAAATAGTCAGGAGTTGCAAGTTGTAAAATGCTTGCAGCACACCGGTTGAAAGTCAATGCTGTAGAATCTAGCCCTAACCCCTTCCTCAGTGGTAGAATCTCTGGTGTGGTTTCCTTGAATGGAACATATCTATCTGATATTTGTGGTTAGAATAATTTTGACAAAACATTGACAGTCTTAAGGCTAAAGGCTGAAATAGAATCATTATCTTGGGCAGCTAGTAAGTGCAGTGATAAAAAAAACTATATAGATTTCAAAACCCAGGTTACTGATGGCAGATTTTAAGAGAATATGGGAAAGCAGCATTACCGTATTTAATCCACTGTTGTTTCTGATGTTTACAGTTAATGTCAGAAAGGATGCTTTAGTCATTGAAGGAAATTAGAAATGTTGTAGCAGTGGAAAGTTTGTCAAGCTTTCAGGGAGATGTTCTCTAAACTGCGCTGTAATAAAAATAGGGAGTGTGCCATACCCTCGTTCCCATGAATCCTTCCTGGGAGCGTGCTGGGCAGAGCGTCTCTTTAAAAAGTCACAGTTGCCTGCTACCTGTGAAGAGTTGAATCACCGGCCCCTTTTAGATGGCCCCTTTTAGATGACGGATAAACATTTAGAACTCCTGATCTTAGCAGTGGCAGCGAAAACACTTATTTTGGTCTCTCTTCCATGGGAACGGGAGGTGAAACTTGAGAAGACAGTGTGGACTAGGGGATGGAGTGCTGGACAGGAGGTCGGGAATCTTTGTTCTGTTCTATTCCCAGCCAGCTGCTGGGTTGCTATGTAAACTCAGATAAGCCATCTACCCTCTCCACACCTCCTGTTTTCCACTTGTGAATGCGTAGGTAGAGACATTCTTTACTTAGCTCTTCAAAAAATATCATTAGAAGCAGCTTGCACTGAAGATGTGGATAGTATCTTTGGGTTGAAAAGAGGCTACACACACACATCAGTATCTCTGTTCCCTGTGGCGGCACTCTAACCACAAGCTGATAGGCAGCTGTCCCTGTTTCTGCACGGCCAGGCAGGTCCCATTACAGTGACCTTTGTATTGCACAGAACCTAAGAGCGTGACCTTGGAGCCGGAATGCCTGAGTTTGAGTCTTGGGTCTACCACTTACTAACTCTGTGACCCTGGGCAAGTCGGGGTACTAGATTTTCTCATCTGTAAAATGGGGCTGAAGATGGCCCCCGTGTCTCTGGAGTGTGACGAAGCTGGAAGGCATTCATGAAGCGCACTGCAAACATTTCATATTCTCATTGCCCAGAACTACTCTTCATTATTAATGTGGCGGGAAAGGTGAAACCTCACCCCAGCCCTAGTTTCTTCTATGTAAGAATGGCTGTTCGCTCCTCTTCCCAAAGGCTTGGATCTCACTCTGCTGTGTCCATCAGTCCTGGGCCCTAAGTATAAGCTCCTAGTCACTGTGACCCATTGTGTCAACTATAACAATTGAAGGACTGTCACGTAAAAGATGAAAAGAAATCCAGATCTTTCATATTACCCTCAGACACATCTCTGACTTACTAGCTTGAAAAAAGGCTAACATTTCAGAAGTATTGCAAAATGGAGAGTGAGATCGCTGGTGGCTGGAAGCAGCATCTTGATTATTATGGAAAATGAACCCAGGGAACCTCGGGAAGAAGTGGGAGAACAGTTAACAGTGTCGACGGAGTTCACCTTAACCTCTGGAAGCAGCTTCTTGCGGTGGTGACCCTCAGAGAAGTAGTATGGGAGGGTCCCAAAAAGTGCTTAAGATGCTCAAGCATGAAGAGGTAGAGCTTTAGGATTGTCAAAAATCTAAGTAAAAAGATTTTTTCCCCCAGGAATTAAAGACATTGTGATGTTTTATTGAGTTGTACACTTGAAACCTGTATGGTTTGGGAAACTATTATCACCCCTATAAATTCAATAAAAAAGACATGGAAGTATAAGGGTTCGGAATTCGATGAAAATGTATTAGTTTTTGTAACTGACTGCAGTGTGGAATTTCAAAGACTGAATAGCATCTTAAGAGATAATCACATGTTTCATTGATTTTTTTTTCTCTTTTTCTGATTAGAGCCAACCTACATCACAATTGATCCGCCTGCATGTGGGGAGTCACCGAACTGCAGCCTGACGGAGCAGGACTGTGTTTACGGCTTCAGCGTCGACAGCAATGGTTGTCAGACTTGTCAGTGCAAAAGCAGTAAGTACGCAGAAGACGGGTTTGTGGGGTTTTTTTTTTCTCCCCTGAGCCTAATATGACATTGTCAAAGCATACTATGTGATGGAATGTTTTTTGCATTTCTGTTCATGGCATTCCCTTAGCAACCTGAAAGGAGAAGAAGATAATTGTACTGAACACAAACAAATAGGCTGTCATTTGGGGAAAACAAGCTGCTTCTTCACTCTGGTTTTCATCTTCGTTCCTGTGTAGTCAGGTGCTCCTCGATAGCCAGCTGCATCCTGGGTACAGCCCTCAGAGCTCCAAGTACCTTTTGGTTACTGCCCTGTTGGCTTTAACGTAACCTTGCTGGGTCACCCAGTGACAAGAAGGTCACCCACACAGAGGGCGTCACATTCCATGCGTGGCAGTCATAATCCCTAGCATGTGCTTCACCTTGTTGACCTCACACTCTCCTCCATGTGGACTCTAGTCCACAGGTCCCCAAGCCGTGACCTCTGAAACTTGATAGAGTCTGTGACATTTCATCTGCACGCACACGAAACTCAGTTGTCCTTCATGTTTAAGACGACTTAGAATTCCCCTGATTCAAATTTATTTTGAAAATAAATATCTTCATTCCCCTCAGGCGTTCCCCAGGTGATACACCTTCTAGAACCCTTGTGGTCCTTTCCATCTTTTGACATGCTTACCGTCTGTCCTTACCCTCCGGGGTGGCCCAGAAACAAACCAGGTGCTCCAGAGTGTGCCCCGATCACTGCAGCTCTGCTGCGTGGCCGGAGTCCGCACCGGCCCTTTGAGTCGCACACTGCTGGCTCTCTCAGAGTGTGCAAGTGGCTGGAACCTTCAGGGCTTCTTGTCGCATTCACCGCCGTGAGCTAGTTCTCATCCCCTCTGTATTTGAACATTTGATTTTTTTTTTAGTGACATAAATAAAGGGCCACATTTACCAAGAAATTATCCTGAGAGTTTCAAACTGTTTTCCAACTAGTTGGGATATTTTTGAATCTTGAAAATGGGATTTCCTACCTTATCTAGGCCTCTAGCTTATAGTAAATAAACATAACTTTGATGTCCCCATCTACCACATTGAACTAAAATTAAGTTGTACAGAATGCAGGACAGATTCCTGTAGACCCACAGACCTTCTTGACAAATGACAGTGGATGTAAATCTCACTCCCTTGGGGGAGTCATTCAGCCAACAACATGCCACCTCTATCTCCACGTAGGAGTCTTGAAACATTCGACCTCTTATCTAAAATCAAAATAGATGGTATTTGTAGCATCCCTTTGCTAGGAAGCCCATTTTAAACTTAAAATGCAATTACTGGGGCCTGGCTTGTTTTTCATGAGCCTAGACTGGCTCCTGGTGGTCCTGGCTTTCTTTTCTAAATGTCACAAACCACATGTTTAACAATTCTTTCTGCAGAATTTTCCACTGTGAAGGTCAAGCTTAGTTTCTGTAGTTTTAGAATCCTTTGTCTTTTTTTAATTGACCCTTGGCCTCCTTGAGTTTTCTGAACTCACTCTCCGTTCTCTCTGGTCTCTCCTAAACTTAGACAATGCTTCTATAATAAGCAGGTTCTTTGTGAGCCCCTGGGTGTAATTATGCTGGGCTCAGAGACCTGGAATTACTTAATGCAGATAGGTGCTCACTTTCCAATTTATCTGTTATTGTGCACTTTCTTTTCATCTTAATCTTCATTGTTCAGTCTTCTCTGTTGTAAGAATATTTTGATATGAAAGAGAAATACAAAATAGGAATTGAGTAATTTGGCTTTCTTAATTGCATGTTGTCAGCCCCCTATTTGCCTGATGGAGTTCGTGCTAACACCAAGTTTATAAACGTGACTGCAGGGATTGCCATCTTCACATTTCCCATAAGCCTCCAGCCATCTGGGGCTGTCCTGCCTTCCTACAAGTTGTTTCTGTTCTCAGGAGGCCAGGCCCTGTCGTGCACCTGTCTGCCTTTTATAGCTCCCTCTGGGAACCCAGTCCACTGGGGAGCTGCCTTGGCAGGCACATCGGTTTACATAAATGGCCAACTTTGTTTTTTGACAGCAACATAATTAGTGATTGTATCGGGAAGCATTTATATTTTAATCCTCCTTATCTCTCTTGAGCGACACATCCTTTATGATCATGGGAGGGCAGCTAAATTTTTTCTGCAACTTTTTGATGTCTAAAAATACAGATTTTATTGTTTTTAATCACCCCACCTGCCACCTTCACTTGGGCTTTGCTGTTACGAATCTTTTGGCCCCACGGTCATGCTTACATAAAACCCCCTCCACTTCTCAGTAAGCCCTTTGTAGTTAAATCCAAAGAAGCAGTTTCCCTCAGTTACCATCAAAGCAAGTCTAAGACCCATCACTGGCGTTCTGCAAGTTGGGACTATTAGGAAAATTCTGCTCTGCCTGTCTTTCTGTTACTGTTGCATTCTGGCTTTATGAAAGGAATATCCATGCATTCCACCTATTTGCACCTCCGTTTCATTAACATGTAGAAAGAAACATGTACAGGAGACTTGCATTTTGTCAATGATTTTTTTTTACATATAAACTTTTATTAGCCATTTATTCTTTGCAAATTTTATCTGTTTACAGAGTTAGTCATCCTTCCTCCTTCCTCCCCCTCTTCCTCCCTCCTCCCCCTCTTCCTCCTTTGCCTGATGTAGATAAGCATCTGCCGAGTTCTAGCTACTGTAGTAGGTGTTAATGCCACAAAGATGAATAAATTAAAAGAGCTGCCCTATGTAAAAAAATCTGTACCCAACACACTAATGAAATATCATTTCAAGCCAAATTCTATAACTCATAAAAGTATATTCTTTTATGAGGATGCTTTGGTCCTGTAGGAGAGTCCAAGCACTTGTTTACAGCGGAGTAGGGCAGTAGCTGACCCATCTCCCCGGCCCACGCTCAGCTCTCGGTGCTCAGCAGATGTTGGCGTGTGAATGAGCAGGGAGCCATCAGAACCAGGGATGCTATGGGACCTCTTGTCTGAAATACCCTCTGAAGCCTCGCTGTTCGGACCATGTATCCGTATTTCACATTGAGATTCTTGACCCGGGTTAGTCTTCTGCTATCTTACTCACTGCCACCGCATACCTAAAAGTGTAATTAAACACCACGTGGGATTTCTCAGTTTGACCTCATCATCAGAAGCCTAGTCATGGAGCATTCTGCTCTCAGCCCCGCAGCAGCAGTCCTGATTATCGGACATGTTCCGAAGCCGCACCTTTGGGAGGTGAGTCGGATTAAAGCGAAGTACCCGACTCCTGGCTGCCAGATTCCTGTGGTTGCATGGACCCAGCTCTCTTCCCAGGCTCTGGCGTCGCGCCGACTGGCCTCCACCACAGCAAATGGCTTTACTTCTCTGGGCCTCTGCGTCCTCTGTATCTGCGAAGGGCAGATAACAAGGCCTAACTAATGGGTTATTTTGAGGATTAGATGAATGCATGCAAAGCTAGCGTTACTCACTGGCATATGGTAATTGTTTATGCCACACGATAGCTGTTTTATAACATCCATTTCTGAGTCAGCCCAAGTTGACATGGAAAGTCCCCAGTTTCCCCTTCTTTGTTCCAACACCAACCTGCCTTTGGTTCTTCCTGTCCTCTGAGGGTTCTTCCTGTCCTCTGAGGGCACTCACACAAACAACTTTCCTTTTACTTTTTCATTTGAACCCTCGAATAGTCTCGTTCTCTTTCACCCAGTTTTAGAAAAAAGGAAATTCCGAATAGTGAAGGACTGCATAAAAGTGTGTTCTTTTTACCACTGCAGCTACTTGATGAGTAGTGGTTTTGTCTACATTTCTCCATACGTTATTTTTCTGCATCCCACCAAAAAGCCTGCTGCACTTGCAGTGGTCCTGACCATTGATAACTCAAGTTTTCTGGTAGGGATTATACCCTGTTTGAGTAGACAGCTGGCATCAAGATTTCTTAGAGTAAGATTAGCCCCAGGTAAATATTTTTCTTCTGTTCATTGGGTGGTGGTTTACTCATTCATTTTTGCCTCCCATTCATCTAGCATTTGTTGAGTGCCTGCGATTTGCCAAGCACTAGGAATATGAAAAAGATCAAATGGACCTTATCTTGATTTGTGTAGTTAATGTGTTGGTAATATCGGTAATATGCTAATGTGTTATAATGATATTGCATCATAATCAAGCATATTATATACAATCACTTTTAAGATTGAAATTAAAACCCAGTAGAAACATGCCCTTCAAAGTACATAGAAGTTGTGACAGAGGATTCTTTTGTTTGAACCTATAACCAAAACCATTCTTATAACCCTGCTAAGCAAAGTAATACATCAAGGGACTACAGAGAAATTGAAATGATCCCTGACTCCTTGTCTCAAAGGCATATGTAGAATAGAGAAAAATGTGGTGGAAAAAGTTTAAGAAAGTACAGTAGCAACAAAAATAAAACAAATCATTTGGATAATATAATAACCTAACATTATTGGTACAAACTATTAATAGCATTACTTTTTAACCATACTTGTTGCTGTTAAACAGACTTCCGCTTAGTATATGAACTGTATGTAGTGAGTGACATCTATATGAATTAAATACCATTAATCCTTCAGCATCTTATTTTCTACATCTTTCCGTCAAGTGGATTTGGCTGGATTACTTGTAACTTCTCCACTTTTAACATCTCTTAATTCTAGACAGGAAAATGTTTCTATCTAGAAACTAACAAAGACAATGACAATTAATGGCAACAGGAAGAAAAAGCCTTTGTCTTTTTCGGGGAACATATATCTGAACCAGGCATCTAAAGAAGGTTGCGACATCAAATAGAGAGGGAGGCAGGCTCCCCGTTTTTTATTTCACTGTAACCCCGAGCAAACATTTAATCAGGGTCACAGTTGGGACCACCGCTGATGGTGTCGCATTTCTTTATTTACTAGTTTCAGGCACTTCCTGGTGTTCTTCACTGACCGAGCAGGTGGGTGGGCACTGCCAGACCGGGAGTGAAGCATGCAGCAAAACTCTAGGGGCACCGCCCTGTTGGGTTCTGTGTAAGTCTCCGGGTGTTCACCTACAGTACAGTGTGAATGGACGATGCCTCCCACAGCTGTGCCACATCGTGGCCTGGGAGCAAACATCTCTTTTTCTCCAGGGTGAAGAGAAAGTTTATTGCATAGTGGCTATTGACCCACCATAATGCACAGGCCTGTGCTTTGCCGTGATTTATAACTTTCCCTTCAATGGTAATTTCCCCCTATGGATCAGGAAGCATTTATAGATCACAGTGAAGTCAAAATGCTGAAAAATTATGAACACAAAGCCACCATTCTTTCTGTGGTTGCCTCAAGTGAGGTACCAGAGCTTTTCAAACAAATTTATAATCCCCCCACCCATCTATGAATAAGATGCTTCTAATCGGTCTGTGCTGCTCCTTATGTAACTGTTTGCCCTAATGATATATTTCTTTTTTTTAAAAAAGCCCATAATTGTTACAGTATTTCAGAAAATTTTCAATACTATCGAAGTAAGTTTTTTTTTTTATCCTGTTATTTTTCTGCTAATCTGGCAGCCTTGATGAGAGTGGAGGAGTGAGGAACAAGAACATTGGTTGATTGGTTCGTTCTGCAAATGCTTGTGGAACAAACACTCCTTGCTGAGCATCGTGATAACACCTGGACTGCATGGATGCAGAAAAGGAGTTCCTACCCGGGAGCCCCTTCTGTTCCGGAACGGAATCAAGGCAGGCCAAGACCGCGGCGTGCTGACGCGCAGCCAGGGCAGCGTTGCGGCATCCCGCCCTGCGTGGCGTGGCCCGGCTGCTGTCCGTGAACCACTTGAACGTTTGTTTCAGTAGCAGCCTTTGCTTGACATTCTCTTCTATTGCAAAGCAGAGGTGGTTGAAGGCAAATTTAGTTTTTAGTCACATTTTTTAAACTTGCTGAGGCAACAGTTTTCTTTAAGGCTGAAGCCCATTGTAAATGAAGGGCTACAGAATCATGCGTTTTTTTTAAAGGACTAGAAAAATAAAGGCACAAAGGCAATCAGACTCCAAAGTTTTAAGGAATTTAATGCCCAACGGTGCTGGCCCTGGGAAGTTCTTAGAGTGTGTTTAATTTATCTGTTACCCAACATGCTCTGCTGGGTGTTGTGCCTTAAGCAGTCTGGCAACAGAAAAATGGGCCCACAGCTTACAGTGCTAAAGAAAGGAATGTGGCTAGGAAGTCTTCTTTCTCCTTTAGCACCCTCTTGTCATGGGGGAGAGATGGAAAAAGATGACCTTTCAAGTCATAAGATTACAGATTTTTAAATGAGACATTTAGAATTTGGCTTTTAAGGGTGCAAATAAGTAATCAGTTGTTTCACAGTGTAACACAGACCCACAAGGTTATATTAAGTACATTTAATGAAAGGTTTATGGTAATGACAAAGTAGAAAATTATACCATAAATCACATTTTCCTTTTTAAAAGATAGCAAATTAAATATTCGAGTAGTGCCAGCTAGGATTCATGAGAGATGCTCTCTTAAAATATTAATGTAAACCATAAGCTCATTTCACCTATTAATTGTAGTTAAGGTTTAATTTCAGATTAGAAGACTTGTGTATGGAAGGGACACATGAGTTCTGCTTCTCCTAGTAACTTATGCATTATTTATATTATTTTGCTTAAAGGATGTCCAGGGAAAATAAAGATTAATTTATTATTTCACCACAGTCTCTGCTTCCCATCTTACTAATCCATGCAGAGCAATAATCAAACATGGCCACACCTTCGCCATCAGAATGTGATTACCTGTCAGATTCCGTGGTGAATTTAGACGAGTTTCTACTTGCTTTAGTTCCGTCACCAAGCACGTTCTCTTTACCTTCGCATTTTTATTTTCTATGTTATGCTGTTCATCCCTATATCATACCTTTTAAAATCTTTCTAGAAGACTTCTATTAAACTAATATTTCTGGTTGTTTCTTCTGCCAGTCACCATTGCTTCTTTATTTTTTTTCTTCCAAACTGATAAGTTAAAACTGACCAATAGGGGCCACCTTGAGCATTTCAGTCAGGGGATGTTGAATATCAATTAGAGATTTCCTTGGCAGATGTATACTTGAGTCGTTTAACTGAGTGTATCCACATACCTGGATATTTACCAGCAGGAGAGAGAAAAAGAGCTAAATGAACCACTTGCTTTCATTTTCTAGGAGACATCCTTTTTAAGGAAAGGGTAAGAAGTCCTTTATGCTTCATTATATAGTATGCAGGATTACATGGTAACATCTGAAACTTGTGAGAGTAAACACATGTAAACACTTAAGAACATGCATTATTATGGTCATGCGGTGGTAACAAAATATGACGTTTTAGGTGTGAAGTTTCTAATTCTCACATTTTATCAATACATGGTAATCAGGAGTTTGAGGTGACTAGTGAGAACAAATTTCATGAAAAAATTCAGTTTCATCCGTACCACAAACAGTGTGTACCAGCCCGATTAGAGGGATAACAGGAGAAAGAAGGGGAGGGGTCTAGTTGAGGAAGATTTATAAAGGACCCATGGACAGGGACAGCAGCCGGGTGGGGACTGACTGAGGGAGCGAGGGGTGGGTGGAGCAGGGCAGAGCTGGGGGGCGGAGAGATAGGAAACAGTAATTGAACAACAATAAAAAATATGTACTTCAAAAATCTAGTTCTCAAAGTTGGACTTTACTTTGTATATTACCCAAAATGTGGAGTTATGTTGTGATAACCACGAAATAACGTGATCTGTACATTTCAACCACTCCTAACGCCATGGTGGAGCTGAGGAATGCACGGGTGTGGAGGAGGATAGGAAGGCAGGGGAAGGTGCCGAAGCATTGATGTGTTCTGCCGTGTTCCGCGTTGCAAGGAACATGCCGTGCGTGTCTTCGCAGGGGAGGAGCTGTGCAGGGGCCTCAAGCGAGGCTGCTCGTTGGACTGCCCCTTCGGGTTCCTCACTGACGACCACAACTGCGAGATCTGCTCGTGCCGCCCCCGGCCCAAGAAGTGCAGGTTCCGATTCACGGACTGTGACAAGGACTGTCCGTTTGGATACCAGTACGTATTCCTGAATTCCGAAGATCTGTGCTTCCTTGTCTGGGACTTGGCGAAGCGTCCGTACCGGTCTTCGTTAGCTGTTTTGTGTCTTTGTGAATGAATCGACGAGGTCCCAAGTCCAGGGTATCCATGTGTGTTTGGTCGGGTGACTGAGGAAGGAGGGACGGGACCGTGGTCCCAGAGTCAGGCTTTACTCTCCTCTGTCAGGAAGATGGGCCACAGCCCTGTTGAGACTCTGCCCTTGGGGCCTGTTCTGTGGGACTTCTCCATGGCAAGGGCCCTGGGACACTGCAGGGGGGATGGAATTGTCACGCTCCAGTTGTGAAGGTGCTGTACCCTTCACAACTTCCCAGGGACTATTTTGTAATAACTTACTTAATCCACTCTTAAGGTCAGTTGACAGGAATGCATTTGCAGTACCGAGTATTCTTACCTGTCGTGCCTTCATATCTTGCCTGGGCACCAGTCTACAGTTCATAATAGCTTTTCTCTTTATGTAGCACTAGATTTTATGAAGATAAAGGACCACAACTTGTGTTTTTAATATTCTTGATTGAGTCAAAGCCCATATGCCAAAGTCAGAGTATTCTGGGGTGGGGGGCGGTGCAGCACGGAACAGACACTTCACATTTGTCCCCCAATTTGCCTGTGTTAGCGTCTCTCCATGCCTTTATATCGAGTTGGTCTCTTAAAAAACTACCGTGCAGAATATTATTTTATCATTCCTCTCTTGGTTCCCTTCCATTTTAGTTCTGCCTTTTCAATTTGACATATTTATGTAGCACTACTACTAATAAGGGACGTATTATATCCTGCCCATCTTATTAAAGTCATCATTTTGATTCTTCTTGGAAATCCTGGTTTAGCAAAGGAGTGGAGAATCTTAATTTTAATTGCACAAATTGGGAACGTTAATCTTAAAAGTTTCCCAAGTAAATCATTGGTCTTAATCCTAAAATATGATTATTATACCAATAATAAATATGTATTTCTTAGCTTCACTGATAATGTAGAATAAATTATTATTATAACAGTAGCTACAACTACTTGGTGTACAGTATTACAACAGTTTGGAATCAAGGCTGCGTTCAAGCCCAGGCTTCGTCTCAGTGAGAAATCTCTTAGAGCAGGGGTCCCCAGCCCCTGGGCCATGCCCCAGTACACATCCCTCCCTCGGGGGCCTGTTAGGAACCAGGCCACGCAGCAGGAGGTGAGCAGGGGTGCTCGAGCTTCGCTTACTGCCTGAGCTCTGCCTCCTGTCTCTCCCTCCCCCCGCCCATGGGAAAATCATCTTCCATGAAACCAGTTGCTGGTGCCAAAAGGGTTGGGGACCACTGTGTTAGACGATTACAGATGTCACTTTGTATTCCTGTCGGTAAGCACACTCAGCCAGGACCAAGTTGGCCACAGTGGAGAAACGAGTACCGCATTAGCTAGAACAGTAGCTGCCTTTCTGGCTGCACTGGCCAGGACAGCATCGGAAGCGGAAGTCTTGTCCAGACACCACGTGGGAGCGTGAGGACACAGGCAGCCGTTGGTGCTCCTCGCACCAGCCTGCCGAGTAGGTCACTCCTGTAGGTGACTGCCTCCTTCCGGAAGGGCAGGAGGGCGCAGTGCGTGAATGAATGAACAAATGAGTGAACAAGTAAGTCAGTTAAAGCCTTGACAGGTCTTGAAAATCACACAGTGTAAGACATGAGTACGATTAATTCGTTTAATTCCGTGTCCTTATTGTGTTAAAATAAACGAGGAGACCCTTTCACCTGGCAAACCGTAGGCAGTCACGTGAGCAGTGATGACGCAGGTGGTGGACCAGAGGGTTCCCGTAGGGCTGTCTTCTTGTAGAGCCTCTTAATTTTGTCCAAGATGCGAAAGAACAGGGGTTTTCTTTCTTTTTTTTTTTTTCTTTTTTTTTAGTTGAACACACTGTTGCCACTTAGGGCTAAGGGGCGTGGTCAAACCTGAGGGGAAACCGAGTAACTGCTCCCAGAGAGGAAGTGTGTGGAGTCTGAGAGGGGTCAGTCCAGTGGCCAGTGGGCAGAGAGCAAAGGAAAGGGCGAGCTCCTTTTGTAATGGGCTGTGTCCTCTTTTTCAGGAAAAAAAAAAAAAAAGAGAAATTATTGGTAAGAATTTTTTTTGTCCAGAAAATCTCCACTTTATATATAAACGTGTGCTTATTTATTTAAAATCATCTTTCCAGTCATAAAACATAGGCACTCTAGCCTATTAAAGGAAGAAAAGTTTGGCCAGCCTTTTTTTCCCCCCGCGCTTGTGTCGCCCCCGTGGATGGAGCATGTTTCATTCCGCTGATGCTCTTGTCCAAGTGATGAAGTAACTGCTGGGCGTGGAGTGCGGAACCTCTCAAGGCTTTTATTATCAATCAATGTTTGTGTCACCTTCCCAGCTCTGTGGGTCCTTAACTCCTTTCGCCTCCTGTAAGTTTCAGTAGATATATCTCATTAACACTTTACTACTGAAATTTCTCAGGACTTGGTCACGGGAGGGAGCCCATAGCCCATACAAAAGCAGGACCTGTGCCCCTAGCGCCGGCCTCCAACACTGACCACCAATATATCCATCACCAGCCTGTTCATGGAGTGGCACATCCATCCTATTACATTGAGGGACCACTTTTCCTAATTAAATCCAGCAGTCCTATTCCTGGGTTTCTGGCATTTACATCCCAGAAGCACATGAGCCACTCCAAGCCTTGGCTGTGGAAGAGGGGTCATGGCCACAGGGAGCTCATTACACATCGCCCCGGGAGGTTTGGAGAGCAAAAGTCAAGTCATTCCGCTTAGTAACAATATCACTTCAGTGACCCTAGGTCTGAGTGCCTGGGCGTCATTGGAGACTTTTGGATTTTTCTGACCTCTGACAAAATCTTACTTTACCCAGGAAGAATAAGCACGGCTGTGACATCTGTCGCTGTAGGAAGTGCCCAGAGCTGCCGTGCAGAGGTAAGTGTGAAGGCGGGACCCTCCCCCCACCCCCAGAGCACCCAGGGGCCCAGCAACAAAGAACAGAAGGACATTACGTAAACGACACAATTTCAGTGATTGCTGTCTACTCTGACACAAGTGTCCCTCTCTGTGGGACCATCCTTTTCCCTCTTAATAGGATAAAAGCTCACAACAGAATTTACAGAAAGCCTATAACAGACAAGCGCATTGACCAAATTAATCACTGCTTAGCTCTTCAGTTTTACTTGTCTCGGGAACTTCAGCCTCCAGCACCTTTATCCTGACCTCCCTAGTCCCCCTCTGTCCCTGGTGGAAGGCTATAACTGATACAGCAAAGATCCCTTTGCAAAACCCCCAGAGCTGGGTGTGGCTGAGCAGTCTGCTCGTGTATTTTCTGGTAACCTGTTTCCATGAGAATTTTGACTTCAGGTCAGTAAGCACATGCCAGCCTGGCATTGTGTGATTGTGTGTAGGCCCCAACCCCAGCATGCGTACCTTTTATCTGGGGCTTCCCTCCCACTCAGGCACGGTCCTGATGCCGGGGAGCGTGAGCCCCTGTCCGCAGCCCAGCTGCAGCTTGGCCGCCCGCCCCACTGTGTTCTAGTCCGCAGCATGATCCACAGATGAAGCCATAAAAGACCCCTGACGTTTATTCTGTGGGTTTTCAAAGTTGGACAGTTGTCACCTCAATGGTGTTTTAAGGGGTTGAAATAAACAAAAACCCAGTCGCTGCTTTCATTGTTCTGTGGAACAAAACTGCGTTAGTTGGCAGGGGCCCAGGACTCCCTACTGGGTGACTCTCAAGTGATTATTCTGCACGTATGAAACACATGGGTAACATTTGCTGGGATATCAGTGCTTATTTATTGTATAAAAATGAGAAAGTTGAGTGAAAGGAGTAAACCTCAACTGTAATCCCACCAATAGGAGAGAAATATATTTGCAGGGGGGTTTCTATTTTTATTTTTTCAAAACTGAGAGCATATGGACTTACATTCTTTCTGTGTGTGAGCTGTCCTTCATAGACATGCCTTTGGGTGGCTGGGTAGTGTCACCTGTGAGGACACCTCAGGTCGTTTCACCAAGCTGCGTCTTCACCAAGGCTGCCTTCTGTCTGTGCAGAGGTCCCCGCGTCCACCAAGTCTCCTGTCCTGTCGGGCACCTGCCTGTCCATGGACGGCTACCCTCACAAAAACCAGGAGAGCTGGCACGACGGGTGCCGGGAGTGCTACTGCCACAACGGACGGGAGATGTGTGCCCTGATCGCCTGCCCGGTGCCTGCCTGCGCCAACCCCACCATCCGCCCGGGACAGTGCTGCCCGTCCTGCTCAGGTAAAAGCTGGCTGCCCTGTGCACACTCCCTGAGCAAGAGATCTCCACCTAGCATGAGACCTCGCAGGGTCTCGTCCCATCCGTGGCTCTGGACGGGGGCGGGGCGGGGGGAGAGGGAGGGGGGATGACCTGCAATGCATTTCAGTTCTCCGTGGTTTTTGTCAACAACAGCCACAAAGTCAGCCGGTGCTACAGATTATTAGCCGAAGACCAAAGAAAATTCTAAAGCTCATAACAGTACACTCCTTATTTTTGAATGGTGCACTCAGTTATATTGGTCTCAGAACTACATTTCTTTAAAGGTTTGTGAGCACATGTACTTAAATTCCAGTTCTTCATTTTATGGAGAGTGTAGTAAGGCTGAACATCACAGTTAATTGAGAGATTGGTGTCAATTTTATTCCATAAAAGCTTATTATTTATAAAGCAGTCTTGGAGATGAAGGGAATTACTGAAGTCCGTAGCTATTGCTCTTTTTTAAATTAATGGATGTGTGGCGTTCTTGCCAAACAGAGAAACTGAAAGTGACTGAACATCCAAAACATTTAAAATCATAATAATGGTCATCAAGATGAGTTTCCAGAAGAGCAGAACAGATAGAACTGAGCGGGGCCTGACTTCGGGTTGACAGGAACAGTGTTATTACAATGCCTCATCTGGTGTTTTGCATCCAAAGAGCTCAGCAGTTTCATACTCATTACTCCTTCCTCTGTGCAGGCCGCTTTGAGTTGGGGAGAAATACATGTAAACCATTTTTCATTTGGCAAACAAAGATCAAGTCCTTTACCCGATAGTACGTCCACTGGAAGGCTGGGGAGAAGGAGGTCTCCCATTCTTACATCAGATTTCTTTTAAAGTTGAAATGGAATTGTCAGATTTTGGAGTCATGATTACTTTTCCCCTGGTCCAGCTTGGTCCCGTATCTCCCCGTGGAGAAGTCCACTTCTGTAGTGGGTGCAGTCAGGAACTGAGGAGGTAGGGGGACACTGGATGTCTCTTCCAGCTCTGCGATTCTACACACCTCGCATCTATGGGATCCAAGTGACGGGCAGCCCTCATGGGCCCCTGTGAAGGGCCAGGCCGCCGGAGGCTCTGTGTTCCATTTCTTCCCATCGTTCGGGCAGATGTGCTCTGCATCTAAACAATTTCCTTACACACGTTTTGCTAGTTGAAGATGAAAAACCACGCATATCCACTGCAGCAGAAGCTGAATGAGCAGTTTGACGAGACAAAGCTCTGTGTTGACTCTTTGGGAAAGGAAAAATGTGTTCCAGTGGAGACCCCTTGCTTCCATTAGAGGCACGAGTGTGTCATGGAGTGAGGGCCGCACCTGGGTCTTTGCTGAACACGCCCTCATTGAAGACGGGGTCAGGCTGGTGGCAACGCAGGGATGTTCTGAGAGCAGGTGGTTGGGGTTGGCTTAGGAACTGGAAGTTAGTGGAGCCAGAGCTAGTTTTCTGTGCTGCAGAGATGTGGTAAGTGCAAGTGCAGGCCCACACCCAGTTATTGCCGTGTCATTGTGGGTGTATGTATGAACACACATATATTGTACATTGCTCTACAGGAGTGGACAGAAAGTGTACATGATACAAATAAATAATACAGTGAGCAACAAATAAAAGTACAAGGACAAACGCTCACAGACTCGCGACTGTAAACCTACTTTTGCCCACCCCTGTGTATGGATGCACAGGCATATTTTCTCCAAATATCTTTATTTAAGTGACTTGTCACATACGGATTCTTCTGACTAGAGGCCACAGAACAGTTGCATTCATGGACACTTGCCTTAAAGAATATTTTCTCCCCTCTCCACTCAAGAATCAGCTGGATTTTGGGTTTGGACCCCCTCCTCCAGCTGAGCTAAGCGAGCAGCTCCTAAACTCTTCTGACGGAAGATTTACCAAATGATATTGTTTCTTAGTTTTTTCCCTCACTTCCTCACCCTCTACCTCCTTCAGCTCCATCTCTCTGGCCACTGTCATGCTTTGCCTCGAGGTGCACGGTATATACACAGAGCCAAGGGAATTATTAGCAAAGAGACCGGCAAGCATCATTTGTCTTCTGACCACTTCTCTGCATACCAGCCTTTAGAAGGGCAGATTACATCTGTCTTCTCCACGTCCTTTTGAAAGCAGTAAGGTAGTCGTCTTCCAACATTAGTGTCTTGATGCTCTTTGGCACAATGTTTCACTTTCACTGTAAACCACGAGAAAGACACTTTGGTCGTGGTGCCCCAGCTCCATTTTCCTTTCGCCTTCCTCTCCACTTTCCTCATTCACTGGAAGCCTTGGTCCAGGGCTCACGAATGGAAGCGCTGGCTGACGTCAGTTTTCTGTTACGTGTCCGCTCGGTCAAAGTCGCAGTCACACAAGTTACCCTGAGATGGAGCCGTGTGGACAGTGACCTCCTCAACTGGAGGTCGGCCCCCACCCCTGCATCTCATCGGTGTTGACTGTTGTGCTGGCCACCCCTTGAAAATGACAGCCCGGGAGCCCTGAGGCGATTTCAGCTCTGGGCGTCTGCACAGACAGGGTGGTTCTTCTGGGGCCCGATCTCTGCAGAGCGCCAGGCCTGCTGCGCTCGCCGCGCTGTCTCCAGACTGCTGCTCGGCGGGGCTCGGCACTGTCAACACCTCCTTGAAGTGCTTGTTGCATTTGGATTACACGAGTTTGGTTAACGTCTTCATGCTTCTCACTTCCTCAGCACAACTTCAGGGCCACGCCCAGAACCTCTAGACACTGTCAACATTGAGTTCCCTCTCTGTCATTATCACCTCCCCAAGAGGCCAGAATCGCCTCTCCTCTGGGGAAAGAAAGCATAGTCAGCATCAGCCTCTGAGCATTCACCTCTCTTCGTGATGCTCTCGCCAGACAAATGTTTTTTCTCAGGTGAGGGTTTTCCAGCCCTTGATTCTGCAAAAACATTCCTGCTCAGTTTGCTGGCAGGGGACCTGGATTGGGGTGTGGCCCACTCAACAGCAGGGTGTATTTCCAAGTATAAATGTACTCAGAGTCCCAGAGACAATGGAGAGGACGGAGCACAGAGCAGTTGGGCATTGTGTTGAACCTGGAGGCATGTCCGTGATACAGACATAGACTTGGGTTCAAATCCCTTGTCTGCCCTTAATACTCAGCCCACAGTTTCTTCATATGTAAAATAGGTTAACAGCAAGGTCAATGTAAAGAGTAAATGAAATAACACATGTGGGGCACTTTGCATGGAAATCGACCATAACAAACATTCACATAAATTTTTTTAAAAATCTTCATTCTAAATAGTTCCCACATATTCACAGAGATCCCTTAAGAGGCTCGAGTTCTTTTCTCTAGGGTAGGAGTTCTTTCCCTGTAATTTCTCTTGTTGGATTCTCTCGTTATTGACAAATTCAAACCACTTGAATCTCATTCCTAAAACTAACTCTTCTGCTATTGCCTTTGATTTATTTCAGTGCATGGAGTATTCCTTTATTCTTATCTTGGTAAGAGCGGAGTGAGACAGTTCACGGTCAGTCCATCTGTCCCTTAAAGCAGACAGCACCAGGTTCTCGGAGCATCGGTGTGACTGCTGATGAACAACTTCTCATGCTCTGATTTTGCGTCCTTCCTCAGATGATCTCGTGGTGCAGAAGCCAGAGCTCAGTGGCCCCTCCATCTGCCACGCGCCTGGGGGAGAGTACTTTGTAGAAGGAGAAACGTGGAACATAGACTCCTGTACTCAGTGCACGTGCCACAGTGGGCGGGTGCTGTGTGAGACCGAGGTGTGCCCGCCGCTGCTCTGCCAGAACCCCTCGCGTACCCAGGACTCCTGCTGCCCGCAGTGTGCAGGTAACCCGCGCCGGGCCGGGCACACATGGTGGGAGGGCTGCCGCTCAGCTTTGTCACCTTGCAGGGCCAGCAGGTTGAACCCCCCATGTGGGAGGGTCCCAACGCCAGTCACCAGGAACCCAGGCAGGAACATGTAGCAGCCTGCTTTCTCAGTTCATCCCCTCTGGGGGCCACGTATTTGTGAATTCAGTGTTCCTGGCACCTGAGTTGGCTTTTAGAACAACAACAACAACAAAAGGTGATTGTTTCTTTCTGCCATTTTTTTAACCCTGCTGCACCAAATTATTCCAGATCATTTTGCTGATGTGAAAAGTCACCTTTGCCTTTAACAAATGAGAAGAGCTGTTATTGATAAATAATATCAGTAATATTTTTTGACATACAGAAGAAGGGTGGTGAAGATTCTTTGAGAATGTTAAATGGGAATCACTAAAATATACATCATGCTCACTCCCTCAAACCTGTGATGATTAATAAGTTAATACCCAAAGGAATTAAGTGACTAGCACTGCATGTGCGAAGAGTAATATTGTTTTCTTCCTTTTATTCTTAGATCATCTGGCTGTAGCTGGAAAATTTATGGTCATGAAACAAATATAATCAAATTTTGTCAGGATTTTAAACATAAGTTACTGGTTTGTAACTAAAGTAGCACTTCAAATTAACACTAGAATGTATGACTTTTTTCCAAAAGATATCTAATTTGTATACATAAAATTACCAAGGTGACAGGTCACTAGTTTTATTTTGTTGTTGCTTAATCTTTCATCTCTCCAATTTAAATCAATAACCATTTCCCTTCTAAATGTGTATTCTTAGGCCATTTCTACTCAGTAAAACAACAACTCGTGCGTTTTATTAAATACGTTTTTTTCACATTGGGTTATCTAGTCAGCTGGCCAGAACGCACTGCCCTATCATTACATCCAGCATAGTCTGTGTCCACACTCATCCTGGGTCCGCGCTGGTAGTCTTTCTTCACTCGCATCCGATGAACTTGCAGGAGTAGCCACACACCCACTGTTGTTCGCGTGCACTGCTGCCCAGGTACAGCCATCGTAGTACCAAATCCTTGGTATAATTAGAGCATGTTAATCTGAGAAGCTTAATTAGCGCCGCATCCTTTCTGGTATGGAATCGTTCGTATGTATTACACCGTTAGGATATGTATAGCCTAGCCTCTACCATATATTCATCGTTATTACTGTTTGAGCATACATTACCCTGACTATTCCCACCCTCCTAGTAGAAACCACTGTGAGTGGTCGCTCCGTTGGTGATCACGAAGTTACATCCATTTAGGTGTTCCTTTTGCAAATACTGTGGAATGCCTGTATTGAGCCATGGGGATCCCCAGGTTAATGAAAATAGATACAACTCCTGTCCTATGGAGCGATAAATAATCCAAAAGGATAGCCGGACAATCCAGTAGTCTGCATTTAAGGTAGTAATGACAAAGTGAGAGGATCGCCTAAAGGAAAGAGTTCAGAGCACAAAACACCCAGGAAGCTTAAACTGAAGTGGCAAGTACCTTTGGTACCACTTGTGTAAGATCTGAGGGCAAATACAGGGGTGATTAAGGAGGGGGAACAGTGTGGGGGGAAGAACTTCTCCATGACCGGTGGCCCAAATTCACTGGCAGGACCCCTGACTAGACTCAGATCGGCCCAAAGATCGGCTGCCTGAAACAGCGCCCCCTGACTACGATGAGGTGAAAGTTCTTAGAGCTGCCTCCCAAGGCGAGCGTGCATGTGCAGAGGCCCCGCACACTCCCTGCAGGGCGGAGGTGCACCACCGCTGCGTGCCTGGCTTCACTTCTCGTTCATGAACGTGCACCTGGGCGCCGGTGCCTCTCCTCACACATAATCTGAGAGAGAACTTGAAGCGATAACCCTCATCTTAAATGTGAGGATTTTGTTTTATACATCAGTATCACAAAGGTGAAGAAGAGCATATCTAGACTCTGTGTTTTAAAATCAGTCACCACCCCATAATTGATCTTTTCGAACTTTCCATTCATAGCTGTAGTACACTGATAAAAAGATTAAAAAGCCTTAAAATACAAAACATTAATTTCTTCCTATCACAGTAAATGTCAACAAGTAGCATCAACAAACGCTGTGTTACACATCTGCCGTGGAAAAATACCCTCTCTGCTCTCAGGACACTCGCGTGCTCAGGCGGGCCAAAGGTGACGCATACGTGCAGGAGCAGAGCAGCTCCTGCAGAGCTGCGTCCCTCGTGGTGGTTGTATCTCCCAGGAGGGTTGCCGTCCGCTCTGTCCTTCAGCGCTGCCTCTCCTCGGCCCGGTCAGTGTGCTGCCGGGTCGGGAAATGGGTTCGTGAAGATCGAGCACCCCGCAAGTGATGATCCTTCACCAAAGTGAAAAAGGGAGAGAGCCGAATAGAGGGAAAATAAAAAGAGTAGGTGAACACCAGCACGAGACCCAGTAAAAGCAGAATAAGAGAGTTAATATTTGGAAGCAGAAGTATGAAGAAGGCATCTGGGGCAGGAAACGTAGGAAGAGAGGCCCAAAGAAGGAGTAACAGTAGGCACGGTTCCCACGGGACCTTTTCAGGCAGTTGGGACTTGGAGAGGAGTCGCCCCCTGCCCAGGGGAGGAAGCTGCACCGCGTCCGCGTCTGAGCTCCAGCTCTCATTGCAGCATTTCCGGCACGTCTCGGGGTCCTTGGGGGGCTTCTCCAGGCCCCAGTAAGAGGCCTCCAGACTCTAGGATACTCATTTCAGCTGTCATTTCAGAGTGTTGTTGATGCCGTCCCTGCTTCCTCTTCTAAATTTTTAGACTTGGGGTCCGACATTGCTTGAAAGAGCGAAGCTATCCTAACTTGCAGAAACCTTGTGGCAATTAGCAGAGCCCAGCAAGGACTGGAGTGTGAGTTGTCCTAATATCCAGCCAAGGCAAACGTTTGCGTGTCAATCTCTTAAAAAGAAATTATTCCTGGACATGGATGACCCAGAGAGGTCACTGAGGAAGTAATCCCGTCTTAGTCGCTGACTCATTTGGAAGTGGTCTGTGGTCCTAGAGCACCTTTGGAGCAGTGGGACTGAGGGCTGTGTTTTGGTCGTGACTGCGCTGGGGGCTGGTAATAGGTGGTGTGGTTACACAAGTTGAAGGGGAAGGTGTGGGCCCATTTTATTGTGCTGGCTTCTTCCATCCCTCAGGCAGGGCCCAAAATAAAGCCACCTTGCTCCTCACAGAGGCTCTAACTGTCAGGGCAAACTCGTTGGCCCCAGGGCGCACTCACGAGGTGGGTGGAAGGGCATGCGTCATTGAGAGCTGCTGACTCACTGTGATAACTGCAAGTCCCTCGCAGGTATTTCTGTTTCGTGGCTGAAAATAGCACAGTTCCTGAAGTGGAACCTGAGAGGGCGAATGATCATCCTTATGACCACGCGCCCCCTGAGGAATTAGGTCTCGTAGATGTTTGCTAGGTAGGACCCTCGTGGACTCGAGTCGTGAAGGGGGTTAGAAGTACTTTCTCTCGTAATTATCACATAATTACCTCATAATTATGAGGTTTCTCAACTAAGAACCTCACTAACATATTTCTCTCTGTTATGTCCCAGTCATTTTTCTGCTTGAAGTTATAGTTTTCATGTAATTCTCAGTAAAGGACTGGACCCGAAGGGAAGTCTGGGTTTCCTGGTGGCGTCCTTTCCCATTTCAAGGGGTCACTAGGTCTGGGAAGCCTCCAGTCACTGTCTTTAAACAGCAGAGACAGACGTGATTTCCCTGTGGGCGCATCCTTATCAGTGATTTGGTTTCCCAACATCTTTCAGCCATTCATGTGAATGCCTGAATGTTGGAATATTACATACAGGTGTTTGAGGGTGGGTGTGGTGAAAATATTTGGGTATTGCTTACTTAGGACCGCTTATTGTAGCTGCAAGCAGGGGAAAGCCCAGCTGCAGTTTCCAGACAGGCGGAGGTTCTTCTCCATGCATTACAAGACGCTCAGATGTGGGTGTTTATTAGCATGAGTCCAGTGTCTTGGTGACATCGAGGCCTTTGTCTCAACAGGCGGGATAAGGATGTTGCAGCCACAGGTAACGCATTCATATTCAAGACAGGAGAATGTGGAAGGATGGCAGTAACACCGCTTCCACCCTTCGTTTAAGAAAGGGAAAGCTTTTCCAGAAATCCCCTCATTAGCCGCTAGGCCCCACTGGCCACAACCAGGTGACGGCCCTCCCGAGCTGCAGGGGAAACTGGAAAAGCAAGGAGCAGGATTGTCCAGTTTGACTTATACCCTCTGTGACTCCAGTCCTGAACCCCGCCTCCTGCTGCCCCCGCCCCCCGTGCCACACACACACACACATTATCAGGATTTTATTAAGCCGAGGAAGAACAGTAGAGTGGATATTGTGCAAGCAACTAATAGAATCTCTGCAACAGATCTTTCGTGGTTTCCATTGTTTGGCTTTAAAATTCAACAATCTGCCTGAATCATACTTGCCATTTCAAGGCTGAGACTTTTTGTTTTTTAAGGAGCGTGGCACACAAAGCCTGGGTGACTGAGAGTGCTTTCTGCGGGACAGAGTGAAACTCGCTGCATGGCCCGCACAGCTGGGGGCCTGCAGCGTCTTCTCCCCGCTGACCTCCTGTTCCCTTTTTCAGACGCACCTCTCCAGCCTTCCACGCCCCACAACGACAGTGTGCCTAGTTACTGCAAGAACAGCGAAGGGGAGATTTTCCTGGCCGCCGAGTCCTGGAAGCCCGACGTTTGTACCAGCTGCGTGTGCATGAACAGAGTGATCAGCTGTTACTCCGAGTCCTGCCCATCGGTGTCCTGTGAAAGGCCCGTGTTGAGGAAAGGCCAGTGCTGCCCCTACTGCATAGGTAAGACCAAGAAAAACCATCCTCCGTCTCCGCCTGGGGCCACTACATCTGCAGTGACAGCCACATACCTAGATCTGCTGACATTTTTGAAATCTGGTTTTCTGGTTGACGTGTCAGACAGGGGACAGATGTGGAAGATGTGTTCCCAAGCTAAAACACAGTAAGAATAAAATGTCCTGAGAACATCATGATGTTACAACCCTGTCACGTTCTGTGGGGCTGCTCTGCCATCTCAGGGTCCCCAAGGCCAGAGCTGTCACCCTGACATTTACAGCGGTCCTTTGTTCCACACAGAAGCCCTGGGTCCCGTTGCAGCACACCGAGTGCCTGTTACTCGCCGCTGCCTTGCCATCAACTAACCACAATATACGAACCTCATCTCCGAGGTAGTGCCTCTGTCTGCAGGCGATTAATTGATTTCATTTCATCCACACCGTTGTCCATCTTCAGGGCCTAGGGACACAAAGTGAGGCCTGAGTAACTGACAGAGCCCTCTCCTTCCTGTGACCCTGGGGGGTATATCTTGTGAGCAGAGGACACATGTATATGAGCCCCTGGCATCCATATGGAAACCGGTCCTGTGAACAAAAGCCAGATGCTGTTCTGGAGTCCAGAAGGCGAGGCTCAAACAGCTGGCAGCTCTAATAAAGGCACAGTCCCTGCTCCCAAGGCTCTCGCTCTCCTTTATCGCTTCTGTGTCAAGTAAAGCTCATAAAGTCAAGTGAAAGACAATGACGTATCTCAATCCAGTAGTGAGCCTCTACCAGAATAGCAGGTGAAAAATCAGGCATGCTGTATTAATTGCAGGTAGTGTGCATCTTTTGTTGGGGAATTTTGCATGCTGTCTTGATGCAAGTCGTGGCGTGTATTTGAGGAGATATCTGAGGAGAAGGAGAGATGATTTAGGCGCAGAGCTTTGTAGCAACTCCCATAGATGAGCCTTTGACTGGTGCTCAGGTGCACATTGGCCATGACTCGAGCTTATCAGAACAGCTCTGCTCCTTGACTGTGACCTCTGGCCTCTGCACAGAGGGCCACCTCCTCTGAGTCTTATTTTGCATGTTGGTAGACAAAAAGTGGAAGGATGTTTTAAAAACATAATTTCTGCTCTCAGGAATTTTACAAAGCTTAGGTAGTGGTCTAAGAGTATTTAAATTCATGTTCGGAAGCTAGATTCTCTTTAATAGGTTGACCATTTATGTAATTTCTTCTTCAAACCATGATGCTTTTGAGAGTACAGTGGGATCTACTAGGAATCTTTGACGGGACAACAGCTGTAGACCAGGCAAGCAGGGCCATGAGCTGACTCTACCTTTTCATGCTGGGGCGTCGGGTTCCACTGTAACACTCATCAGCTTTGTAACTCCTGAGGGAAGCCAAAAATATGTCAAGGAACACATCTAGCTTCGTGCTGCTGCTGATCCTGTCAAAGAGCTGACCAAAATTTCTATGAAAAGTAGCCTGCCTCTGGTCTGAATAAATAAGATTGAAATAAAAGGCATACCTATTTACTTTATGAAAAAGGTATACCTTTTTATTTATTTAACATAAAAGGCCACTAGTTCAGGCTGGGGGCTGGAGGGAGGAGGCTGTAGAGCCAGTATCACCCCCATACTGAAATGTCAGAATGTTAGTCCCAAGAGAGACGGTCCCTGGGTCCACCAGGGGGCTTGGACCACACTCAGGAGGCCAGGGATGGAGCAGTGAACGTCTCCTGTGGTGAGAGTTCTCAGATTATTTTGTTTAGATAAAAGTTTCTGTTATGTTTTGCTACTTAATTGATACATTTATAATTAGTACATCGCTCAAATAGTAAATTTGTTTCCAAATGATAATGGCAAATCATTTCTCTTTCTCACAAAACCTATTTAACACATTCAAACTCATGAAAAGACAGCTGCAAGTCATAGTATTCTATGCCCTTGCTTTAAAATTTTTTTTTTACTTTTATATTACCTATCCCAATTTCTGCATCATTGAGATGATATACTCTTCTTTAGTATACAGAGGGAAATACCAATTTGGTCCAAATTTGTGATTTTGATTTTAAGTTAAATTACAAGCACTTTTAAATTTAAGTTAAATTGCAACTGTGGCTCATATAAGCTCTTAATGGTGTACTGGAAATTTTGTTTCTGTTACATCTTCCCCCACGGGTACCCCCCACCCCCACTACTAACTGACACAGGTGTAATTGTATCCCATAAACCTGTGGTTTATCTTCAGGGGAACATATTGGGGACACTTACCAATTGTGGAGCATGCTGTGTGCGGCTGCTCCTCAGTCATTCACCTTAATGCTTTCACACGTTGTTTTGTCACTGAAATAGTCATGAATCCCCTTCTGCATTCTTTATACTTACTTTGCAGGTAGCCTTGCTCGATTAGCCTCCACCCTTTCTCCCCACTGTGTCCAAGCTTGCAAAGTCAAGTTCAGTTCATGACTGTGAGGTAGGATTTTCTGACTCTCCAGTTTGCTCCCTCCCTCTCTCCAGGCTCACCCTCCTAGCAATTTCCCACCCACGTGGTCCCCCGTAAGGAAGGTGCCAAGCCTCACAGTACTAGTAACACCTGCAGGCAGTCATGTGCCTCAGTGGCAAAGCCTGTAGCAGCCTCCAAAGATCACCTAGCGAAGGAAGAAGATGGGAAGGCCCGCGTTTTGCGTGTCTTAAAGCACCCCGCTGTCTCTCCAGGGGGCAGCGAAGACCGGTGCTTGCGCCATCTCCCGTCCTAGGCTTTCTCACATTGAACCCAGCTCCGCCTTAGTCCAGACCATTGTCCCCGGGATCCCGTGTGCTTCACCCCCACCCGCAGCGCTGGCCTCCCCATGGCTGCGGATCTCCTCCCTGGACAAAGCTGCTCCCTGAGCAGCCACACACGGATCTCTGAACACCTCAGACCTGCCTTTCATCTGACTTCTTCTTTCCTTGTGATAAAACCCCTTAACAAAAGCATGCTTGCTTTTACCTTGCGAAGTATTCTTTTCTCTTCCCATAAGAAAATTGCAAGGCGGTAATCCCTCTAAAAGCAGTGTAATTACGAGGTGTTGTGTTCCTTTCAGCTCAGTGATCAAGTCACGGACGTGCAGTGGTGTTGCTTCTCTCTGATGTGCGAAGGCCTCACATTATGTGTGCCAATTTAGTAGGATGTGTAACACAGACATAATAGGAGTGACGACTAATTTAGAAAGTGAACAGCTTTGTCTAATTGCTTATAATACCACACTGATCTTCAGCCAGCAAATGATTAATAATATTTCTCCTTAATAGAGGCGATGCCTGCACCTTATGGCAAGTCAGTCCAGTGCGGCATTCTGTTCATTTTTGCTTGGACATGTTCGTCTGTTTAGGTGTCTTTTCCTAGAGATAAATGCAGATGGTGTCCCTTCGGAACGCCTGCTGATGGTCGTGCGTTTGACTCAGCCCAGGAGGCGAACATAGTAAACACAGGGGTGGGCAGAAGTAGGCTTACCATCGTGAGCATGCTAAACACAGTGTCTCCTTGAGTTATCACTTGTTAATTATTGTCGTGTGTATTTGTACTCTCACTGCAAGCCTACTTTTGCCCATCCCTGTATTTCATGTCCCAGCTCTAATCAAAGATACACAACCCATGGAATTAACACATTGTGCATTTTTGGGCCACAGTGTTACGGCATCTTCATTGGAAGGTTTCTCACAGCTGGTTCTCCAAGGTGTTTTCTTAAGATTATAAACTTCTTTGTGTTTCTTAAAATTGTCAACTTCTTTGTGTCGGAAAGAAAACTTACTTTGGAGCCAGAGGGCTGTGGCCCCACCTCAGGCGTGTTCTCGCCACGTGTCCCGGCGACACGACATCGTCATGGCTCAGTCGCCTCGTCTGTGAGACGGGAAGGAGAGTGTCGTCTTGGGTGTCACTGAAGTGCCGTGGACGTGGGTGGACTACATGGGTGAGCGTACTTAGTGAACAGTCAACACGGCGTGAGTGTGAATTGGCGCCATATCTCTTCTCACCCCGAACAAGGCGGATACATGTAACATACCTCACATTGATTCTGGTCTTTCACTTTAAATAGAGCACCTGTCTGTCTTCCTGCAAGAGGAAGGCTTTGGAGAGGGCAGCCCGATGACGGGCTTTTAAAGGACAAGATTGGTTTGAATGACGCTGCGGTGGTGGGCCTCGTCGTCCTGTACCCTCTCAGCGTAAAGGGGCCCTCCGTGCCCGCTTCAGCCCCTTCCTGCAGTCCAGGCAGGAGCAGCGCGCTTCCGAAGGGGTTGCGGGGCAGCTGTGTGAGGCTGCCCCTTGCCCACAGACCTCAGAGATCCACTGGCCTTTCATGCCTCTGGATGCCGCCTCGGGAGAGAGAAGGGAGCTCTTTTATTTTTTTGTTGGCAAGTCCTTGAGCTCATTGACATGACCCACTGTGATTCCTGGGAACGGAGCAGGGTGCTTCTCAGCAGGGCAGACTTGTAGGGCAGAGACTAGGGTGGCTTCCTGTGTGTCCCTCAGCGCCCTCAGTTCCTGTGGCCCCTACGCCACAGCCCCGGTGGTCACAGTCAGTGCTGGGGTGACTTAAACGGGAGGGGTGGGAGGAGAAGGCTTCACTGTGGATTGTTTGGAGGGTGTAAGGCTGAAAACATTCTGGTTGTCATGCACTGTACTAACTTTGGAACGGGTCTAAAGCTGTCGCCGCAAAAATAAACAGTGTTTGATTTCAGTTTGTCGAGGTCTCCACCTCCGCCCTAGGAAGCATCTCGTCTTGCTCATTCCACAAGCAGCTCTCAGGGTCCTTTTCAGGCCCCCAGCTGTGTAAGCAGAAGCTCAAGTTGCTCTGGTGAACTTGTCTTATTTGAAAGAGTTCTGTTGCACAGAAGGGAGACTGACATTGTTTCCAGGGAACCCACCAGCAGGTGCCTTTCCCTTATTCCTGCGCAGGAGGCCAGCCCTGATTGGAACCCCTCAAAGTCAGGGAATGCCCCCTCTAGGAGGATTCCGTGTCTGCTGAGGAAATGTAATCAGATGGGAGGGAAGTCCACCCCCACACCCTCCGGAGGGGCTGGCGGAGTATTCCAACAGCACGTGGCTGCGACATGATGAAATGTCACCCGTAGGTTCGGACACTGGACACTCAGGGGTGTCCAGGTGCTTTCCCCCCAAGGTTTTCTGGACAAGATTCTGTACTCGACTCTTACCCAGAGAGCCTCCTGTAAGTCCTAGAGGAAATGTTATGTTTTCCTGCTTTTACGGGCCACCTCTGTCTTCCATTGTGAGTGTCCCTGCCTGCCTTTTAGACAGTGTGACGTATTTTCAAAATGATTTCTGTGTTTCATCTCCATGAACCTACGGGCACATCTTGGGTTGTAGGCCTTGTGAGAAATGAGACCTCATTTAAAGTTGAAAATAGAATGTTTCCTTGAACTTTTGTCCATAAAGTGCTTAATTACCCCGTAACTGCTGCTTCATATAAGGATTCGGGTCCTTGAGAGATAGATCATTGTCTTTGCCTGTGATAGGAATCGGGCAGAAATCACTGTGTTCAGCAGTTTGACAGGATTTCTGCTGTAAATAGACCCAGACTCCCATCTCAAGAAACAGGTGGAATGAAAGAAAGCGATCATGGTCTTCCAGGCAAAGCTGTGGTCAGGTCATCTCCAACGGCGGTCATGGCGTCGTACAGAGATCGGAGTTGGCCTTCCCAGTAACCTTGTCCCGGTTCTTTCTCTTTATAAAAATGAATGATGAGTAGATGTTTCATTTATTAGAAGCTAAAGGTTATTAAAGTACTCGAGTTTTGAGTTAAATCAATGAACATTTTTTGCATTTTTAGCCAAAATCCATAAATCATTTGCTGATAGCATTACTATGTGTTAGATCTCTCTGTCTCGTTAAAGTTGTCCAAACTGCCGGCCTCACTTCAGCACGACAACAGCTGAGTTACAGTCTCACGTTCTCTCCCAGTCCGCGGAGCTCCAGGGAGCCAGTGTGTCCAGGGCCGGCTACCCTCCCCTGTGCCTGCCGGCCCCCACGCGCCTCTCAGCGACCTGCACGTTATTTATTGTATTTCTTCTTCGTCATGGTTTCTGTCCGTCTCCTCTTTATGTAAACAAAGTAAATGGTTTCACAAGCAGGAGGCACACACGTTGTATTTAGCCTCAACTTGAGGTACAGAAATGAAGATGGTGTCACAGGCCAGGGATGTCAGTGTCTTGTCAATTACGAAAGTAAAATATAAGGAAACGGAAATGCCTTCCGGGGGGTGAGAGAGAGAGCACTGTGATGGACTGGTCCACTTACAAGCCCAAATTCTTACAAGTAACCCCCTACCGACCTCAGCCAGCTGGGTCATTGGGGGGACCTGGCTGCTCTTTCTATGCCCTTTCCTAAATTGTGTGTTACCCATAGTGCACTTCGCACCTTTCTCTGCCTGCCTCAATGATTTCTTTTCATCCCTCGAGCCTCAAACTTAAGAAACCAAATGGACATATCGTGTTGTTAGCAGGGCCAGCAATTTGCACATCTTTTCAAAACATTTGGCTCATCTCTTCTGACCTGGTCTAGAAGCGTCTCCCCGAGGGCAGAGGCTGCACCCCTGCGCTGCATGTTCGGAGTACTGCGCTCCATGGCCACCTGCAGGAGGGCCCGGCTGCCCACACCACCCCTGCCCTGGATTATTTTGCAGTGGGACTTGCTCTGAGGGTAGGAGCTGCATTTAGTTTCTTGGCCGCTGGGATCCCAGAGTCAGTTACTTTTCAGGACTTGGAATAGTACCCTGGAGATTTGAGAGAACTATTGCAGTTGCTAAAGCGGCCTGACTTCCTCCCAGGAAGTTAGTTACCCCTCCGCCAGGATGCTGACTCCATGACCACCACTGCCAGATTTAGCACCTGGAGTGTTTGTGCAAGCAGGATGTCTCCTGGCAGACAGGGCAAGTCCGACTAGAACATAGGTTCACAGGGAGTGGGGTTTTTGCGTTCCTCCTCGGAGGAGAGAGGAGGGGAGAATCTGGAGATGCTTTCCTTCCAAGGGCTGATGTCGATCCCTCATCATGGTCAGATTCCAAGCAGGGCTGCAGCTGCCCCATCAGTGATTCCCAGAAGCCCGAACTGTATCTTCATAGAGGAGGAAAACCTAGAGTCTGGGTTTTCCCAGGTGTTACAGTGTAATCAGCAAAGTAGTTCATGAGTAAAAGCATAGTCCAACTTGAATAGCATGTCAAGGCTTCTTTTCTTATCTGGAGAGAAGGGTGAACAGCTGGGGAGAGGTCAGCCTGATAGGAGTTAGCATTTCAAGCCCTCGGCCTTTTTCATCCCTTTTTGTACCAGCTGGAACCGAGGGAGATGAGAGGAGAAAAAAACCCACGTGAATTCTCCAAACTCCACCACTGTAAGACATTGCGTGTTTGTGTTGTAGCCCTAGATGATGCAAAGGCAGCGTTGCTTCTCTGTGAATGCAGAAGGGGCCATGTGTCTGAACCTGCGCGTTGAGTGGCTCTGCGGAAGGAGCCCCCAGGCATACACGTCCCAGGCTTCAGACACCCTGTGGACTGACTTGATTGCGAAAGCAAGTCCCCATTCCTTAGCAGGAACTTTGTAAAGAAAGAAGCCAAAGTTCATTTCCAGCCAAATCCGATGGATAAGATTAAGGCCAGAGCTGAGGAAACCGAATTCCAAAGCCGACCTAAACCAAGGGGTGGCCATAAAATGGTAACCGTCTTCCTGGCATGTTTTACAACGTGTCCCTGAATGCCACGGGGAAAGGAAAACCCCAGAGCTGTGTGAAGTGTGGACGGTGTCGTTGGAATGTTCACAGCCCTCAACAGTGACTGCTCAGAGGAGGGCCACATTTGTCTAAATACGTAACTGCAAACAAGTGAAAAACGGTGTTTGCTTTTTTAAATAAGCTTTATTATATATTAGTGCCCTACCTTCTGTTTTCCTTGAAACAGTCCCCTCTTACAGACAGAGAGGGGTCTAGATACGGGCCTGGGAAGAACCTTGAGTCTCAGTAACCACTTCCGTATCTCTGCTCCTTGATAGGCCAGGTTCGTGATGTGTCAGTGGGAGGGGAATTCACCTTTGAAGACAAAGACCTTAAGGCCCAGCAAACACAAGTGGGAGGAACCCTAAGTGCCCACTTTCCAGAGTCGGAGCCATAACAGTGTGTGTTGTGTGGCCCGGACTCCTGCCCATGAACTTGCCCGCGCCCCCCCAGGTCAGCCCACTTGAGTTCCTGTCCTGGCCTTGCCACTCCCTAGCCAAGCATCTCGGGTGCGTAATGTAATCTCCCTGTCCCTGGGCTTTCTGTAGAGTTGGAATAAGACCCAGTCCCGTTGGGCCGTGCGGTCAGATGAACTTGACACATGTGAAATGCTTACTTAGCACAGTGCCCAGTACATAGGAGGCACTCAGTAGGTGGAAGTTTTGGTTATTATTAGGTATTAAAGAATAAAACAAATGTCATTGCCAGTGTAAGCAAGCCAGTTGGCGTGGCAAATATAAGTCAAACAGCACCACTCACTCGAGAGCCAGATATAAACCGTTTACTCTTAATCATAGAAGACTCTCAGTTGGATATTTCTGACGTGTCTCTTTCTATACCCCTTTTCAGCCCGCGTGCTTCCAGCACTTTTAGAGGTGCTTTCAATCACCCTACACTGTTTCCCCCAAAGACTGCAGCGGCGTTATGAATTTCTTATGTAGAACCTCAAATTACACAGAGTAGCCACCAGGTCTCTCTGTAGACCAAGGAGCGCCTGAAACTTCCTGACAGCTTTCTCGGATGAACCCAGATGTGCCCCGGAAGGCAGTGGCATGTCCGGGGAAGAAACGAGCATGTTCGTGAGGACCAGGGCACACCGAGGTCCATCTGTCCCCCGACATCCACCCCGTGCTTCCAGGCCTCTGTTTAGATCTTTGCCTTTCAGGTGAAATTTAGTCAAAAGCAGAAAGAGTTCTATAAAGCCTTACTAACTAAAATCTAATTAGTTACAGTCTAATCAAATCTGGGCTTGGGAAAGATGAGTCAGGGTTTTTATAAAAGGAAGAATCCTCCATTTATTTTACATGAAATGTCAGTGGAGTGGAGTGGCAACCTGCTGACAGCTTCCTCTTGGCTTTGTCTGGGAGTGTGTTTGCAGAAACAAGCCCTTCCACCAGGAAAAGTAGCGACACTGTGATCCAGACCGATCAGCTCTGGCGGTAACAGAGAAAGCCACCCTGCCAGCGACAGGGGGAGCGTTTTTCCGTTGCTGTCTCACGGTGGACTGATCCCCGTCCCCAGGCCTGCGGCCCTGACGTGGCGTGTCCACCACTCCGTGGCCCACCCCTGGGCAGCCCGTTGGATCTGGCTTGGCCTCGCCCTGAAAATGTTGTGTAGATGAAAAGTTGTCCACTCCCCCAGTGCTGCCCAGGCACACCTGAGACCGTGTGAGGAGGGAAGGAAGAAAGGGAGCCCTTATGCAGAGTTCAAGGCAGAGTTCCTGGGCCACGTGGTCGGATGGAGCTGGGGGTCTGTGCAGGTCCCTCTGCGTACTGGCTTCTTTATTTCTAGTGACTTCCACTCTGTAACTTGAGGTTCCCCAAGAGCAGGGGGATGGCCCTACTTCATCGAGTGTCAGTGAGGCTGAACCCCGCGGGGGGGCGCTCAGGAGCCCAGCATTAGCACCAGGATGCTTGGTGGGGACACATTCTTTTCTTCAGGATAGAACCCCTGCATCCTTCTTTCAGAACCACCTGGTGTCGCTCCTGCCTGCCTCCTCCTGCCCCCTCTGACCTCCCGTCTTTAAGAAGGTCAGCTATGAGAGCACCGGTTGGTCGTGGGGCTCATGGGTCTTGTGGCCTTGCCGAGCTTTGCACAAAACCAGTAGTATTGCTTTAGGAAGAAATGCTTTCTTCCATAGAGAATTCTCTGCATGATAGACTCTAGATTTGATGGTGAATCTAGCATCCTCAATGAAATGTTGGCCGGAGGTCAGAATATTGCTTGAGTTAGGTTCATTCATTGGTTTTTACTCAGCCACGTGGTGTGAATGTTTGGGAACCTGAATGAAGTTGCCCCCTCTGAGGACTCCGTAGTAGCAAACACTTGTCTCCTGAGTTGGTTTGAAAGCCTCCAATTGAGTTTTCAAGCTTAACAATCAGTGCATCAGAGAACTTCTGGCAGAACATTTACAAATACAGTAAAATATGTTGTTCCATAGCTATTGAGAAGGATTTCTGTTTATAACTAGAACTTATCTGTGATTGAACCTGAGGCAGCAATAATGAGAGAAATCACGGGGGAAATGTTGAGAAACAGACGTCTGAGGGAACACAAAATGTTGCGGTGACAGGGCGCTGTCAGTGCCACTCGGTAAGGTGCCTGCCCTGAGCAGTTGGTAAGAAAAGAATGTTGACATCAAAGACAGATCTGGGAGCGTGTCTGTCTGGGAGCCTCCTCTAGAACAGTTCAAGGCAGGAGCTTTGTGCTTAGAATTCACAGAGGGGCTTCCAGCCGCCTTGGCACGCTTCGCTGCAGCGTTGGGGCTGCCGAGAGGACATGTCTCTGGGTGCCACACGCTTGCCCGTGTCTTGCCGCACCCACCTCATGCACCCTGAGTTCCACGCTTTGTGTCTGGGTGATGAATACTCTTCCCTGCACAGCTTCCCAGAGGCCTCCTGGGGAGAGCCCTGACCCCTGGACACTACTCCTTAAAGAACGTTTCTTCCAGATGCCTGTATAGTTTTCCATGTTCTAGTGACCAGTGCCGCGTGGAAGTGCCTTCAGAATTTGAGCGGGAAAATGTCCCCAGATTAGGAGGAGTCATCCAATCATTGGCCTGTCCAGTGACAAAGTGCTGCAACCCTGTTTCTCCACTGACTTGCCCCATTTCTGCTTTGCTGGTCACTTGGGCCTCTCTGTGAGCCTTTGTTCTTGAACTCTAAAGGAAATGTGATTGCTGGTTAGTCAGTGAGATCAGGTAAGCCAGGGGCAGGTGCTGAGTCACAGAGAAGGGACTGGAAGGAGGGAGAAAAGGAGTGTGACCAGGGAAAGTGGAGGGGAGAAGGGGAGCAGAACATTTTAAGCTGTAAATTCTCATTAAAAATATATTGTTCTCAGAAACCATATATTGCTGCAAAATGGATTGAGATGACATGTTGTTTTTAAACAATAAATATATCTTTGTTGATGAGAAAGCAGTCCGCCCAGCATCACTGGAAAAGGAAGGCAACGGTTATGTCAACGCTGACTCTCCCTCTAGGACAGGCGGGGTCCCCTGCTGGGACATGCCATTGTCATTCCTTAAAACTCCCCTGAATCACTTACAAAAAAAGATTAACTGAAAGTAGAAAATTCTTGAATTGTTTCCTTAAACATATTTATAATAGACTTTTTAAAAAAATCTCTTTCCAGATAGAACAAAACCTCTGAATGTGTCTCTTACCTCCTTGAATTTCAGTTTTAGTTTTTTTCATGCAGTTTATTCAGTAGCCATTCAGTGACTGATTCGTGTACTCTGCAATGATAGTCCGATGGCACTTGCCCAGTGGGTATCCTTCCCAGCTGGTGGTGACAGTTACTGCCCTGTGGCAGCCTCCCGGGCCCTTGGCCAGCTCCAGGCCACAGGATGAAAGTTCCGAGGCTCCTCCTGGGCAGAGGAGAAAGGCGGTAGGGGGCCTGGGGAAGCGAAAGTTTCCCCAGACTCTGGAAGCCCTAAAGCACCTGGTGGTGGCACAGAGCGGTTCCCCTTTATGTCTCAAGTGCGATGAAGTGGTGTTGTGCTCAGTCACGTCAACCGTCGTCTGCCGTTCTTCCCCCCAGAAGACACCATCGCAAAGAAGGTGGTGTGCCGCTTCGGGGACAAGGCCTACGCGGACGAGGAGCGCTGGGACATCGACAGCTGCACGCACTGCTACTGCCTGCAGGGTCAGACCCTCTGCTCGACCGTCAGCTGCCCGCCTCTGCCCTGCTCGGAGCCCATCAACGTGGAAGGGAGTTGCTGCCCAATATGTCCAGGTATCTGAGCCATTGTCCTGCCGCTTGTTGAGCCGTAAACTGAAGATGAGCCTAGAGCAGCACCCATCCGGGCATTCATGCAGCCCAGCCGTGTGTCAGCCCCGCTGGAGTCTCCCTGTACGAAGACGTGGGGGGGTGGGGCCAGGGTTGAGGACACCGACCGGCAAGGTGAGGGCCTGATTTTGTGTTCTCTAAACATCAGTGGCAGTCATGTCTCGTGGGTATAATGGGTGCATTAACAACACCTGCCCTATCCGAGCAGCACAGGGTTAGTGCAGTGTTGAACCAGCCTAGTGAAAATGGTTCAAGGTCAGACATGGAAGGAAATATAGGGTGAATACATATCAGAACAAACATGGACAAGCTACATCTAAAGACTGTGGTGTGGCTCAGTCTTTTTTCAGTTCAGCTCCAGTGGTACCCATTCCCTGCGGCCTTCTGCCAAGCGCTCTGCTGAACTTTGTGTCTCTTCCATGTAGCACGTAACCGCTGAGCGTGCGCCAGCTGGCTGTCCTGGACTCCCCACCCCCACCCTACATGCCTACAGCTTCCCCCACACCTTCCCGCCCTTTGTGCAAGCTCAGTAGTTCACCTCCTAGTTTCCAACCTGAAGCCCCACAGCTGCCCAGACCCCCCTCCCCCAGGCTTTCTTCCAGTGTCCATGTCTGTGTCTCCCACATAAAAACAGCTCTTTTTTCCTCTGCTCCTAGTCCCAGAGCAATGCAGGGCCTGCGCCCAGCAGACAGCCTCCCGGCAGTGTTCCACATAGAGCCCTGAGCACAGAGGCTTCACAGGCAGCGCGGACCACACAGGCCGAGGAGAGAGCTCACTCAAGGGCCCACTGAGGACCTGAGCGAGCCAGGAGCCTCTGCGTGTCCACCTCCATTCTTGTGTTTTGCAGCAACATTACATTAGAGAATCTCGCGCCATGCAATGCAGTGAGCCAGGAGTCAGGCCAGCTGAGTGCATCGATACTGTGCAATTGTGAAACGGGGAGTCGTTAAACTCAGAGTTCCACTGAGTTCCGCATACATCTGCCTTTCGTCTAGGTGCTGTGCAGACCAGCCCTAATTGAGCACTTCTAAAAATGTTCCTTTGTACCCTAAGGAGGGCAGGGTATTCTGCCAGGTCAGAAGCCCGACCCCTTTTCAGAGCCTTCAGTTGGGTACTTCTCGTGTTTGAGCCTCATTGGCCTTGTTGAAGGATAGGTTGAGAGTCAGAGGATCACTTCTGTGAAGTTTTATCACTCAGTGTGCACCTGGGAAAAAACGGAGTCCTGACGTGTTTTCAATGAGAAGAATGAGGGGAAAAGATGTATTTCTTACTGGAGTTGTTATATCTAGCACATGTCACCTGTTCCACAAGTTTTGTGATAGTTTTCCTTGTAACGTGCTCTTTACGACATAAATGGTGAAACTTGACCTTGCTTATTCAGCAGAGGTCCACTCATGCCAGCAATGCACGAGCTCTGTTCCAGGCACTGGGGAGGCTGTGGTGCGTCGAAGTCCTCACAGAGCTTGCGTTTTCACGGGGGAGGGCGGCAGCAAACACGTCAGCGGTAACTAGAGAGCACACAGGGTGACGGTCCGGGCTGCGGAGGAAACACAGCAAGACAGAGTCTGGGCCCAGAGAGGTGGAGATTGTTTTGTTTTATATACGGTAGTCCAGGAGTGTCTCACTGCCAAGATGACATTCATTAAAAACCAGAATCACAGACATTGTGAGGAACAAATAGAACGCTCTAGGTAGAGAGGGCAGTAAGGAGGCCTGTGGGGACTGGCCCCGTGAGCAGGGAGGGTAACAAGACGAGAGCAGGGAGGCAGCCAGAGGTCAAAACACCGTCTCACAGTTGATCGTAGTTTATTGAGATATAAACTTTGCCTCCAGGGTTTTGAGCAGAGGAGTGATGTGATGTGACTTTTCCCCGGGATTTCTTGGTGCTGGGCTGAGCATAGACTGTGGGGTGCAGGGGGCAGGGGTGGAAGCAGAGAGAGCATGTCAGAGGCTCTCCAGTAATTCAGGCGCGAGAACGGTGGCCGGACCAGGGAGTAGTTCAGGGAGGGGGCACCCGATTCTCACTGTATTGTAAGGGTAGACTCGATAGGATTTGAATTGGATGTTGGGACCTGGAAAGAGAGGAGCCAAGGACGACCATGTGACCATGTTTTGGACTAATAAACCATGGAGTCATATCTCTAGGGTAAAATCAGTTCAGTTTGGGGCATTTTTACTTTGAAATCCCCATTAGACATCTAAGTGCAAGTAAGAAACAGTGAACATTTAATGTGAAGTTGAGGAGAGAGACTGGAAATCTATCTGTAAGTTTGAAAGCTGTCAGCCACAGGTGGTGTAAACCTTGAGACTGGGTGGCATCACCCAAGGGGTGAGTGTAGACAGAGAAGCACAGAGAGCCCCGGGCTGAGCCCAGGGCGACCCCCCTCTTTCCCGCCCACCGGCTTCTCGGGTGTTGTTTCACGTTGTAGTTTGTTGTTGATCAAAGGGACTGAAAATATACTCACTGAAGATCAGTTTCCAGTCTGCACAGTTCCGGTGGTAACACAGCGGACATTTAAGACTTAAATCAGGCAGCAGCTTCTGAGCTCTGCAGCTGGTTCCCAGTTACAGAAAGAGACTGACAGGGAATGGCTGAGCAATGCATGCAGGGTGGGAGATGCTTCGACTCGCTCACTTCCTGTGACAGGTGAAGGATTCGACAAGAGCAACAGTGGTTCCAGTAGTATTTATTTAGCTGATAGAAAGTAAAAGAAATCCTTCCATCTCAGCCAATCCGGTACTTGCACAAAATTATAGAGACCAGAGTTCCTGATTCTGGTAGAGAAGAAAACTGTTTTCCTCTCCTTTTAAACAGTTGTAAGGGGAGAGTAATGGAGGAAATATGGGGACAACTTTAATTGAACAATAAAAAAAAATTGCTTTTAAAAAGAACGCTTTGCCCACCCCAGCAAAGCCAGTGACTCTCTAGCAGCAGTGATGGAAATGCAGAAACTGGGTCTTTCGTGTCCTGGGACACACCGTACTGGGCTGAACGCACCATCCGTTTGGATTGTGGAAACAAAAGGTAACAGCAAGTACCCGCTCCATCATCTCTTACGGACAATGCCCCCATCTTTCAGAAATGTATGTCCCAGAACCAACCAACGTGCCCATCGACAAAATGAACCGCCGCGGAGAGGCTGATGTGGCGGTTCCCGTGTGGCCCACATCCAGTGAAAATGACATCGTCCATCTCCCCAGAGGTGAGTGCCAGTCAGTTGAGATCAGTCTAGTCCTATGTAGGGTCTTTTATTTTTTTATTTTCAAAACGTCTTTAGATAACTTTTTAAATGGCATGCTGAAGTTCAATAACTACTCTAGAGAAGATGGGATTGGCTGTGATTTAACAACCCGAATGATAAAGTCAGTCTGCAGGCCACTGGACTTCCGGCCCCGAATGTTCGGAGACTTAGTGATGATGGAACAAAATATGTTCCTTGTCCTAGGCGGAATTTCTAAGCCATCACCAATACCTATATACATGAATACACCTGGTAAGCAGAGTAACAACAAAGTATTCACTGTCCCTTTGCATTCTGTTGTAAGCATATGCCTTAGATTATCCCCTAATTCTGGGTAGTTTCCACTCCACGAGAGTTGGATTATATGTTGGTTTCTTCACTCACCAGGTTTATTCCGTGCTTTCTATTTTTCTTGCTCTGCCCTTTCAGCTGTGGATAGTAGAGATGTTATTCAGCCTCTCAACGGTTAGGTAGTAAAGCGAAGCAGAGTTTCTGTCAGTATTGCCTTCCCTATGAAAGCCGACCTCTTGATCAAAATAGTGTAATCTTGCTCCTAGCCATGACCCAGTACTGGCTCCTGCCTACTCCGAGGATACTTTCAAAACCATTGCTGTAGCTTTTATAATGTTTTTGAAAGGAGCAACACTGTTCATTGCTTGAGAGATTAATGGTCTGTTACGCTAGCTATCCGAAGTGCTATGCTCAGATCACGCCAGATAACTTGGGAGCCAGATCCCTGGACAAAGCATCTTGGCTCCATGTATAATCGCTCTGACTGCACGGCGCGTTAGCACTGTGTTTACCTTCATCCGGTCAGTAGGTACTCGTGATTCATCTGTGCGCACCGCCCTCCATGCTGGGCTTTGGCCACAAGAATAGCCTCATTTATTGAAATGTGTTGAGGGTGTGTGTGTGTTACACAGTAGTGTATCTCTGGACCCTGAGGAGAAATTTTCTCATGTGCCAATAGCAGGGAAGTTCATGCTTCTCCTAAGCAACGGACTGATTTTAATCTTAAAGACATTGTGTATCTTACTGGTGACACTTTATTTCCACGTTTTGCTTTGGCTGCTAGGAAGGCTCAGAGCTGAATTTCATGGCCTGCTTTTAGCATCCAGACAGAACTTTAAGGACTGCATTTTGTAAACAGACCTTAGTTGCAGTTTCCTTTTCCTTGCACCAAGATTTTCCTTCATTTACTTTTTAAAAATCTTCTTTTATGACATATGTTCCGAAAACCATTTCCATTGTCATTTGGAACGTGGTAAGGCAAAAAGTCTTTCTTTTATTCATTGTGCATTTAAAGCCTGAATTCATCAATGTTATTTTTACCTTTGGCATTTTTCTTGATGCTGATAAATATGTTCCTGTTTTTTTCTCCCATTCTGTAAAGTATTACCATCTACACCTATCCCCCCACATATACACAGAAGCATGCTCATAAAAACCTGATTTTTAAGCTGTAGACACTGAATATCACACAGCGGTGCTACTTCATGAGCTGAGTTTCCAGAACCATTTAGGAGCAACTCCTTTTGATCGTATGTGTCCTGTGTCTTTCACTAACCTGTCTCCAGTACAGTCAGACAGTGTGACTACAGTGGTTTATTTGAAATGAAATAAAAGTAAGGAAGCTTCCAGGGTGTGTTCCTGATTGGTGTGTATTTAACTCGTTACCTGTCTGCCAGTCATTGCAAAAATGACGACGGAAGGACAGAAAGACATACATCATATAAGCAAAATCCAGTGCTGTCCTGTGTGCAGTATATTGATAACTAAGAGAGGAAAATGATCTAACAGGCCTAGTGAGTTTGCAACAAGTTTATGAAAAGTAATTTTTTTGTTCAGAGCTCAGTAAATCATAATATCAACCAAAAGACCAAGCTCTTGATTCTAGCTTGATTTTTACTATTACTAGTAATTAGTCTTAGCTATTACCCTAGTAAGATGAAGAATATACTTTAATCTATTTGCAAATAAACAGAGCTAATATTTTTGCTTTAAAATGTTAGAAGCCAATAAGTTAATATTCATAAAAATATTTTTAGTACCCCATAAAAATTTTCTTACTTTCTTAACTACAAGCAGCATCCTCCTGCCCCGTTGTTGACCTCCTCGTGCTAACGGTTCCTCGATTAACTCCATCCCTGAGTCTGCCCTCGCCCAAGAGCTCTTCAGATCAACACTAGATCGATTTAACCCTATTCTAGCTTACCGTACTGTGATGCAATGAAACCACGTTGCTGATTCCGCTTTGCAATGTAATTAAAATAAGTCCTTAAAAATTCGGATGTAGATATTAAAATATCTGTAATCTTTTTCCCCCTAGAAATGGGTCACCTCCAGGTAGATTACGGAGATAACAGGCGACACCCAGTTGAAGACTCTTCGCTTGACAGCATCGCCTCGGTGGTGGTGCCCATCATCCTGGGCCTCTCTGTTATAATAGCATTCCTCTTCATCAATCAGAAGAAACAGTGGATACCCCTGCTTTGCTGGTACCGAACACCAACTAAGGTAGCATCCTGAAAAAGGTTGTCTCTTGTCTTGAATGATCAAACTAGCAAAGCTTACATGCTTATCACTTGCTTAAATTGTCTGATATCTTTTTTACTAGCCAGTGAAATTTTTACTTTGCTCTTTATAGCCTCAGGTGCACACTAGGCTGAAGCAATCTGATCTCTAGTACTGGGCCGGGGCTGGCTCGGTCATTGGATGAGTTACCCATCATCCACTGGTTAACAAAACCTGACACTTCACAGACCCAGTTTCCTAAATTTACTCTGGTTTTCAAAGAAGTACCTCTGGATTGATTCCTAAGTCATTAGTTATGTAGGACATTAAAAGCTAGCCACCTGGTGTTTCTCATGACCTATCAACCTAGAATTGGGAGAGAAACCATAAAGGGAGGTTGACGATATGCTGAGAGGCCAGAAGAGCTAGCTGACTGTGAGGACATACAGAAGTCCAAAGGACCTGGACACGTGTCCAAGGGAAGCAGAGAGAGGGGAGGGAGCAAAAGATGAAGAGACTGCGCAGAGCAGCACTAGACAAGGCAGGAAGGCAGACTTCACAGGGAGGGAGAAAGAGTGTGTGTGTGTTGCCAAGTCTGCCTATTTTAAAAGGCAAGGAAATTCACTTTTCATTAAAGGAAATAAATCGTGATGCTTTCCAACCCTGATTCTACCTTTTGCACTTAGTTTTTTCCTAGTAAAAAAATCATATACCCTTAAGGTTGGAAAACAGCCTGAGTAATTATTTTATCCAATTTACCATCTAGATAACCCTTCCCGGTAAAATCCCAGCAGATGGTTTGTCCTGCCTCTGGCTTTCTGACAAACCAGCACTGGGTGCAGCCTGTGTGTGGGGCACAAGCTGGGTCAGACCCGGGGCAAGGACTGAGCAGGACACAGTCCCCACTGCAAAGCAGAGGAAACAGACCCCCTGATAAAGTACGTGGAGGAACTGGACACAGACTGTCACACAGCCTGAGTGATTCAGAAGTGCCTGTTTCTCTCAAAATCTGCCTGTCTGGTAACTTCCTCTCACTCTTCAGCCGTCCTAAGTACTAGTTTGCACTTTAAGGATTTGAAAATGGTTATGTCATTTACCTTGCCAATTGTGTTTTCCCCCCAATTCCCTCATCTGCTCCATTTGACATAATTTACTGACATTTCACCTTTAAACCCAGGTTGACAGCATCCCTCATAAAACTGTCATTGGTACTAGAACAGATGTAAGGGCCACATCGAGTCTGCCCAACAGTGTCCTGTGAAGCTACTATTCCACTTGCATTAGATACTAAATTTGCATTAATGTGTGGTACATAAAGCAGCTAATTCTTTATGGTTTTTCCTCCTCTCACTACATAGCCTTCTTCCTTAAATAATCAGCTGGTATCTGTGGACTGCAAGAAAGGAGCTCGTGTCCAGGGAGACAGTACCCAGAGAATGCTAAGAATTGCTGAACCAGATGCAAGATTCAGTGGCTTCTACAGCATGCAAAAACAGAGCCATCTACAGGCAGACAATTTCTACCAGACGGTGTGAAGGCAGGCAAGTTGGATGAGGTTTAGAAGACAGAGCGAATAAATCTGCTCTTAGAAGTAAACTAGGACTTGTGCACTTGCTTAGTGGACGGTATCGGACTGTGACGTGATGTGCAGCGCGGAGAACTGACTGGGAGGGGCTCTGTCTCCAGCACCGTGCAGAACAAGCATTCCCGCCTTTCCTCAAGATAACTGACCAAGTGTTTTCTTAGAACCAAAGTTTTTAAAGTTGCTAAGGTATATTTGCTTGTGCTATAACTGTAGAGATATTCGGGGGTGGGGACAGGTGAGTTTGGTTGGGGGAGTGGGTGGGAGGGTGGTGTCGGGAAGACAGATTGGTCAGCTTGGCTGGGGGTGGGGGGCGACCCCCAGCAACGCAGGCGAGGTGCGTTGGCCCGGAGGGTAGCTTTTCCTGTTGCTCTGAAGACTGCACTGGTTGCAGCACACAGCTCAGGCCTGGGCAAGCAGGAAACAGAAAAGGCCCTGGGACCCAGCTGCCACGACCACCTAGAACGACCAGACGAGCGCACCAGAACCTTTCGATAGCCATCCCAGGTCTAAAGCCACAGTTTCTTTCCTAGAGTCACAACTGCGGTAGGCAGTAAGGAAGCGAGAGAAGTGTGAGGGCGGCATTTCTCTCAGGCGGGTTATTAAGGATATATACAGCTAGACTTTTTGCTGCTTTCGTTTTCTTCCACGCCAATCAGCCAGTTCCTAGCAGAGTCAGCAGACACACAGGACCTACAGTCATTTCTCGATGTGAGCGAGCACTGGAGCTTTTCCGACGGCAGCGTGGCAGGCGGGCGGGGAAGGCGGAGGACACCGCGTGTTCCCAGGGGCTGTGCTTCCTTGTTCGTGGTTGCTTTGTTCTGTTGGGTCGTTGGTTGTTCATAGTTTTCGTTGAAGCTCTAGCTTAAGAAGAAACTTTTTTTAAAAAAAGACTTTGGGGATTTTTTTTCCTTATTATATACTGATTCTACAAAATAGAAACTACTTCATTTTAATTGTATATTATTCAAGCACCTTTGTTGAAGCTCAAAAAAAATATGCCTCTTTAAACTTTAGCAATTATAGGAATATTTATGTAACTATCTTATGCTTCAAAAAAAAACAGAAGTATTTGTGTGCGTGTGTATATAATATATATAAACATATATATTTATACACATACAATTTATGTTTTCCTGTTGAATGTATTTTTATGAGATTTTAACCAGAACAAAGACAAACAGGCATTCCATATCAATGCTTTTGATCACTTACAAATTTTGAACACAAAATCTCATTCTACCTGCAGTTGAACTGGGAAGAAACACATGTGTGAGTGTGTGTGTGAGAGAGTGTACGCACACGCGTGGGCAGGCAGCACCACCCCTGCTGCGGAGGAGGTGTTCCTTGATTAAATCTTCTTCCTCGTTCGGATTTGCTTTCGGTCGGTTTTCAGTTCCCTCCGCCTGCCAGCAGCACTGGTGGCAGTCTGGGCGCATCACTAATCAGCTCCTGGGTTTCATTTTCTTTTTTCTTCAAACAACTGTTTGAAACAACTACTGGAATATTGTCCATAATAAGCTGGAAGTTTGTTGTAGTTTGCCTCAAATATGACTGACTGTATACTATAGTGTTAACTTTTCAAACAGCTCTTAGCACTTTTATACTAATTACCCATTTGTGCATTGATTTTTTTTTCTTTTAAAAATGCTTGTTGTGAAAGACACAGATACCCAGTATGCTTAATGTGAAAAGAAAATGTGTTCTGTTTTGTAAAGGAACTTTCAAGTATTGTTGTAAATACTTGGACAGAGGTTGCTGAACTTTAAAAAAAATTAATTTATTATTATAATGACCTAATTTATTAATCTGAAGATTAACCATTTTCTTTGTCTTAGAATATCAAAAAAAGAAAAAGAAAAAAGGTGTTCTAGCTGTTTGCATCAAAGAAAAAAAGATTTATTATCAAGGGGCAATATTTTTATCTATTTCCAAAATAAATTTGTTAATGGTATGTTGTTACCAAAATAGACTTACATCAGCCTGATTATTATAAAATTTTGTTGACAATTAATCCATTCCTGGCATAAAAAGTCTTTATCAAAAAAATTGTAAATGCTTGCTTTTTGTTTTCAATCATGGCCATATTATGAAAATACTAACAGGATATAGAACAAGGTGTAAATTTTTTTATTATTTTAAAGATATGATTTATTCTGAGTGCTGTATCTATTACTCTTTTACTTTGGTTCCTGTTGTGCTCTTGTACAAGAAAAACAAACACGATTTCCTGGAAAATAAAACAGATCTATGGCAGGCACTGGGAGTGCACTCTCGTACTGTTTGTTTTGTTTTCTTCAGAAAGCCGGGGCCGTAAGGGGAGGGTTTGCAGTTTGGTTCTTGCAGCAAATAAACACTTTTAATCTTAAATCACACAGTGTAACTTTCAGAAAAACTCCACATCTGGGAGCAGGAGGGAAACTGTCCTTCGGTGGTCAGTCAGGCTGTCGGCGTGACGGCCTGCCCGGGTCTCAGCAGCCACAGACTTGCTGCACCGTGTCCTCCAGGGGGCGCTGCCACAGCTGCAGCCAGTGTGCCACAGGCTCAGGACAGGTCCCCCTCCCCGCTCCTTACCGTCAGGAGGCCACTCGGGGTTTCGACAGCTCGCACTCAGTAGTGGCGGACAGTGCGTGGGAGGGTAAGGGGGGAAATCTAGCACTGTGAGGGAAGAAAAATCGTTAAAGACTATACCAAAAACTCTGAAAATAAAAATAAAGCTCTCAAGCACACATCACATGTCAACGTTTATTAAAGGACATGGACTTGACCAGAAACAGCAGGCCTGTTTCACGACAAGTGATGGACCCGTGAGCGGCTGCTTCTAGAATCAGCACGTCAGGAAAGCGTGGGCGTGCGGAAAGGGCAACACGGTCACGGGGAGTGGGCAGCGCTGCCGCGTACAGTTGCTAAGCACCTTAAGGATATAAACTCCTTTGAAAGGGCACTTCTCCACAGATACATGAGACAGAACAAACGTTTTAAGTTAAACGACACAAGATTCTGAAATTACATGGCAACCTCAGGTTAAAACACGATCGGTGGCAGAACGAGCGGCCGCCAGTCTCCACACTCACAACTGTCCAGCCCAGACGACACGTATTCTGGTTTCACCACCTCTGGGAACAGCCTAAGCTTAAGTGTCGGTCTCTCTGGACAATACTGGTAGGTGATATTTATAGTGACAATGCTCATAAAAATCAGTGTTGGTTTCTGCCATCACTGGGGAATAGCTATGTTTAGTCCAGTTCTTCAATGCAGTTGAGATCCAGAAAGCCGTAAGAACTGAAGTAGGCATACTGTCAGTTCATGAAAAATATAACTGCACATGCATAATTAATACCACACCTCCTTACTCTACAGAGTTGGAGAAGAGTCCAAAAGTGTTAGTATTTAACAAAAAAAATCCCTCGATTTCAAAATAGTCCTCTTGGTCTGTAATAAAAGAATTAGTGAAGGCATGATCTATTAATACTGAATCACAAACCCAAGTTCAAGTGTGCTGAGTTCCCGATAGCAGGAAGGCGACGTAGCCAGCGTTCAGAGGAATGCTGTGGGAAATCTAGCTTGTAGTCCACGGAAGACAGAACTGCTCCTGAAGTGACGCTGCCCTATGTGGGGCACAGAACTGGAGGGAGAAAAAGGAAACAAATGGAAATGTATCTTTTGTATATGCATACGCAAGATGTATATTCATTTTATATATCTTATATCTATATAAAGACACCATAACTAAGTATTAATGCAAGGATCTATAGGACCAGTTAGAAACAAAAGGTTTTAAAAGGCTATACACCCACCAATGACTCATTCTCTTAAGACACTTGTTAGAACTGCCCAGATGTGAGACACCAGAAGGCCATGTCCCTTAGGGTACCGCCACTTAGAGACAGAAGCCCACAGCATTTGCCCTGTTAGCCCTGTACCATGAGGCCTGTAACAGAGCAAAGAGACTGCCTGGCAGACTCAAAGGTGCAGGTCTCTGCCCACGTTTTGTTCTATCCAGGATCAGCCCTGGGGCCCTAACTACCAGCCTTTGGTTTGGCTGTTGGAGGCGGGCAGTGAGGCGGGTGAGAGAGAGCAGCTCAAGTAGCCCAGACAGCGTCTTGAACCATCTTCCTCAGGGCAAATGAGGCCACTTCCTACCTTCTTTCACTTCTCACCTTGGCACCCTAAAATTAAGGTAGCATATTTAGACAGCCAAGCCACAGTCACTGGTGTTAAAACAATGAGAAGAGAAAGCCCACCAAGGAAAGGGAAGGCAAGTTCTTTCTCCCTTAAAGCAACACCACCTTCCAGGCAAAGGTTCTACTACTGGTCCCGGAGGGAGAGGACTCATCAGCTGCCTGTGTATTTCCAGGATGGGTGGAAAACTGCGTTGAAATCACCCCACATCCTCACCTTCCCATGCACTTGAACCCCTCTGGGCATTGCACTCCCCTCCCTTCAGGTTCCTGGGCTGCAGTGTCACTACACTGGTCTGAACCCGAGCTCATTTTCCACCCAGTCCTTATGAGGCAGAGCCACAACAAAACCACAGCACACGCACACAAGCAGCTCGGCAGGAGCAGGTGCGGGACAGGCAGACCCGGGCTCGCGGGGGAGCCGGCGGCCCGAGCGTGGGAGCGGGGCTGGACGCGTGCTGCTTCCCGGAGGCGTGCAGTTTAGGTTCCCAGGGGCAGCCCAGGTTTGAGAGGAAAATATTAAAAATCCTTTCCCCCCAGAGCACTCTGTTCTCTGCGTCATAAAATTCTTCCCTGAATTCATGATAAAACAGAATGCTTCAGAAGCTCATTCTCTCTGTCCCTCATGGCAGGGCCCTGGGGACACACGATAATTAAAAATTGACATGTTCTTTATGTTCATCTCATTCTCGTTTCACATCTATAAGAACAAACCTCAGAACAATCCAGCTTTCATACCAATGCTAGCACAACAAAAAGCAAACAAAGATGTCAGATGTTAAAAAAAAAATTTCAGAATACAGTAAGAAAAAGCCTCCTATCAGAAAAACACAGCTTATGAAAAAGTCAGTGTCTTTTCTACCCTGTCAGCTGCTGCTAGCTGGCTAGCTCCATCCATATCGAGTCTCCTACGGGTGATCCTTAAGTATCACTCCCATTAAGCTCCTGTGTCTACCACCACTTCATGAAGAAGAAACATCCCATCCAAGTTATCAAACATCTCCGAAATCCCAGCCTTCCTTATGTCCAGCTAACAACTGATAGAGAACCCTTCCAAAAAAGAGAAGTTACCAGAAGAGGTTGCTCTTAAAAGTGGATCCAACCCCACAGGATGCACTGTGTGATCCTCTGAAAAGCTGCCACCTGAATCCCTGCTGCTTTTCAAAAATAACTGCGCTGAAGGCTATTAGTTTTGCCTGGAACTACATTCCTCAGTGCCCCCCTCCCTTTATCATCCACGTCTTGCCCTCCCTGAGCACAGTAGGCAACCCACCAACCTCTGAGCCGTCTGCCTCCTCACTGGCCCTATCCTGTCTGATCCTGGTCTTGCTCCTAAGATTAAGGCTCATTTGTCACCATCCTGGGTTCATGGAAGTCCAGTCTTCCTTTTCCTGGCTCTGCTGCCTCCTTCCCACAGCCTCACTCTCTATCCTCTTCCTATCGTCCTCAAGATGGCAGAGACCACCGCTCTCAACCCCGCCCAGTGGTGACACTGAAACTTGCAATTCTGGCACCATGTCCATAACATTTCCTCCACTCCCTGCCTCCAGGTTTGTAACTCAGTCATGGAAATGATTCCCAGCTCAGGGCCTCAAGTTAACTTCCATATAAACATAATTTATAATGTTGGTAGCATAATTAAGCCATATATCTTCACCCTGTGCAAATGAAATTAATAAAGGTTGTGCATTGGAAAGTTATTTTTAATCCATTAGCAAGACAATGCATCTACTGACTAGCCAGACCCTCCCAACCGTGGCACATGAGCCATTATAAAACTCACCTTTCAGTATATAATCAGTTAACAAGCTCGGAACTTTTTCACTGTCGTCTTTCATGGCACGAAGAACTGCGAAATAAAAGAAGGAAAAGGCAACAACTCTAAATTCAGATAAAAAATACCACTGATTTCAATCACTGTAACCTTACTCGTAAGTAACCCTATGGTATAATCAATTCACACAAAGTATTATTTTATGCTCAAGCGTAATATTTTAGTTGAATAAGTCCTTATTCAGGTAAGGATAGTCCAGTTACCCGACAGCTATTTCCCCGGTTTAACGAAGACTGCAGGCGGGAGGAGTAACCTGGTCATTGACACAGAAGGAGCACACCTGCCAGACTTCTTGGACACTGTTAAAGGACCAAAATGAAGGCCAGATGTCCACGAAGCGGCACCAGGGAGGCTGCCACCTGCCCCACTGCCCAGGAACCTGGGTGACTCGGCCTCGCCCTAAAGGGAGTCTGAAGACTGTACCGCTAAGCAAAGGTTAAAAAAAATCTGGATCATCGAGGTACAGATAACCTGCAAATAAATCCTGTGCCTTTGCAGTGATTGGCAACTCAGATTTTCTCCAGCGCATCCTGGGGAAAAGGCCTCACTGTTTTCCCAGACATAGGACAGCACTACACAGGGGAACCGTCAGGTCAGCCTTCCTGGGCTTAAACCTGGCTCTGCTGCTTCCTGGCCAGTGACTTAACCACTCAGGGCGCCAAGTTCCTCATCCAAGTAAAATGAGAATGACCACCAGACCTGCCTCCAAGGCCTGCGGCGAGTATTCAGTTACTAATTCAGATGGGAAGGACCTACAATGTGTATGGCACATAATATATATGCCACCTAAGCATTACCCGCAATTATTAACATGAGCATTATTCTAATTCTTATTACTACTATCATTGCACCTCTGGTAGCTTTTACCTGCTGCATAACCATAAACGCTGAGTCTCCACGAGGCTGCCATCTACAGGGGGTGGGAGCAGAGGCTCAGGCTCTCCCCCAGGTTCTCAGGAGATGACCGCTTTTTGATTTTCAAAGTGAAGGGCATCCTCCCATCAAGTGTCTTCACAACAACCCTGTCCTCACAGCTCTGTTAACTTGGGCGCTCACTGACAGCCAGGGGTCCAGCCTGCAGCCCACATGCCACATGCGTCCCCAGATGGCCATGAACGCGTCCCAACATGAAACCGTAAATTTACTTAAAGCATTATGAGATTCTTTTTATGATTATGTGTTGCAATGTATTTAATGTGTGGCCCAGGACAACTTCTCCCAGTGTGGCCCAGAGGTGCCAAAATGTTGGCACCCCTGCCACATTCACTCACCCGAAGATTCCAAATTGTGTCAAACTATGAAGATATTATCTGAGAACCGGCCTAAGGACGTTTTGATGTGGGGATGACCATGACTTTGACCACTGAATGTCTGTCCTTGGGTCTCTCCACAAGCCCTGGCTTTTAGGCAGTATTTATGTCCCCATCTTAGAAGGCTACTACGTCCAGGATTTCTGCTTCCAATCACATCTCAGATTTGTTCTCACTTCTACATAAAATCACACCCGCAGACCCCGCACCACGAAAAGCGCAGCACACCCGGCACGGAGAGCCGCAGCCCCGTGATTAGCCGGCCCCCACGTGACCTCGGACACTCACAATTTCTTACATTCTTCCTGCAAATCACAGGGCTGGCCACCCAGCTAATCTCTCAATGCTTTATTTCAGACTGGCTGGCATCACTTGATTTATCCATATTTAAGTATTAAGTGCTTTTCAAGGATCAGTCTCCACAGGAATGAATACAAGCCTCACGTCAGCAGGCAGGCGGCTAGGAGGGAACACACTCGCTTTCTGCCCTGTGCCCCCCAACCCCTGTCTCCATGTCCTCCGTTTCCAAAACACTGAACAGACAGCATCTCCAATACCCACTCCTGTGACGCTCCCCCCTGAATATCAGCAAATGCAACCCCTTCAGGAAAAACAAGGCTGAAACATACACAGCGCCAGGCAAAAGCAGGTTTACAGCCGTGAGGATGAGAAACAGTTTATTCTTGTATTTGTATTAATTATTGTGTTATTTTCCATACCAACAACAGTAAACCTACTTTGGCCCTGACCTGCACATTAACTTACTTACTCTGAGGGAACTGGAGCAATTATTTTTAGCCTCATTTTTCACTGAGACCAAGAGAGGGTAAGTGACTTCCAAGGATATCCCCGTAAACAAAAGGAACAGAACCAGAATTCAGGGCTCATTTGTGGTGATCCTAAGAGACACTCAGTATCATGTAGAGTTAAGTCTTACACGTTATTTTTGTTAGACTTAAGAGTATTTTTGTCTGCTTTGTCACTAAAGTATCCCAAGTGCCCAGAACATGACCTGGTATAGAGGAGGTCTTCATCAAATGTTTGCTGAATGATTGAATATTCTTAAAATATCACTTCCAGTTTATGTTTTACCTGTATCTACTGCCTGGGGCTCTACAGGTATTAGAGAGAGAGAGCACTCATAAGCGGGCCATACTTCTCCTAAATCTTTCCCATTCAGTACTGAACATTTACATGAGATCCATGAAGCATCTTATTTAGTGACAAATGGGAATGTTCTCAAACATGCAAAAGATAATGGAGAATCAAGTTACATTTTTCCCCCAAATTTCCACTTGTACATTTAAGAGCCAGAAAATTTAAAAAATAAAATAAAAACCATAAATCAACTCTAGATTTGGTGTTAGATGTCATAACCATTTATAGTTTCCTCCTCAAAAGGGCACAGGAGACACCCATCATGTACTACCCCAAATCAACAAAACAAAAACAGCAGCGTACTCAGCCAACTAAAATCAGTATTTAGAATCAGCAAAAGGTAACAGATTAATGTTGTCTTTACTCACTTTTTGTTAATATTTGAAGATCTTCAACAGATGGTGGTCCACTTTTTTTCTCATAAGGAATAACTGTTGTCAAGTACTACCAAGTTAAAAAAAACAGTGTCACTTAAATCTGAATTACCTGATCTACAAACATTAGATACAGCTACTAGTGGTCCAACTCATAACACTGAACCTGAGCGACTTTGTAACAAACCCGGGCATCTTACTGCCTCGGCCGGAGCTCCTTTTTTCACCCGCCTCTCTCTGCTCCACCCAAGCCCACTGTCAACATAAGGAGCCACTTTTTCACCTTTCGGTTATTAAAAATCTTACAGGATTGAAATCATCTGAGGATGATCAGTCAATTTGTTCATTTTCAAAGTGAAGTCGTATCTAACCTTCTCCTTACATATTTTTCAACACATTTTTAAAACAGTAATTTTAACTAAAAACATACTTGTAACAGTTTTTTATAACAAAATAATTCTCAGCAGCCAATTTTTTGGTCTCAAATAATTCTGTTTGAGACCATTTTTTCTGGTTGAACAAAACGGTCACATGAATGACTTGATAACTTTAAAAACACATACTAGCTTCTTCCAGATACTAACAAAGACACATTTACCCAAATAATTAAGAGGTGAACTATTATTATTATTATTATATTATTATTATTATTGTTTTAAGTTATTGTGTAAGTAGTTATAAATACTTAAAGGTATTAAAGGAAAAGAGAAAAGTGAGAGCAAGAATGGCCTCGGGAGAAATGAATCATGAAAATTTAGGTCTGAAATTGAGTCAAACTGCCTAGCTCACCAGTGTAATGGCCCTCAGGTGTCAGAGTGATGCCCTGTAAGTATGTCCCATAAAAGCACAATCTAAAAATCATTGTCCAGATTCTCCTATTCTGGCCACTCCACCAAACATTCACAGTTCCGTGCAGGCTGCATATGCTCACCTAGAGACACAGAGTTTTCCTTGGAATCTCTTCGGCCCCTCCCATTCCTTAGCCCCACCCTACATGGCAGCTCTGACCCTACTCCCCTGAGTGATTTTTATCCCACTCAATCAAAAAACAAGATACACTTCCTTAACAATAACTGGGTCCATAGAAAAGTAGAAAAAGTGAATTGTTCAATCTTTAAGAAACTTAGTTTTCCATCACCTCTTCGGTATAGACCTCTGCAAGGTGATGCTCAGTTGTACAACCGAGAATGTTTCTTGAGAAGCACGCCCAGGAAGCGGGAAACGTGCCCTCGCGAGGCCTCACTGGCGTCAGGTGTCACAGACACCCGGCCCGGAGAAGCGCCAGGAGGCCGTCCTCGGCACGCACGCCACCTGGCTGCACTTCCAAGCCTCCCTGCCTCCTCCCATGTGTGGGGTCAGTTCGGAAATTATTTAATACTGATTATTGTCCTTCTGAAAAAATACAAAACTATCTTCAGTACAAACCCTAGGCTCAAATGCCTTCTTTTGATAACTGCCTACAAGCTGCATTCTGTACTTTCTTAACCTTCACTTAAGCGCTAGATTGAAGAGTTTTGTTTGGGGAATGAAAATTTTAAATTGTTAAAAGTGATTTTAAGCACACTCAATGTGTTTTTCATGTTTGTGATATTCCTGAAATCATAAAACAAAATTGTTATAAAAAGCAAATTGCTGTTCTCATATCCATGTATGATTCTGTAAAAACAATGAGCTGGCTGACTTCATGATATACCTTAAACCACGTGAATATCGTTTAAAAGGAGGTGAGATAAACTCTAGAGATATTTTTGACCTAAAATGCTAATCTAAAAGATACCAACGTCTGGTTTTCTTTCCTCAAAGTGACATCTTGTTTCTTATACTTTTAGAGTTAGAGAAGCATACTCTAGTTATTTTGCACAATGATATATTCCATACATGCAAGTAATTATATTTATGTTAAATCTATTTGTTGAAAGGTTAAGAGTGAAAAACGGAGCTCTACAACATGTATTAAGAATGCATTTAGTCTATTGTCCGATTTGAAAAAATGCTTTTCCCTAAAGGAAAATTCTATACATTATCCAGACTATAAATATAATAAACTTTAATTTCTCTTTTAAGCAATGGTCTTAGTAAATTAGTAAAAATACCAGCCTTTAGGACCTTCACTTACACAGGAAATGAAAAAGCAGAGAAGGAGGAAAATAAGGATAACCGAGCACCTGTTTCTCTCCACCTGAATTTCCAAAGGTGTGGCGGAGGCCATTCTGAATGACATTTGAGATCCCTTCCATGCTGAAGCGCTACAAGCAGCAATATACGGCCCGGAAGAAAAGGACAGAGAAAGAAGTTCAAAGACTATTAGTGAGAATGTAACCCGATGGCTTATGTGCCCGGGAGGCAAGCAGTTAGAAAATGCCACTAATCATTCACATAAAGCAGACAAATTCATGCTGTTTTGAAAACGTTTTTGCTTCCATTTCTTTGCAAGTCAAATGCAAAAGCAACTGCTTTTATGCCACTATGTTCAAGTTTTCCTAACATAACTGATAAATTTGGTCCAATGTAAACACTGTAAGTTGTACATGTTTGTTTTATCCAAAATTTACACATAGTTTTTAGATAGCTTTTGATATTGTTTACCTACATTTTTATCAAAAGCCTGAAAACTTACTATCAACAGTATGCATATTTGCGGCCTGAGTTTGTATATTTCTACCGTAAATTTGGTTAACGTTTAACACAGCATTTGGCAAATGAAATGCTGTTGCTTGGAGAGCTGGTCACCGCTTCTCACTCGCTCTTCAGCCCGCCGCCACCGCCCGGTGCAGAAAATTCGAGCCGCCGGAGCACAGTGGGTCCCACGTGCCTGCCGGGCCTCGCTCTTCTGCAAAGACTCATTCCCTCTGTTTCTGGAAAACAATTCTAGGTTCTTTCTCCCCGCAACCTCCAAGACTTCCTAGAATTCATTGTACTGGAAAGGGACTATTTCTTTCCAAATGTCTTATCTTGATTTGTAGCCATTCCACCATGTCATCGGGCACAGGGAAAAGTGTCCCCCTGGCACCTCGGTGGCTGCTGAGTCAAAGGACTTGGATGAATTCTCACGCCATGACTAACAGAGAGGAAAGGCGGTTCTGATTCACCCCGTGGTTCCTTTTCCTGGAAATTTCTTGGGGAAAGTTGATTCAAGACGCACATCTGAGGAGTGGAGAGAGAATATTTCTCAAGGCTCCCAGGAACAAGAGCAAGGAAAACGAGGCAACAGCCTCTGCCCTCGAGAAATGGAGAGTTTAGCCCAGTGGTTCTCAACGTGTGGTCCAGGGGCCCCGCCCCGGAGGTCCCAGAAACCCTCTCAGGGGCCCATGAGTCAAAATTATTTTCTTAGAAATACCGAGGCACAACCTGCTTCTTTCACTCTCATTCTCTAATGACTTAGAAGGAAATATTCCAAATGACTGGATGCAGAAGAGATCTGAAAATCTGGCTGAATTCAATTGTCAGATATCAATGAGATCGACAGAAATGCATAGCAATGCCATTTTGCTCTCTAGATTTTTTGAAATATAGTTTATTTTTCATAAAAATACTATATATGTAAGCATTAATGAATTTCTTATTGGTATTTTTTAATGAATTAATCTATGTTAAACTTTTATCAGTTTTAATTTCTCATACAGTAAATACTGATATATATACTATATAACCTACATAACCAAACTACAACCTATGTATACAAAATACAACCTATATAAACAAAAGCTCTTTCAGATCTTTGATAAATTTTAAGACTATAAGTCCCAACAACAAAAGGTTTAGAAACACCAAAAGCTTTGATTTTAGGAATCAAAGGAACTAAGTGGATCGGTACTAGTCGCATCCTCAAAGGTATCACTGAAGTTCTCGAACCACATGTGACCATCCGTGGGAGCTCACACAACCACGCTTCTCCCAGCCCCATCCTCCTTCCCGCCTGCCCTGCCCAGACGGTGTTTCGGCAAGAATCCAATGTCCGGTCAAGGCGCCCTGACTGAACATGCTCCATTCTGCTGACAGCATACTATGACCTTAGACATAATTGGCTTGTTTTAAAAGAAAAACCTACAGGTAACTATTTTTGTGTATTTTTCACATGCAATCATATAATTTGTTTACTTTTTTAAAAACAGATTATTGAAAGAAATGACTTATCTTAGTCTCCAGAATCTGCAATAAAAATTATCGGAAACCCTTTTCAAATAAATGTCAATGCATTTTTTAATTCTATTAAAGGTATTTCCTTCCAAAAGCAACAAAGAGAAAAATACTTCCTTTTCATATTATCTGATTCCATTATCTATAGACATATATAAACTCAGAAAATCTCAAGCAATATGAAAAATTTTAGAATCCGTGTACCAAGAAACTAAAGTATACTTTATATTTGAACAGCACATTGTAGAAACACTACCTTTACTTTTTACTTTTCCAGTTGGAAACCTAATTTCTATTTCTAAAGCTATGGTAGATGCAAATTCTTAAATTTCTAAAATATACATGTAATTTAGGTTTCCTTACTAAACGTGCATTTATTGATAGTGCTGAGCCATTTCAACTACTGGTAACCTGACCATTTCTGAAAAACAGCTTTCGTGCAACCATAGCTCCAGACTTAGTGGAAGTGAATGAAAGTGCAGTCAAGTGAAGCCACAGTGATTAGGAAAAGTACCAAACTGAAAACTGGTCCCAGCGAAAGAGGGTGAGTAAAGGAACTTCTGCCCTTGTGACTGACAGCAGCTGAGTCAGTAGCTGTGGCCAGCAGGCCCCACTGCGTCCTGACCAGGCAAGTACGGTAACTGGAGGCCGGTAAGGCTCTCCTGCTCCCGTCCCACTGGGGAAAGACAGACAAGAAAATCAGAAGGCTTGTGGGAAACACAAAGAAACAAAGCTCTGGTTGCCATCAACTCCCACCTCCCCAGGAATCATGCAGTAACCAGTTTCTGCCTTCACTACATTTTCAAACTCCCCCTTCTCTACTGGCTCTTTCCCATGTAAAGTCTCGAACCCTTGACCTCATTCCTTTCCCCAGGGTTTCCTGAAACAGCTCTGCCCAGGTGTCATTTCTCTGATGCTGAGGCCCACAGACACTTTGCAGGTCGGAGGCATCCAGTGAGCTCCCCCCCTTGCACCTGCTCCCTGGATTCCCGGCCACCAAACGCTCCCCGAGTCCCCACCCCCGAGTCTCTGGCTGCTGCTTCTCTCTAACACACGGGTGTCCCCAGGATCTCGCCCCTATTTTTTTTCTCATGGAGACTCTCTGAACATTCCCACTCGGTACTGTCAACTTTTGCCTCCATCAATGTATAGTTCCACTCTGCTAAGATCAGTAAAAGGCTAAGAACAGAGCCCAGCACAGGCTCAGTAAACAGTAGCTGTCTTTATTATAATTTTTATGACTTGTGTGTTTAATGGCTTATTGGATACCTGTAAATATTCCTAAAATTCATATCCAAAACTGAATTTGTCCCCCTCTCCCCACCAAAACTCAAACAAAAATAAGAAACCTGTTCTCTCATCAGTATTTTATACCTCTCATTCATTTACTCATTCTTTCAAAATATATTTAGCCAGATATTATTGCAGGTATTAAGGATTCAAAGTTAACACACCAGCCAAGAACCCTCCCATCCTCAGAAGCTGACACTCCAGTGTAAGAGGGACAGAAAAAGTACGAGGAAATGAACTAGAAAACCGCAGGTAACGGGTGTCCTGCCGATAGCTACAACGAGGCAATTAAAAATTGGATGTCTACTTTGTACCCAGTGGTCAGAGGCGAGTTCCCGAGGAGGTGACATCTGAGCTGAAACATGAATTACACAGCCTCCCAGACGAGCTACAAAGGACAATGAACAAGAGATCCTCTCAGACAACAAAACCCCAAGCAGCCAAACTGGCCGACCAGGGAGTTTGCTCTGCGGCCAGTGCACAGGGGTCCTGTGTTCTCCCGCAGGATGTGAAACGGCAGCCACTGAGCGCTCCCATTCTCGCCGCCGTCGAGTATGTTTTTACTGCAGCGCGCTGTTCTCTCACCACCTCTGCGTGCTGGGTGCGCTGGGACGGGAGGCTTAACCTTTGCACCACGGGGAGCAGCATCCAGAGCTGACAGAAAGGACAGCAAGCCCCCCACGACGGTTCCCTGAGGCCAGACGCAGTCAGGGTAGTGGGGACCTGCCTTACTCCCTTGGGAGAAGGGGTACAAGTCAAAACTCAGCGACCTGACCCTCACTCCTCCCTGCCGCCGTGCTGAACCAGTTGAGCTCCTTCATCTCTGTGAAATGCAGCCACTTTCTCTCCCCACTGACATTTCCTGGGCTCATTTCTTACCTGAATGACTGCCACAACCTCCTGATCAGCTCCTTATTCCTAGCTGACTCCCTCCAGCTAGTACTCTTTGAAACACTAAAGTTACCCTTCCAAAAAGACAAATCTGAACATGTAACAAGCCATGGAAAACCTCTTTTTGGTTTCCTACAGCCTTTAAATAAAGACCAAATGCCACAGCGTGGCATCCAAAGCCATCTATTTTCTGGTTCCACTCTGCTGTTTGCACGGCCTCTCCCTGACTGACTTCCTCTCTCCCCATCTAGCTTTCTCCCTCAACTTCTACTCAGAATGAGCAGCCCGCAGTTCCCCACACGTCCCGAACTGTCACCTCCAGGTAGCTGCCCACACTTCCTGTCCTCGGGATTCAGCGCAGCCTTCCCAGACCAGGGACAACAGACACACACACACACACACACACACACACACACACGACCAGTGGGGCAGTGCCAGGCAGAAGAAGCACTGAAACCACGGCTGTCATTTTCAGTGTAGCAATTATCACGCTGTACCTAGGTTTCTCCACCTGGGCCTCACTGACATTTTGGGTGTATCATTCTTTGTGGTGGGGGAAGTCCCATGCACTGCAGGGTGTTAAATGGCATCTCCAGCCTCTACTCAGCAGGACGCCAGGGGCACTGTCCCCCACCCCGCCCAGCTGTGACTGTGACACTGTCTGGTGGGGGGCACACGGGCCTGGGTGAGAATCACTGCCTACAGCGAAGGGAGCGTCTTGTCTCCAGATCCTCAGCCCGCAGGCAGCATGCCCTGGAGGCTGGGATTCACTCTGTGTCCCTGACACCCTTTCCCGGCACAGAAGTAAACAGCAATGTATGTTTGATAGTAGGTAAAGAATAGATAATCACAACATTTCTTTCAAAGTGAGATGAGGCATAAGATCTAAGAAAAACAGCAGAGAAAGAATAAGGACAGTTTTATCAGTTAGATCATTTTTTATTCAATTCAATTCTCAAAATCTTTAAGGAGAGAAGAGACGTCCGCTACTTCTCTTGCTCGCCCACCTCACCACGCAGGTGGCATCTGATTGACAGCCATGGGCTGAAGCTGCAAAATTCCTCAGCAACTGCCAGCCATGCCAGTGAAATACTTCCAGGTTTTTATATGCAACCAGGAATCACACCTCAGTCAAAAGTGTTTGGAATCAAAAAATTTTTCAACAGTCACCTTGGATAGAAAACTGTTGAACTAGAAATCAGAGATCTGGTGTCTCTCCCAGCTTTGCCACTAACTAAACGGCACGACAGCGGTCCCTGACCCCGCCAAGGCCCGCTTCCTCACCTGTGAAAGAAATGATTAAAACGGGATCATCATTAAAGGTCTTATTTGTAAATTCTATGAACCTATGAATTCATTCAACCACGATACATTACTTTTTAAGAAGGCACATCAAAAGCATACACGTAACAACAGTACAGGACTACGAGGCCACACATGAGTGGTCAGGACTGAGAGAACTCCATGGCCAGATGATATTCAGAGGAGTCTACCCCAAAGGCTTCATTTTTTACAAGGCGTGAGTACATTCTGAGGAAGGAGAGAGACGAGGTCTCATCCTCTCTCCACCCCAGTGACCGGCGCAGCACTGCGTCAGAACAGGCACCTGTCTCTCAACGTCCGCCGGGCCGGGGCTGTGACTCTCCAAGGCCAGAGCCCGAGTCTCAGAGGTGGCAATCACCACGCAGGAGGCCTCTTGCCGTCTTGCAGGAGAGAAAATTTTTTTTAAACAACCAAAAGGCAAAACTAATCTGAGGGTGAACTGAAGAAAGATAACGTGACAAGCTATAAAGTTATTTGTCAAAGACATAAACTACGGACTTGTGAAAAGGTCCACTGAAGAACTATAGGGAGGGTCTATAGGGTCTAGGGAGTCAGGACGAGGTACTGCGTTGGCATGATTTGTAAAACAACAGCGTGACCTAAAAACACAACACCCCGAGGATAACACAGAGCAGCAAGCAGAAGATCAGCGGGTTAGGAGGACCGAGGGTGGGAACGGGTGGAAGCGTGGGCCCTGACACGGGAAGAGACAGAGCCGGGGAGGAGCCCTGAGGGGCACACAACTGCTCTGCTTCACAACTGCCCGATAAATCCCGGAAGCAATGCACCCATTGGAAGACAAAATGAAACTTAAAGATAAAACCTCAGAGACGGATTAAATTTACTTTTTAGTAACCTTCACCTCATTTAGAAAGACTACATTTACAACCTTGAGAACAGATGCAGTGTTATTAGGTGCTTATGGGACTTAACTGGGCCACAGGGAAGACTTCCTCCACGCTTTGATTTTATAAGGAGGGAGGGAAAGGGAGAAGGAGAAAAGTACCACAAATGCGTCAAAGCACTAAGAGACCCGAGTCCCAGGATTAGGAACGCTGGATGAAATGAAGGACATTAAACAAAGTCTGTTATAGCTTACGTAAAGTAAGCAACTGCAGTATCGGGGCGTCAGAGAACCTAATCCTGCCTCCATTTACTGCCTCCATTTAGTCCACCATTCCCAAATTGGAGGTAAAGAATCCGAATGATCAAATTCCAAGTGAGGCACTGGTAAAGATTCTGTGAGCCTAAAATTATTTTGTCATCTACTCATCCCCGCCCCCCCCCCCGCCCACATCTTCATGAAGGAGTTAACAGCTCTATCAAATGCCCTTCTCAGAAGGGATTGTTGAAACAAACGATTTATAAGCGGGAAAGTGATTAAGCAGTACAGTATTCACTTTATTGTTCCCCTCGCCACTGAACAAGCGCCGAAGTGACAGGGGAAAGACGGGCAAGAGGCTGACCAAGCACAGGGCTTCAGTCCCATGACAGACCCTGAGAACACTCACGACCGTCTCAGACCAAGCCCTCCCCTGGCGCAAGTCTGTGCTAAAAGTCTCAAAATCAGCCATTCTCTAGGAACCTGTCTCCGACTACACCAGGAGCAACACAGTGCAAAGAAGATACAGATGATGTTTGTGTTTTTTTAACTACAAAAGTCTGAAAGAACACAAAGAACTAAGTCGAGATCTCGGAGCCCATCCACAACAGGCCTGCGTAACTCTGAAGTGGAAAGTGCGGGGTGTCTGTCCAGGGTCCCCCCACCAGCCTCTGTGAGGCTCTGCACAGCCTCAGTCCACGCACCACTGCCTTGCGGCCTCCCACTTCTACTGAGCTTTCAGTCACTCACTTACGAAGCAGCAATAATAATGATGATGATGATGGTGTCTATTTTGTAGGGTTGTTGTGAGGATTCAATGAGATTGTCTATGGGAAGCACTTTAGCAAAGTGTTCGGCAAATACATACATTCAAAAAATGTCTGGGCTGTATTCCTTCAAAAAGACTAGCATAACATTCAGGGCAAAACCCCCATGGAGAAGTAACCATAGCTTTCTACCTTTCTCCAGAACAGTATAAATAGTTATTTCAAGTTCTCCTCAAAGAAATAAAATGGCAGCTGAGAAATATTAAGTTCCTGATTATAGTCTATAGCTTAAAAACTGAAGATAATAGAAGAAAAGACATGCTGTATATGACTGAATATAGAAATGGGCCAAAAAGCTAAAACAGAAAATAAGTAACATTTTAGGTAATTCACTGTCTTTCTTAACCATAAAAAGAATACAGCTAAGCATCCTGGCTGGCGTAGCTCAGTGGATTGTGTGCAGGCTGCAAACCAAAGTGTCGCAGGTTCGATTCCCAGTCAGGGCACATGCCTGGGTTGCAGGCCATGACCCCCAGCAACCACACATTGATGTTTCTCTATCTTTCTCCCTCCCTTCCCTCTCTAAAAATAAATAAATAAAATCTTTAAAAAAAAAAAGAATACAGCTAGAACACACTACATAAACTGAAAAGCAACAAGGATCAGATGTAGCTTCATAGTTTGTCGATTCCTTTCTCCAGTCCTAAACACAACGACTCACTCTACAGCCAGCATATTCACCAGGTCAACTAACTTCGAGGAAAGCAAAATCCAAACAAGAAAAGAAAACCTAATCAGGAGGCCAGGAAATTCAGATGATTTCTGCTACCAAACTTTTAGCCTCATCTGACACCAGCTGGTACAGATCTCTTAACTAGCCAGGAAACTTTAAAAATCTCAATATCAAAGCTGATATCAGAAAAAAGGTTAGGAAAAGCAATTAAGAAAAGATTTTACCTAACCTATACTCTTACTCCATTAATATACATTACACTCACAAGTTCCAAAATGAAGAGCCATTCAAATATAAATATTATGCTTTATAAATCACATCATTTTCAGTAGTTTAAATGACATGATTTTCAAAATTAATTTATAAAACAGTAGTTTTAACAAATTAAAATTCTTAAAATAAAAAAATGAGAAAACAGAATAGAAAGCAATAGTTAAATGTAAAAACATTACCAAGTAAATATAAAATCAAATAATTATTACTTAAGATGTAAAAATTGATTTTGCTTATTTTGACACATCTTTAAATAAAATAATTTTAATGTGAATTATAAAGCAGTTATAAATGCAAATTCTACAAAAATAAATTTTTCAAGTAAATGTAAATTATACCAAAGCAGATAAATACTTGAAAATGTCTTCAATATTAAACCACTATTTTATAAGTTCAGTCTCAGAGCAGAAAGATGTGATGTGAAGATTTTTAAAGTTAGGAGTTAAGAGGAATATTATCAAATAATATACAAATGGTATACTCAAAGATATTTTTAAATTCTACATAATTTAATATTAATGTGGTAATTAAATTAAGTATTGCCAAAAATGTCAGAGCCACTAAAACTTGAGTAAGATAACTAATCTTGGAAATGTATACACTTATTCTTGATATTTATGGATACTCTAAGTATATAATAATCAATTTCCTGGCACACTATGGTTTTTACATGAACATGTATTACATTAACAAATAATTAACAAATCTCTCCAGGACCCAAAGGAATCAGAAGTAGACTCCTCATTTTACTACATTTTACCAGCAGTTATGCTAGGCCATGATACACCAAAAACAATTGTAAAATACAAACTGTAGATAATGGTAAAATATCAAAAACTGTATATATATTTCTCTAAGCAATACTATCTTTTATAAAATAAATTTGTTCCTCATCTAAAGTACTTCATAATTCATAGGTGTGGGTTATTAAAACATAAACATGACTTATCCAAGTTTCTTTCCACCCTACAATGACCTTCCATTTATAGCCCTAACACTAGTTTTTAGGAATGCTCCCTGCAGTAAAAAAAATGCAGAGTAATATCAACTATCATCAACAAATTAGCATTGAAAACGTGGTAACATTTACATTCAAGTATGTGCACAGGGATGACTTCGTCCTCTCAAGCACAGCTACTCAGGAAAGGGGGCGGGGAGCAGCAGTGGAATCGGCCCCTTTTCCCACTTCTCCTGTACCTTCTTTAAACTGCCTTGGATCACTATGCAAAATAAATACAGCGCGTGCAGGAACTGCCAATATTTTAATATTTTTTTGTTTGTTTCCAGATCTAGAGACAACTGGTCTACCTGCTGCTTCTCGTCACTTAGCTACAGGAAATCTGACACATAAAATAAAAGTCTGTTGCTAGGCAGGGTGCCTGCAACAAGCACCTTGGATGTGGACCAGCCAAGGCCTCACCATCTGCAGGTACCACTCGAGATGCTGGACAGGGACGCGAGGAAAGGAAAACTCAACACAGCTTTGAGATAAAACAAGGCTACATTTCATAATAAACGTGAATCACAATATGGTGATCTTTTCATCTAGACAAACCCAAATGGAGTTCACATCTTTTTTTTCCCCTCTAATTTTTTAATTTTTTTAGTCTACTCAAGGGTGGCAAGCTTTTTCTATAAAGGGTCAGATCAAAAGTACTTTGGGTTACAGGCCACGCGGTCTCTGCTGCAACTACTCAGCTCTGTCCTTTAAACACTGAAGCAGCCGTAGGCCATAGGTGAGCAAACGGATGTGGTTGGGTTGCAATCAACGTTTGTTTATAATACAGGCAGAGGGTCAGTAGTTTGCCTTGCCAATCCCTGGTCTAAGTCATCTTAGCAAATGTGAAATTTTTAAATTTCAAATTAATAAAAAAAGGAAGGGGAAGCCAGACCCACGTTTTTCTTAAACAAAAGCCACAAATTCAAAGTTGTTCCAAGATAGTTCCTTCTAGGCTTAGAGCTAGCATAACTCAGAATAACTTCTGAATGATCTAATAGTATAGCTGTCTAAATAAAAATAAATTTCTCTTATCTTAAAATCAGCTTTAGTCAGGATTAAATGAAAAACTATTACTTGGACATTTTTGCATATAAAAGAGAAACAAAATAGATTGACTATTAGTCATAATGTGAGCTAAGTGAGTCATAAAGACAGATGGGAAACATATCTGTGAAAGAAAAATACATAAAGAGCTCTCTCCCATTTTTAAGCAGTCATCCTCCCAGCCCCCAAGAAGCAATAAATTAGGGTAATGGGATTCTTTTTATAACTGAGTTGCTGATTGCTAATATCCCAAAAGTTTTCAGAATAAACTTCAAGTTAGACTGGAGCAATTATATGCATCTTTGCTAATGGTGAAGGCAACACAGTAGAGCTTCCTCTTGAAAGTTCAATGTGATTGTGGCAAACAGAAAAGATATTACAGATTCCTGTCTTTTCAACTCTAAACTCAAAATAAGCATACTTACACATGATATGACATTTAATTTAAAAACGTTACAGAATTCCAAAGGAGGAAGTGTGTCCATTTTCATCCATATAGGCTTACTAAGGTCTGATGCTAAGCAGGTGTACCCCAATGTCTTTGTAACTTCAGATAAGATGACCACCACCTCTGAACTAAAGCATAACTGATGCACTTCAACTTGTATTCACGTGACCTGCCACTGAAATGCAAAGGCCCGTGAAATCCATTTGATGTAAACAGAAGACTAGCAAAAAAGAAAATCCATGATGGAACAACAATAGTTCAAATACCACAGATTCAAATCCTCTGGGATTCCATCTTCTTCACAGTGAAGTTTGAATTCAACAATCATGCACTGAGTGACGAGCAAAGCACCATAAATGAGGTGAGATGCTGGGGAAGCGATGTGTATGATCTTTGGGAAGCCTGTATTCTTTCCAAGGACAGATTGAAGCCAATGGTTGGAAGACTATGGTACTGTGACATTAGAAGTAGTTGCACCCTCACAAATAAGAAAAATATCTCAAATGTGACATAGTAGGAAACTCACAAAATGAATACAAACAGCAGAAAAAGCCATTGTTTGCCTGTCAGATAAGAATATATTAAAAAATAGTAATATCCATTGCTGCTTGGAGGTGTGGGGAAATGGCCACACACTCTTGCTGGTACTGGGCTACATTTCTATAGAACAATGTGGAAGTCTGGTTATTTTAAATCCATTAAAACTACATATGCTTTGACCTAAAAATTCCACTTGTTTCCGTGAATAAATAGAGTGTAGTTTCACTAACCAATATATAAGAAATAAATTCAACGTCAGGAAAATGGTAACTTTGGTTTGGTAGGGTAATTCCAAATTCCTACCACATATTCAGGAGAAATGTCTATTAGGCAGTTGGACATACAATAACTAGCATTTACTCAGGATATATGCTAGTCTTGCATGTGTTATTTCATTAAATTCTTCTGAAACTCAAGGGGGTATGTATCCAGTGAGAGAAGCAGGGCTCAAACACAGCTCTTAACCCAAAGCTCTTAATGTTCTAGTCGGCCTCCATGGATTTAGCACTGGGAAGAAAGATCCGAAGTCAAAATACAGATTTGCAAGTTTATCTTCCTTTTATGCATTTATTTAGCAGAAATGTATTAGGTTCCTGATGTTGGACTTAAGGATACCAGGAAAATAAAGTTACATTTCCTATCCTTAGGGAACCATGCTTTCAGGAAGACAAAAACAAACAAACAAAAAGAACACTATGGTACAACAGTGCTAACAGAATTAGTTAAGAGGAGTAACACTAACCCCAAAAGGAGAGAGTAGTCAATTCCACATTGGAGGAGTCTTGGGGAAGGTTCTAAGAAAGGAAGACGATTCTTGACCATGATTTTTGAAGGAGGAGTTTTAAAATACAATCCTGGTGGACAGAGGAAGCGGGGCAGGAGGGCCACTCCGCAAAAAGGCAGCAGCCTACACAGAAGCCCGGATGCCCGAAGCAGCCCAGCCAGCGCAGAGAAGTGCACACCGATGAACAGACTGAACAGACGGTGCCCGTTCATCATTCCAGTCTCCACCCACCCCTCTGCTCTTCCAGATGCCGAACGACAAGACAAGGGAGATTGAAGGTTTCCTGCTCTCCTGAGTGTCATTTTTCAAAGACAAGACCTACTCCTCCAACCTCCTCTCCAAAGGGGGAGTTGCAGAGGGGGAGGGCAGCGTGCCTTGCCAGTCAGTGGGAGCAGTGACACAGTGGCCTCCCTGATGGAAGCAGCTCCCTAATGGCGTCACCATGGACCACCTTATCCAGCCTTTTGTTTTCTTGGTTACATTTCTTACTACTGAAATTATATTGTCTATTCCTTTCCTTGTTTGTTGCCTGTCTCCCTCATTAGAATGCGAGCTCCAGGAGATAACAGGCTTAGTCCGTTTCGTTCAACACTGATCCACGGCAGCCCTGGCACAAGGGAGATGCTTTGCAAATACCTGCTGAATGAATGACTATTGCTTTAGCTTACCCAACACATGGCCTATGATTTTGAAAATTCAAACAATTCAAGATAACATTTCACTTCTCTATGAGACTCAATATTTTATTCCATATCTAACAGTATTTGCATGTTCCCAAAGAAATTTTCTAATGCTCTAAAGAGCAACCCTAAGCCCCCAGTGTTTTTCACTGCAGAAAATGTCTAAAACAAAACATGTCTCCAAAATTAGCACCTAAAAAGTTTAACTCTGCTCTATTTCCACCCAGGTATTTCATTACACTATCCTTGTAGCAAAGAGAACAAGCCAGCAATTCTGGATAAAGTGTTACACCGACTACAAATGGATGTTTTGTTTCAGTGAAACACGCATAAGGAAAAATGGAAGGAAACCATTCCATGATGAAGGAAAAAGTCCAAGTCCTGCTAATGAAACAAAAAATATCTAAGGTAGAAAGAAAAGCATGGCTAATGTTATTAGAAACCAGATAACATGTATCTGTGAAAAGGTCACCAGTTTTCAGACGTCAGTGTCACTGATGATGACTAAGGCACAGAGATCACGTGCCTTAACTGCATGTCACAAAAAACGTCTGGGAAGGTAACATCTTTCGGGATGTCATTTCCCCAACTGACCACTTCACTTCAGGGTTCCTTGAGCCGCCTGTCACTACTTTCAGAATCACAGGTTTCAGCTCCTTATCTCACAGATGGGGTGGTCTTTCTCCAGCACTCTAGGCCTGAGAAAGCTAGAGGGAACCAGCACAAGCTGAGCAATGCCGTTCCTAGCCTGATTAACGGTTTTGACACAAATAAGCCAGGGTTCAAGAGGCAACCTTCACAAGTCCAAATATTGTAATATATATATATATATAGATAGATAGATAGATAGATAGATAGATATATAATGATATATCTATCTATCTATCTATCTATATATATATATACAGTTATTATGAATCTATTTCAAGACTAATAAAGGTTCAAATGAGACCTACATGCTGCCTTGCCATTTCTCAATATAAATGCCATGTAAAATGACACAATGAATCCACTCTCTTTTTATGTGGGAGTTACAAAGAGAAGCCTTTACACTTCTTTAGGGATAATTTATTTTCTGAAGCCAAGTGTTAACACCAATAAATGGAGGATTTGCATGTAATCCCTAAACGCAGACAGGCAGAAATCACCAACCACGCTATCTATGACTTTTTAAGGAGGCATTTTATTTAATCACACTTGTATAACTGGGCAATCTAAAGGGTGCAACTTTTAAAAATAAGATATAAGATATTGCCCCTGATATTTTTAAAGCAAAGTTTCCAGGATTACATATTCAAGTAAATGTTTTGCGTTTTTTAGTGTCTTTTTTTCCAGAGTAGTCACTAGAATTGACTAAACACCTGTTTATCAATACTGCCACTTCTTGAAAGGATTTTGTACCACATATCTGAGAACTTTTTCAAAGTTGGCTTATAAGCTACATCCTTTATATGTACAATGGACACTGTACACAAGAAAACACCCATCTACTCATGGGCTAAGCACAGCACGACGAACAGGCTGTGAATGGTGAGATTCTTTTGGTTTGTGTCCACTGCTCGCCGGTGGCCCAGCGACCCAGACCGCATCCTCCATCCTGGATGCCATCAGCCTGTGGTCAGTGAGATCTATTTCTCTGATAAGTTTTCTTTAGAAACAACAAACCAGAACTTAAAGACAGAATATATATTATTGCAAATCGTTACAGCCAGTCTGTGGTGATCTGCACTGCCACATTACCAACACCATAAACTATGAAAAGTGTATATGCCCTTCAGAAAAATGGATCTCTCTGTCTGGTCATTATACTCTAAAAATAAAACATTCTTTCATACAAACAAAATGAAGGTGACAATATACAAGGTCTCAGCTGATCAAAGCAAAAGGAAAGACCGTAAGATCCATAAGGAAATGCATCTCATAATTAACAGTTAATGTTTGTGATAAATTTTAATCAAGTAAAATTAATAGGACCACTTAAGAAAAATGAAGGAGCAGAAAACAAAAAACTGTGTATGAGTCAGAGGCTCAACTGTTCTAAACCTGCTTTCAGCAGTCAGGAATATTCCGGTCTGCCAGGTACTAAGCCAGATGGCTGGTGTCGCGTATCTGCCTCCTACATCGTCGTGTTCCACCTTGACCGGTAAATCAGGAGGACGCTGTTTACAGATCAGTCTGTGCTTTTAGGCTCGGCACAGTTCGGCTACCTCTCAATGTGGCCCTTTTAATTTTTTATTCTACAACTCGTGAGAGATGAGCAGAAATAAGAAAAATAATACCCTTCATAAGCCAAACATAAATAAGCACTAATAACATTTTGACGTATTAAAATGGTCACTTCTAAAGCTTTTTCCTTTAAGACATCCCCCTTGATTTTTCTGCCTCTTCCTTCTACTTACTGCCCTCCTAAACACTTCCATACCGAATTACCCCGATAACCACGGTGCCGCCACCACAGACACTCCTCTCTGAAGGATCCGAGCACGGTGGTATTCTTGAACAGAATCCCTTGAGCACCCTGGTGAGCAGTACTCCACCCCACTTGGCCTGCACAGGGAGGCCAGCCCACCGCTCCTGGCTTGAGTGAGGGGATTGCCATGGAAACCGTTTCCACTGGGCCATGCCTCCTGCAAATCATCACTTACTGTGCCCGGCATATGACTTCTCTCGCTCTTCCCATTCTGAGAGCTGCCATTCCTGAGTTTCTTTTTTTTTTTGGCGGTTTCTTTGTGCTCTTTCTGTTTGTTTTGCACTTCAATGAGAATAGAAATAAAGCTGTTTTTCACTTCCTTTTCAAACTCTAGTTCATCTCGCAAAGCCAACTGCTGCACCAGCTCTTCAGAGTATTCCTTAATGGCAGTCTCGATTTCTTCCAGGAGTTCATTTAATTCAGATACTGAGAGCCTTTTTACTCCTGTGACCGAAAGCAAAGCACAGCAGACACTAAGACAAACATGTTTCAAGGGAGGATAAGAGGGTGTTTCATGCTACAGAGCAAAACCATATTCTAGGCAATTAACTTGTTTGTGATCTCAGAATCCTAAAACTTCTGGTGGGCAGGTCTAGTGGGGCTGGGTGGGCACAGGTACTTCTCAAACGGCTGAGAGGGGAAGTATAACAATTTTTTTATTTGTCTAAAGCAATCATCCCATAAACTATACTTCAGTCAAGACTTTAAAAATTACACAAAGGAAAACCCAAACACGGGGAAGAGCAGACAGTACAGCAACCACCTGCGGACGAGAAACCACACGCAGTGTAACAGAGTTCTGGCGCACATCTGGAGAGAGAAGTCCCCTCGAAAGAACTAAACTAAATGCATGTTTAATCACAGAGCCCGAAGCGTGAGTTTTAAGGCTGTGAGGATGAACGGGAAGAATATGCACTGAAACCCCAGTTCAGTTTTTCTCACCATTCCCTCAGGTGAGAGGCCAGACGTCGCCAAATTCCTCTTCCCTGTACCTCAGAAAGCGACTGTTTTGGAGGAGGGTCTTCAAAGACAGAACTGAGTTAAAATGGGGTCAGGAGGGTGGGCCCTGACCCAACGTGACCGGTGGCCCTTACAGAATGAGATCAGGGCCCAGACGCACACAGAGGACAGTCCACATGAGGACAGAGAGAAGACGGCCTTCTGCGAGCCAAGGAGAGAGGCCTCAGAAGAAACCAGCCCTGCTGAACCCTTGACCCCAGACTTCCAGCCTCCAGAACTGTGAGGGGACAAATGTCTCTTGTTTAAGGCGCCCAGCCGGTGGCACTTGGTTGCAGCAGCCCGAGCTGACTAACACAGGATTCAGGGGTGAATGTGACACCGTCCCTGATCAAAACATGTCCCAAGTGTTACTGGACGGTGGGGAAGGGCATTCCACCCAGCCAGTGAGGATCCAAGACTTCTGGTGACAGGCACACTGTTATGTTTAAAATATACAAAAAAAGCACAAAGAGCACTGATTTAAGTAAGATTTCTTACTCTCTTCATAACTGCTTGTACTAGACCTCTTAAGAGTTTGAATTTCCTGGGAAAGCATCGAAAGCCGATCTGACTGTGTGGGCGTTTCATCATCATCCGGGTCAGGTGATTCCTGCATCATTTCTTCAATTTCTTCAATGACCTTCCAAAACATACACACCACTGTTAATCACATGCACGTGGAAAATGGCCTGTCTGGGACACGGCACTCACGAGGCAGCCAGAGCAGAAGCACACCGGATTCTCCATTAATCAACAGTGTGCGGAGCGCATGCTCTGAATGATCAAATCTCGACTGCAAGAGGAAACACAGTTTATCCAAAAGAATTTACAACATACTAAATACAAACTTAAATAGATATGATTCAATCTGGCCATCGTGATTCAGCAGTCCCTATCAGATCTTGCAACTCTGAAAAACGGTGCTATAAACACACATGTAATCTACTTCACATATGTCAGAACCAGACCATAGTTACAGTTACACAGAAGTAAAGGACAGAAAATTTATACCCAAGCAAGTGCTCAGTGTGAAGCCATTTAGTCAAACTGACATAAAATTTAGAAAACACGATAATACAAAAAGTCACATATAAAGCAAGAAATTACCTCAATGGCAGCAAAATTCTCTTTGAACAGCAGAAAAATTTTCATATATTAATTCAATGGAAGATGAAGGGCTATTCAAAAATTACTCAAAATATGGAAGCTTAAAAAAAGCTGCACAAAAGCAGGAAAATTTCAGAAATGTATCTGCCTTCATTTACACAATGATCTACTGTCATATGCAATGTTGCTCAAGTTTTACAATAGCATCTTGTCCTGGTCCAGATTTCGAAAGTTGAGAAGGATATAGACCTCAGAGAAAATTTAAGGCAAACCAGAAAAATTTCAGTAGTTAAAAAAAAACAGACCTTAGTTAAAAAAAAACTGTTAGAAAAAATACAATGTGAAAATGTGAATCAGCAAGCGTAACATGTAACACTTAAAATGAGGAGAAACAAAAGTAAACCTGAAGGAGGTGGGAATTATGTCAACTAGTAATAAGATTTTCCAAAACTAGGCACTAAAGAACAGTAAAATGAGGCACCTGATACAGGCCACACAATTGTATCTCTAAGTCTTAAAAGCAGGGATAGCTCATGGCATTCAGGCCATTTACTGAGGAGACAATGATTTCTCAGGGTCACACATTTCCCTGGAACATCTCGCTCACCCCCACTCAGCCTTCTAAGCTCTTATCCTGCTTTGTAAGCACCTCGCTCCCCCCAGGCCTAGAACAATCTAACTTCAAGTATAACTAAGGAGCATCAAAATGACACATTTCAAAATGTACCCCTCCCAACCTGACCACAACATATCTCTTTACTGACCTTGTTTTCCAGCCTAAAAATACAGTGTGGCAGACGTCACAGGCCAAGCAGCCGTGAACGTTTTATTTCAGGAAGCAGTTGTTGCATCACATTTGGACAACACAGCAGAAGTGGGAAGAGCATTCAGAAAATGAGAAAGCTGACTCAACTGGCTTTGCATGAACACAGGGTTGGCATTATCAGAGCATTCCACAGGAATAATGCTCACTTCTTCCTACAGTGCACAGTATGTACATCCAATAAGCACTAATGATTTTTGCATAGGTTTGAGAGAAACTGGGTAATTTCTACACAAACATAGTACAGAGGGCCCATGTCTGGCTAAATCTAAAGAAATAATAAAAATCACAATGTTTTTTCTGACTTCCCTGTAAGTAACACTCCCTAAGTACCTGGCTGTACTGTTCTAACAATGCTGATCATGGACACTGTCTATACCGGAAAATCTGTCCAGCTAGCACAATCCCACCTGCTTCAGGTGACATCCTTTCTTCCCCTCTCCGTGCAGGAGCCGACTGGGGAGCCTACATAAGCAGGAAGTACTGAAAAGACAAGTGAACTCCCACAATCCACCACTTGTTGCCACAGTAAGAAATCCTTTTGCAGCCAAGTTCCCTTTTCCTTCAGTTCATGAGTTTCTCCCTTGTACCTGATCTGCAGTGAAGAGGGGCTCCTCATTCACACAGGAGACGATGATTGAATGCATGTCCAGCTGTTCTCTCAACTCCTCCTCGTCTGATGTATCAAAGAGCAAGCTGTCACTTACCTAAAAACAAAATAACCCGCTATTACAAGCAGAACCTTCTGATCGCAGTAAAGTCAAAGTGTCTTTGGGGAAAGCATTGGCTGAGCACTCTCCTCCAGAGAGAGAGGTTATCACAGTTGCTCTGTAAAGCACTTTACGTAGTCCCCTCCAACAGAAACGAGAGGAATGCACAGGGTCTGGCATAAATAATGTCCCTTTCTAATACGTTGGTAATTTATACCAAATCTTTTACCATCAGCATGTAATTCTGCAACATAACAATATCACACTCAAGCACACCATATGACATTTTAGCTGAAATGTTCAAATTGCTGTCCATCTCATGTGAGACAGTCACATACCCTGCCAACTAGACTCAATGGCATTACCTCTGCCGGACGCGGCAGAATAAATACGACACTGCTAAGGGGCTGCAAGCATCTCCTACAGATACACACTTAGCTGTTTTCTCCACGGGAAGGGTGCTAAGAAGCTGACTGGTAAGTACGAAAATACAGGGGTAGGGTGTTTGTTAGGAAGTTGCAGGGAATTATAGCAAATGGGGAGAGAGGTAATGGGCAGAGTAGGCGGCAAATGTTATGTAGTTAATAATCTAATACTAAGACTGGTATATACTAACATTCCACAGAAAACATAATGTTAGTTATTTGCAAACTAACTTCTAACAGTTGGAGTAAAATAGACGTAATGACCTCCCTGGCAGACAGGAACATGAGGGTCACACTTAGCCCTTTCAGTGGAACATTTCTCTCAAAAAATAGTCTCTCTGTGTTGCAAAATATGTTCAAACCTAATTGTGTTGCAGATTTTCCAGAGCTCCATTTTCCACACTGCTCTGTGCCCCAGGAGGCTGACCTTTATGGACGACATCAGAGGATGCCCTGACTTCCGGCTTCCAGCTGGGTTCAACACCGCTGGTAGACACTGGCAGGAGGCTGGAAGGGGGGAAGGTGAGGGCTGGGCATGTATTCTGCCGCCTCCCTTGCTGCCAAGACTGCCAAAGGCTGCAGCTGCTGGCGAGCAGCCCTCTCCCCTACAGCTGCTCTCACTGGGTTCTGGTGACTTCTTCCCTCCTTTCACTCTTTATGTCAAGTGGCACTAGTGCTGCTTGCTACTGCCAGCCCCAGGGTATCACACCAGGCCTCAGTGGTGTCCCCTAAATCTGTCCACACCAATATAAACAGCCCCTTTAATAATGACTTCGAGTTTAGTGCTAGTACTCATTGTAAAAACCTTACCTGGAAAACTCAGCAGGTTAAAATGCACCGCACAAGAGGTAATGTGACATGACTATTCAGACGATGAAAGAACCGTAATTAGAACTCAGTGCCTCGGGAAGGGGCAGCACACACTGAGTTCCCAAAGGACAAGTGGGCAGCAATGAACTGTGTAAGACGTAACCATGTATTTCTACGACATAGCGAATAATCTGAAAAACTGTATTTGACCTGGGAAACTATTTTATTTATCAACGCAGAGGATATACATAAAATTGAGGACACAACTGAATATTGTAGGTCCCTACATCCACCTACAGGATTGTGGGAAGTTTCACAGTCAGCACAGCCCACAGAGGAAGAAGCAAGGTGAGACAGGTGAAGGAACACCAGTGTGTTGCCTTTCGTGACTTCAGGCTGGGGGAGGGGCCGAGCCAGCACTCCAGAGTCTACCTGCCCCCGCCCGCTGCACCTCCACACTGTACCACAGTGATGGCAGGCGCATCTCCCCATTCTATTTCTCAGTGCATCATCAGCCTAGGAAGGCCTGGCCACGGCCTTCTGCACACCATCATGAAATTTCTGAACACTGTGCAAGAAAAGGAACCTAAAATCTTCCAGAGAGAAAAAAACCCATCACATTAAAAGCATCAGGAATCATAATGTCGCTTGCATTTTCAACAGCAACAACAGAAGGTAGAAAACAATCAATATATTGGTAATTTCCTCATTTCAATTAGTTCCACCCTAGAATCCTAGCTAAGCTAACAACTAGGTGGGTACTTAGAATAAAGACATTTTCAGACATTCAAGTTCTCAACAAATTTACCTCTCATGTGCCCTTCTCCGAAAGCTACTGCAGGGTATGTTCCGTTAAAACCGGGAAGGAAACCAAAGAGAAAAAAGATGCGGGATCTAGCACATGGAAGAGGTGAGGGGAGTCCTCCTAACGACAGAGAAGACCCCAGAATGACGCTGTGAGCCAAACCGGAGAGCGACCGTGCAGGGGAGAACCGCTAACCGCGGAAGGCGTCATGAAAGGTGCTGCCAGGACAAAGAGCGAGCGCAGGGAGAGGCTGACAGGTCATCTAGTGCACCTCAATCTCTAAAATGAGTGTTACGGCTCCATGGAGGCTGAATTAGTGATCCAACAATAACCGGGTCACAAAAGGCAATCACTATTACCCTAAGAAAAAGTTACAAGTGAAAATTTAATCACAAGGTAGTAAAATGGGTCAACTGTGAATATTTAAATAGTCAATGTAAATGGTGAAGATTAAATTAACCAGATATTTTGATATGATTATATTGGAAAGATGGGGAAGGGGAAGTTCTTGTGAGGGCTACGGTGTTGGGGTTGGAGGGAGGGCTATGAGAGAGCTAAACCTTCATCCTCTGGGTAGAATAAGTGGATAAAGTCTAGAATTAAAAAATAAAATCCTGTAAAATGATATGCGCATGTTACTTGCTGAAGAAATAGGTGAAGCAGTTGAAAGTGGTTGCCTCTGATGAGCAGAAACCAAAGAGGGGATAAGCAGGGCAAGGCTTCTTTTTCATGTTAAGTCCTACAGTTCTAGTATATTTTTTTAACTATGGCAGCTCTGCTCTTAATAAGAAAGGAGAAAGGTCAAGAGATTAGGCTCTTGATGGGAGAGGACATTTGATTTCAACACTGAAGAAGTGGAGAAGAAAAATCCCACAATATGACCATAATGGTGTATGGATGATGTGGAATAGACCAAACATCAACTTCACTGATCCTTAAATTTCAATACCATCCATCACTCTTCTGTGTTGCAACTTGAAGACCACAGTTTTGCTTAATTTTTTCCCTCATACACAAGTTGTACCTTATAGACAAATAAAAGCTTTAATTTGAAAACTATTCCTAAGGAAGATGTTATTATCTTCTTGCCATTTCTACTCTTAAAGATATAAAGGTGCATCAACAAAGCTAAAGTCCTTGAAGAAAAGCTCACAGTAGGAGGAAGATGACAGGACATGTCCCTAAGGCAAAGGACTGAGAAGCATTCTATATATCAGCATGATCAACAAAGGCCCTGGATTGGGAAGCAGTTTACAGCTATTGTCAAAACACATGAGTGATACCAGTAAGCCATAAGAATAAATTTCCATGACAACAGAATAATGATCCCAGATCTTCATTCCAGGGAGGGAGCCAAGCCCATTCCACACGGACAGGGCATATGTTAAGGGCTGGAATCCTTTTCAGGCTTTGAAAATAACCTTGCCTGTCATGGGTATCATTATTCACCCTCCCATTCGGCATCAATGCGCCTTCTCTTTGCCAAGCATTCCAAACACCACTCCTTCCTGTGCCAGGGTCAGACACGGAGTTGGTGATGCTGTCTCCCTCTGTGAAAACAGAACTGCCTCACATGGAAAAAAAATGCGCCCATGGAAAAATCTGGACTGCACTAGATGCCTTAAAGACCCATCAAATTTCTTCTCCCATTGCCAAAATAATTTCCTACAGGCCTCGTTTTACATTCGGGATAATCCGAAGAATGCTTCCAGAAGGTAAACAAACACTTGTCTTAGTCGTGACTGCATGCCGGGCACAGTGGTAGTTACTAAAGGGACAGATAAAAAAATACGTACCAGGAGGTTGCAATCCAATGACAGACCCAGAAACACATGATTAATAAGAGAACACAGCAGTGATCTGAGACACGGACAGAGGGCTGTGGGGACTGGCACCCAGGAGGCAATGGGGCTAAATCCTATGGAACATACAAATTCAGTAAGGTTTTCACACCTAGTGTAACAGACTCCCACGGAGAGAAGCACATTTTTCCTTCCCTGCAAGGATTTAGGCCACGGCTAAATTACCATCTGTCAGACAGGCTGTAGATGGCGACTCCCCCCAAGTGAGAGGTTGGATTAAGTGTCCTTTAACGTCCCTTCCAACTCTAGAATTGTATAATTCTATGAGATCAGCAAATGCTAAACCAGTAATAGGAAGCTTCAAAGAGGAAGGGAAACTTGAACGAAGTCCAAAATGATAGCTAGGATCTCAGTAAACAAAAGACAGAGGATAAGATATTTTATTGCATTCCTTTTCATCACACGTATGTCAGCTCAGTCTGCAAAACAGCTTAATGGGGTTAATAATTAGAACAAACAGTGCAAATTCTGTACCTACTAGACTACTGGGAAATACAGTCAGAATTCTGTATTTTACTAGAAAATAATGACGCCATTCTTTTCTGAATCACATATTTAAGAAAATCATGTTCACAAAACATTAACAATGTTATTTAAAATACTAACAGGCCTACTGCATTAAACTCCCAGTAATTATGCAAATACACTAATGAAATATAGAGCATGCCAAAAGATCTGGCATGGGCTTACACTGTTATTTGATAAGGAACTCACAACAGTCAGGCCCTGAAACTGACATAATTTGGCTACGTTCCTCATCAGCTTTAAACAGCAGTGCAATTTTCCACTTAAAGCAATTCTCTTCCCTGCTCTGTCCCCCTTGCCACCCCATCACTTGTGCTCATTTTCCTCACTCAAGGCATCTTCATTTTACAACACCAAAGCAGCCTCAGTTGGCCAAGAATACATTTAAAAGCCAAGAACTGAAATGTCTTTTAAAAGTTCCCCAATATTCACACTAATACACTCTATAGGCAACATGCTATATCCAGCAAGTTATTAAATGCATCAAAAAGTAAACTCGGCTGATATTCCAGTACCCTCAACACAGGCACATGCCACGTAACAACATTTGAGTCAACAACTAACTGCATACACCACAGTGGTCCCCTAAGATTATAATGCAGCTGGAAAACTCCTACTGCCTAGTGACACCTAGCGCACTGCATTACTCAGGTGGTGGCAGTGGTGTAAACAAAGCTACTGTGCTGCCAGTCGTATAAAAGTACAATTATGCACGGTATGTAATACCTGATTACGATAACAAATAATGACGACACTGGCTTATGTTTTTACTATAGCACACTTTTTATCATTATTTTACAGTACCTCCTTTCTATCTATAAATGTTTGCTGTAAATCAATCAGTGTGCCGTTGTTGGGAACCCCCCATGGCTAAGGCTGAGTGAAGAGACCTTGGGACCCTAAGCCACTAAGGAGACAAAGCTTATCTCCCTGGCAGGGGCACCGCCTCTGCCCCCTTTACTTCACCCTGCCTGGCCCCCAGTGGATGACCGGTTAGCCAATGACGGGTAAGATTCCTCAAAGGAGGGAGGACCTAAGACAGGCATGGTCATGAGGGGGTCATCGGGGAAGAATTTGGGGGACTACAGAAAAAAGGGGTGATGGAGCCTCGCCCCTCAGCTTTGACACAGCCTGAGTCTTCATTCTGTCTGCAAGAAGCCTCCTAATCTCTTGGCTGCCTTACTTCCCCTGCCTGACTTAAGCCTAAAGCAATGCCACAGGTGGGGACGGCCCTGTGCTGGAAAGGACAGCTTCTCTGGGGCGATCAGGCCTAAGAAAGAATGCATAAAATCCTGTGAAACCTGTTTTGCTGACACCCTCAATTTAAATGATAGGAGTCCAATAGGAAATGAGTTTGTTTCCCCAAAGTTTTATGGCCCTTTAGCTATCTGACCCTGACTCAGAATAAGCCCTCATAGTTCTTTAAATGATTGTCTGATCATTACTGCCTGACAATGATTGATGAGCTTTACTTATATGCCCTGTATTCCTATGCAAATGAACCCAATAAAAGCCCATTGAGGAAAAGGCTCCTGGCCCTTCTCTTTTGAGACACTGGCCACCTTTCCTCCCCAAGCAGATCACTTCTTGGTAGACTTATTCTCATCCTCACACGTGGTGGGTGGGGGAGGTGGGGCCTGTGGGCGGAGCCCCCCATGCCATGTTTTACCTTGTATGTCTCCTATTTATTGTGTGTCTTGATTGCCTCACATTCTCTTGCACTTGATTTAATCTTGTGTTGTTTTGTAAACGTGCTATATAGGCTTGTAGCCTAGGAGTAACAAATAGGCTACCCTACGCAGCCTAGGTGTGCAGCCGACTACACCACCTAGGTTTGTGTGAGTGTGCTCTACAATGTTCACACGACAAGGAAATCACTAAAAACACATTTCTGAGAACATACCCCCATCGCTAAGCAGCACATGATTGCACGCAGCCCGGCAAAAATAACGCCCCTCTTTTATTACGTAAAAATTTTTTATCACAAAATCATCAGCATGTGATTCTGTAATATAACAATACCACACTCAAGCACACCACATGACATTTTAGGTGAAATGTTCAAATTGTTGTCCATCTCGTGCGAGACATTCATGTCTCTACCGACCCTACCGACCACACTCAATGGCGTTACTTCTGCCGTACCCTGTATATTAAACCAAAGGCTAGGATTCTCACTGAGTGTTCTTGGCATATCAAAATTGGGTTATTTAAGATGGGAAAGAAAATGCTGGTCATTGATGCTCATACACAGGTGATAAAAATTTAGCTAAATGTAAAAAAGCGAGTGTGTGCTAGGGAAGGATCGGAGGAATGTACTAGAAAATGGACCATGGCAAGTAATAGAGGGCCAGCCCAACTGCTGCAAGCCTGGAAGTAAGAGGCAACTCATGAGTTTTGGTTTATCAGAAATGCTCCTTTTTAGCCCTGGCTGGTGCAGCTCAGTGGATTGAGTGCAGGCTGCGAACCAAAGTGTTACAGGTTCGATTCCCAGTCAGGGCACATGCCTGGGTTGCAGGCCACAGCCCCCAGCAACTGCACATTGATGTTTCTCTCTCTCTTTCTCCCTCCCTTCCCTCTCTAAAAATAAATAAATAAAATCTTTTTTAAAAATGCTCCTTTTTAGTCCATTATCAGAATCAGTAACTGAGAAATGACTGGTTAGATTTCTAACTTACCTCTTTTTCCGAGAGGTTCAGAGTGAGCAAGTGCAAGGTCCTGGTGTGGGATGACTTCCAGTCCACAGGCATTACATTTCCGTAATTATCTGTCAGGGCATTCCAAATCCTTCACGAGAAGAAAACTGCAGTCAATGAAAGTTAACGTTCTATCTCTCTTCTACTCAATAAATACCCAGTACTGTAGTGAAAGAAAAACAAAAATATCAAAGAAAAAAAAAACATCAACAAAGTAGAGCCCCCTAAAGAAGACTAAATGAAAATCATAGAATTAGGCCGCCAAGAAGCCCTGTGGGAAGGTGAAGTGAAATGGGAAACTCTTCCAGGTCAACAACTGGCCCTTTCCACTGGTACAATGGGCCTACCCTAAACAATTTATATATTAACTCATTTAACTCTCAAAAACATATTATGAAGAAGCATTACTATTCTCACTTTACACACAAGGAAACTGAAGCACAGGGAAGTCAAGTCTTGTTTCCAGAGCCAACCCAGTAGTAAATGATACACTGTGCTTTACACTTAATTTTCTTCTACAAGTCCCAACACCTAGACCATCTCACAGAGTAAATCATCTGACTAAAGGTTTGTTATCCTTTTGGGAAAAATGACTCAGTTGTAATGTGAGATTAACGTTTAACATCTAATTTGTAACATAACAGATTAAGGACTGAAACTGACAAAATGAAAGGGGAAAGAAGGAAGTTCACATTATAATGCACGCAAGTTGCATCCAATGCAATTACGCCACCTTATTATCAAACAACATTTTGATGAAGCAACAGAGCACATGACTAAAATTCAGGCAACATACACTCTGGTCTTCATTCTTCCTCAAACAATGAGTCTGTGGTCATGTCTTTTAGTCCCTCTGTGTGTTAGCCTCCCTTCTATAAAATGAGAGGCTGGGACAAGAAAAACAGACCATCCCTCCCAGATCTATTATTCTAAGCATTAATTTCAATGAGTTGAACTGAGGAAAGCCCCAAAGCACACCAGATAAGAACAGCAAACTCCAATTTCATGACCAAAATGCAGGTTTAGGTACCAAGGTAATAACCAGCCTAATAAAATACAACAATGTATGTAAAAAAATTGAACTCAAAGATATAAAAGGCATAAAATTTAGTTGAAGTAAAGTTAAAGACTGCACATATAGGCTACTTAATAGCTAGAGGTACCCACACACGTCATAAAGAAAAAACACCATAAATTTTATAATAGGTATCTAATTGTGAATAAGCCATTACATAATTAGGTGGTGTTTATGCTCAAGTATGTGAGCCATTAGGATACAAAAGCAAGACCACCAGCTTCAAAATAAAGCAGCAACATACTTGGTTTAATGCATTGGGATATGTTGCTAAAGAGATGAAGCAATGGGACCATACTGCCAAGAACACAAAATCCCATCATGATGCTTGGCTTTGGAACACACACTAGCCTCAGTGAAAATGCAAAACCAAAGGCTCTAGAAAACTGGCTTGTTTACCCAGCAACTCTCCCATATGCTTGGTGCATTCCTATTCCCCTCTCTGTTGGTATCATAATTTCCTCTAATGCCAACATGCTCAAATTGGAGGCAACCCTTCTGAGCTGTTAAATGCGCTGGGTTTAAGGCCCATACATTCCTAGGTAAAACATTTTCAAATACTGAATCACTGACTACATATCCAATCCTAGTGGGGAATTCAAGTAGGAAATTGTAGTAGGTGAAGGCAGTCCAGAGTTTTGGGGACTGCTTGTTTGCCCTTTCTTATATGAGGCTGTGATAAAAGGACAAGCTGAGTGGAATACTCCACCTAGAAAAAGTAACTGAGACTGAATGTGATCTTTCAAGAAAGAGAAGGATAATCAACAGTCCTCTATCTCAACAAGGTCAGAAGAGTTCTAGAATTCTCCAGTTAAGACTTGGATTGCCTTTATCCTTATCATAAAGTATGACAAGCAGTCATAAATAACTGGCAAGGCAGCTCTTTTCAGAGGTCAAAGTCCCTTCAACATTAAATCCTACACGAGACCCTTCTAAAGTAAAAACTTAGCAGATAAGTACAAGCTCTGTATTTAACCAAAACTAAAACTGGAGCTCAGAGAACTTAAATAAAGTGCCCAAAGGCAAGGCAGTATCCAAGTGAAAGAATTCTCAGCTCTCTCTGGTGAAAGGAGCAAGAAATGGACTTGAACGAGCAATGCAGAGATTTATGCAGTAGAACGAGGATAATGAGGGTGGTGGCCAGCCCCAGCCCTGGAAAAGACTGAAGTTTCTTATGCATTCCCGAATCAAGTCACACATGTTACCAACATATCTTCTACTGAAAACCATGACCAGGAGTAACAAAAATTTTAAGTTCTTATATCAACTTAAGATTTAAGCAAAGGCTAAAATACACTTTCCCGACAGCGCAGGTGAAGCAAAAATAAGGAATTTCAATTACCTGTGTACAAACTACCAAACTGCTTTGAGAAGTTACTCTTGATAAACCCAAACTCATAATAAATATAATTTTAAAATTCAGAATATGTCCCGAGTCTAGTGATTCAGAGTGTATAAATACGCATGAGATGAATGTGTGTATACACACACACACTACTATCTTCTTTTGGAAACAGAATTTCTAAAATGTCACATAATGCCACCGAGTACATGCATATCTGTGTGTATAAAATCCCCACATAAATTCTTCCCTCTACACCTGAACACTGCACAGGGGTACCAATTAAAAGACATAGGCTCCAAGCACAGCTGAGCTCAAACTACTGCTAAGACACTTACTGGCCCTCATTCCCAACTCCCTCTTCTCAAGCTTCCTACCTTACTCCTAATAAATCTGCCTCACAGAGGGAAGGAGACCATCAAGCTAGAAGCCCCTTTCTATGCCCATGGATCTTTCTCTGTCTCATGGGATGAGTTTTTCCCTAAACTCTTAACTTCTCCATCCTACCAATGTTCTGACAACCCATCCACACCCATGTCCTCAGTATTTATTCCATTAATTTCACCCTCAGCCTCTCGAGGGGAGCCTCCCCCTGACATTACAACATGCTTAAGTTATTTCACTGTCATGGAATAACATGACAGTGAAATAACTTAATTGGTTTTTTTTGGGGGGGGCACCTCCCCCTGACATTACAACATGCTTAAGTTATTTCACTGTCATGTTGGGGTTTTTTTTAAACCACCTTTTGGGGTAATACTGTGGTACAAAATCACAACCCTTATCTAACCAAATTATGATTACAATTCAAAGTGCTTAAATAAAGTGCCCCCAGGAACTCCATCGCCCCCTTTCCCCAACTCTCATAAAGCCCGGTAAATTTCCTATCATTGCACTTAAATAATTCTGTAATAATTACCTGTTTATGCATTGGTCTCCCTACCAGGCTAGGAGATTCCAGCTATTAATAACCAGGGTTCTTAGTTTTTTGCCTCTGTAGAGGCCTGCGCTGTACTTCGGCTCTCAGGTGGACCCAATAAATTCCTGTGCCACAGAATGCTGCTTCAACATTGGTACCTCTGCACGTGCTACATCCTCGAACTAGAATGCTAAACCTTTCTGCACCTGCCCAGCAAACTCCCACTCACCATTGGGATCCAGTTTTCACACTTCTTTCTCTATCAAGTCTTTCCTGATTCTCCCCCCTCTCCATCCCACCCATACTTTTAAATCTCCTAAATTTTACATATCTATCCATCAGGGCATTTGTCACACCCAGACAAATATTTGTTTACAAATCTAGCTCCCACCCTAGGTTGCGCCCTTCTTGCAAGGGTCAGTCATCCTAGCGTTCCCAGTGCGAAGCAGCCTCTGGCACTTAACGGACACTTAATAACTTGTTAAAAGAATGAACGGCTACACCTGTGCCCGAGGACGTACTGCCTCTGACTACCGGCTCTACAAGGAGATTCCTCGTAAATCAAACCACAGTCGTCTCAAGGCAGGAGAAAAAGGGGGCAGGGGCGGAGGTTTAAGGATGGGGAGCAAGGGAGCAGGAGGTTTAAATCGCTCAGCACGCCGAGGTCTAAAGCCCCAGGGAGGGAGGCGCTCCAGCAGGGAGGGGCGGGGACTCTCGGGCCGAGGCAGACGGAAGGAGGGCGCGGGGCGGGGCCTGCAGACGGAGGGCGGACGGGGCGAGGGGCAGGGGGAGACTCCCGCCCGCTCCCGGCCAGGCCCGCACTCACTCGTCCCCCTGGAGCAGGCTGCCCTCGGTGATGGGCCGCACGACCGCTCTCGGGGGCTCGGCGCCCAGACCCGAGGGGCGGAAACAGAGGCTCAGCTTCTCCTCCAAGCTGCGGGCCAGCGCCGCAAAGCCGTCGCCTGCCCCTCCGGGCCCTGCCCCGGCCTCAGGGCTCGCGTTACAGTTCTCCTGGTCGTGGAGGGTCCCGGACGGCTCCTGGAACTCATAGAAATCCTGCCAGTCCCCGTCCGCCGCCATCGCCGCCCGCTGCAGTCGCGCGCCCCGCCCCGCTCCGTCCTCGGGCCCCGCCCTCGGAGCCCTGCCCGGGCCGAGGCCCCGCCCCTCCCGGCGCGGGCGGCTTTGGTCTGTCCTGAGCGGATCAGCCTAGGTGTACCCCTTTTCTGAGTCTCCACGGGATCTTCCAAGGGTCCCCTCAGAAAGGAAAACTTCGACTGCATTGAGTCATTTCCTATAGTGTCTATGATTCCGCAGTAGCTTCCCCTCTTAGCTTTTTTTTAGTGGGAACCTGGCCTAGATGTGGCTGGAACAAAGGGCTTCTTTAAACTTTTGACCTAACGTCAGATTATTCTCGAAGTCACTTTCCCAGGGCAACCTGCTCCTTTTGCAACTTTCCAACCAGAATAGCAGCCAGAGTCAGTTGGAAATGCTTAAGTGATACCGAAATTCATTCCATAAATACCTAAGGTCTCCCTCTGGAGCATACAAAAAATGAATAATTATGTAAGTTAATATTTGCAAAGCAGAGCAGTGCCTGACAGTAAGTACCCTATCTATATAAGTAATACATAGCTGTTCCTTACAAGGGGCTACGATGTAGTTGTAGTGATAAGACCAAAGGAAACCGTTTATACGAAATAAAAAGTAGGTATGATTAGGAGTAGAGAGTTACTGATGATTAACGAGTATACAGTTTCAGTTTTGCAAGATGGAAACAGTTCTGGAGAGAGATGGTGGTGATGGTTGCACAAGAATATGAATGTATTTCAACAACATCAAAAAAGAAACTAGATATTGGTCTCTAGTATTGATAATATTGGTCTCATCAGTATCACCAGAACATACCAAAATACATAAAATGTTAAATATGAAAAAATATGAATGTACTTAATACCCCTGAGCTGTATACTTGAAATGGTTTAAGATGGTAATTTTATGGGATGTGTATTTTACCATAATAAAGCAACGGTGGGAAAAGTAAGTGTGATCATAAGGCCGTGTGAATGTGTAAAAGCAACAATACCTAGGACTGCTACCGGACAAGGGTCTGCTGCCCGAGCACATAGTATCCAATACCATGGTGCTGACTTTTGAGAAAACAAAGGGGCTTCATTTGCCAGTCTATGGACAAGGAGACAGGAGGTAACGCTGAATCTGTCTTCCTGATCCAGGATTCAGGGTGGGGCTTTGAGGGGCAACACTTTTAAGGTACACAAGAGTTACTTGTGGGTGGTGTATCCAAAGCTTAAACTTTGTTTCTGGGTCTTGTTAAACAGGATAGTTTGAACTGATCTACAGTTAGAGTTGGTAGGAGTTATGTCTTTGGGCTGTAGTCATACTCATATGCTTCATTTAGGAAATGGGATGTTTTTGGGTCATGAAGGATGAGTTTGTATTTTGAAAAATTAATCTGAAGTTAATAATAGAGAATAAGATTTTTCCCAGAATGCTTTGTTCATGTCTTGGAAACCTATCCTCAAGAATACCTATTAATACTAAAATTTCCTATTTACTATTGTCAATGATTCATTCCATGTTAAACAAAATATATCTGTGACTGAGCCTAAGAAACTGTTGATGATTTCTTTAAAGGCAATATTGTTGAAGGGAGCAGATGTTGGGCTCCACTTGGCACGGAGTTGCCATGTGCGGTGATGTATAACAAGGCATTGGGTTGGCCAAAAAGTTCATTTTGGGTTTTTTTGTATGATATTCCAGTACTGCTTCATTGCCTTTAACTTCATTAGAAACAATTTTGTTAGATTCTGTTGTGACGGCTGTCATATCAGTGTGCATTTAAAAAAAACTTACCAAAATTGGTAAATTTTTGTGTAGCCATTTTAATATTGAAGATGGCAGAAAATATGCAACATCTTGAGCATTTTATGCTGATTATTTCAAGAAAGGTAAAAACACAACTGAAATACAAAAAAAAAAAGATTTGTGCAGCATATGGAGAAGGTGCTGTAATTGATTGAATGTGTAAAAAGTGGTTTGCAAAGTTTCTTGGTACTGTTGACATTTTGGCCAAATAATTCTTTGCTGTGAGGCTGTCTTATGCATTGGGAAATGTTTAGCAGCACTCCTGGCCTCTACCCACTAGAAGCCAATAGTGGGAGATAGCCTACATACTCAAAATATCCAAATCAATGAAGTTATTGGTGAAAATGAAAAATGTGTCTTTTATTATATAAGAAAAAAGTAACGGACTTTTTGCCCAACCCAATGCTTGTAAAGCTCTAGCATCAGAACAGAGTGTTGGTCAAGCTGCACTCACACCCTGGTCCCGACTTCCCTGGAGAAGCATTTCTGTTGTCATCTTCAGTCTCTCCAAGAAGCTGCTGCCGCTTTCCCAGCTCTCGGTTTGTCAGCACAGCATTCTCTGTTTGAGAAGTTCTCAGAATAGCTACCTCCTCCCTTGGTTGTCTGACCAGAGAAATGAACCTCTTGTTACTCCCCAGTGTTTTTCTGCCCTGGGTGCTCCCCTAACACACCCAAACATGCCTTCTCCACCCCCGATTTTTCATCTGAAAAGCAATTCTTACTCTGAAACAGAGAACCTAACTATAGACATTAAATTCTCTAGAAAACAATGTCTTGAGTCCTAAAGTAGCAACTGCTGGTGATGTTTTTTTTTTCTTTTTACTGTTAAACTTGGAACTATGTTGGCTTTTGGAGAAATGTCATAAATTACTATTTTGCTGAGATTTAAAAAAAAACACCAAATCTTTGGTCCCATCATAAAATGGTGATGGATGAGGGATATCAACTACTGAAAACCACAGGAGACGAAAGACACCAGTCCTGCAGGATAAAGGAAGCTGGAGAGAAAGTGCAGTTCAGGTGAAGGTGACAAGGTTGCCTTACACTCTGAGGTGCCATGATTTGGGTTGGCACATGCATCCGTCATTCCTGCCTCAAAGCTTAGGGCTTTGGTATTTGACAAGTAAGGGCACTTTCTCCTTTGCTGAACACTTGGTTTGATGCCAACAATATCATTTTTATTTGTCAAGATATTTTTTAATTATTTGTTTTCTCTACTTTGGTATTCAAGTTAGCTTTGTCACAAGCCTCAACTATCCAGCCCTGTGAACACAATTTATTGAAAATGTTGATAGGGAAAAAATAAGTCAGAATTTTCTAAAGCCTCTAACTCCTGATAAGATTTCACTCCTTCATGCAATAATAACTTTCACTAATGGAATTAAAAACAGCCAAAATTTAAGAAGCAACAGAAACCATTTCCTGTCATTAGCACCAGAGAAATGTTGTAGGTTACAGAGAACTGAAAAGCTCTCTCCAATTCTCCCAGTAAAATGAGTAGAGAAACAATAGCACGTGGAAAGATTCTTGCATCTGAACAAAGGAGAGACTGTGATAAGCCTCTATGATTATGAGCAGTGTCCTAGCTATGAGTAGTTTATAAAAAGGAATGTGTTTCTGTGAATTGTTTTGAAGATCAATTTGTTTCTAATTTTGTTCTACATCTAAAAGTGATATTAAAATAGTCTCCTATAAGCAAAGGGCAACATAAGCTAAAGACTTGCCTTTTAATACTCCCTGAAGCAGCCATTGATTTTACGTGTATTTAATAATAAATGTTAAGTGACCCTGGAAGCAGAGACTCGTTCCCTGTGTAAAAATAAGATAAACAATATCCAGTGCTTTGAAATTAAATTCTTTAATCAGAGATGTGCTAAAAGGAAACATGTCTGAAGGGTAAAGAAGGATGCTCAAATTAGTAACTTCTTCAACACACTTATTTGCAAATAATGATGGTTAATTGCATCAAATTATTTCTGAAAAAAATAATTAAAAACTTACTTGTAACATAAAATAATGTTTTCATTTATACCCTTGGAATTTTTAATTAGGCTTTGAAGTTCTTTGAATCACAGAAAGTCCTCTTATGGTTGGTAATTGTATTATCATATTGCTTGTTTTGACAATTGGCAAATAACGGGTTTTAAAGTAAATTATGGGTAAGCACACCACGAGAGGCTGTGTGTGATTTAAAGCTATGCATTCACTCATTCAGCTCTATAGCCTTCAAACAGTATTCCTTACCCTAGCTCCCTACCTCTGTACCTTATTCATCCCCTTCCTTCACATTTTTCTATGCTATTTGTAGCATTATTTATCTATAATTATTTTAACTACTTTCTCACCTCTCTCTCCATTCTTTCATTCTCCTGATTTGTTCCCATTGACTTTCTCCACCCTACAAAATCATGAGCTTGGATTCAAGCCATACCTGTATTTAGAACAGCCTTTTCCCAATTACTCCAATATTGTCACTGTCATTCAGAAAGACATTTGGAACTCTCCTATACAAATAGTCTTTTCCAGCTAATCCAAGCCTGATCCCCAAGGATAAGTACACCACCCATGATCCCCCGGCTTCATCTTACTGTCATTTCCAGTGATGGGGCTGAACAGGGCCTAGCCCACCAATGCTAACAGGATGGATGCACCGCGAGAGTGCAGGGCTCCATCATACCTCGTGTGTGCTGCAGTGGCAGCTCTGAGCTGCTGCTGCCCATTCTGATGAGGAGAGGCCCTGCTTTTGCCAAGTCCCAGGCCCTTCATTCGAGAACCATGGCCTCTCGCTCCGCACAGCCCACGGTGTGTGGCAGTCCACAGTCTGCTAAGAGGACAAAGTGGTATCTGTGGGGAGGTGAGGAGAAATGCCTCTCAGTCTTACGTTCCATGTCTATTACACTCTGGTGTCTTAGTTAATCATTAAAAATCTTTGGTTTTTCCGATCCTTAGACATAGGCATTCATAGACATGACTCTATGGAGCTGGGTCTGGAGTACATTTGAATTATAGGTAGGTCATGGCCCTCAGAAACAAGCCTTCCCTATCACTCTGGGATTTGTTCTGGCTCTGTCTGTTCTTAGGACGGAGTCTATTCAAGGAGACACCTCAGAACATCATGCAGACGGCATCCTGTTGATGCCAGTTGACCAGACTTGCTGGAATCCCAGCTTAGGCTCAGACTTAGTGAGCTTGAACCACGTGTCCTGCTGGTGAAATTGCTCTCTGCATACCTAACTCTCCAAGAGCACAGGCCCTTCAGTATTCTTCATGTTTCTCTGATTTTCCCTGATGACAAGTCTGGGAAAATGAAAGACCCTAACATAGTGAATTTAAGAAAGATTTTAAAGCATAAAATATTCTTTGAAATAAAAATAAAGTTAATATTTATTTTACTCTATTACAACTAAGGGCCATTTCTTAAAATTGAGGCTTTGGAAAGAAAAAAAGGAAGGAAGGGAGAAAGGAAGAGAGGAAATGTGAACAGATGCATAGAGTGTATTCACTGATTTACTCTCTAAATCACTTAGGGGGACAAAGTGAAGGAGGGAAGTACAGGAGGGAGGAAGATAGGGAGGAAGGAAGATTTTCTTAATTTTCAGCTTTTTTAGCATTTCTCACATGGATTTGATCCACCCCCAAAATTTTGAGCAGCTATTATAGCTTAATTCATTTGTTACTGATTCTGAATCCAATTAAAACGACTTTTTAAAAAATCTCGACATTCTTTTTTTTAAATATATTTTATTGATTATGCTGTTACAGTTGTCCCACTTTCCCCCCTTGCAGTTCCCTTTCAGGTCTGCCCTGCACACCCCCTCCCACCCACATTCCCCCCCTTTAGTTCATGTCCATGTGTCATAAGTTCTTTGGCTCCTACATTTCCCATACTATTCTTACCCTCCCCCTTTCTATTTGCTACCTACCATCTATGCTACTTATTCTCCATACCTTTCCCCCTCTCTCCTCCTGCCACTCCTCTGTTGCTACCCCTCCATGTGATCTCCATTTCTGTGGCTCTGTTCCTATTCTAGTTGTTTGCTTAGTTTGCTTTTGTTTTTGTTTTAGGTCTGGTTGTTAATGATTTCGAGTTTGCTGTCATTTTACTGTTTATATTTTTTGTCTTCTTTTTCTTAGACAAATCCCTTTAACATTTCATATAATACAGGCTGAGAGATGATGAACTCCTTTAATTTGACCTTATCTGAGAAGCACTTTATTTGTCCTTCTACTCTAAATGAAAGCTTTGCTGAGTAGAGTAATCTTGGATGTAGGTCCTTGCCTTTCATGACTTGGAATAATTCTTTCCAGCCCCTTCTTGCCTGTAAGGTCTCTTTTGAGAAATCAGCTGACAGTCTTATTGGAATTCCTTTGTAGGTAACTGCCTCCTTGTCTCTTGCTGCTTCTAGGATTCTCTCCTTCATTTTAATCTTGGGTAATGTGATTATGATGTGCCTTGGTGTGTTCCTCCTTCTGTCCAACTTCTTTGGGACTCTCTGAGCTTCCTGGACTTCCTGGAAGTCTATTTCCTTCACTAGATTGGGGAAGTTCTCCTTTATTATTTGTTCAAATAAGTTTTCCGACTTGTTGCTCTTCCTCTTCTCCTTCTGATACCCCTATAATTCAGATTTGGAATGTTTAAAGATGTCCCAGAAGTTCCTAAGTCTCTCCTCATTTTTTTGAATACTTGTGTCTTCATTCTTTTCTGGTTGGATATTTCTTTCTTCCTTCTGGTTCACACCGTTCTTATATGTATTCCTCTTCCCAAGTATATGTGTATTAAAAGTGTTAGGAGCAAAGATAATCTGAAGTATGAAAGAACATGGGCTCCTACATTTTGCTTTGAATGATGTATACAAAAGATAAAATTGGGCAGTTTATTTCTTTAGTGAAATGACAGGTGTATAGTACTAAGGTACAGTGTTTGAAAGATGGCCAGAGAGGTGGCTACTGTAGCATGTGAGGGGCTGGTGCTTTCCCAAAGAAGAGGGCTGTTGGGGAGAAGAGACATTTACGGGAAATAGAAGTCTGACAGCTCCCAGCTGTGATAATGAATAGATGGTTGTGGGCTGAAGCATTCAGTGACTTCTCAGGCAAGAACTGAAGCAATCAGTGACTTCTCAGGCAAGACCTGGACCGGCCTTGTGGTTGCTCCCCACCTCACCTCACCTCTAAGACAAAACAGTACCGCTGTTAACTTACAGTCACAGAAACCATCCTCAGACTGCAAGACAGTGGTGACCTGGACTCTCTGTGAGGGAGAGGAATGAGGCCTGGGCGACACAGGGCACAGCCACCTCCCATGACAGCAATAACTGACATCCAAACTGAACTGGTGAGATTCAAGTGGTGAGCATTCCTAACTTACACAAAAGTAAGCAACCAAACTGGAAGGCTTCATTAATCACATTTACCAGATGACCTCCTTCTGTGGCACTGAGACTAAAGCAGGAGTCTACAGTTTTTATGGGTTTGGTAAATAAAGTTTTTTTTACTGCTTGAAGCACATTCATTAGTTCACACATTGCCTTGACTACTTCACACTACAAATGCAGAACTGAGTAACTTTGACAGAGACTGTACCACCCACAAAGCCTGAAAGATTTACTATCTAGCCTTTTAGTCTAACCCTGGACCAAAGGGATGGAGCTGTGGGGCCATCACTATCCTGAGGAAGTAGTTGCATTTGATACTGAGAAGGAGAATTGTGGACGTCCTGTCCATCACCCCCTTTTATTACTGGGCCCACAGTATACTCTCCAGGAGAGAAATGAAGCAAAACAGATCATTGGAAAACGATGGTTCCATAATGAAAAAAAAAAAGTATCCTCAGGAAAGAAATAGCAGAAAAACCTGTTCTTGTTATTGTGTTATTATTATTATTTGTAAACCAGTTACTGCTGCTTGCTACAAAACTTATCTAGGGCCCAACCACTATTCATTGCTAAGAGTAAACACTACTATCTCCAAACTAACAGAAGAGATAGATCAATGGTTTTCTGATTTGGGGATGGAAAAAGTGATTTCTAAACATAAAAGCAAAGAGAAAAGCTGATAGAGAAGAAAAATGACTCATTGTCCACTGTAATACTGAGGAGAAAGTACATATAAAATTCTATAAATTATGAATACATATCCTTTCAACACAAATTTCATCTCCTAAACCACCTGGAGAAAAAAAAACCCACCAGAGAAAGGCAATAGCTAAAAGTGCTGACATAATTTGGGGCATGAGGTAGGCCCCAGAGAAGTCTCTGTATACTAATGAGAAACCACTTCCAAGGCGGGGAAGCCAGCATGCAGAGATGAGGAAAGTGGCTGCTGCTCTGACGAAGGAGGAAGATCAGCCTGCTGGGACTGGAGGGCTGAGCATCCGGCCATTACTTCTCCTGTCGCGACTGTGCCCACAGGGGAGCAGCTTCATGGACCACATCCCACGGGAACCGTGGGCGGGGCTCCCTGGCCAGCGAGAGCAGAGCTGCGGTGGTTCCATGGGGAGCCTCTCCGCTCACCCGGGCGCCTGTGCACCACCCTCTGTGCCCTTCCTGCAGCCCTTTGTTATCCTGGTACAGAGAGGTGTGAGGAAGGAAAAATAATAAAACCACTCGAGAGGCCATGAATCTCTAATTTTATTATGTTATCCCATAACAGATAATAGGTTAGAACAATATTTTATGAAGAAAATTTTAAAACCTTAATTAGCTCATTAAAATCGTATCGCAAAGCAGAAATCATGTTGCAAATAAGTAATGGAACTGATTTAAAGTTTAAAACATTAATTTCTTTGTTATAAACCACCACATACAGAATTAAAAAGCAAATGATAAATTGGGATTACATTTGAAACATAAGAGACAAAAGATGAACGTCCTTAACATATAAAGATCTTTTACGAATCAGTGGGAAAATAGAGATAGCCCTACAATCGGTGAAGATAATGAATGAGCAAATGGCTAATAAACAAATGAAAAGTTCAGCCTTAATAGTAAAAAGGGAAATACAAATTAAAATGAGATATTTAGTGCCTATAAAATTGGAAGATAATGTTTAAATGGTAATAGTAAACATATTATTTCTGGTGATGGTTAAAAGGAAGAGGTACCTTCACTTTGGGACTAAGTATAAATTGGCACAAACTTCCTAGAGGGCAATCCAGCAGCACAGTCTCAAGAATTGTCTGGCCACACATTTTAGACGGGGGAAATGTAATGCAGGGATTGATTAGAAAATTGTTAGGAGGCGTGGAGGTAGCCGAGGGAAGATGATGCTACCTAGAGGTCATTAATCACGGGAAACTAACTCTACCCCTCGGGCTGGAGAAGCAAAAGGCAGAAGATGGTGCTACCCAGCATCCACCAGCACCACCACGGACTCTGCGCAGAGAGCCCCGAGACCTCAGTCCTCCCTGTTTCTGCGCTGGCCCGGCCGCCACTGCTGGCGCCTGTGATCACCTACAGCTGGCTCCCCTGTCCTCCGAGGGAGCCAGAAGCAGGGGGTGAAACGTGGCTTCTACCAGCAGATAAAGGAGTCTGGGAAATGTAGTTTACAGCTCCCACAGGAGCATGTAAAAGGGCAAGAATGGGTCTCAGAGCCAAAATATAAAATTCCAGTACATGCATTAGTAACATAAAAATATTTGTACTATCTGTTTCAACAACTTTCCTATAAAACTTTAAGAAAACAAGCAGCAAAATACAAAGTCAGATTTGTGCACAAAGACATTTGTCATGGTGTCATATTCAGTAATGTTTGCCATGTCTGGTTCTGTTTCCCCTCCTGGCCCCTTTGTGGTTAGGTAAGATCTTGCCACTAGATTTGACCAATGAGTTCAGAAGTGGCCATGTGTCACTTCCAGGATGCATTTCATTACCAATGTGAACCTCTCCAGAGTTAGCTTTCCCCTCTGGCACAATGACCGATGACCTTGGAGATGGCGCTGCTCTGTTAGACTGGGTCCCTAGGTGACTATGGTGTGCAGAGATCCTTCGCTAGCCCCATACATGAGTGTAAAATAAATCTCTGTTATTTTAAGCCACTGAGATTTAAGGGTTGTTTGTCATCCCATAGACTAGAAAAATGAAACTTACACACACAGAATGACTTATGAGAGCAGAGAATTGCAAACAACCAAAGTGTTCAATTATATGGGAAAGTGAAATAAATTACTACACATATATATTACAGAATATATTGTTGCCAGTGAAAAGTACTTTTGGAGAATATTGAATGGGATGAGGAAATGTTCACCATAGAAATTAAATCAGAAAGAATAGAATATAAAACACTATACAGGGTGGGGCAAAAGTAGGTTTACAGTTGTTTGTATGGAAAATAATACAATGATTAATAAATAATAATACAAGAATAAACTCTTGTTTCGCATACTCACAACTGTAAACCTACTTTTGCCCCATCCTGTGTATTATGAGATTCATACATGAAATTATATATAGATTGCTTTTTGTAGTAAATGCTCAGTGGTATTAGTTATTATTGTGTAGCCAGACACGTGTAAATGTCTTCATGCTGAGCTCAGCTGATGAGCCGCCCCAACGTGGGAGACATGTTTTACATTCTGGCAGAGGGGACCCTGAGCAGTGGCTCACGTTGCCCCCGTGGCTGTGGCATCAGCCCATGTTGCAGTCCCTCCTGACGCATGTGGATATGATCAGTGTCTCACCTGGACTTGCCCTGTGCTGCTGGGGCAGGAGAGGCTGGGCGCTTTCAGCTAAACGATTCTGCGAACCCCTTGGGCACCCATCCAGCAGTGATTGTGAGGTCCCACGTTGCAGGCAGGGATGTGGGAAGTGCCACTGACTCACATGTACCCTCTGGCTTGCCCTACAGCTGTGGCTTATGCTGCAGGTACCACAGCTGCTGTCTTGGATCCGGCCTCCCTAGAAGCTGACAGAGGAACCAGGTGGTGCAACCTGGAAGTGTGGCGGAGTAACAGCCTGCAAAGCAAATTTTGATCAACTGGAAATGGAAAGCAGAGGGTAATTCCTCTCCAAACACCCCTGGAATGAAGATGTAACAGTCTCGTACCATCTCGCTGAAGACATCCTGCAAGAATGGGCAATCAAGAATGGGCACTTGTCATCAAGATGCGGCCAGCTTCATAAGCCACTCTTGTTCCTCCTTTGCCTCCTCCTGCTTCAAAGAATTGCACTCCCCAATACGTGTTTTAAGGTGTAGCCTCAGGCAGTGTAGTCTAGGGAATGTGCCCACACTCCCACATCTCGTGGTTCCAAGCACAAGAGCGACGCTTCTACAGTAGCTCCCATACTGCTGTCCACCTCGTCGCTGCCCACAGCAATGTCTCCCTCCAACATCACCTCCCCAGTCTCTTTCAGGAAGAAACGGGAGTGAGGACAGGCCACAGACACAATATACATTGGAGGTTTTAGTGCCATAATTGCTTAAATCTTAGCAAAGCTGTATGGGTTTTGGATATTTATTTTTGAAACACAAAGAAAAAATACAGCGACATTCCATTTCCCAAGAGATGACAGCAGATGCAAGGCTGGCTGATACAAGCATGCATAGCTTTTCTGATGTTTTGCCATCAGAGGGTTCCATTACAGTGTGTTGCAACCATCACAGAAAGTTTATTTCTTCCTTCTTTCTTTATCTGATCTGACTTTCTGCTGCTTCATTCCCCTGCTTGTACCTGGAGGACCTAGACAAGCTCCTCTGTGTTGGCTTCTGACCCTCTGACCCACACAAGCCTGTAAGAGATGAAAAACAGCTCTGGGCCAGTCCTCTTGGCACAGAGGTATGCACCAGTCCCCCTGAGCCCCTGACTGCTTACCTTGAACTTTAGGACTTCAGATCATGCCTTGGTCTGAGCCCACTCTGGGCTTGAGCCTTTCCATGGGTGTGGAGCCAGGCTCCTGGGGTTCTTATGACTTCTGCAGTTTGGGTGTCCTGTTACCTGTGAGTCATCTTGTTTTTGGACTCCGGCCTGCTTTCACTTCCTGACATCCGAGCTTGTGCTGGTACCTCTCGCCCTTAGGCACTGACTGTTGGCACATGGCAGATGCTTCTGGCCCCAACTTTTTGCCTTGTCTAGTCACCCCTAGATTCCCCTATCTTGTAGCATAAAATCTGGCTCCTCAGTTTTAAAGACTTCACAACTTTCATACTAAATAATACTAATTATTTATCAATGATCTCAGCTGAGATCATTTATCAATGATCTCAGAAGCCAAAAGGAGTTATTAAAAATGTGACTACGTGGGGAAAAAATTTTTAATTAAAAAAAAGAAAATTTCAATATGATGAACACATACAAACAAGTTTCCCCTTATTCTATCATTAATGGTGTCTAAAATTCATGCATTCACTTACCTAATAAATATTTAGCAAGCTTCTAGTAAAAAATAAAATAAAATGTGATTATGAAAGCTAAAAGAGGGCCCTGTTATGAGAACAAATTTCCGTTAGAAAATATCAGTAATATTTTACTGAGCACTTACTATGTGCCAGGTGCCAGTCTAGGAGTTTTCAACCATTATCTTATTAAATCACAACAGCCCTATGAAGTTTACATTTTATAAAAAGTAAGTACATCTCCTCCATTTTATTACCTCTGCATGTTGTACAATAGTTGGTCAATATCTTGAATTCTCTCATTGGTCCTATTATGTCTTTCATAACAAAAATAAGGATTCAATAATAGATACTAATTTCAGTGTGGCCTCGATATCTTAAATTTTAATTTCTGTCATTTGTCATCTTCAAAGCCAAGCAAAGTCCTGAGGCCCATAACAACCCAAATGGGTTGTTATGGATCATTATGGATCAATATTGAAAATGGCCATTCCTTTTCTTTTTGAAATGTCACTTCAAAAAAAAATACAAGAAATTCTTGTAATAGATAAATATGTATATTTATGTAGTACAAAAACTGGGAACAACATGGTTATCCATTAGCAGAAGATAAATTAATTCAATTAAAACATGCTAAATACTATCAATCCCATTTAAAAGGAGAAGGTGGATCTATAAGAACTAACATGGAAACATGTCCAAGATACTGTGTTCAATGAAAAAAGATAAGATTACAGATTCTATTCACGCACCAAAGAGTATATTTATAAATTATACGATTTATAAATTTAAATATATGACATATTGATGCCATGTCTGAACACTGAATCGTTGACATTAGTGATTTCTCTGTGGCGTGAGGCCAGTCGTGGGGCAGCGGTGGGGTGCTAGAATGCGTTCACTTTCTGTTCTGTATATAATTGTATTTTTTATGTGTTAACAGCATGTATGACTTTCATAGAAGGAACATTAAATATATCGATATCCATGTTGAAATTAAAATTTCCGTGGAGCACGAATTTCACCCCGGCAATAGAGACCGACTGTCCTCGTGAAAACCTGAGGCCTTTCCTTCGTGTGGAAGCGGCCAGACTGCCCTCCTGGTTCTTCGGTCACGAGCTGGCAGCGTGGTGTTACATGAAGTCAGCCTTTTATACACAAGTATGCAAGATTTCTAGCATATTTCGTTACCTATTTTTACATCCCCCTGTTTTATTGCATAATTTTTTATCAGGTGATGTGTGTTGGAAACCATACTGTGATGTTTATATTACATAAATAGAGGAGCATATTGAATTCCACGGGTTAGCTCATATTAACCCAGTTAAATCAGATGCTAGTGTCTGTGCTTGACTGTTCGCAAGAGATGTTTTAGAACTCTTTAATATATTTTCAGATAATGAGCCCCTCATTCTTCACATACTCCTGCATGGACTTGCTAAGTAAGGAGGGACCAAATGTGGAAAGACACAATAGGAAAAAGTGCGTACCCCATGAAGTCAGCCTTGTTACTCTCACAGGGTTTTTGTTTCTTTTTATTGTTGTTCAAGGACAATTGTCTCCATTTTCCCACCATAAGAATAGTAATGAAGCCCTGGCTGGTGTAGCTCAGTAGATTGAGCGTGGGCTGTGAACCAAAGTATCGCAGGTTCAATTCCCAGCCAGGGTACATGCCTGGGTTGCAGGCCATAACGCCCAGTAACCACACATTGATGTTTCTTTCTCTTTCTCTCCCTCCCTTCCCTCTCTAAAAATAAATAAATAAAATCTTAAAAAAAAAAAGAATAGTAATTGTGGTTTAATTCACAACTGGGTCACAAGTTTATATAATAAACTAAATCATCTAAAATTTGGGTTATCAACTTAATACACTATTCCTAGCATTTCTAGCCTTAGAATTCTAGCTTAGTTTAGGGAAGGCCCCACTCTCCCTCCTTGGATATAACCCTCTCACTATGAAAATGGTGAACAGTGGTATTTTTATTATTGTGTATATTTGTATAATGCCTTACATTTATTATTGCTTTCATGGGTATATACCCATTCAAAACTTACAGAAACCTAATTTTAAAGAGGAGAGGTCCATACTGACCCTTAGTACCAAAGAAATCCATAAGGCAGCCCTTTGCATGGACCTGAAGATGATGTTAAGGTAAAAAGTTGTGGGTATAGCTTCAAAAAATATCTAAAATAAATAGATTTCTCTTCCAGTGCCTATATCATTGAAATTCCTTTGGAAAAATGATAAACAATGAAACATAAGTAATATTTAAAACATTACTCAAAGCAAGAAAGTAAGAACCAACGATGTTATGTTAATCCCAACTGCCCCTCAAGTGCTGGGCCCAAGACTCAGAGAATGCTGGACCCCTGCACGCTCACTGGGACCTACTGGGGGCAGGCGTCACCAACCATGAGATGACTGGGAGACACTGGCAAAGGAACTGGTGGTGAACATAACCATAGTTAGAAATAGGACTAAAACAAATTCTGATACATGAGTGGGAAAATAACATGCAAATGTTATATGCTCTGATATTATAGAATTAATGCATCTGACAAAATTTGGGAGAAAAGGGGAGAGAAAATGGATTGTGGACCAAAATGTAAAAGCTGAAACAATGAAGCATTTGGAAGAGGGCATAAGAAAATGTCTTAGTGACTTAGGTGTAGTCAAAAGCATCCTAGACAGGTCACTGGAAGCCATAGTTATAAAATTTTTAAAATAATCAGGTAAATGTCATCAAACTAGAAATACCTCCTTATCAAAAGACATCACTATGAAAATGAATAAGCCACAGACTAGAAGAAAATATTCACAAAGTGAATATCTGGAAAATCACTGGTATTTGGGATATTAAAACAAATAAACAAACCTACAACTCAATAGTAAAAAGACAAACAACACAATTTTTAAAACAGGCAAAAAACATTAGCACACTTAATAAAATAATATACACAAAGGGCCAATAAGCAAGTGAAGAGTGCTCAAGATCACTGGTCACCAGGGCCATGGAAAATAAAACCGAAATAAGACGCCACGGCATGGCTGCCAGGATGGCTGAAATTATGAAAGACTGACACCAGGGGTGGGTGAGGGTGTGGAGAACCCCCAGTCGTGTGCACCTTTGGTGTGGACATAAAATGGTTCAGCCAGTTGGGAAATGGTCTCCGTTTCTCAGAAACTAAACACACACCTACGCCTAAACATACACTTACATCATACCCTCTGACCCAGTAATCCTACTCCTAGGTAGTGACCAAGGAGAAATTCTAAAAGCTCACAGAAACTTTTTGAAGTCTTCATAGAAACTTGACTCTTCATAGCTCTAAATTGGAAATAAAGTGTGCATTAATAAGAAAATAGACAGAAAGTTGTTCTAGGTTCTTCCAAGGAAACACTGAGCAATAAATAGGACTAAATCACAAATCTCAAAGACATTCCACGGAGTGAAACAAATCTAAATTAAGAGTACATACTGTCTGACTTTATTTCTGTGAGGTTCTACTGTAAAACAGGTAAAATTAATTTATGGCAGAAAAATATCACAAGTTTGCCTCTGGGAGACGAGTGGGGACTGACTTTTGGGGTGTGATGGTAACATTCTATGTCTTGTGAAGGGTGAGGTTACACAGATGTACATAAGAAGGTGTGTTGAAGATTTGGGTATTTTACAGCACGTAAACTTTACACTAAAAGAAAATAATGTAAATAAATGTTAAGCTCTAGTCAGTGATGTGCATGCTGAGGTATTTGAGGGTGAATGCACTACTGTCTGCGATTTACATTGAAGTGCATCAGAAAATGAGACAGACTGATGGATGGACAGATGGACACATCCGTTAAAGGCAGCGTGTAGGTGGTGTGTGTGTGGGTGTGCCCTGGAAAAGTTCTTTCAGCTTGCTGTAGGTTTGGAAATTTTCATAATAAACTGTTGAGGGGAAAACGGGGAGAGGTAATAGGGTAAATAGAATCGCATTAATTACATCACCAGTAGCTGGAAGGAGTCACAGGGTATCATTTATGACTGCCAAACAGAACTGTAAAAGCCTAAGAAATAAAGATGAACACTAAGAAAGATAACATTATTGACTAAAATCAGAAAGCAGTTGAGAAATGACTGAAGAAAGAGAATGCAAGCTGATTTTATCCTGTTCAGAACATAAAAGCGGTACATGTTAACTAAAAAGAGGATTACTAGTATGAATAGTATGTATTTTTGAAATGAAGGAAGTGAAATTAAATATAGAGGTTATGTCAATAAATATAACCAGGCTTATCTAGGATAAACACCGAATTCAACTCTATGCCCTAGACAAGAGACTTGCGTTAAAAATGGGGATTTGGAAAAGTCAAAAAAAGAGGTTAGACAAAGCAGGGCCAGTAAAAAAGAAACAAAATGACAGTGAAGGTCAAGGCTTTGATATCAGGCAAGGTAGCATTCAAGCCAAAAAGTATTAAGCAAGACAAAGAAAATAATATATATAACTGTGCTTCCCAATTTAGAAACCAAAACGGGGGTGATGCGACTGAGGAAGTGAATTTTTAATTTCATTGATTTAATTAATTTTAAGTAGTGCAGAAACCATCTCTATCATCATGGAAATTTTTTTGGTTACCACAGGAAGCTCCATTTGCTAGTGCTGCTTTATAATGTTAAAGTCCCTAAATCGCAAAGATGTAACAATGATCAATATCTATGTACCAAATAACATAGCATCTACTTTCATAAAGAAGAAATGATGGAAAAAGGCACACTCACTATAACAAAAAACTTAAAAATAAAATTTATTCATGCAAGACAAAGCAAGTGGAAATACTCAGTGCTTAAATATTAAAATTGAGGACTTCGTGGGCTGATTATTCTTTCAATCCTCAAAATGTCTCAATACTTTTCTCCTCCAGCACAAGGTTTGCGTTTGCTGCCCTTGAAAATCTTTGGTGGTGGTACTCAATCAATTTTGTTTTTCTAATGACTACACATTGCTAAAAAAGGATTTATGGGCATATATATAACTTTTCTAAAAACACACTTGCATCATAAGTTGACTAACCTTCAGAGCTGTGGTGAGAACACAATTAATGGAAATTTTTGAAGTGTTTTGAGTTTTTAGGAAGAAGGTCATTGCATAAACATTTCTGTTTTGGCCTTTTCACAAAGTACATTGGGTCCCCAAGGAAAGACCATTTTTGTCCCGCTTCAACTCTTTACCCTAATTAAACCCTCCAGCACCCGGGTCCATCCGAGGAACAATGCTCCTGACTCAGCTGACACTTCCTCTGATAATAAGCTATTGAACATTTGCAAAACATTTCTTGAGACTTCCTGTCTTAAGCCTGCAATGATGACCTGTAAAATAATCCAAACTTGTAGCACTTCATCTAAACTTCTGTGGGGGCCAGGCAGAAGAAGGGAGAGTTGTACCGATTTTCCCCTTAAATTCCAGACCTATCAAGGTCCATCCACGTCAGCTTCTGGGCAAGCACAGGAACAACTATGGGGCAGAATGAATGGCTCACCAGGGAACCGCTATGAAACTAGATGGAACCTCACCAAAGCCATAAAAGCCACTCTACTTCCTTCTCTGACAATGACTGTGTCCCTCGCAAATACTATCCCAAAGCTCTAAGGCCAAAAAACAGTTTTCTTCAACCAGAAGCTGTTGTAACACAGTACTGTCCACACCTATTCCAACTGGGTTTAGGGCTCCATAGTGCATGGGGTTGCTTATAAGAGAAGGCTTCTCCCGCCCTTATAATTATCTTTTCCACGGGCCATAAATAAAGGTGTTTATTTTTAAGGACCTGACAAGAAGGCATATTGAAGGGTTTGCATATTAGGTGTTTTGGGTTCCCTGTATAGCAACAAATAGGACCTGGCCATCAGAATGCCTGGTCGGCTAGGTGCATGGAATAGCTTGTGTTGCAAATGATGTTTCTCATTCCAACTTGCTTACCTTGCTTCTGTCTTTCTAACCCCCATGTCTTACTGTTGCTCACAAGGCAGCATTAAGAAGGGAGCAACTGAGACCGAGGCCGAGGACACTGAAGAGGTCCCACGGCCTGGAAGTGTTGGCCCGTCTTGAAGACCCACTGGATGGCTTGCCCACCCTTTTCTCCAGAAGCGGCACGTGGCCACCCGCCGACTGTGCATGAGCAGCGTGGTGTGCCTCAGCTCAGCTGCAGACGGCCAGTTTTCAGATCTTGATCAGCCCGTGTCAGCTGTAGTTGGTGATGACAAGGTTGTTGTCGCCGGGTGGGAAGTAAAAATGCAGTATCCACTCTGAGGTGCCTTTATCACGAGCAATGGATTTTTCAGCATCCAGGGCACCCTATTACTTGATTATCTTCCCAAGGCACAAGTCAGAGGAGAAGGTCACACTCAGCCTATCTTTGGCAAGACTCCTCAAGTGGTATGAAATCTCAGAAGTGGTGGGTGTCAGGAGGCTGGGAGGGCAAATATGCCCTTGAGGAAGGTGACCACATCTGTTAGGTCAGGGTGAGCCCTCAGGGCCCACTGGGGAATTTAGTAAAGTCCTATAGACAATGTCTGGAAGTCAGGAGAGGTCACGGTTCTGCGTTGAGGCAGTCTTTGTGGAGGGTTTCCTGGTCCCTCCCGGAGGCTGTTGATGGAGGACTCCTTCACCAGAGAGACTGCAGCTGTTCTGTCCAAAGAAACACAGCACAAGCCTAAAGCTGTTCTGCTGCCCACCTCTCTGGGACATCAGTGACTAAGCAGCCTCTGCATGCCAATGGCGTGTGCTTCAGATGAATGTTGAGGGCAACTTCCGGCGAAAGGAATCCTCATCTACCCCGTCTGAAGGGTGAGTTAGCCTTGATAGTGGGGGACGGATGAGCCCCGTGGATGAGGCCCTGTTTGGATCACCATGTTTGTGTACACAGGTGATTGGTTTTACTTCTTTTCTCAGAGGAGCAACTTTGCTGACTTCACTAGTGAAGCATCAGCAGAATTCTCCAACGTAGAGGGTCTGGAGTATTTTCTTTGATAACTTTATAATATAGATATCCAATCATCCTGTCTTCCCATCTTTTTTGTCAATCCTAGGTGGAGAAAGGAATTTGCTCAGCAGGTTGTGTCCTAGAACTCAGGATGTACTGCAAAGGCCAGCTCAGCTACCCCCAGCTGCAGACCACGGAACTGGCCAACACACAACACAGGTCTCAAAACCAGAGCCTAGATACATGGCCCCAAACGCACCTGCCAACCCGAGGGACGAGATGGAAAAACCCTGAGTATCGTACTTTTTGTTCATTCATTCAAGAAAAATTGGTCATCAAAGAGATGCCAGACTCTGTTCAAGAAGCTGGGGATTTGCCTACAGACAACAACAACAACAATACTCGTCCTCTGGGAGTCTGACGTTTGGTAGGGAGAGGACAGCGTTGAAGGAGTGTAGAAGTGTGGAAGAGAAGCGAGGCTGGAGGGCGTCCCAGAACTCGGGGTGGGTAGTTGCTGCAGATTAACATACCCTTTTGCCCGGGCAAGAGGGGTGTATGTATGGAGCCTGACGTTCGACAACAATGCCAATGGACCTAGAGCAGGCCTTTGTTCCTATTTTCCCATTTGTAACACAGGGATGAGGATATTTGTTTGTACATGCTTCGAATTCCGGGTGTGAAAATGATCCCTGATGTGAATGCAAAGTTGTCTCACTCCAGCATGAAAGTTCACTGGGCTTCTTGATCTTGTCCCATTTCTAAAGCTGTGTGCTCCAGTAGGACGGCCCCGGGGATCCAGTCAGGGGACCCAGGTTCTGGTCCAGCTCTGCCGGCAGGAGATGTGTAGCCTTTGAAAAGGTGTTTACTCTCTTGGAATCCCAGCCTCTTTCCCTGTGAAATGACTGAGTTCTGGGCCAGGTGATCTTTAAGCTCAAAATTTTTCTGGTCTCTGATATGCTTCAAAGAAATATCATCTCCTAAAAATCTTACCAATATAAATAGTACTCATGATTAGGAAAAATTTCTTGTTGGGGCTTGTGGCCTGAACTAATATTTGTTCATTTAGTGCAACAATATTATTCTTATTTCATTGGCTAATTTTTCCTACTGCTCACTTTTTTCTTCATATCTAATTTGCTAAGATTTAAGATCTCTCTCAACACTTGCCATATCATTTAGCTTTTTGAACTTACAGATTTTTCTCTTTTTTTTTCTGCTCTAAATAAACATTCTTGATGTTGCTTATGCTGTCCGGCCAGCGTGTGAATGATGTATAACTGCCTACACTTATGAGTGCTTACACTAGGCCGTGTACAAAAAGCTCATGCAATCGTCACACCAACTCTAAGGAATATACAATTACCCTTTTTATTTTATAAGGGGAGAAACACATGCATTGAGGGAACAGAAATTACAGACCTAGTGAGAGCCCAGGTGGGACTGTTGGATTTAGAATTCACACTCCAGGCCCCTACCCCAAACTGACTCAGTTGGTATCTAAAGACAGGGGGTCAGACAGAAAGAGAAAGAGCAAGACAGAAGGATGGGCAAAAATTAAATTCAGGGGGAAAAATTAAAAATGTTTATACTATTTTTCATTCTAAATAAAAAAGCTGTATTTAGTCACATCGAAAATGTGTCATATTGCAATCTAGATTATGTGCTATATTGAAAACTGGAATACAGGTGAGGAAAACCGTACTTCCTCTAACCACTACAATGTTGCTATCTGGGCTCCACTTAGGAAGTAGCAAAATAGAGGCAGCTTTTCTGTCTTTTACTTTGAAATTAGGTCCTGAGCCCTATGGCAAGGGTAAGACAGGCAGCAGGTGGCCCCGGGCCAAAGACGGCTCAAAACTAGCCCAGAGGTTCATGTCCTGAAGGGGTGAAAACTAATCCACAAGTTCCGTAATAATAACCGGGACTCTTTCTGAGCATCTGAATAACCCGGTCTATTTTCAGGTAAGGTCAACCCAGGAAGCTGAGTTTAGAACAACGAAGGGCCAATAATAATAACCTTGGCTGGAAAGCCTGCTGTTCACTAACAATTCCAAGTGTGCGATGCTCTGGCTCACATAAGTTCATGACCATTTGGGGAAGGCTAGGACGTCTCACTAAAAGCCTCGTCTTTGCTCGTAAAGTTCTGCTGCCCACAACAGCGTCACAGGCAGGGACCCCGCTGCAGAGGTGGCGTATGTGCTGCACGGTGGGCCAGCAGCACAAGCCCAGCTGCGGGCAAGAGGTCTGTATCCTCAATCACGTCTGTGACAACCTGCAGCCTGCTAGGTCATGGGTGGGATGCTCCACTCGGTTTGTTCATGAGTCACTGTAACTTCAGGGTTTTTTGTTTTGTGCAAAGATCAGAAGTACAAGAATAGATTCATTTCATCAGGGAGAACTAGGGAATAACTGTCTTGTATTTGTAAATTCTTCATTTCTACAGATCAGCAATCACTCCTCACTGCCTTTAAAAATTATTTATTTTTTCAAGGATATGTATTTGCCTGTGTAAGCAAATACATTTATGTTTTACAAAAACTGAAGAAACATGTATATCTAGTAGATACCAGTCTGCATTTCATTACTTTAAAACATGTTTTCCTAAAACTAGACAGAAATATTTTCAGTCAAGGCTGTAAGGTTTTTTAATAACATTTATCTTTTTTATTTACCATCTTAAGCATGTTTATGTGTACAGTGCAGTAGTATTAACTACATGCACATTGTTATGCAACGTATATCTAGAACTTTTTCATATTGCAAAACTGAAACCGTTTCCATGGGACGACCGCTTGCCTTTTCCTCCTTTTCCCCTCTGCTGGCAGCCACCATTCCACTGTCTGTCTCTGTGATTTTGACTGTTCTCCCTTGTGCACATCAGTGGAATTGTTAGGCAGAATAGTTAGTCAACTAAGGCGGGGAGGACGAGGGAGACATGTCTCCCCTGTTGACTTAGCAGTCCCGAGCCTGGCCCAATAAGAGTGCCGGGTGTTCCAAACATCGCAAGCAGGGACAGTGCAGGGGGAAGGGGGTCCTTCAGACTCTGTGCTGGGAAAGGAAGTCTCTGTAGCAATTTCACTGAGTAAGACAAAAAGCCTTTCCTAACTGAGAAAGAAAGCCTTTGTGGCTGTATATTATTCCCAAGGTTTACAAGGGGGAGGCTAAAGGGGATCCTCTAGCTGACTAAGGTAATAAAATCTCTGAACCCCAAAAGTCGGTGCACTCAGATTAGCTCAGTGCCCACTTGTAGCCTCAGCTCAAGTGTATAGAACATACTAGCAAACTTATTAATAGCTCCATTTCCTCTACACATGGGGCATTTAGACTAGCTGGGTGCCTGCCTGTGCGTGTTTCATAAGTAAACTTGCTATCTCATTTCTGCTGCATGTGTTTGTCTCTTAACTGAGGAACCAGCTTGGGGGAAGGGGGCCCTCTGACTCAGGTTTCTCCCCAGTAATAAAGTCTTCCTTTTCCTTTTTGTCACTGCCTTTTTTTTCACTTAGCACACTATCCTCCATGTCCATCTTGTGATAGCATTTGACAGAATTTCTTCCCTTTTTAAAGGCTGAATAATATTCAGTTGTGCGTATACATCACATCTTCTTTACTCAGTGCCGATGGGCATTTTGGTTGCTTCCACTTCTTGGCTATTGTGAATAATGGTGAAACGAACATGGGTGTGTAAATATCTCTTTGGGATTCTGTTCTCAGTCCTTTGGGATATATACCCGTAAGTGAGACTGTTGGATCATGTATTGATAGTGATTTTACTTTTAAAATTTGGAGGAACCCCTCTCTTGTTTTCCACAGCAGCCGCACCAGTTTACATTCCCCCAACAGTGCACACAGATTCCAGTCTCCCCACATCCTTGCCAACACTTGTTATTTACTGTGCTTTTTGATAATTAGAAATAAACTCTATTATCAATTTAATCAGACATTCTGACTTCCGTCCTCTGTGCAGAGGGGGTTAAATAAAAAGCTGCTCACAGCCATATTTACTGTTTTTTTAATAGTGACCACCCTATTGGGTGTGAGGTGATATCTCATTGTGGTTCCTCACTGTCTTTTATAAAAAGGAAAATAACCAAGCAAATAATTCCAAGTGATTTAATTAAAAATTGAATTATTAGCTTTTGATCAACAAACATTATTTTCTCTCTGGCACTAACTTGTTCTTCGTCCAATAGTATAAAGCACTGCGTATGCAACAAGTGGTCCTCGTACCCAGACCTGCTGATACAGCATTCCACCTCCAGATACAGAGTCAACATGAATGCGTATGTCTGTCCGCTAACAGACTTGAATAAGAATGCTTACAGCAGCTTTATTCATGATGGCTCACAGCTGGAGCCTACCAAAGTCTATCATCAGCACAAGGGATAAATCAGGTGTCGTATATTTCCATAATGGAATACTAAATGGTGGTGAAAAAAAGAACATCTGTTGCATGTGGCAATATGGATGAGTTTCACGTGCATAGTATTGAGTAAAAGAGGCCAGATCCGAAAGATTACATACCATGTGGTTTCATTTTATGAAGTTCAAAAATAGGCAAAACTATGAAGCTACTAGACAGAATATGATTTCTTTCCACTGGTGGCATATTGACTGGTAGGGTACATGGGTTAGTTGGGATGCTGTAAATGTGCTATATCTTGATCTGGGTGATAGTTACATAAGTGTATATGTATATGAAAATTCATTAATCTGTATAATATATTTAAATCTGGTAGACTTTCCTTTACATAGGCTATGCCTATCAAAAAAGTAAAAAAAAAATAGAATCTTAGCAGAAGGACCCATTTCTATTGATAAGATACCCCCTTTTTTGTTTTTGGTTTTGTTTTTGTTTTTTTGTTTTAAAGAGAAGTTACCACCCCAAAATCAAATAGTAGGTATGTTGGGGAAATGTTGAACAAGACAAAAAAAACACTCCAAACTTAGTGTTGAAGTGAACCTCAAAAAGAAATGTGAGACAGACACAAAATAGAAACTTCATTCATTCTGCACCTAGGCCACTCTCTGGCATTAAATTAGAAAAATATATTAACTTGGAGGGTGTTCGTAGTTCTCTAATTTATTAAGGTGTCCTTGGCACTAGAAACTGTTAATTTTTAAATGGTAAAAGTCATCACTCAGTTGTCATTTGCAACCATTAATTGGGAATCCACTGTGAGCTTAGCTTTGTGTATGCACAGTTGTTGCCTTGCATTGTTAGGCATAGTTGGTTGGAATGTGCTCCTTATTGCAACAAACTAATCCCATCATGCAAGCGGAGGATTGAAAATCAAGCCATGGCTGAAAGATTAGTGTTCTACATAGCTTGGGTCTAAATAGAGTTCCATCAGCTCTTCAATATTAAAGGAAGCACTGCCTCATGAGGTCATCTTAATTTACAGCCAGGATTCTTTATTAGTAATAATAACATGGCAATGTCTAGATTTTGAGATATAAAAATAAGCCATAGAATAAATCCCAGTTTAATTAGCCTGTGTTTTTCACTGCAAGACATCTTGGCAACTTCAGTAGCAACATCTATTCTGGGATAGACAATTAGGTGGTACTGTATCCCTCCAGAATTAGAAACATATTCAATTAAAGACAAATCCTCTTCTTGTGTGCCGAGCCAAATGAAAAGTTACATTTCCTATCACCACCCAGTCTACCCAAGGTCACGTCTCACCTGCACGATTGTAATGACATCCCACCCAGTGTCCCTGCTTCTACCCTTGTCCTTAGTCTATTGTCTACCCAGCAACTGGAGTGGTCCTTTTAAAACATGAGTCAGACCAGAACCCGTCTCTGTTCAAAACGCTCCGCAGGCTCTCCATCTTACTCAAAATAAAACCCAAAGTCCTCACAGTGAATTACAAGCCCTTACATTATCTGGCTTCACAGCCCTCTGACCTTTGGAACAGCATCCCCTCTCACTCGCTCCAGCTGGCCCCTTCCTGACCACTCCAGGCTGAAAGGCCTTGCACTTGTTCTCTGCACACCTACCTGCACAGCTTGTTCTCTGATTGCAACCCTGATTTAGTTCAACTCCCACTTTATTGTAGAGATCCCTGACTATGATAACCCCTTCAAGCAACACTTATTTCTTAACCTGCATGCTTTGTTTTTCTTCATAGCTGTTGTCAGCACCCAACCTGTTACAAATGAATGTGCCTTTCCATGGATTGTCCGCGTTTCTCCTCTAGAACGTGAGCTCCCCCTACTGGAGGAGATGGGCTTCATTTACTGCTGCATTCCCACAGTCTAGTACAGGGCCTGTTACCTATGACAGATGTTCCACGAACACCTGTTGCTTAATCATGTAATGAACAATTTCATGCATATTCAGACAGAATGCAATCTGTAGGTATTTTTCAGTTAGGAGTTAGAAAATAATTTCCCAGCTGTTTTGTCTGAGCTATTAGGATGTTATCAGCATTCTTCTAACCAAGTTGTGTGTGGATGACTTCATGTTTATAACAATTAAAAAGGCACTGAGATATACCTAAAACACTGCAGCTTTCATCCTGGTGACATGACGTGGAGCATAAAGTTTATGGTACTGGCTATATCATAATTTTTGAACGTCAAATTCACTGCCCAGCAGCAAACCTATCTGCATCAGCGTCACAGAGCTGTGGTCGTCATTGCTCAGATGCAGCAAGATGTCCCTTCCAGCCCCTTGACATATACCATCTGGGGCAGAAGAGTCATTTCCACTCCCTCACTGTTCAAGAGGAATGTACAGACACACATTACCATTCCTCAAACCACGGGATGTGCACCAAATGCAGCCCAGTAGATTGTTTTTGTACAGTCTGAAAGCAAACAGTAATTGTTACATTTTAAGGGTAAAACAAACAAAAAAACATGCAACAGAGACCAGACATGGCCCACAAAATATTTGTTACCTGGCCTCTTACAGGAAAAGTGTGCTGACCCCTACTCTGCAAAATCGGACTGGAGGCCATGAATTTGGGAGAGGGGTGAAAGGGGGCTTGAAAATGAACACCTGAGACATAGACGGTGCTGAAACATCAGGTCTGGCTTTCTGAATCAGTCCACATTATGACAATGAGTTTCCTAACACAAGATGGAGAGAATACATTTTTTTCAAAGATTGGGGGAAGTGATACTGGCAAGAAAAGTACAACCCTCCCTATGAACTTTGACTCTTGAGTTTCAGCAGGGGAAAATCCACATAAAATTAATTTTAAAAAATAATGTAAGGCAAAACCTAAATAAGAAGAAAAAGAAGAAACTCAGTGGCATTGGCCAAGTGTTTCTTTGTGGCGAGGATTCCAAGATGTCCATCGATAATTATACTCCAATGATTATTTTAATAATGGAACTACTGAACCTGAGCTTGGAATAAGGCTGTCCAGCTAAAGACTCTGTTCCCCTCCCCCCAACCCAGCCCCTTGCCGCTAGGCATGCTCCAGTGAATGGAATGGGGACAAAAGAGAGGCATGACCCATTCATGTGATTAACCTCTGGGTTGACTGTAAAATGAAATAGCCTGTGTTTCCCTTTATGCCTCCTTCTTCCCCTTGGCTCAGAAATGGAAGATGCAAGTTGAGGTCACAGAGTCACCTTACCAACCTTGAACTGCTTAGCTCGGCAACTTTTTAAAAAGCAAACTAAGCTCCTATCCTGTTTAAGCCATTGCCTTTGGGGTAGTTTCTGTTACAGCAGCTTATATTGAAAGCTGAAGGACAGTGATGTGGCTAGTGACATTAAGTTTTTATATACATCAATTTAAATAAATATATATTTTAACATAAGATGGAGTGATTTAAAATTTTTAACATAGTGAAGAGCAACTTCTTAGATATCACCGAGATCTTATAAAATCAGACTCATGTGTTAGTTCACAAGATATATAAAAAGTCACTTATGGTTTTCGAATTTAAATTTAAAACTTTGATGAGCCTTAAATTTATTTTTTGAGTGAGAAGATAAAAAGTTAGTTGCTATTTATATTTTGTTCCACAGGGCTATCCTATTGCTCAAGCATCACTTCTTGAATAACCCACCAACTGGACAATCTACCTTTATTGTTCATTTATGTATGCATTCCTTCTTTAATTCTACAAATACCAGCTGAATACCTACTGAAGGAAGCCCCACTGAATTTAAGCTGGAGCTCGAAGAATGAGACTGAGCCAGCCTCCCCAAAGGGCCAGAGGACAAGGACACCCCACAGAGGAAGGAAGGTGTACAAGGGCTCCAGGGAGAACGAGAAAGCGGGCCAGCGTGTCAGAGACACACTAGCACGAAGGGATGTGCTGTGAGATGAGGTTAGTGAGACTAGTGCATCCCGGGACTTGGGGCAAGAATATGCATTTAATTCCAATTGCGTGGAAAACCATCGTGGGCTTTTAAGCTAAAGGTTCACATAACTCTGTTATGGTTTTAGGTGATGATTCTGGATGTTTTGAGGAGAACAGAGAGAAGGAGGCAAATGAAAGAAGTAGGAGAACTATAGTAAAAAAAACTGGGGATTTACTGATGTAAATTTGGGGAAGCAAAACTTTCATATTCCTTAAGGTCTAGTTCAGATTTCTACTCTGTTCCGTTGATCTGATTTTTAATCCCACACCAGTAACACATTAAAAACATTTCTACAGCTTTATAATACACTTGATGATATAAAGTATATATTATTATATTATGCTACATATGTAACATAAATATAAATTATAGCTTCATAACACGTTTGTGTTAGAGCAAGTTTTCTCATCCCTCCTAACTCAGAATTTCCTAAATATTCCTGCATGTTTATCCTTGCATTTCATCTCTGAAATCATACTGTCAAATTCCACAAGTAATCCTGACCAGATTTTGATTGGGACTGCATGAACTTTACAAGTTAATTTAAGGAGAATTAACATCTTTGTAAAATTAAGTCTTCCTATCACCCAAGGTATGTCTCTACATGTATTCCTATATTCTTGCCTGACCCTCAATAGTTATTTTTATAATAATTTTTTATGTTATCCCTGTACATTTTTTTAAATTAATTCCTGGATAATTTTGTTATTGTTGCCATTGTCATTGGGATTTTTCCTTCATTATATTTCCTAACATGACTTCTGTTGTATGTCCTCACATTTGTCGTGGAAAGGGGAGAAGACATTGAGGAGAGCGGAGGTGATCACAGATTTCCCCCAATCCCTCAGTCTCACACTTGGATTAAAATTTTGAATTTGAAAATCAAGAATTTACAGACTCTGTTAATCTGCTTGGACCATCACAGCTTCCTGTGAGATAAAGAAGGCCTCCTGTCTCCTGACCTATCTGGGGAAAGGTTATAGGGGTAAAAAGGATAGGGAGAAAAAAATAAATCAATTAATACTTCAAAATATCACCCTATTATATTATATATAAATTATCATACATATTTATAGGGTAACATAATGTTGAATGGGGTTTTCTGTGTTGCCTCATATTCTGCTGCTCCCCAAAGACAAAGGTCCACACTCTCAAGGAGACAGATATGCAAAGCATATTCTCACTCTTTCTCTTTCATATATATAATATATATGAAATACACATATATCATATATAAATTATATATGCATGTATATACAATATATATACAAATATATAAATACATCTAATTTATATATATTTACATATATAAATACATCATATATATATATGCACACACACACACACACACACCCTAAACTGCAAAATGGAATTCTCCAAGGGATACAACTACAAGTTGTTTTATTTTATTCTCAGTACTCTTCCGTATTTTCCAAATATTTGTCAATGAACCAAATTTACTTTTATAATCGGGGGAAAAGTTTGCTACCTAAGAGAATTTCAAATAAATCAGAAAAAGTGGAGGGGGAAAAGACTCAATGCCTAGCTATTCTCAGAGTATGTGGTTTCAAAGTACTATGCACATCTAAAATCTGAAATCTGACCATAGGATCCTCTGAAGGACTGAAAGACAGAAGCCAAGAACGAAAGAGAAGCAGAGGAAAGGGAGAGAAACAGAAAAACGTGATGAACTCAGCATGATTCCACGGGATCTCTGGCGACTGGGAAAAGCCAAGCCTAGCAGGGCACTGGTTCTTCAGTGAAGTAGAACCTTTTTCAAAATGGAAAACATTTTGCCTCAACAGGCAGGAGAAGGTAATGGGCTGAATGAATTGATCTCAAGTTTAAATAACCCGTGTGCAGAAGAAATCAATCAAAGTGATAGCAAAGCCACTTGAGGCAACTGTTACAAGAACACAGGTAATGGAGGAACGTCTTAGGAAACCTGAACTTCAAAGAGGAAAACAATATATTGTGCAGAAGCTACATGCAGATGACCTTAATATTCATTCCTGGAAAAGTCTAGTTTGGATTATTAAGTTGGCCTTAATCTTTGGAAAGTGCAAGCACTTCAGCTTTTAAACTCCTGCAAGAAAGAACTTTGGCTCTCTTTCTACCCATTAAATCAGCTCTCATTGGAATATGCATGTGATATTCTTTAAGGAACAATTTCCTTGTGCTCTGGTGAGAATGGAACAGAACAATGATGGGAAGGCTGGTATCACAAGCCATTCCTATCCCCGGAAATATGAATGCAGCAGCCAACATTTCTTCCATGGCTGTTCCTTCCCAGGCACTGCCCCAGGGCTATGATAATGACCCTTGCACCACCCTGTCTCCCAGGAGGTCACATTCCATACAGGAGAGAGCTGGTAGGGCTCTTACAACTATGATGGCACGCAGAGACCATCCTGTCTGAAACAACTTAGAAATGACATACAGCCTTTCAAGGCCATAGGGACAAGACCATGAAGAATTTGCCATTTGAAGAGGTTGCCCCGCCAGGCAAAGCACTGTCTTTCCCTGGGTGTAGCTAAGCAGAAGCCAAACGGTTTTCTTTCTGGGACACTTTAGGTCTTTCTGGATGCAAGTTTAGGTTGAATATCCTCTGGAATTCCTTGTGTTCTCTAGATGTCATAAGAGCAGTAAGGACTGAGAGAGTAGAAAAGACTTATGGGAAAGAGGGAGACTCAACAAATGTTTGCACTGATGCACCACGTATTTCTGCAATGCATTGGCCACTGGGTATGTGATTTTACCAACAGATTAAGCAAGATGCTTAATCTGGAGGGAGCAAGATGCCACCTGAGTACATGCGCCCCCTCTCTTAGTAATGCACAGAAACAAAAGCATATTTTACATAACACATTCATTTTCCCCCTTTCTTCTCAAAATTTCTCTTATGCAGGAGCTATTTCATCCAAAAAGAAACAAAAACATCAGTAACAAAAATAAATACCTGAGCACACTTATTAATAATAATAGGAGATAAAACAACAGTTGTAAAAGAATATAGAATGAATAAATTAGTCATTTTATCTACATATGCAATGCCAAACAACCAGCCTGCTATCTGCACCACATTACCTGAAATCATAGATTATTTGTATATCATACCATCTCAACCTAAATTGGTATACACATTACATTTGAAAAGACTCAAAGTTGATGAGACTTTAGGGCCTCTGGAATATTTAAAAATAATCTAATAACTGAAATAATTCTTTCCATATTCAAAAATGCAAAGCCTAGAAGAAAATTTTTAATATGGCACACCACTTGCATATTTTAAAATTTCATTATGTTTGTTCACATCTCCAAAGAATTAAGGCCCAATTGATACCATTCAGCAGGAGATTATGGCACTTTTGAAGTGAGATTATGCTATTATATACCCAACATTTTGGTAAGGACGTGTTATCTTCACTTAAGAAAAATACATATTACATAATTCATTTATGAGAAACCAAAGCATTCATTGCCTTAGGTGATCATTTGTATCAAGGTTCCCTTTCTGCCCATTGAAAGGGCAAGTTACAAAACTCAATAGCGCCCCATTGTGGAATTGTGCGAAAAGTGACAGCTAACCAGGGTTTTGCTATTTTTCTTTCTCCTTTGTTTTGTTACAAGGGTTTCTCTTTATAAGAGAAACTCTCTCTGGTTTAGAAGCTATAACTAAGCTCCTTAGGAGCTGAACAAAAGCAAGGAGTGGATCATTTCCATGAGCGCATTAACATATACATATTAGAGATGAATTTATATTTCTTAAAAACAAAATACCCTTCATATATCCTTAGACACTGTGACTATTCCAAAGAGTATAGAGAAAATAAAAGATACTTGTTCAAAGTGCTGTCTTATTTTTTCGCTTGATGTCCTCAAGGTAAGGATATTTAAATCATAAAAAGAACATTAGCTACATCATAAATTCTCTTACCCTAAAGGTAGGAGACAAAAATGGACATAAAATATAATGGCACCCTATTTCCCAGCTTCCTTTCATAATTATATCAATTACATTTTATGAGAACTATGTATATAACTCACACACTTATTTTCGTCTTTCTGTTACGGAAGGTACATTGTGCAGGTCTAAAAGAGAGCAAGGCCCGGGACCTTGGGCTTGGAAACTGTGCCCGTTCCTTCTAACCCCACTGACCGAAAGCACCTGGTCAGCAGTGTGGTCCATCTGCTTGATGCCTGGTTCCCGTGAACATTTTCTCCTGCATATTAAAGCTAGAACTGCTTCCCTGTTGATTCCTCCTCCCCGCCATTACCCCGACATTTGGGGCAGCCCTTAAGGCTTTAAAAGCGGTGAATCTGCTTTTCAGGTGAATTTCCCTCGTGGTCTTAAATGCTCTCTTCCAAAACATCATTTCCCTGCCTCCCACTCCCCTCATGGCAATTAGAGGGCTCCTGTTGTGAAGGACACCACCTCCAAGCTTAAACTAAAACATAAAAGTGAAGTTATGAGGGGGAAAAAAACGACAACAACAAAAAGCAAGACTATCCAACCAGATGAGTTTCTAAAAGCAATGAACACGTCTTCCAAAAATTAAGTTTCCATTAAAGAAGCACAGGTCAGCCCTGGCTGGTATGATTCAGTGGGTTGAGCACCAGCCTGCGAAACAAAAGGTCACAGGTTCAAATCCCCATCAGGGCACATGCCTGTGTTGTGGCCCAGGTCCCCAGCAGGGTGCATGTGAGAAGCAACCAATTGACATTTCTCTCACACTGATGTTTCTCTCCCTCTCTTTCTCCCTCTCTTCTCCTCTCTCTAGAAATGAATAAATAAAATCTTTAGGGGGAAAAAAAAGAAGTACAAGTCAGCAGAAACCTAGAACAAAAAAAAATCTAAAAGTGGTGCTAGTCTCATCACAACAATAATGTATGTTTTTCCCAAGTTTTGAATGCAATGGCACTCCTTAAAAAAATAAGCAATGGTATTTAAAGCAGGAGGTCCTAAGATACCTGAAGACTGTGCAGTATTTGTAAACACCAAAGAGAAACTGAAAGCATAGGTTGAGAGGATGCTGCAAAGAATTACAGATAAACTGATGGGCATTTACCAAGTCAAACTGCCATGCAATTAATCAAATTGATGACAGCAGTTCAAAGAAGCTGATAAACAACTGAAGTACCGGTAGCTGCATGAATGCGGCAATCACAAACCACCAGCAATGAAGAAAATAAAAGCAGGAAATTTTAAAAAACAAAGCAAAAACTATCTTCTGATCTGAAGGATAATTTCAGCAGGTTCTTATTCAGTAAATAAAAAGAGCCCACTCAGTTTCACTCAGAAACCATCCTCACTGACATGTATTTGTCACAATTTTACACTTTAACCAAGGCAGCATTTCAAGACTGTCAGGAAGAAACAAGAAGAAACACTTAAAGATGAAAGTGCTAAGAATGAATTTGGATCTTTTATTCAGGGTTTTGAAAAATAAAGAATCTTGTGTTTTAAAAAAAAAACCCTGTGAAGTGGAAGAAACAGACCTTGAATTGTGGATTGTGGGCTTATCTTCCTTGAACTCGATCTGGTGATGACCTGTGTGTTCAGCATTTCAAGCGTGTGTCCCAGAGCAACGACTTTTCTTCTGATGGGCACCCTGCAGCCTCAGGCTAGGAGAAAATATTTTAAAATTTCCTCTTGAACTCAGACAGTATGATTTGGGCCCCAAGCCTACATGAGTTTCAGGTCCATGATTACAAATGCTCAAAAAATTTCACTTTTTTCTACCCAGAGATAAACCAAGACAGAGAGTTCCACGTCATTTCTGCTACTGAACGGGAGTTTCCCTAATCCACCCCCTTCCTAAGGTTGCAGTTCAAGTTGTTTCGAGGAGTCTGGCCATACACTGGGCAGCCATTTATCTTTAGTAGAGGGGTGGGTGGAGGTGGAAGAGGGTATAAGGGGGATAAATAGTAATGGGGGAAATACAATAAAAAAAGTATGTTTAGTAGACCCTCGCTCCTAGCTCCTGTCCCCATGTAAATGTCAGAACCCAAGTCCCTGGATAACTAAAACTAACAGCTCCCCTCCCAGACCTCCTCCCAGACCAGCTGTGGCATCAGCTCACCTGTTTACCAGGTTTTCATTTCTTTCTTTTTTCTGGCCCCTGGAGATTTTCCACACTTTCTTCATATTGCACAATAAACATATTTGTAAGTCATTTCAAATAAATGGCTGGGTTTTTTATGAATGCTTGATAATATATTTACCTACTTATTGAACTATTTTATTTTTCACAATTAGAAATAACACTTGGGTAGACATCCCTGCACCTAAGCTTTTATGGGCATGCTCAATTATTATCCCAAACGCCCTGGGATAGATTTCTAGTAGTGAACTGCTGAGTGAAAGGGCAAGTATACACATATATCGAAGGTTTCACTTCAACCATACATAGCACACTTTCATACTTTTCTTATAATATTTATTTAATTCTTCCTTGTTTTATACTTTTTGATGGACTTGTAGTCTCCACTAGACTGCAAACCTGATGCTCGGTAAAACCATATTCCATTAGTTTGAGCATAAATACCTCCAAAGAACATAATAAAAGTGTACTGGCTTGAATTAAAGCAAAGTTAATCATTTTAATGGTTCAAAATCAATAGTAATGAACGTGTCCTTGAGATTCTTTGAGAGAGAACCTTAGCGCAGAAAACAGCCTCTCAATGCAGACCCCTGCCTGTTCAGGTTTTGAGGTACATTTCCAGAGAGAGGATGGAAGATTGGGGAGTTCAACCCAGCGGGCACCGAAGAAGGTGTCCACAACCAGTGTTGGGTGTCATTAAACATGGTCTTGGGAAAGACATGGGTGATCTACAAGCTGTTAACTTTGCTTCATAATTAGATAGTCAATCTTTGCCATCAAATTGGCTAATTCTTATCCTGTGATTTGTTAGTTGCCTGGGACTCTCGCTTTCTGGAGATTTTGCTGAAAGTCCCACGTATCTGTGCAGCGGTGCGTCCAGGCTGCAGAGCTGCTAACACATCCTGGGCAGTGGCTTTCACTGTGGTCACTGCCGTAGCTGGGCAGTACTTTACACCCCAGCTCGTGTGTGTGTTGCACCTGGGGGCTTACCTAAGTTACAACGAGATCTGGTGAGGAGCTGATTAATCAACCTTATTGCCCCTAATAGAGAGTGATATGGACTGCATTTTTGTTCATCACCCCAATTTTGTCTGTTGAAACCATAATCTCCAATGTGTTGGTATTAGGAAGTGGGGCCTTTGGAGGTGATTAGGTCATGAGGGTGGGTCCCCTATGGTGGGATCGGTGCCCTTATCACGAACACAAAAGAGCTTCCATTCTCTGCTCCCCACGAAGTTAGGACAGCAAGCACAGGGCAGTCTGTGGCCCAGACGAGGTCCCTCACCAGGACACCACCAGGCTGGCCCTCCATCTCAGACCTGCACCTTCCAGAACTGTGAGGATCCAATGTCTGCTGATTAAGCCCCTGGGCCTGCAGCGTTCTGTTACAGCGGCCGAACTGCCTGAGACGGACAGTGTCCAGCAGATACGCGTGTCCTCGCCAGGGCAAGACCTTTTCCACCTTTTTCCTTTGGCCTTTGTGGTCAGTTGTGTGGACTGCACTTCAGCTTGCCTATGAAACAAGCATCAGGAGAAGCTTGACATTCTTGCTCTCAAGTGTCGTCAAAATTAGCACTGGCCCTCATCTCAGCAAAATGGGAGCACAGACTTCAGAACCACATTTCTGGGCATCTCTCTCCTTACTCTTGTGTTTTGTTCACTGACATCATGCATTTTTTATTGCTGTTATTAGAAAAGATACAGCAAGCTCTTTGGTATATAAGTAAGGTCCCTGTGGTCACAGTGCTATGAATGTGTGTGCATTTCCTAAACTATAAATGAGAAATTACGATTTTGAGTTCTAGTAATGTTGTGACTAAAAGTATTAATACTCAGCCCTGGCTGGTGTGGTGCAATGGATTGAGTGCTAGCCTCAGAACCAAAGTGTTGCTAGTTCGATTCCCAGACTAGGGCACATGCTTGGGCTGAATGCCAGGTCCCCAGTAAGGCGTGCTCGAGAGGCAACCACACATTGATATTTCTCTCCCTGTCTTTCTCTCTCCCTTCCCCTCTCTAAAAATAAATAAATAAAATCTTTTTTAAAAAAGAAGTTTAAAAAACATTAATACTCAACATCACTAATCACCAGAGAAGTGCAAATTAAAACCATAATGAGATATCACCTCACACTGGCCAGAATGGCCATCAACAATAAATAAACTAACAACAAGTGCTGGCGAGGATGTGAAGAAAGGGGAACTCTTTTGCACTGTTGGTGGGAATACAGGTCAGTGCAGCCACGGTGGAAAGCAGTATGGAGATACTTCAAAAAATTAAAAATGGATCTGCCTTTTGAGCCAGCAATCCAGCCTCTGGGAAAATATCCAAAGGAACCCAAAACACTAATTTGAAAAAACATAAGCACCCCTATGTTCACTGCAGCACTGTTTACAATCACCAAGATATGGAAACATCCCAAATGTCCATCAGTAGATGAGTGGATAAAACTACTATGGGACATTTACACAATGAAATATGACTTGTCCATAAAAAAGAAGAAAATTTTACCCTTTGTGACAGTGTAGATGGGCCTGGATAACATTATATTCAGTGGAATAAGCCAGTCAGAGAAAGACAAATGCCATATGATTTCACTCATATGTGGAATCTAATGAACAAACTGAACTAATGAGGAAAATAGGGACAGACTCCATAGAGAGCAGGATGGCAGCTAGTGGTTAGGGGATGGAGGGATCGAGCAAAAAGGAAAAAGGACTCAAGGACGCAGACAACAGTGTGGTGATTGCTGGGGGGAGGGCGTATAGGGGACTAAACAGTAATGGAAAAAGCACAATAAAGATTTTTTTAAAGCTGTGGTAACTTTACACAATGGAATACATTGCAACCCATAAAAAGAAGGCAATCTTACCCTTTGAGACAGCTTAGATGGACCTGGAGAACATTATGCTAAGTGAAATAAGCAAGTCAGAGAAAGGCAAATGCCATAGGACATCATTTATTTGTGGGATCTAATGAACAAAACTGACACGGGGCATGGGTACATGGAACAGACTTACAGCTGTCAGAAGGGAGGTGGGGAGGGACTGGAAGAAAGAAGGTGAGGGGATTAACCAGAGAACACGTATGCATGACCTGTGGACACTGCCAACAGTGTGGTGATGGCCAGGGGAAGGGGGAGGGGTGATGGCTGGGTGGAGTTGGGCAAAGGGTGGGGGAGGACTGTCCAGCTCTGTTTTTTCCTTGAGGCTAGATGAGACCAACAGGCTGGTGAACAGCTGGTTTAATGCCAAGAAGAATTAAAATAGGGGTAAAATACGAAGGGCATCAAAGAGTGAACTATGTTGATTGGCGAAGAGGCAAATGATGACATCTGGGGAAAGTCTGATTCTAGAAACAGTGAAGGCAGGTGTTAGGGCAGGAAATAGGGGTTCTCCTAGGGGTTATCTAGAGATGCAGCCAGAATGTGGGGGGAGGTGACGGGGTCTCAGATACAGGTGACACTGATGAACGGAAGTGTGTCTCTGACAGCCAAGGGGGCACAGGAGGGCCTGTGTGTGCACGCCAAGCCCAGGAGCATAGGCTAGAGGAACATTATTATCCATTCAGGTTTCTGGGGAGACACTTTGGGACCAGCCAGGGGGGCTGTCATAATACTTATGGGAAATCGTTTACTTTGTGAGGATTTTGTAGGATTAATCAGAGAGGGGTGAAGCGGAAGAGAAGAAGGTGGATGTGGGAGATGGAGAGAGAGAGGCATCAGAGATGAGACCCCTATAAGCAACCATGGACCTGCTATCCCAAGAAGACACCTCAGCTTCTCTTGTAATAATAAAAATGCATCAGAATTTCGTCTGCCTTAGTCAGAATTTCACCCTGGAGCCTCCCATTCCCAGCTGCAAAACACTGATAATTGACATTGGTGATTATGGACAACACTCAGAGAAAAGCAAGTAAGTTAGGTTCAATAAAACATCAATTCCACTTATGTTCATCTGGTCTCTAATTTATTGATGAGCACTGTGGAGATTTCCATCAGCTAAGCACACACCCCACAGCCATCCAGTCACTAGGGGTTTCCTAACCCACTTTTAAAATTATAACCACAAAACCAGCACCCTGCATGATGTAAATTGTTCTTGTATATAATTCAGTAACTTCCCCCTTGTCCTCCCTTCTATAAGACAGAACTCTAATTTATTTCTCTTTCCTTCTGTGGATAAACTAATTTTTTTCTTATTATAAAAGAATTCTAGTTGGCTGCCTTGGAACCAGCCAAAGAATAGACCTGAATCCTCAGAGCAGAGTGGAGATTATGGAGTGAAGGTCGGCTGACCTCATGCCACAAAGTAAGCCGCAGTCCACTTAACCTGCCAGCAACGATACATTACGTTCCTCTGCTTAAAGGACTCGGGGGTGGCACCGGACCGGGGGGAGGGGCTGTTAAAAAAAAAAAAGTCCCTCACTCCCACTGCCCTCCACCGTGAGGGAGCTGCCTCCTGCCTGTCCCTGCAATTCGTCATGGTCCGGCTCCCACTCGAGTATCTAGGGAGGGGCCCCAAGGTGGTGACAGTTTGTCTTTCTTTGCTGTTTTGACAGCAGGTGCGGGAAAGGGCGATAAACTCAAAGGAATAACGTTAAGATATTCTCAAGTGAGACCTGTGTGTAGCCAGAGGAGGGCTGACTTCCCAGACACATCTGTGAGGGCAGATACTATTTTTCTTCAAATCTGAGGTCATTTTGTCTGATGCTTTCCATCCCCGTAGGCCAGTAATGGTTTTGCTCACAAAGTGACCCAGCACATGGAGTAGGGGTCTCGTGGAGGGAGAGCAGAGGCCAGCCAGCCTCAGAGGAGTTGAAGGCTTTTGAGAGCTGGTTAAATATGCCATACTCTATAAATGCCTCAAATATAGTGGAGTCTGGCAGAAAGTTCTGGTCTCCTCCCCAGCAAATTCTCAGTTATTCTGGTGTCCTGAAAAAGTCATCCCCATTGCTCTGGTTTTTACTCCTGCCCACCTCCAGGCCTGTGAGGTGGCCTGTAGAACAAGTCACAACACACAGCAGGGTCACTGGGAAGAAGGGCAGAAAAGGGACCATGTGGATGAGCAGGCATTAGTTCCCACGTCCTACACATGAGTGTGATTCGGTGCCAAACACACACCATGGGAGGCCAGGCGTTTGAGGGGACTCGTGGGGCAATTCCCTGTGGAGGCCTGTTACTCATTCGCATCCCTCCCCCAGTAACGACGGGAACAGGATCTCTCCCTGTAGTCATCAGAATGTTGGATGGATTAAGTGAAGCCCACATGACTCAAAAGCAGGGTGCCACAGCTTGATTATATTGCAGGAGCGTGGATTTAGTGACAGCACCCCCACATTTACCCTCTGAACCTGGAGGGTCGGTGGGCCATCAGCAATGACAGGCAGAACCTGTCTGACACACCCAGTTAAAGGCACAGAATGGAGCCCGGTCTCCCTGCTGGGGCACTGAGGTGGGGCCGGGCCTGTGCATTTGTTTGAACTCAGTGTGAATTAGCACCTCCCTCCCTCAGCCACACCCAGGGCGGAAAGCTGCTCTTCCCTTATGTGTACCTTTCAGACCAGAAATTCAGTCTTTAACAGGAAATGTAGGGAAAAAACTGAGAATGCAAAGAAAAATAGGTTTATTCACAAGACTGAATTTGTTCTTGGAGCTAAAATCCAGGGCAGGGCGGGTCTGCAGGCTGGGGCTCCAGAGCTCCGGCCTTCTTCCGCTCCACCTCTGCGCCTATTCAAATTCAATTTTTTTCTTTCTGCAAAAGTTGGATGAAGCTATCGGTGTGCTTCCCTTACCAGACAGGGTCCCATAGCCTGTCTTCCCACCACTGCAAGGTGAAGGTTAAGAGACCACTGTTTAAGTCTGTGAGAACAGTAAATTCAGAACACAGTTCCATCTCAGCGTCTGTGGGGGTGACCTCAGCAGCAGTGTGGCAGGGAGCCCGTGCTGGCCTCCGCAGTGTGCTCCTGGCGGACCCAGCTCACGGTCTGCGCGTCTTCTCCTGAAGCCTGTGCCACCATCCTGGCCCTCTGGCTAGAAGCTCTGCTCTCTCAGAATCTTGGGTTCCCCTCCCCACGTGAACTGTGTTGCAGCTTCCATACTGGGTGGTTTTCAGGACAAAGTGGCAAGAGAAAATAGAAAAAATAAGCTAGATTTACCCAGATTATTTGGAGAACAGGGGCCCATTTCCCCAGGTCCTTGCCAGGGACAGGTGGCCCTCAGCATTTCAGGAGCCCACATCCCAGTGTGGCTGCAGCTTCAGGGTGGGAGCAAGGCCAGGAGAGGGGAGAAGAGGGAAGGGCCCCAGGCAGTCCCCCACAGGCCCCTTGTCCAGTCCTCTCCCTGTCATTCCCTTCCTGCTCGTGGAGCAGTGCTGAGACTCACCACCTTCGGGACAAAGCTGAGATCAAGGAGGGAAAACCAATCAGGTCACTGCCGTGCTGGCCATCCGTCAGGTTCTGACTTCTGCCTCCAACCTGCCCACTGCTGCTTCCTTTTCGGAGTCTGCAGATACCGGCTATTCTGTTCTGCCCTGAGCTCGTGGCTGTCATCAGTGGGGGTACGCCTGGCCGTGGACCTGCTCCGTCTTGCCTGGCTCCAGAGTCATCTGTTTTCTTTTTTAAGAAGAAGAAAGGGAAGGAAGAAAGTGAGTCTGGACAGCAAGTAGGCTTTCTTTAGAAATCAGTGGAGTGTTTTCTTTACTCACAGTCTGTTGAAGTGCTGTGTCGGCTGGCACGAGGTACTTTTATTTCATTCTTCTCTCTGGATATTCTTCCTGAAGAAGGTGGACGAAGTTGTCTGTATATATATATTGGGACAGGAAACTGGGCATGGGTCCCAGGTCCTGGGTCCTGGGTCCTGGGTTTTGGGTTCTGAGATGCATGGTGTTCGCCCTGTTCTGCATTTCTGAGCCTCTGAACCATGTGGCTGAGGTCTGGCTGGAGGCAGGACCATCAGTGACTGGCTCCCCCAGGGCCTTTCTGACACTGTCTGTGCATCCATCCTGCAGCACATTGGTCTGTGCTCATTGCCAGCCGAATGTGGAAGGTCAACAGGGTTCCAGGGCACTCAGTGGAGCCGCATGTCGGAGAAGCCCTGGGTCCCTGAGTCACTGCGTGGAGAGGCTGCCTGGCTCACGTCAGACTGGGACATGAGGAACAAGCAGGATTTCACTGGGTTCAGACACTGAAATGTCCGTTATGATAGCTCCATGCCATTACCGTAATGGATACAGTCTTTGAAGGGCAATCAGGATCTCCATGGCTAAACCACTTGTAAATGTCAGTTTTGATGAGTCACTTTCTGTCTCTCATCTTAGTTTAACCTCCCGCCCAATGGGGTGTGTTAGGTTCATCCACCAGCATCACTCTTCCCTTCTCGCAGGCACGCTGAGAGATAAATTGGAGCTATCCCTGGAAGAAGAGAGCGTATGAAGACAAGGCACTATTACCGCCACAATTTTGAACACCATTCTGCCAAGCACACAGAGAAAAAATAATTAATCATATCTTACCTTTAACAGCGTAAGTATCATTTCTGCAGTTGCAATTGACAGACAACTCAAAAGCACACGCTCCCAGTGATGGTGCCGCCTTCACTTTGATTGTGTATCCCTCCGATCATCACAAGTCCTTGAGTAGTGGCACTCACGGGCGCTGTGCCTCTGACAGTCACCAGGTCCCAGCCAACGTGCCGGGAAGGTCTTTTACATCCTTGGTTAAATTTATTCCTAGGTTTTTTACAAATGTACGTCTATTTATTTTTATATTTTGTATCATAGTGACACAAAAGGAGTATAAAATTTCTGTAGAGTCACACAGTGTGCTTCCAATATGAAAATCCTCATTATGTTTTACTCATCCTTTTGCTTTATGATTTTCCTCTGGGTGTCCAATGACACCCTTGTCCCATATAATTTTGATGCAATTGTTAATGGGATTGTTCTTATTTTCCCTTTCTGATAGTTTATTAGTGGTGTACAAAAATGTAGCTGATTCTAGATATTAAGTTTGTATTCTGCTACTTTACTGAATTCATTTAGCAATTCTAAAAGTTTTGGGGTGTAATCTTTAGGATTCTCTATGTACAATATCATGTCATTTGCCAATAATGACAGTTTCACTTCTTCCTTTCCAATTTGGATGCCTTTTATTTCTTCTTGTCTGGCTGCTGTGGCTAGGATTCCCAGTACTACGTGGACTACTAGTGGTGAGAGCAGGCATCTTTGTCTTGTTCCGAATTTAAGGGAGATGCTTTAGTTTTTCCCAATTGTATATGTTGGCTGTGGGTTTTTCATATACGGCCTTCATTGTGTTTAGGTATGTTCATCCTATTCCCACTTTGCTGAGAGTTTTTATTATAAATGGGTGCTTTATTTTATCAAATGCTTTCTCTGCATCTATTGATATGATCATATGGTTTTCATCCTTCATTTTATGTGGTGTATCATGTTTATTGATTTGCAAATATTGTACTAACCTCGCATCCCTGGAATAAATCCCACTCGATCATGCTGTATGATCTTTTTAATGTATTGCTGAATCCAGTTTGCTAATATTTTGTTGAAGATTTTAGCATCTATGTTCATCAGGGATATTGGCCTATAATTTTCTTTCTTTGTAGTATTTTCATATGATTATGAAATTAAGATAGTGCTGGCTTCATAAAATGGGTTTAGGAGTCTTCCCTCCTCTTGATTTTTTGGAATAGTTGAGAAGGATCGATGTTAGATCTTCTTTGAATGTTTGGTAAAATTCACCTCTGAAGCCATCCAGTCCAGAACTTTTGTTTTTTGGGAGTTTTTTGATTACTGGTTCAATTTCACTAGGTGTAATCAGTTTATTCAGATTTTCTGCTTATTTCTGATTTAGTTTTGGAAAATTGTGCATTTCTAGAATTATCCATTTTGCCCAGCTTGTCCAATTTGTTGGCATACAGTTGTTCGTAATATTTTCTTACAATCTTTTGTAGTTCTACGGAGTCAGTTGTTTTCTCTTTCATTTCTGATTTTATTTATTTGTGTCCTCTCCCCTTTTTTCTTGATGAGTCTGAATAAAGGTTTGTCAATCTTATTTATTTTTTTTTAAATGGCTCAGTTTCATTGATTTGTTTTGTTTTGGGGGTTTTTTTTGGTGTTGCTTTTTTTAGATTAAATTTCCTTTATTTATGCTCTGATCTTTAGCTTCTTTCCTTCTACTCACTTTGGGCTTTGTTGTTCTTTTTCAAGTTCCTTTAAGTGTAAAGCCAGATTGTGTATTTGACCTTCTTCTTGTTTCTTGAGATAGGCCTGTAATGCTATGAATTTCCCTCTTCAGACAGATTTAGGGTTGCTGTGTTCTCATTTTCATTTGTTTCAAGGTATGTTTTGATTTCTTCTTTGATGTCATTGTTAAGCCACTCATTGTTTAGTAACATGTCTTGGTGTGCTTTTCAGTGTTCTTCTTGTGATTGAGTTTCATACCATTATGGCCCAAGAAGGTGCTGGATATGATTTCAGTCTTTTTAAATTTATTGAGACTTGCTTTGTGTCATAGGATCCATAGTGTAGTATCAGCTGGGTGAGCTCAGGGGCTCCACAGAGTGTCCGTGGGTTCTCAGAGGCCAGGGAGCTGCTTCCTGCTGTGGGCGATCCAGGGTCCCCTGAGATGTGGCAACCGAGTGAGAGCATGGCGAGGTCATGCGGCTGTGATCCAATCACTGTCACAAAAAGTTGAGTCTTCTCCTGTGTGGCTGATCCTAGCAGATGCCTCCCTCCATTTCCTTCCTAAGAGAACTGCAGTTCTGTTTGGACATCCGACCAAAGGCATGTTTATTGGGCAGCACCCTCCCAGCCTTCGCCCCCAGGGCTGGGTGAGCCAGCTGGCTGGGGCGCAGGAGAGAACAGGTGGGAGAATAACGTTTCTTGGGTGGGTGTAAAATGCTATGACAATCATTAAAGCTTTAAAAAAAAGTGTGTGTGTGTGTGTGTGTGTGTGTGTGTGTGTGTGTGTGTGTGTAAGTGTCTTCTCCCATTCTAGAACTAAGCAGCCAAAGCAAATGCTTAGCACACTCTCAAGGAAGCACAGTCCTGCCTTGCACCAGCACCAGATGCCACCAGGACAGTGACAGAGGCACCTGGAGGAAGAAGGCAGGACACTCCTCTCCCAGCAGTGTGACCCCGTCCCAGGGGTGAGTCTGTCTGCACAGCTGACGGCTGCTGGGGCCAGTGAGGCTTCAGACCTGAGACTGGCGTGATCTGATTTATATTCTTCAAAGATCACTCTGAGTTACATTTTTATGTTTATCTTTTTAATTTTTACTTATTTTACTTCACTTTTTTATATTTTTAATAATTTTTCTAAATTTTTCCATTAGAGTTGACATTCAATATCAGTTTCAGGTGTACAGCATAGTAGGTAGATATTTATATACCTTACAAAGTGATCCCCCAAATAACTCTGCTGTGGGGTCTCCTGTAAAAGGGTGTTAATCCTATTCAGGAGGGCTTTACCCTCATGACCTAATCACTCTCAAAGGTCTCCACCTTTTATCTAGTTCTAACTGAATTTATTTGGGTGACTTTGGTAATAAAAGTATGTACGTTTCAGGTATACACTTCTCAATGCCTTGTCTGTATAGTGTGTGTTCGGCCCTCCAAGTTAAGTCTTCCATCCCCATTTATTCCTCCTAGACCCTCTTCTACCCGCCCCCACCCCACTCCCCCTCTGGAGACCACTCCGTGGTTTGACATTTGCAGTGATATTTGAGATGTGTCTTGAGAGCGGGTAGGATTTAGACCAGCGATTTTCAACCGGTGTGCTGCAGGAATCTTTAAAACATGCAATAGCTGACTGTTTAGTCAGGGGCACTCATCTCTTTTCAAAGCTTTTATTATTTTCTGTTTTCTTCTCTTTTCTTTCTTTTGTTCTCATTTCTCTTTTTTTCTCTCCCTTTTTTACCCCTTTCCTTAGACGTTCCTAATGAATTGACCATTACATTTCCAAAGCTCTGAAATGGCCAACAGACCTAGAAAGGCATTTCTTTAGGCTCCTGCTTGAAACTGTGTTGTTATTTTTAAAATGTGACAATCTAACAAAAAAGGGTCGGTGCCCCTGACTAAATGGTGAGATATTGCATGTTCTAAAACTGTGTGTCACACCGGATGGAAATCGCTCATTTAGACAGATGAAGAAGGCGAGCTGTGCCTCAGGTGCGGAGAGTGGGAACGCAGCCAGGAGGCAGGAGAGATGACACAGACCAGAGCACCGCCCCGCAGAGGCCCAGGAGTGAGGGGACAGGCAGGGGAGCAGGAGACCCTTCATGAAGAAGGAGGGGCAGGAAAAAGGGGGCCTTCCATAGAGGAAGCAGGGCAGGGGAAACCGGAGGCCAGGAGAGGGTCAGGGCAGAAAGTACAGGGAATCCTGGAAAGAGGCAGGGAACAGGAAAGAGGCGACCCTCCATGGAAGAGGCAGTGTCCCCTCCACCTGTCTCTCATTCCCTGGCCTTCCTGCACTTCCCCATCCATACAAGGTCCCCTACCCCCTCTGCCTGCACCCTCCATGGAGGGTCCCCTACCCCCTCTGCCCTGCACCCTCCCCCTCTGTCCTACACCCTCCATGGAGGGTCCCCTCCCCACTCTGCCCTGTCCCCTCAATGGAGGGTCTCCTCCCCCTCTGCCCTGCACCCTCCATGGAGGGTCCCCTACCCCCTCTGCCCTGCACCCTCCCCCTCTGTCCTACACCCTCCATGGAGGGTCCCCTCCCCACTCTGCCCTGTCCCCTCAATGGAGGGTCTCCTCCCCCTCTGCCCTGCACCCTCCATGGAGGGTCCCCTACCCCCTCTGCCCTACACCCTCTATGGAGGGTCCCCTCCCCACTCTGCCCTGCACCCTTCATAGAGGGTCCCCTCCCCCTCTGCCCTGCACCCTCAGTGGAGGGTCCTCTGTCCCCTCTGCCCTGCACCCTCTATGGAGGGTCCCCTCCCCATTCTGCCCTACACCCTCTATGGAGGGTCCCCTCCCCCCTCTGCCCTACACCCTCTATGGAGGGTCCCTCCTCACTCTGCCCTGCACCCTCCATGGAGGGTCCCCTCCACACTCTGCCCTGTCCCCTCCCCCCTCTGCCCTGCACCCTTCATGGAGGGTCCCCTCCCCCTCTGCCCTGCACCCTCAGTGGAGGGTCCTCTGTCCCCTCTGCCCTGCACCCTCTATGGAGGGTCCCCTCCCCACTCTGCCCTACACCCTCTATGGAGGGTCCCCTCCCCACTCTGCCCTACACCCTCTATGGAGGGTCCCCTCCCCACTCTGCCCTGCACCCTCTATGGAGGGTCCCTTCCCCCCTCTGCCCTGCATCCTCCCCACTCTGCCCTGCACCCTCCATGGAGGGTCCCCCCCACCCCTGCCCTGTCCCATTCATGGAGGGTCTCCTGTTCCCCTGCCCTGTCCTGTCACTCACAGGCCTCTTACTGGCATGCGCTCTGGTCTCTGGTCTCCATGTCTCCTGTCTCCGGGCTGCGTCCCCAGTCTCTGTACCTGAAGCACATTTCTCACCCTCTTCATCTGTCTAAATCCCACCTGTGCTCTCAAGGCACATCTCAAATACCATTTCTAATGTCAAATCACAGTGTGATCTTCAAAAAGTGTAAATGAGATTATGTCATTCTCATGCCTAAAAGCCTTAATGGTGTGGTAGCATTTTCAACCCACCCAAGGGCCCTGCATCTGCCCACCCGCCCCGCCCTGCACCCCGGCCAGCCTGCCTCTCCCTGCCCTGGGGGAACTTGCTGTCGCTTTGCGGGTGGCTTCCCCAGATCTCCGTGTGGGCATCTCCGTCTCAACAGCCAAGTCTGAGGTTGAATATGATGAGGTGTTGGCGAGCCCTTCCGCGGCCCTGCTGGGCAGCCACTGCAGAGGTCCCAGCCCAGCCCTGGGGGGTGTACCGCAGCAGCAGGTCACAGAATGAAGACAGGTCACAACAGTGAGACTGGTCATATAAGTATCCTGGCAACCGTCCCGGGTCAGCCAGGTGGGCCAAGTAACCAGTTGAGGCTGGAGGAAGGGACCACGGGCCAAAGTTTTCGGGGCCCCTGGAAGCTGGGGTGGCTTTGGCAGGGACATGGGAAGGGACCTTCCCGTTAGGAGCAGATTCGGCCAGCCCCCCATGAGCAAGGGAGGGGCCTCCCAGAGCCTGTGGGGAGGAGCACAGCCCGATGAACCTGCCTCAGGTGTCTGACCCACAGCACCTGCGGCCCCACACTTCGTGGTTTGGGCCACCCGTCTGGGGTCATTTGTTTGGGCCACAGTGGAAATCCAATATTGTCCCCATCACTCCCTAGGCACGTCACCCAAGTCTGTTTTCTGCATGGCTGTTAGTGTCCTCTGAAATGAAGTGTGGTTCTCGTGCGCTGTCTGCCCCTCAGCCCCTCTCAGCACCCGAAAGGCTTTGCCCCACAACCCAGGCGCAGTGAGGAGTGGAGGGCACACACGTTTCTGATTTCATACAATTTTATTTTTGTAATAAAACATTAACAGATGATGTCTTAAACATCTTTAGGACATCCCCCCAAAATAAATTCACAAATGAAAAGAAAATCTTTTTTTTTTTGGTCAAAACCTTCATCTCAACATTTGGTCAGAGATGCAGTTGCCGCTTTGAGAGCTGCTCGTGGAGGGGGCGGGACTGACAGCAGACCTGGTTCACCCTGGGATTTGCCTCCCGTCCCCACAGGCCAGCCCTTTGGTCTTCGGTGGCCAGCTGACCCTGGTGTTGCTTCCAGCAGGGCCAGGGGACTCCCATTCTGGGGCTGATACGGCCCTGGTGATCCTAGCTCCTGAAATTCTCATTCATTTCTCACGAGGGACCAGGAATTGTGGTCATCGGAAGTGGGGGCAGCTCGGGTGCCGTGTGCCCGTGGCTGCAGGCCTGCGTGGTGAGCGGGCGGTGTGGGGCAGCCCCCCATGAAGCTGCCTGCTAGCTGGCCCGTTGCCCGGCTGTCCCCTTGACAGCAGCTCCCCTCTGGCCTTGTTTGAGGTTCCCAGGGACAGTTTCAGAGACAGGGTGATGTCGGGTGTCTGGACAGTCTCCCTGGGATTAGGAATGCAGACGCTTTGGGATCAGGAGGGGCAGACGCGGCTGCCCACAGCGGAGTGCTGTCTCTTCCCAGGAAATGCTCCCCATCAGGTAACACCAGCAAATCAAAGAGCAGTTCTGCAGAGGGACGAGTTTTCCTTCCAAAGATGAAATTATGAAAACGAAGACACAGTGTGAGCTCTGTTGAGAAAACCCAGATGAAACCGTTCTGTAGAATGTGTCTGTTTTGTGAGCTCTGCACCGTGTGACTGTGTCCGGGAAGCAGGAGTGACGGGCACGGTGGCAGATGCCAGGCTCAAAGTGTCTTTTCCTTGTGACGTTTCAGCCATGCTATGAAGACCCACAAAGAACAGCAGCTGTCGGGGGTCCCTGTGGTGTTTGTGGCGGGGGGTGGGGGGGGGGCTCAGTCGCTCCCCTGACTCCGGTAGAAAGGCGTTCGGATGAGACTCTGTGCCGGCAGGGCCTGAGGGCTGTGGGCCCAGGACTGACGGGAGAGGATGCCCCGCCTGGAGGTCTGTTTCCTTTGTGTGCCTGGACCTGGCTGGGCAGAGGCTGAGTGCCCTCCGTTGTCCCCGTGTCACTGAGCAGCTCTCCAGCACTGAGCTCAAACCAGAGTAGTGCCCAGGGCCACCTTCAGACACCTTCAGTTATCATCAAGGAGTCGGCCTTTGTTTCAAATAAATCACTTCCCTGCAGCAGCCCAGGGATTGGGCCCTGTTTCCCTCCCCCAGGCTGGTAACAGCAGACACTGATTTCTTGCCCAAAGCCCGTTACTGCAGTGACACTAAGAGTTGTATCTGTAGGAAAATAATATTTTAATCTCACCCAAACACCCCTCCAGCAGCAATCAAGAGTTTTATGCTTCTGGTCCCCTTGGCACCTGGAATAGCTTTTTACTTCCTATCTGCCTGTTCCTGTGCCATCGTGCCTGTAAATCAGGTTGTGGTCATCACAAGCCTTGTGTATGACCTGCACAGCTGTTGGGAACCGCCCTGACTGGTATCAGAAGCTGAAACCCACTCCCCGCCCCGCCCCGCTTAGGCTAAGGCTAAGGGAATGCCCTTGGAACTGTAAGCCAGCAAGGAGACAAAAGCTCATCTCCCTGGCAGGAATGCTGCTTCTGCTGCTTTATTCATGACTGAACCCCAAGAAGCTTGGCCGGTTAGCCAAAGACGGGTAAAATTCCCCACAGGGGGAACGACCTAAGACAGGCACGATCACTTTGGGAGGCCCCCCAAAAGAAGGACTTGGGGGGCTGCAGCAAAAGGGGGTGATGGACCCTCGCTCCTCGGCTTTGACATAGCCTGAGTCCTCAGCGTCTGGGAGAAAACCTCCTGTCTCTCGGTTGCCTTAGTTCCCTTGCTCCACCTAAGCCTGAAACAATGACAGGGTGGTGCAGCTCGGTACTGAGAAGTGCGGATTCCCCGGGGTGATCAGGCCTAAGAAAGAACATTAAATTACTGTGAAACCTTCTTTGTTTAGAATGCTCTCAGTTGAATGAGAAGGGTCTTAGGAGGAAGTTATTTTGTTCCTCAGTCTTACAGCTCTTTGACCCCGACTCAGTAGACCAGCAGAGTTCTTTGTTTTCTATGGTTCCTTACTTCCCCCTAATGAGCACTGTACTTTACCTGAATTATTATGCAAAATGAGCCCAATAAAAGCAGGTATGGACGGTAAATCAGCGCGATCCCCACTGGGGGGGGGGGGTGGCCATTTCGTCCCTACTTCCCCACTGAAACTAGTTTGTCTCTGTGCATGTTTTTTCTCGCGTGTTTATCGTCGAGCCATCCACAGCGTTCCGTGGTCACTGCTGGCCGGTGACCCACGCGCAACACACAGCCTCCCTTTCTTATGAACCATTTCTTTATTAAGAAGAGACAACAGAGCCCTGGCTGGCGTAGCTCAGTGGATTGAGCGTGGGCTGTGAACCAAAGCATTGCAGGTTCAATTCCCAGTCAGGGTACATGCCTGGGTTGCAGACCACGGCCCCCAGCAATAGCACATTGATGTTTCTCTCTCTCTCTCTTTCTTCCTCCCTTCCCTCTCTAAAAATAAATAAATAAAATCTTAAAAAAAAAAAAAGAAGAAGAGATAATAGTAGTAAAGTGGCGGGTGGGCATCAGCCCATTTTACACATGAATGGTTACAATAAATTTACATAATTCGGCGCAGCCGGGGTCTTTAGATAGTGGTGGAAGAGAAAGGAGGGAACCTCAGACTTTTTGTCCAAATCCTTCTGACATCAGGACCCACAACTGTCCCCTCTCCCTCGTTCTGCTGTCCCCTAGAATTGACACCATGTGCAGTCGGAGCCTTGCCTGTCTTGTGCTGTGGGACAGTGCTGACCCTCCTAGTCCCAGGCCCTCCATGGCCCTAGCTGAGAGGATGGCATGAAGGAATGAATTCGTCATCCATCTACACTGCCTCAGCCCCGATGGTCCCTAGTCTACAGACAGCGGGGCCCTGCAGAGGACAGAGAGAAGAGTCATGTCTGGGTGGGGGACAAGTCCAGAGCAGGGGTGCAGGTAGGGAGGCAGGGGGAGAAGATGCTGTCATCATGAGAGACTGGGGACCACGACAGTGCTGGACTCTGGGACATGGGTCTCCTATGCACTGTCACCATGATGGAGGGCTGGGGCCTCCTCTCTGCATCCCTCTGACTCCTGGGCAGGGAGCCCAACATGCACGGGACAGAGAAAGCTCGGAGACGAGCATACCATTCTTCATGAATTTTACCTTGGCTGTCAGCTGGGTGACCGGTCATCCATCTCCCCAGTGGCCTTCCTTAGCTGGTTGCACTCGCACGGGCACCTGCGGAGACCTGTGGGTAGGAAGATGAATCAAGGGTGAGGCACAGAAAAGAAGGGAGTAGCCACTCCCCCAAATATAGATGTTTCTCAGCAGACCCCACAAGCCCTCAGAGGCCAAGACTTCAGTGGCTTGGCTCAGGGTAGTAGTGTGGAGATGGAGAGAAGACAAAACATTCAGGAACAATGGTGGTGGCAGAACCAGGACACAGTGATTGAATATTGGGGTGAGATGGGAGGGGTTGGAGGGGACACCAGGTTCCTGCCTCAGTGACTCAGTGGGAGGTGGCACCATTGTTACACTGGGTTTGGAAGAGGAATGTGTGAGCTGACAGTGCCTCTGAGACATCCACGTGGAGATTTGGAGGGGACACCTGGGTCAGGGTGTGGTTCAGGCATTGTTGGCACGTTTGTGGAGTAAAGGAGGCGTCATGGAGAAGCTGGCTGCAAGGACAGCTGAACTGCGGGGGGGGAAAAAAAACAGAAAGGGCAGGTGTGCTTTTCTCAGAAGTTTGGCGGCCAGAGGAAGAGCAGACCCTGTGGCAGCCAGAGAGGTACTGAGAGAGGACATCGTACTCCAGGACTCTGTGTCTGAGCAGAATTATGTGGGAGATGGCATCATACCTCATGGGCAAGCAGACTGCAGTCCTACAAGGACATGAGGGTGTTCAGGAGCAAATGGAACACAGAGCAGCCTAGCAGGGTGTAGCAGACAAGGAGAGCACGTGGCAGCTACATGCACACCCATTTCCCAGCCTGGGGCAGTTTTGGTTCATGAGTTACACTTTTTCCAAAAGTGCAATTTTAATGCATGTTGTAAAAATCCTTGGACCCTTTATGTAATACCTGGTTCTCCATTAGGGCCAGAGGGTCCTATGTCAGCAGAATCCCCTTTTTCACCTGAAAAAGAAAAGCAAAGTCAAAGTCACCAAGCAGGGATGGGACACGTTTCATGAGTTCAAAACTGTCCAGAGTAACGTGTTATGTCTGCAGGGTGTAATGCCCCGGAGATTCCCAGGCTGAATTAGGGGTTGAGCTAATCATCCAAAGAGATGATGGTGAAGAGTACCCAGCAACCTTGATTCTGTAGATACTGGGAAGCATGGAGAAAGCCTGTTTTTTATTCTTACCAACCCATCCTTGGAGATGCTAAAAATTCAGCTGGCATGAGAACGGAATAGATCGGTTTACTTTTTTTTTTTCCAGTAAACTCTCACCGAGCCCTCTCTGTTATTTTTATGATTTTATGCATATGCTTTGATATTTTTCTATTTCTTTTCTCCATTTTCTCTCAAGAGCCTACTCTTAACCGTGAAGCGTAATGATAGGAAACATACATTTGTTCAAGATAGCATTGAGAAGCGGTTTACATTTTTCCTTCATTTTGCCCAAAGGGGAGTTTTTCTTCCTTTTAAGGTGTTTCCAACTAAAAAATTAGGGAAAGAGGGAGGCAGACCACCCACAGAGAATTTGAACTCTGGTTGGCTTGAGTTCACTTTTAAATTTAGAGCCAGAAAGCCTGAAACTAAAACAAACTGCAATGCATTTGGCTATGTGTGGCAGGAAATGAGCTTTCCAATGCTGAAATCATAAAATCATTTATCATAAGAAATCTTCTTTAATGATAATTAATAGCCTTTTCAACTCATAAATTCTACTTTATTTTTTTCCCCAATACAGATCTTATTTTGCTAACTGGGCAGGACAGCCATTGTGGTGGTGGAGGGAGAGGGGCTGCACTCCAAGTGCACCGCCTGCCCTGACACCAGCATCAGAAGTCTAGTGCTTGGGGCTGGGGAGCCTCCCGTGCAGAACAGAGGTTATTGGCATATAGAGAAGGGAAAACCCTGAGAACCTAGGAGGGGAGTGAAATAGAGAAAAGAGCCTAGAGCTGAGCCTTGGAGACACCAACAAATAGAGGAAAAGCAAAGGAGGAAGTGCCCGCAAAGAAGATGGAGAGAAGGAGTCAGGGACGGGGATAAATCCAAGAGGGAGCTGCAGCACTTAACGGCTACAATCTTCCCTTGAGTATCACGTACCTGTGAACCTGTTTGCCAAATCAACTGACTTTACAGTTCCATCTTGATCTGAGAATTCCAGAAGGACACATTCATACTGTCACTGTTAATGAAAGAGAGAAGAACTCGACAAAACTGAAATCGTTTCTAAATCTTCAGAATGATCAAACACGAGCCAGGGAATTAACTTCAGTATCAGAACAACATGTAGATTGCTGATCAGTTCCATGGGAGGCAGCCACTCACGTCCTAAAAAGAAGGAATTCTATTTTGGCATCTTAGAGTTAGTATGGGGCAACAGAGCCCTTCAATACCTACATTGACTGATCATGCCTTCAGGTATTACAAGAATTTCATGATCAACGTTCAGGGCATCTGGGTGAAAGGCACTTTGCACACTGAAATTTAAAAGCAGATTCTTTCTGCAAACCAGTTATTTACTGAGATCCTTGGGCTGTTACTGTCAGAGTGAGACAGAGTGGTCAGCAATTGTCTAGTGAAGTTTTGAGAAGTTAAACTATTACCAGAAAATAAATTTCTCTTCTTTTTAATAGCAGCTTTGCTTTTAAATTTTTTTCAGAACAGCCTGATATTTAGTATCTTCAGTTATTACACAAGTGCTCAGACAAAAATATTCACATTATTTATGACTCTGTAAGCTACTAACAGGAATATTGATAATATTATATTTCTATTTCTAAGTATATAATTATTTAACAAACATTTATCAAGTTCTGTCTGTATTCCAGGTTCTGCACCAGGCCCAGAGGATAGAGAGGAGCAACACTTAGCTCCTGGATTCAAGTTCACAGATATTCACAAATAATTATAGCAAGTGACTCATACCTTGAATTGCCTTCAAGGTGCTATGGAAACTCAAAACGGAGAAGGTACATACATAGAGAAAAATGAGCAGGAGTGTGCTGGGTGGAGTCTGGGAGGAAGGTCATTCCTGGCTGAAGAGCTGCACCTGCAAAGACAGGAAGGAGTCGCACCACACAGAACAAACAAAGCAGACGGCCCCTTCTGGCTGTGCCAGGGCATAAGGAAAAGGGTGGGAAAGAGGCTGGGTAAGTCAGTGGATGGACCATAGAACAGGTACGCCATGCCCAGGAGTTTAGACTTCCTCCTGCAAGGAATGGGGAGCCACCAAAAGATTAGAAACAGGATGTGATCAGATGTCTGCTTACAGATTCCTCTGGAAGCAGCACAGAGAAGGGACTGGAGGTGCTAAGACAAAGAAAGAAGTTAAGAATGTGCACAATTGTCTAGTCAAACAATGATGAGCAGGGTAGAATATTATTTAACCCTAAAAAGAATTTCAAGTACTGGTATATGCTACAACATGATGAACCTCAAAAACATTACGCTAAGTGATAGGAGCCAGTCACACAAGGCCACGTATTACATGTTCCGTTCATGTGAAATGTCCAGAATTGGCAAATCTATAGACATAGAAAGTAGAGTAGTGGTTGCCAGGGGCTGGGAGGGGGAGGGGTTGGGAGAACAGCCAGAGGGTGCTCCTTGTTGGGTCATGAAAATGCTCTAGAATTGATTGCGATAAAAGAGCCTCAATTCCAAATATACTAAAAGCCATTGAATTGTATACTTCAAATGGGTAAGATTTATATGTAAATTACATCTCAATAAAATATTTTTTAAAGAAAAACAAAGACTGGAACAAGAGTGGAGACCATTCTCTGATTCTGACCTATACAACTGAGTGAGCAAAGTCAACCCAAACCAGGACAAGAAATTCAGAAAGATGACAAGCCCCTTTCTAGATATTTCTGGACATTTGGTTTGAGCCATCATGAAGTATCAAGATGATGAGGAATAATAGCTAGAAGAACTTACGAGAGTCCAGAGATAAGGCTGTGAAAGAATTTAGCACATATGTTGTGTTTAAATCTATGGAAGTGAATTCAACCAATGAAAAGGGCACCATTAAGGATCGTCATTTTTAAGAAACAGAAAGAAGAGGTGCCCTCAAAGGAAGGTGAAAAGAAGCCATCAGAAGGCAAAGAGGTAAATAAATACCCTAACCCACTCACCAAGTTCAGTCAAGTCACTCACTCACTGTCTCAAAATATTGGTTTGGCCAGAAGTTCATTTAGCTGTTTCCATACAATGGCTCTAGTAGTGCATACTTGTCTTTAACTTCATTCAAAGCAATTTTGTTAGATTGTATTGTGACAGCTGTCATATCAGCATGCATTTAAAAACACTTATCAAAATTGGTGATTTTTTGTGCAGCCATTTTAATATTGAAGATGGAAGAAAATATACATTTTAGCATATTATACTGTATTATTTCAAGAAATGTAAAAACGCAACTGAAATGCAAAAAATATTTGTGCAGTGTATGGAGAAGGTGCTGTGACTGGTCGAACATGTCAAAAGTAGTTTGCAAAGTTTCTTGGTACTATTGACATTCTGACCAAATAATTCTTTGCTGTGGGCTGTCTTACACATTGGAAGATGTTTAGTAGCACCCCTGGCCTCTACCCACTAGAAGCCAATAATGGGAGATTGCCAACACACTCAAACATCCAAATCAATAAAATTATAGGTGAAAATGAAAGATGTGTCTTTTATATTACAGAAAATACTAAATGGACTTTTGGACCAATCCAGTACTAGGGAGCATCTCTAAATACAATCGTGCTAGATTAGGGAACCTAGTGGTCAAGTGCACTCCTCCTGGACTCTCTAGGATGGCCACTTCCCCATAACTCAGCCCATCAGCTGAACACTGACCACTAGACTTCGGTGCTTTCATGAAACAGAGTGTACATGCCCTTGCTCACCTGTCACCTGCTTGGGAACCTCGTACACTCTTCACCATGCTGTTTTCATTTTCCTGTTCTGTTAATGAAGTGGTTGTGTTCAGCTGTCATCATAATTAGCATTCATTTAATTCAAGTGTTTTGTCATTCATCTTTTCTGCTAATTAATCTCTTTATACGTTAATATATCACAAAATATGTGAAAGCAAACTATTTTCTTACTAGAAAATTAAAAGCCTCTTCAACATAAAAGCAGGGTGGAAGGAAATCCAGCTAGACAAATTAGTCCAGTGAAAACCTCCCTTTGCTGAAAAACTGACTCTCCAGTCTGCATGAAATCTTGCATTCAGAAAACTGGAAAAATAACTCACCCAGACCAAATCTTTTCCCATTTTTTCTCAGTTAGCAAGGCATCCCTTCTCAACTAGCTAGTGGTTTAAAATAAAGATTTTTCAATACTCATTTTTATATCTAGTCAGGATTTCTTCACTGGGATTTCAAATGCAGAATTAGCAGCAAATGCTGCCGAGAGGTGCTCCCGATTATATCCTATATTGTTACCTTTCCAGCGATAAAGAGGCCTTAAGTGTAAATCGTGAATTATTATTTTAAGCAATCTCTTTCATATATGTTTTTCTGTCCTGATCCTCACAGCAACCTGGGGAGGAGATAGCAGTGTAAGGTGAGAGACCATCTGGGTTCAAACCCTGATTCCATTTCTTAGTTAGCTATGTGGCCCCAACGGATAACACTCTTATCTTCTGCTTTCTCATTTCTAGAATGAATGATGTTCATCGGGTTGCTTGAAGATTAAACTAATTCATATGTGCAAAATGCTTAGAACCGTGCCTGATATACAGTGAATGCTCAATAAATATTATTAATACAATGTGCCCCCCTCTTTTCCACTGAGGACACTTTCCAAGGCACCCAATGGATGACTGACCCTACAGATAGTATCAAACCCTATGTGCACTATGTTTTTCCTGATATATGCATACCTATGATAGAGCTTAATTGATAAATTAGGCACAGTAAGAAATTAACAATAGTAATAAAATGGAACGATTATAACAATGTACTGTAATAAAAGCTATGTGAATGCAGTCTCTCTCTTAGCAAACTAATGCAAATTTGTTTTTTCTTCTTCATAATTCCATGGATAGAAGATTCATTCTTATTGTTAGCAACCTCAGCATATGACACTTTTCTTACCATGTAGAGAACTTACACCTTTCTCATTTGAAGGAAGCACTTTACAGCTTGTTCCCTGGCATATCCAAATTGCCAGCATCACTGCCCTTGTGCTTTGGGGCCATTATTAAGTGAAACAGGGTTACCTGAAAACGAGCACTGCGACACGTGACGGTAGATCTGGTAGCTGAGGTCGCTGTTAAGTGACTAACAGCCCAGGAATACATAGAGCTCGGAGACGCCGGACAAAAAGATGAGTTTTATGCTGAGGGCACTACCTCACGAGATTTCATCACACTACTCAGAATGGCACGCAATTTAAACCTCATGAATTGTTTCTTTCTGCAATTTTCCATTTACTATTTTCAGACTACAGTTGACCATGGGTAACTGAAACTGAAGAAGGCTAAACCATGGATAAAAAAGGAACTTTTGTAGTATAATAGGTGCCATCATGAATATTTCCCAAGACCAGAGGCATAGAAAGACAAAGCCACTCAACACAGCAGAACTTGAATTCCAGTCCCCATCTGTTAGGACTTTGAACAATTTCTCCTCAGCCACTATGCTAGTAACAACCTGGGCTTTGGGGCACAACCCCCTGCCTTAGTGAATGCCCCAGGAGTACATGGGTGGTACTAAATCACGGAGGGACTCTGAGACCAGAGTGCCGGAAAGACCCCACCCACACCTCTCCTCCCGTGGGAGCCAATTGGCCAGCGGTGCTGCATAAACTGTCTGCTTGCAGTCAGACCTCTGTATTAGGAGGTTCCATATCTGCAGATTCAACCAACAGTTGGTAAAAAAAAATTTTTAAAGACACATTACATTGTTGCTGCCATGTATAGTGGGCCAAAGATAGTCGTGTCTCTGCTGAACGTGTACAGACTTTTTTTTCCTTGTCATCATTCCCTCAACAATACAACAACTGGTTACACACCATGGACATTGTATTATGTATTCTCAGTAATCTAGGGATAATTCGAAGTATATGGGATGATGTGTGTAAGGTTATGTGCAAATTCTATGCCATTTTACATAAAGAACTTGAGCATCTGTGGATTTTGGTAGCCATGGGGGACCCGGAACCAGCCAAGGGATGACATCATTTGTCTTGTGTCTGGGTACAACCAAATGCATCTCTGGTTTTTCTCTGTGGGATAGATTTCCAGAAGGTAAGTTATTAGGTCAAAGATTACAAACTTTTTTGCCAAATTGTTTTCTAAAATTTTACAACAAATTTGGTTGTACCAATTTCTACTGCTTGTTCTGTTTAAGTAGTGCATGGAAATGCTGCTCTCCACCCTTACTAATGTTAATGTTTTCTTTAACAAATCTGTGTCGAGTGGACATACTGAAAATGGTGTTTCAGTGTCATTTTAATTTGTATTTTTCAAATGTCCAGATAGGTAAAATGGTTTTTCCCACATAATTATGCCCATTTGCTGTTTGTGTATGCATTTGTTTATATCATTGGTCTGATTTTCCCATTTGTTGGAATTATTTTTTGAGGTTTCCTTATTGACTTTAAGTATTCATATTTTACAAATCTTAACCATTTGTCATATTTATTACAAATACACTATCCCATTTGGTCATTTGTCTTTTAATTCCTTCACAATGTATATGTGGATCTAAAAACAAACAAACGTGTTACAGGTTTATTGGTAATAATCCTGTTAAACCTATTGATCTTTTCTTTTGTGATTTCTCCCATGACTTTTATACCACTTTAGTTTGGGCCCATCTCAAATTTTGCCCTTTCAAACAGAAATTCTATTCTTCATACTTCTGATGGGAACTCACAGGACCACCTTCCGGCAGTGAAACTCCCGCCACTCTGGCCACCTCCACCCAGACTCGAATCACCTGCACACGCTTTTCCAAATGGTGATCTGCTGTCCTTTTCTACACTAAGACCCAAACATTATGGCAAACACGTTGATCCATGACCCAGGCTCTGTGAGGGCATCCTTGGGATCCCTTCTGCAGGGAGAGCCAGGCCCCTTTCTTGTGTCATTTAAAGGGCACCCTGAGCACTTCCTTTATGCACGTGGTGGGAATTGGTTTATCTCCAGGGGCATCACCTTGATTGCTCTCCGTCAAGGCCCAGCTTCCACTGACTTCTTATTCACACAGATTTCACAAGCCACCACAGTCGGGTGCCAGGGAGAAGCTGTAAAATTTGCTATATCCATCTCCTCCAGAGCAGCTGTAAATATTAAGAAAAGGATCTGATTCCTGAATACTCTGATCTTATCCAGAACAAGGCTATATAATAAGAATCATTAATAATAATTTGTTTAGCAGTTTACAGATAACAGGGTGGTTTATTTTATCAACTTTACCTCATTCGATAGTCAAAATGGTCAGGCAAATTATTTTTCTCATTTTACAAATGAAGCATCTGAGTGTTCAAATGAGTTGTTCCTGACTGAAGAGTCAAAGACATGAAGATAGGCCGTCTGACGCGAATATGATGTTATTTGTACTAAAACTCATCTGTTTCTAATCCAGTTTTCTATTCATTACATCATCATTTGCCTTTTTTAAATTTATTTTTTATATTGAAGTGACTTCAGATTTACAAAAATGCTGTGAAAATAGTATGAAAAAGTTCTGTATACTTTTCACCCAGCTTCCCCAAATACTAACATTTTACATAACTACAACTCATGATCGAGATCGGAAAGTTAACATTGATTCAACATCATTATCTAATCTTTAGATTTCATTTAAATTTCACCAGTGTTCCCATTAACATCTTTTTTTCTGGGCCAAGACGGAACATAACAGTACATATTGCCTTCATTGTGATATCTAGGCTCCTTTCATCTGTAACAGTTCCTCAGTCTTTGCCTTTCACAACCCTGGCACTTTGGAAAACAGCCTAGTACATCCGTAGACTGTTCCTCTGTTTGGGTTTGTCTGATGTGCCGTCATAATTATAGGCAGTTGTGAGTTTTCTAGCAAGGATCATCTTCCAGGTTTCTCCGCTGTCCAGATACCATTGTCCCTTATTCCATGAATAAGTGGCTTCCGGGTAGACACTTTGAGACTACACAACTACCCTGCTTCTCATCATCTGTCCACGCACTACTGTGTTATTTGCGGAACAGTAGTTTCCTATTTCATCATTCTTTTATCATTTGTTGGAATTCTTTTGTAAAGAAAAGCTGTTCCTCTCCCCATTTATTTATTCAATTATTTATTTATATCAGTACGAACCCCAAATCCTATTTTATTATGTTTTAATTATTAATATCATTATTTGGTTTGTTTGAATTGTCCCAGATTTGGTTATTGAGAGCTCCTTTAAGTTAGCTGCCGCATCCTCCTGACACCCTCATTCTTCTCTCTCTCTGGCTCCAGATGTCCCAGGTGTATATTCCCATCCCCCGACCCTAGAGCCAGGTGTTTTCTTAGGATGTGCAATTCTGTTTATTGAAGAATCATATTTAGAAATCAAGTTTCCGTTCTATATATGCTCACCAATAGTGGGGTTTCATTGCTTCTAGGCATTCTCAGCAAACAAAGCTAAGAGATAGATGTATGTACACAAGCCTATATCAATTTCTCTGTTGGTAAATAGGGATAGTGCTACTTGCTTTTTACTAATTATCTTTTCTTAATATATTTCTTGAGCTGAATTGCATCAGCTAACACCTCCACTACAGTGTGAACAGTAATAGAGACAGGAGGTGTCTTTCTGAGTTCCTGATCCTAATAGAAATGCCTCTAGCGTTTCCCCATTGAGTAAGATGATAGATTTTGGGGCAAAGACATATTTATTTTATTATGTTAAAGTATCTATCAATTCTTATTCTCTTGAATATTTTTATCAGCAAGAAGAAACCTGAATCCAGACAGAAGATGTGGGGAGAAAGCCACAATGGCAAGCATAGACACTGATAAGTGATGCCAGTGTATGAACTACAAAAATCCTCATCCCTCTCTTCACTCACAGCCTTGCCATAGCCTCCTTGTGGGCGGAGTCTCATTCCCTGCCCCTGATCTTCCCGCTTACTCCTAAAACTTGTTTTGGCCAATGGAATGGGCCAGAAAAGACAGCGTGCCAGTTCTAAGACAAAATCTGAAGAGACCTTAAATGTGTCCTGCTGCCCTCTTGTGACTTTGTCATTGTCCTGAGAAGCTCTCTCCCTGTACAGCTGTTACCCTGCAGCACGGGCACCTGATAAACACAGGCAGAGCAGATGTTCCTCAGCCAACCCACAGACCTGCTACAGTGAGAAGCAGGAGTGCCCGGCTCAGCACAACAAATCCTACACCAGCAGAGCCCTAGCTGCCAGTGTCCAGTGAACCGGTCCTTTATTTGAGACTCCACTTGCTTACTTGGCATAAAAGGGAGAGATATAAGACCTATAATCTCTTGCCAAATATTTTAAGCCCTTGTTTTGAATGAGGTACTTTTGTATTTTTCTAATCTGCCAGACCAGCAGACTTTTTTAATGCTAGGATCTGTGTTATAACCTCTAGTTCCCAGTATCGTCCTCTTGGTTTTTCAATCTCTTTTATGCTATCGCAATCACAGTGATTTATCTGTATTTACTTTTCTGTCAGTTTGGCCTAGAATATCATGGGTGTTGTCCAACACACGATGAGGTCCGTCTAGAAAGTTTCCAGCCATGTAATGTGAAAAATAGAGATATTTATTGAAGAGATAAGATACAAGAAACATTGTACATAGGACAATAACACCTCAGTCCCCTTCAGAGGAGGCACCTTGGGACCTCACACAGTTCTTCCAGTATCTCTTCCACTGTTCAAAACACTGTGCAAAATCCTTTGTTGGAATTGCCATCAGCTGCTCCATCGTGTTTTCCTGAATCTCATTGACAGTCTAAAATCTCTTCCTTTCAAAGGTGATTTTAGTTTTGGGAAAAGCCAGAAGTCTAAGGGCAGCAAATTTGGGCTGTAGGGGGCCTGAATCACCTGGGTGATTTGATGCTTCACCAAAAAACTGCCCGAGACATGATGCATGAGCAGGCCTGTTGTCATGATGAAGCTTCTAATCACCATCGGCCTGTTGCTGTGGCTGTTTTCATCGTGTTGTATCTCTCAACTGACATCGAACACTGAGGTAGTCCTCCTTACTAATTGTTTGGCCTGGAGGGGAGTACTCATGATGGACAACACCTTTCCAATCAAAAATGGTCTTGATCTTGCTGTGACTTTGCTGCGCCTTCTTCGAATGTGGAAAACCAGGCAGTTTCAATTGGGATGCCTTCATTTCCAGATCATAGCCGTAGACCCACGATTCATCTCTGGGTACGACCTTCTTCAGGAAATCTGATTCATTGATAGTGATTTGAATAAAGTCATTAGCAACTGCAACATGATGTTCCTTCTGCTCTGGTAGCAGAAGCTGTGGAATCAATTTTGCCATGACACATCAAGGCAGGCCAAGATCCTGCATCAAAATCTCAGACTCAGTAGTTTTTGGAATTCCCGGATCAGCTTCTAGTTCTCACACTGTCAGTCACCAGTCTTTGTTGATTGCAGCCCGTACACGTTCAACATTCCCAGGTGTTCTGCTTGTTGCAGGCCTTCCAGAATGTAGATCACCTTCAACAGATTCCCAACCATCTTTGAAGAATTTGTGCCACACTTTTATTTGTGCTGCACTCGTTGCATCATCCTGAAAGTCTTCTGAATTATCCAAATAATTTCTATGGAGGAATGTTTAAGCTTCAGGCAAAATTTGATGGAGATTCATTGCTCTACTCACTCAGTCATTTTGAATGTGACAGCCACACAGTACACATGCTCATTCAACAGCATCTACCACCCCCACTGACTAGTACAGTGAAGTTGTCATTTTTCATGCATGTGCATTCCAGTCCACTTTCCTTGGCTGCCAGGTTCCAATGATGTCACACAAACCATTCTCATTATATTAACAATGGCCAGACTTTTTACTGACAGACCTTGTACAGTGGTTCTATCTCCTTTCTTTCAGGGAAGCATTTGGGAATAGTAATCCTCCCAACATTTTTTAATAGCCTGAGGAAAAAGGTGGATTTTATTGGTCCACTATCTCCTTTGTACCACTAAATGTACCTGTTATAATAACACCTATCAAATTTCTAATCAATTTTTCCCTCTGATATATATTCAAGAACTCTGCTTTATAATTTTGGAGGCTCTTTCACATTCCTTTGCAGAGTCTTTTTTGACCCCTACAGTCTACCTCCCTGTTTGTAAGGTATGGGTGCGCTCAGTTTGGCTCCATCAAGTTTTTGAAAGATACGCTTTTCTTCCAATAACCTCTTTGCTTCACACAGATAGTGATAACATAAATTGAACAAAAGTCAATTATGTTAGCAAATTTTCCATTCACCTTGACACTATGCAGAAGGCATGTTTGCAGCAGTAATAGTCAGTGGTGCCCAGGGAACTGCTGCAGTGAGACCTGCTTAGTGCAGTAAGCTCCTACCAAAGTGCATAGAGAAAAAAGCCTCAAAAGTGTTGTAGAGGAGTTCAAGGCAAATCATATTTCTATGCAAAAATTGATGTAGCACCAAAGACAATATCACCTCAACGTTTCAGTGAGCTTGTATTATAAAAGGTGTAGCTCTTGTGTTTTATACCAGCACATAGTGGATGTACCAGGGGTGTCTGAAAAGGCTACCTCATTATTTAGCCTCTTAAACAGCCATCCTGCATTTTTTAGAAGTCACATAAAAGAATGGGTTTGTGATATGAAGAGCACATTTATTTCCCTGAGTTCCATCTCTAGAGTCAAAAAAGAAAAAATGAGGCACTACTTTAAAGAGCCATCAAGTTCAATGTTTATGAAAATAATAAAAACTTTTAATAGAGAATATTCTCAAAGAGATTTGAACTTTTGTACTAAATACAGTACAAGACTGTGACACTACGTTTGTATAGTGACAAACAGCTATTTCAGAAAGATGCTTTCGAGCAACCATAAGTGATTTATAAGCAAAACAGAACCTCGAGTAGTAATGTAGGAAAACTAAACATCACAATTTCTGTTCTCAATTAGAAATAATCTAGACGTTCAGTTCATGCCATGTAGCAAGTACAAGGCCACTTACCAGGAAGCTGTGATCTTGTGTTAGTTAAAGAAGTTAGATTTCCCCGAGGCTACCAGCTGGACTGCTCTACAGGTAAAATGTTGCTGCCGCCAGCCTTGGGTGTGGAGGGCTGAATCAATTCTCAGCGTGATTATCACTGGTAGACTCCAGGACGTTTGCTTTAGTGTTTTTTATTCTATTTCATCCAAGTTCTCTTTCCCCATAGGTGAGCATTCTAAGGTACTTGTGATCATTCATTTAGTTAATATTTTTTATATGTGCCTATTATGTGTCTGTTTCGAGGACAAGGGACACATTAGTGACCAAAACACATTTTAAAAATCCTGCTTTCCAGGAGTCTACATTCCAGTAGGAATGCATAATAAAAAGCAAGTGGTAAATATTATTAAAGGGTAGTAGGTACTATGAGGAAACTAACATGGATAAGAGAGAGGAGAAGAATGCTGGGAGTGCAGATGCCATTTTAAACAGGGCAGCCAAGAAACGCCCTACTCAGGAGGTGACGCGTGAGCAAGGACGTGCGGGAGGTGAGCGTGCGAGCCAGGAAGGGGTCTGAGAGGAGCCCGAGAACAGCGAGTGCAGGCTCTGAAGCACGTGGGGTTCGTGAGCACACATTCACTTACGTGTTCCTGCAAAGCATACTGTTTTATGGACATGTATTTTTTATAACTGTATTTATAACGGTGTGGGTTCTCCAGAGAAACAAAACCCATAGGAGATCAGGTAGATGAAAGGATGCATAGGCAGACAGACAGATTTACTATAAGGAATGACTAGCATGATGATGGAGGCTTAGAAGTCCAAGGTCTACCGTGAGCACGTTGGAGACTCCAGAGGGCTAGCAGTGTGGTTCCAGTCCGAACGCCGGAGAAGAACAGTGTCCCAACTGGAAGAGAGGCAGAGAGAATTCCTTTTTCCTCAGTCTTGCATTCTATTCGGGCCTTCAGTGGACTGAGTGAGTCCCACCCACACCGGGTGGGGGGGGGGGCAATCTGCTTTACTCTGTCTACAGATTCCAATGCTAGCTTCATCCAGAAGCACCCTCACGAACTCAACCTGAAATAGTGTTTATCCAAATACCTAGGTCCTGGTGGCATAACCAAGTTTGACACATAAAATTAACCATCCCAATTTTGTACTGTGTTCTTCATTCTGTTTCTTACTTTCCTCCAGAATAGTGTTTTTAAGATGGGTAGCTATGGTAGGCAGAACTGTAAGGCGGCATGCATGATCTTCACCCCTGGGGCAGGATGATGTTGTGTTATAGGTCAAAGCAACACTGAGGATGCAATTACAGTTACTGATCAGTTGACATTGAAATAAGATTATCCCATCAGCCTAAATAATCACAAGAGCCCTTGCAAAGCAGTGTCTCTGGGTTGTTGAAAAAGAGGAGTTGGGGAGAATCCAAGCTGGACTAAGAGGCAGCGCACTATGGGTGGCTGAAAGATGGAGGGAGCCGTGTAGCAAGGAGTGCGATTCCCTCTAGGAGCTGAGAGCCGCCCTTGGCTGACAGCCCGCAAGAGAACAGGGACCTTAGTTTTATAAAAGCAAGTAACTGAATCCTGCCAACTTAATGAACTTAAGGTAGATTCTTTTCCAGAGCTTCTGGATGAGAACCCAGTCCACCTGACACTTTGTATTCAGTCCTGTAAGACTCTGAGCAGAGACTCTGGCCTACAGAACTGAGAGATAATAAATGGGTGCTGTTTTAAGACAGAAATTTTGGTTATTTGTTACACAGCAAGAAAAAAATGAATACAGTAGTGTTGATGTGCATTTTATTTTAAAAATCGCCTATTTAGTACTTGTTTCGTATGAGGCAAGACTAAGAACTTTACAAGTATTAATTCCTTTGTCATAACCCTATGATACACATTTTACTCTTTCTCTCATTTTACAGATGAGAAAAACTACTAAACAGAGATTAGGTTACTTGCCAAATGTCAGGTGCCAAAACCAACAGTCAGACTTAGGTGATCCAGCCTCGGGACTGATGTTCAAACACCACATCTAGTCTTCTGCATTAAGCTGCGGCAAAATACATCATACTGTATATCTCCCTCACTGAACTCATGAATTTTCCAGGGAGGGATTTCTCCTGGCCCTGGGCAAAGAGCTCACCAGAGGGTCCTGGGGCACACACGGAAGGTGACTGGGGACTTCTGGACGGCGGTCCAGAGCAGCCACACTGGTCCACACTACCAACAGCCCATCTGGGCAACCACATGCCTGTCAGGGGCATGTTCCAGCTTCTTAACTTTTGCCAATCAGATGAAAATAAAGACATCTCACCACTTCTTAAAAAAAGGAATTTGCATTTTAACTACTTTTTATTGTAGTGTGTGCATATATGTATATATATGTATATATACACATATGTGTTTATATATGTGTATATACATGTTTATATACATATATAAACATATACCATTCTAACCATTTTAAGTTACTTTATTAGCATTAACTACATTAGAATGTTGTGCAACCACTGCTATTTATTTCTAAAATTTTCCATCACTGCAAACATCATTGCTTTTTAATTTGCATTTTTCTTTGAGCATCTCCCTTCACATGCTTTTCAATATGTGTACATTTGATTCTACCTTATTCAATATAAAAAACAAATTAAACTAATAAAAGAACTTCTGACATAGCACCTTGCTATAAAATGAAATGGTAGTACTGAATCCTTTACATTTTTCTACGTATTAAATGGGATGATACATGCAGAGGGCTTATCACCACCACGCCTAGCAAAAGTAGGTATTTGATAAATGGCAGTTAGCATTATTATTAATATTAATGATATTATATATAATTCTTGGACTGCCATTTCATCTGACCCTTCCCTAACTCAAACAGTGGGACAGGTCCCCTTCTGTGTGACAGCACCATCCTTACCACCAAGGGACCTGAGCTCAGGATTTTATAGAAGAAGAAACAGGGTAGAGAAATAATTTAAATGCAGAACAGAATGAAGAAAAAACAAGATCAAATTACACTCGAACTGTAATCTTACATAAAGAGCGATTGCAGGGCGGACAGATGAGCACGGGAGGGCTGCCGGCGGCAGGGGTGTGGGGGGCGGCCGCGGGGGGGGGGGCTCCCCGGGCTGCTGCGTGGTGCCGGGTCCCCTGTAGGCGGAGTGGCTGTGTGCTGCCGCCCACGCTGCTTCTGGGAAGGAAGATGCTCTGACCCAGTGATACACACACTTCAATCTCCAGGAGCACCAGATGTACACTTTTTTCTGGTCGGTTTTCATAATGCTGTGACATGCAAATGTGTATGTTGGGTCTGAATCCCTTCAATTTAGTTGATGACACTGATATGTAAGTTACTAAAATCAGCAGATTTCACCTCTGATGTGAGCTCTCCATCACCAGGTTTTCTGAAACAAGCATGAGTCAGGTTTTGCTTCCCACTGTCATTATCTTGTGTCCGGTCACTGGCAGCAAAGACTACAGTAAGCTTGCCAAAATGCAGAAGGGACCGAAGCGAACTAAACCAAAACAGAGCTCTGACATGTAGGAAAAGTAAGCATTTTCGTTCCAAAAGTGAGAGGCTAGTAGACTCAGCTTGGTGGTGTTTGCAGTTGTCTTCGTGCAGTTTGATCCAGCAATTCACTAGCACTTGAAAAAGAAAGAAAACTGAATCGCCCTGCTGAAGTTGTCTTTATATTATATATTTTCATTTTATCTTGGTGCTTCTCTTCTACTTTTTAGAATTTCTAACTGTAGAATTTGCTTACTGAAAATGTTTGCTTTGGGCTAGAAAAGAATATTTAGAAATCCTTATCCCCCCCCACTAAAAAAAGCAAGTGGGAGTGGAAATTTGAAAGAGGACCGCCTAATTCAGCACTAAAACCAGTGTGAGAAGCTGTGTGTGTGTGTGTGTGTGTGTGTGTGTGTGTGTGTGTGGTGTAAAATGTGCTTTTCAAAGTGCTCAGAGGTTGGTGGGAATGTTTGATTAGCTCCTCTGAGAAGAAAAGGTGCTTGGACCTCTTGTTCTTTCTTCTTTAGAATAATTTGGATGGGATTTGTGATGCAGAAAATCTTAAGGAAAAAAGGATATCCATTCTGTGTGGTGGAAAATTTTTGAAAAAAAATTGCCTTCTTCAAACAAGGTATGTCTGATGAATTATTAAGCTATGCAGCTAGTTTGCTTTCCATTCCTTGTGATGAAAACATTAAAATGTGTTTAGCACTAAGAAACTGTAATACATGCTTTGACCAAGTAACCAGCCTGTACAAATTTCAGTCTCAAGAAAATTGAGGTGGGAGTGGGTGGTAGTTGACATCCTTTAAACAACTAATACTAGATATGTCAACTATAAATAAATTATACAAGGTTTTCACTGTATCTTTAAGCCAACTTAATTATGATTAAAGTAAGTTGAAAAGTATGGCATTGTGTAGAACTTTGAAGTATTTAAGGCTTTTTTATACCTTGCTTCCTCTAGGTAATACAATAACAATGTAACAAATTGCTTATAACAATGTATCAAAAGCAGCATGAGAAATGGGCACATTGGTGCTAAATGAAAAGGGAAATTATTTAATGTGGCTCTCTACTTCTCTCTATTCAGACAGATGTCGGTGGAATGTGGCTAGATGGGCAATTCTCTATCTTGTTTACACTGGAAGTGTTTTCTTAGGCTGAATGCTTTTTTACTGATAAGCCCAGGAAAGGGTTGGCATTGTTAAGTCTACTTTCCTACCTCAGCTTCGCACAGGAAAACAGGGTACAAAATCTCTTTTAAGCATGATTAGTGTCAAACCAGCATAAACATGAAATAAGTGCCTCAAGTACAGACTGAACCCAGGGGATAAGATGGAATTATTAGACCTGGTGGTTTGCGCTGAAAAACCCACGGCATCTTTGCCATCTCCGAATCAAGAGTGAATTCAAGATTTTCTCTGGGTTTATTATAAAAATAAAACAAGGCATTCTTGGCCATGGTGGTTATTCAAAAAAAAATGTGAGCACTAAGAAAATAGCATTTGACCATTAAGTTGTGTTGCAACAAATTTGGAAGTCTTGGCAGTAAAGTTCTGAGGCTGTTTCTCCCTCTGTCTCTTGAAAGATGAAAACGCCCTGCAGCAAGGCGAGATCAAATGCTGTTTGTTTGTGTATTTCTCTGTTGTCTGTGTCAGCGGCAAGAGGCAGCCCTGCGCTGGTAGGAAAGCTGGAAGTGCCTGGCTTTTGTTTACTGAATTAAAATACCCACTTTTCCAAAAGGGCTTTAGACAAAGAATTGCAAGTTTACAAGAGCCGCATTTTAAATTGCAGTATGATGGTTTCCCAGACCAGGCTTCATTTAAATACATCTTACACCTCACCACTGAAAGGAAACATCTTAGGAACATTGCAAATGCTTAATTATCTATCCCAAAATAGTGTTTACTTTATGGATATAGTTTAGAAGACCTAATTATCTTTTTTTCCCTAAGTTACTGATCACATGTAGAATAGTTCCTTTCAGAGAAAATGCATTGGGTTTGAAAATGGTTTATGAACAGCATCAGAAGAACAGAAATGCTCGTGCTGTTCTCATCTGTGATTGCTGTGAGACACATAGAAGCAATGTTGCCCAGTGCTCTGTCTCAGCCAGAAGTCCTAAATTATAGGAACAGCTCTGCTGCTACCTCGCTGTGTTACCTTAGGAAAGGCGTGTAACATTTCTTGATGTTTGTTTCCCCATCTAGAAAAAAGAAATAGTAATAATGCCTGCACACACCCCTCCCAGGGTGGTCATGCGGCCCAATGACAAATCTTGGTTCCAAAAAGGTTTTGAAATGTGAAAATTCTATAAAAATGTAATCTTTTTCTGCACATATTTATTAAAAAAATTACACTGGAAGAAGCCATTAGCCTTCAAATTGATGCTTCCTGGACCCCACAATGCTCCTGTTGCCCGTGCCCACGTGTGTGACTTCTCTCCTTGCTCGCGAGGAGGTGTGAGTTCGGTATCAATGGTGGGAGGTGCAGGAAAAAGCACACTGGTCTCTGTCGGCAGAACTGGTCACTCTTTGCTGCTGACCTTGGAGAGGGTACTCAGCATCTCTGTGTCTCCATTTCCTCACATGTGAAATGAGGTTGGACGAAATAGTCTCTAAATCTCCCTCCTGATCCCGTGATTCTGTATATTGACACCTCTCCAACGGGAAGACTTGGCCAGTCCGGCTTCACTGTGGAGACTCCGTATGTTGCAAAATGAAGAAATGTCAAAATGGGGTTTTAGAACTATAGTATATTTAAAATGTTTGTGCTTACCTAACTAAAGACTCTACAATATACAAAACTGGCATGCATGTATCCGTGTGTGTGTGTGCATATCTCCATAGTGTACTGAAGACAGTGTGATCCGAGTTTTGACAGACTTCTTTCAGTTCTCTGTTGTACTTCTGTGAGTGCCTGTAACACATCATGTAGAAGTAATGTCAAATATCTAAATGTAAGGCCTGCCAGGCAAGGCCAAGGCCAAGTGACCCTCTGGTGGTGCTATAGAGCCCATGGGAGTTTGTCAGGCAGGAGGCTCTGCTACTTCTCAAGTGTATTAGCTTTGCAAGTTACTTAAACTTTCTGAGCCTCAGTTTTCTCATCTCTAAAAAGGGTCTATTATTAGTGTCTCCGTCATAGGATTGTGGCTAAAAGCCGCGATCAGTGCTTGGCACACTGTCGGCATCCAAATGTTAGCAAGTATTTTCTTTATTATATGTGACTAGAATAGAGAAATCAGATCAGCTGTGAAGCAAAGCAATTGTAATTCTCTTCAAGCTTTAAAATGTTAACTCTTTGATATGGTAAGCAAATTGACTTGTGGAATTATGTGATATCAACACAATTATTAGAAATGTGTAGCCATCTCTTCATTCAGAGGATCTCAGCTAATCCATCAATCAGCAAATGATAAGCAAGAGGCAACTTCTATGATATCTATAAAAAGAGAAATCCCAGGGGTCCCCCCTCTCGCGGTCTAAAAAGAGATGTGTCTCTGAGGTTTGCAGAAGGTGGTGGAATTCTTGGCCCCATGAACAGATATAGTGTGAGCCAGAGAAAAGTGCAAAGGAAACCTGCTTCTTTTTGCAAGTATGAAAGGTCCTCTTTCAAGTGGCAGTGAGCAGCTTCTGTTAGTGCAGAGAACGGGGCAAAGAGGAGCAGTAGTTTAGGCATCAGCAATCCCTTTTTGATAATGCTGACTGTTACATTCTAATCAAACTGCAGCAGTATACCCCGACAGCCACTGGTGGCTCAGCTGCAGCTCTGACTCCTGTCACCAGCCTGTACCACAGGCATCACCTGCAGCTAGCCACTCCAGCTGTGCACCTGCACCCCGTTGGCCCAACTCCCAACACATTTTGGAGTTGTGCACAGCCTGTGGTGAGACCCCGAAGCCACAGGAGTGCACGCTGACAGTTAAGGTCACCAAAGCTGTGAGTACCCCTGCAGTTAGCCCCGGCCCTCGCTGCTGGTCCTGGCTCCTGCCACTATCCATGCATCTGCAACTGGCCCCCACCACTCCAGGACACAGGCATCTACAGCTGGCCTCTGCCACCGAGTGTGTGCGTACCATCAGCTCTGGCCCTTGCCCCTGCCTGCCCTGGTCCTTACCTGCCGAACCCTGAAGCATCACTGAGGATCCCAACAGCCCTTCCAGCCACTGCAGATCCCCCACAGTGCTCATCAAGTACTACACTTGGTGTCCTGCACCACTAGATCCAGAGTCACAGCACACCCCAGCATGCCTCCACTCACTAGTGACGGTCTTTCCTGACTGAAGTCAGCCCACAGAGTCCAGAAGAGGCTATTGGGATCGTGAAGAACTGGGGAAACGTGATGCACCGAAGGAGCCCAGTAAGCCTCCAGTAACTGACCCCCAAGAAACAGAGATGCATGAACCACTGCACAAAGAATTAAAAACAATGGCTCTAAAGATGCACAGAGAGCTACAAGAGAATACAGATGAACAATGTAATGAAATTGGGAAAATAATGCAAGAAAAAACAGAGTTCAACAAAGAAACAACATAAAATAGAACCAAATGGAAATCTTGGAGCTGAAGAACAAATTTTTAATTAAAAAAAATATACACACGCACACAAAAAAAATTTAAGTCAGTCTGAGATCTTTTAAATGAGTTCCTGTTTACAGACCAGGAGGTGAAAGACCAAAATCCAACGAGCTTCCAAGAGCCCCGTTCACAATGGAGCAAAGGCTGCTTCAGCTCTGTTGACTGCATTTTCCTACGGTTACCTCATTTGTAAAACAAACAGTTGTGAATGCTGGATTTAGAATTTGTTTCTAATCAACTAGAAAACTTTTCTGCTTCAACAGACTGCAAACCTTAAAGAAATCCTGAGAGACTGCCTAACAGAACTGCTAGGGGCCGCGGGGTGGGGGGGTGGGGGGGGGGTAGTGCACAGAGCAGGCACCAGGGAATGCTGGGAGTTGAGACTTATAAAAGCTGCACGTCATGTGGCAACCAGCAAAAGGCCAATCGTGTGGCAGATGTGACTCGGCTGAAATCCACTGCCGCAATTCAGGGCTTATATCCTCAGGGAGAAAGGTGAACCGAGATAATGAGGCCAAAATCCTTTCCTGAGTCAAGTCCACAAGCCAGGGTCTTGGAACAAAATAAATACATATTAGTTTGGCTTTGATTCGGTTTAGAAAATATTTCAGCGTTTGTTTGTTTTTTTCTGGCCTTACAATTTTAAAAAATGTTGAGCCCATTCCTGCTTCATATTACTTCACTGGATGGGTTTTTTTCCAATTATTTTTAAGAATGCTGGATGTCATTTTTCAGCAATTTGATTGGTCCAATTGTCCTAGAACCATAGATGATTTTCATGGCAATGGGCTAAAGATCCTTACAAATCTTGGAGCAGAGAGGGACGGAACAAAACTACATACCTGCTGTATAGCTGGGGTCCTAGAAGAATTTAACTAAGGGGCAGTCACAAACCTACGTGGTTCCTTCACCAAGCAGTCCACAAATCAAGCATGGCTAACCCTGCACAACATCTTGTACAGAGAGATTCCATTGGTGGCTTTACCTCTATTAAGTCCTCAACTAGAATCTAAATGTCTATGGTTTGCAAAGGATGGTGATGAGAATGATGATGGTAATCGTGATTAATCTCCACCCCTATGACAATAAAAATAGCTAACACACAGCTATTCTTATGTGCCAAGCACTGTTCTAAGCCCCTTACAGATATTAATTCAGCTAGAATTAAGCAACCATATGGGGAGGGTTGTTACTGTCCCCAGTGTACAAATGAGAAAACTGAGGCCCTGAGAAATTAAGGAAATGTTCTGAGGTCACACAGCTAGTAAGTGATGGAGCTCAACTTCAAGCCCAAGCAGTCTAGTTCCAGAGCTCACACTCTTAACCTATCAGGCAATAACTACACCATCCTGGTTTTCCCCTCACTGCCCCAAATTAATCTTTGCCATCCCTGAAAACATTGTTTTCAAGCCAAGTCTAATTTCCAAGAAAACTATTCTTTCTCACAAGTATGGACACAGCACTAGTAATGAAGGAAAGGACAGAAGGCAAGGGACTCTCAGGAGAAGGGCTGTTGGGAAGGAGGAGGGGGGAATTCCGGCATTGTTGATCATCTCCTGATTTAAGAACTGCTTCTCAGGTGTGCTGGGAAGACATGATTTTCAGGAGGAAAGCCAAGGAGCAGGTATCATTATCAAGGCCTTCGAGTAGCCGGTCTCCAAAAGGTGTCCTTTACCGTCCCTCTAGGGCAAAGTTCTCAGCGAGTCACAGAAAGAATCTGACTTCCCTATGACTCAGATTCCTTTAAAAAAATCACCTTCACTGATAAGGCTCTCTACATTGACAAGACTCCCATAGACATTTCTCAAATTCTTTCCCTCAGTGAGAGAAAGGCAAAAGTTGTGTGTGGACATGTGGTAAAAATTCACGAAAATCTCCCTTCAGGCTATAGTGAGATGAAACTCTGTTTCTGCATTCCTTCTTCTCAAAAAGAAAAAAGAATCGATTCCTTTGGGGGAAGCTAATGTACAGTTTGCAAGGGAAGAGGTCACCGGCATCTCAGCGCGGGGTGAATTCCCCCCTCTGGGTTCCTCCGTGTCCCAGACAGAGGAAACATGCTTTGGATGCAAAGGTGCAAGTCAGCTTGCCCAGGCTGGCTGCCTTGTATAATTTGGTCAGTAACTCTGTACTCCTAAAGCTAAAAGGAATTTAGGGAACCTGGGGCAACATTCGATGGCAGCAGCAACAAATATCAATGGGGCCACCACCATGTGGCGTTCACAATTCCACCTGTTTGGGAAGACGAGTGAAAAAAAGAAGTCTCCATTCTCCCGGAGCTGCCAATCTGTGGGCACACAATAAATACATTCACATACGAGGTCTGGCAGTGATCTGGGCTATGAAAAGCTTAAGACAGTAGGATAAGGGGGCTAGACAGCGCAGTGAGGTGTGGGTGATGATTTACATTGTGCGGCCAGATGAATGTCTGGTAAAGGCATATGGGGACAGAGAGAGAGGTGAAGGCAGTCAGGGAGCAAGCCATGTGGGTACTTGGGGAAGAGCATTCAGGCAGAGGGAAGAGCGAGTGCAAAGGCCCTGAGGTTGGACCGCGCTTGCGAAGGCAGCCTTTCTGGAGCAGGCTGAGTGCGGAGGAAAGGAAGGGAGACCCAGGGAGCAGGGATTATTTTGGACGAGCAGACACAGAGGGCGCCATCTTAATGCTCTTCGATTTCCCTCAGCTGCCTGCAACTGCCCACTCACACAGTGTCTGTGGGCAGTTCTTGCCTCTACCCAGGATGAAGTCTGAGGAGGTCCCTTAACATGCAGATTACGCTCAGAGTTTTTTTTTCTAAGACCTTGTTCTTATTATATCTCCAAACAATCTTTGTTGTCATTAACATAGATATAATACTTAGGTAATACTTAAAAACTTTAAAATGGCCTTCGCAGTTTAAAGTATCGTCCTCCACCTCCAGGCTTGCTTTCTGCAGTGGGAAGGGGCATGACTGGATTCTCTCCTTCTCTGCCGTGTGCCTTTGCCCCACATCCCCTTGGCTGCTGCTGATCGTCTCTTCGAGTCCAGAGTTGAAGGGGGGCAGAGAGGGAAGGTGAAGGTGGCAGAAAGGCCTTCCCAGTTACTACTGTTGCCCGCTGGCATTCACAGCTGTTTCTTGTTCCTACGGGGCACTTCCCACTTCGTGGGGGACCCCTCGCCCACAATCTCTGGGTGCTGATACATGAGAATCTTCTGGCTGGGCGTTTGCCATTCCTCCCTCTGCCCCTGAGCAAGTGGTGATCTAACTCCAGCTTCTTTCTGCCGTGGACTCCTCAGCCCGTCACACACAGCCAGTTTCAGAGAGACCTAAAGCAGCTCCAGGCTGACTCTCAGACAGGTCGTCTCATTTGCCACGAGCTGCTCCCTCTCCTGTAGGTGTCTTAATCCTGAGTCAGACACCAGAGCCCTGTGCCCCAGTCCCAAGGAACACCACCACTCGGTGATTTCAAACGGGGTGACTGGGCATCCAAGCTGGACTTCCGAAGGAGGGAACCAAGAACCGAGACCTTCAGCTGACTGCCAGACCTACCAGAGGTTGCAGATGCCAAGAGGATAGCTGAGAAGACCGGAGAGCAAGAATAGCTTCAGGAAGAGCTGTTGGCATGTCCCCTCCTGCCCCTCCCCACACTCCCACCCACTCCAGGCAAGAGTGGGAGGAGCCTCGGGACCACTTTGGAACATGGAAGTAGCTGGCACTTCATCCAGCTGAAGCTGAGACAAAGGATCATCCCATTTTAACATCCACGACACAGTCAATTACAATACACTCAAATGTCTATTTAGATGGGTGTGTTATGCCTGGTTAAGCTTAAAAATACGCCTGATGCATCACTTTACCCTAAATAACATTTGTGTGTGAGAGCGAGAAAGCTGTGAGTGAGTTCAGGCCCCAATATAACTCAGTCTCTTGACCTTAGAACTAAAACAACTTTATTACACAACATATATATTTTACAGTGTGTGTCTTAACTATGGTCAATGGTGTATTTCAAAATCCTAAGATACATGTATCAAGGCAAAAAAGAAGTGAAACCCTCAGCAGGGTGGACAAATGGGTTTACCGAGAGGGGTTAAATGTTTGAGGCCTGTGATGGAATTCTGGTTCCTCTCATTCTATGACCTCGGAGAGCTTACAAGGCTTCTCTAAGCATCAATTTCCTACTCTAAAAAATGGGCATAAAACTACTTACCTGATAGGATCACCAAGATAATTAAATAAAGTCACATATGTGCAGTGTGTAGCATATGGTATGCATTCAGTAAATGATATTGTTGTTGGAGTGGATTCTAAACTCCCAAAGCTTTCCATGAAGAAGAACAAAGGCACCAATTTCATCTTGTGTAACAGCCCACTAGACAGCTGGGCCAATGAATTGGCCAGAGAGCCATAAAAGAGGGTTCAAAGGCTCTGTCAGAGCTGGGCATGGTCCAGAGAGGGCCCCCAGAGCAGGAGGCTGCGTGGTTTCCCTCGGAGAGAACTGACTTTCTTTCTGCTGGTTCCTATCACCTTCTGGGACTGTGGACTGTGGACTAAATGGACTATACCCTCTGTTTCTGCAGTGGTTGCTGGGATTCAAGAATGCACTTTGACCCACAGCCCCATGCCTGCCTCTCGGCAGCTTGGGGACAGCTCGAACCCTGTGCTGTCCTGAGACAAACCCACTCTTTACCAAGAGGCCAACAGGAAGATACTATGGATTTTACAGACACACCCTCTTCCTCCTTCCCACCTCAGCTGGAAGGCTTTGCCAGATGCGAAAAATGTTTTTCTGTGCCTCAGAATTGAAGGCAGACGGAAAAGAACAGAATGTTCAGGCCAGTCAAGGCTCTTGGGACCACAGTTGGACTGAACCAAATACCCAGCTCCAAATTCACAGCGGACGGCTCCTTGGCAACCACAAACCTCAGTGCCCCAGGGAGCAAACTCACTGGGAGGAGGCAGGGCTAATCCAGTGTCAAACACATTAGGTAAAGGAGCTTCAGATGAGAGAAACTCGTCTTCCAAAGCTCCAGGAGAAACTCTGAAACCATGCACGGTTTCCAGAGTAACCAAGAGGGGCGGTCATGGCCCACCTCATCTTTTACAAGGCCCTTCCCCCGTCCCCAGATTTACTGCTCTTCGTGCCCCTTCCATTACAGAGGGTAAATAACTCTTGGAAGGAGTTCTTTAGAGCTCATTTGGGGGCATGCCTGCAAACTAGTATTTTTTCCCACTGGCAATATAAGATCTAAACTACCACTTCAGAAACGTAATTACTGTTTGCAGCCTCACTAGAAATCACTATTGGTTGAAGCCTTGGTGGATGTGGTAAGCATTACCATATGTCGGGTTCTTAACGAAGTAAAAATGACAGTCCTGAAACACATGCACCAAAACAGGCTTTCCCTTCTTGGTTTTCTGACATGTAGAAACATGCCACATGGATCAATGAACCTAATGACATAGGCATATATCTGTCATTGAACACATGTGTGAGCTCTTTAACCCGCCCAACGGCGGAGGAGTGAATATCTTTGCTTTAGGAGATATATATATATGGTGTATATATATACCATAAAGCATACCATATATAAAGCATACCATATACATATATATGGCAATTAAAAGTGATCCTAGATAAAGGGATCCTGAGTAGTTCACATTTCAGTCATCAAAAAATCACCTATAATATTAGTGGAAATTTTCTAGATGGGAACATCAATAAACATAACACTCTTATATACATATATGGGGTACCCCCCAAAACCAGAGTTATCTTCTGCAGGATGGGCCCCTTGCAGCACAGGCGTCCCCACGAGGTGAGTGTTCTAGGAACCCATCTGCATCAGTGCACCAGTGGTATTGTGTGAGAGGCTGTGTTCAGCTTCAGTGAATTTTTTTTGAAGACTCTTTTGATGAGTTTGCCCATTTCCTGATGGGTGATTTATAAGTTCACCTGCCCACACCATGCTGAATATTCAGCAGTTTTTGACTAAAAATGGCATGACCCCTGTGCCCCACCTTCCCTATTCACCTGATCTCGCCCCAGGTGACTTTTTTTGTTTGCTTCCTGGATGAAAAAAGTCCTCAAAGGGAAACAGTTTGTCCATGTGGAAGAGGTGAAACAAAAAAATGGCAGAAGCACTGAAAGACATCAAAATCTCCGAGTTCAAAAACTGTTTTGAGCAGTAGAAGAAAACACCTCAATAGGTGTATTGCATCAAATGCAGAGTACTTTGAAAGTGACAGAAGTTTAAACATGTAAGAAAAAATACACATTTTTTTATGAATATATTCCAGTTTTTTGGGGTCCCACAATATATACGTCGTGCTGGGTAATTCTTTGTTGCATGGCCTGTGCTGTGCATTAGAGGATATTCAACAGCATCTCTGGCCTCTAACCACTACACTCCAGGAGTATCACCCCCAGTTGTGACAACCGAAACCGTCTTCAACATTGTCCTTCTGTGGGGAGGGATGGGGATGCAAAATCACACTTGGTAATGAACCCTGACCCCACAGTGATGTTCTTACAGCATAGTTTCAAGTTCACACGCTCCCCCTTTCCTCCCAGAGTACCCCGGGTATGTCGGCTGTGTTTCTCCTTCTTGGTGGCGGCCATGGCTCAGGAGAGTCTTCTCTGCCTAGCGCCTGGCCCCAGAGCTGCGTACAGCTCAGTCTTGATGCTAACCAAAAAACAAGTATCCGTGCCCTTTTCATTTGAAGTGTTTTCATCTTACTACTAATGGTTTCAGGGAAATAGGAGATAAATAAAACAACAAAGATGAAAAGGTTTTAATCAAAGCTTCAAGGAACAGAAACTAACCCAAACTGGCTGGAGTAAGAGGGCCCAGAAACATCTATGACATGCACAGAAGACCAAGTCCAGCTGGACTTCCTTCAGACTGGAAATGGGACCTGGGAAGTGGCCAGAAAATAAGGCGTCTGCTCTCTTTGCTTTTCCTAGGAGCACACGCTTTCTGTCCTCCATCTCATTCTGCCCTCATCTTCTGCATCTTATTCAGGGCCCCATAGGGCCTTCAGCTTGGCTCTCAAGTTTTTGAGGCTCTCAGTGTTCTGATCCCCAAATCCCAAGGGAGATCTTGATTCGCCCAAGTTATCTATTTTTTGCCAGACCAATTTAGTGACCAGCTTAGTGACTTAATTTCAGCAAGTGTCATCTCTGCACCTGAGCATAATATTTGAGGCCTTTCAGGGGTTCTGTGAGGTTAAAGTTATATGTGTAATCAGACTTTTAAAAATGAAAATACTAGCCTTGGCTGGTGTGGCTCCGTAGGGTGAGTGCTGGCCTGAGAACTGAAAGGTCGTCGGTTCAATTCCCAATGAGGGCACATGCCTAGGTTGCAGGCCATGTCCCCAGCTGAGGGGTGTGCAAGAGGCAACCAATTGATGTTTCTCTCCTTCTCTTTCTCCTTCCCTTCCCCTTTCTCCAAAAAATAAATAAAATCTTTTTTTAAAAATTAAAAAAGTAAAACTGAAAATACTATACAAATTAGGAGTGGGATTTCTATTTTATAATAATACTATATAATAAATCATGAAACTATTTGGAATTTATAATAACAGTCATATCAGGAGTTTGATGTAGTAAAAAGAGCAGAGAAATAAATGGAGATCTGGGCTGTGTGACCTTAGGCAATGACTTCACTGCTCAGAATTATAGGAATGATAATGTCCATTCTACTTCAAGAGGTTTGTAGGTGGTCCAGATAAGAGAACTATTGAGAAGATACTCTGCAGGCTCTGGTGTAAACCTATCTGCTCTGTAATGACAGGCACTGTGAGTTAGTGAGCAGTCAGGAGTCGTCTTTCAGCTGCAAGTCCAGTTGAAAGGGAAGTTGATTATCTCACTTAACGGAGGTGGACCCAACCTCTAGGCATGAGACAGTCATAGCTCCAGCTCCATTTCTCACGTGGCTCACTTAGCTGCCTGCCTGCTTTTCATGTTGGCTTTTCCTCACATCGACCTGTCTCATGGTCACAAGATAGTTGCCAGCAGACCTAGAACAATCCTCCCCCTTGTTCATGTACAAAAAGATAGGTAACCTCTCCCCGAAAAACATAGGAGTAAAGCCTTTCTGTTCCATCTGATGTAATTCACAACATACCCACCCTTGAACTAGTCACAGGCTCTTGGAGAAAGCCTTGGGCTGAGGTGTTAAAGCAACCATCAGCAAGGAGGAATATGTGTATGTATATAACCACCCTTGGCTCGGCCTTGGATGGACCCACTTCCTCTGAGTCCTCTGGCTGCATTTATTACCTTTACCAAATCGTGGCTGTGTTAGCAAGGAGGAGGGGGGGAAAGCAAGTGCTCTGCTTGGCAACCAACAGTGTCCAGTCCATACTGCTTAGCTGAGCATGCCTCTTCAAGTAGCCTGGTGCATCCTCAGGAGCCGACATTTTGAGGAAAGGCAAAATTTCCCTTGCCTTCCCTGCCTAGTTGGCTTGCACTTTGCAGTTGGCATTGCTTTAAGATAAAAGAAGGAAGGAACTAGAAAGAGAAGAAAAATAAGGAAGGAAAGAAAACCTACTGTCCTCTCTAGCTCACACTCTCCTTCACAGAATCCCGGGGGATTATAATAGTGACTTCTGGTATCATAGCAACTGGAAATGCAGTGTTTCAGACCCAGCCCAGAGCAAGATGATTTACGTAAAGGTTTCTATGGAGATTGAGGCCACCTCCACATTGCAAAGGCCCCTCTTATCACCTCTTGGCCTTTTAGCTAAGATCAAGTGTAAAGGCCCTTCTTAGTACCAGCCTTCCTTGTTTCATTTTCACCAGATAAACTCACATCCACTGACAAGCAGCTGAGGCTTTACATCGGGCCAAGATGAGGAAAGCAAGACTGCAGATGTGGTCTCTCCCCATTCAGAGATGTCTGTCCTCAAGGGATTTTTGGCATTTTGGAAATACAACGCAAGCCTCTCATAACTATTAAATGTTTCCAGATGGACACTGGCTCTCTTGGCCTCATGGACAAAGAGTATTGTTAGGTGCTCCCCCATACAGCATCATGGATCAGACAGACACCAGCATTGTATAAATCCTACACGTCCACTAGGACACATTTTCTGCAACTGAGTGGCTCAAGTAAGTCTCTAGGGGGCTTATTAAAAATGACGAATGCGAAAATAATTTTTAAGCCCCCTCTGTCTTCCTATGGCCTAAAGGATCAACTCCACATTCTTTAGGAAGGACATTCAAGGCTGACATGGCCCTTTCTTTGCTCTCTAACAGTCTGGTTCCTCTCCCAGCCTGGCCAAGCCGATCCCAGTTCCTGAAGTTGCTCTGTTCCCTGTGCCCACATGTCCCTTCTTCACAAATCATTGTTTTCCAACCCACCAGTTAAATTAATCCAAGCCTCTTGCAACCCCCATGCTCCAGGCCTATTTGGCCATCTACACTTTTGCCATCCCTGTATACTCTGTAGCAGAGGTTCTAATTCTGGCAGCACAGTCGAGTTGCTTGGGAGCTTTAAAGCAATGTTAGTACCAACTCAGACCAACTAAATCAGAATGTAGATGAGGGGAGTGTCTTGCTTATCATGAAACAGTTATGGCAAGTGGAGGAATGCAAATGCAGAGCCTCTGGACTCAGGATTCCTCGTTTGAATTCCAGTTTCTCTTCTCTCCAGCCTTGTAAGTAACCTTGGGCAATTTACCTAACCTCTGCATGTCTCCAATTCCTTACCTCAAAAATTAAGGCAAGAAAACCACCTACCTGATCAGGTTGGTGTGAAGATTACATGAGTTGATATATTACTGATATTTAGTATGTGCTCAATTGATGTTAGTTATAATGAGTGCATCAGTCTCCCTCTAAAAGACTCAAAGCAACTTGATGATAGAACCTGCATCTTGTTCCTGTCTGCCTAGCACAGAGTACACACAAATTTTTTTTTCTGAATGATTAAATGGATATATGAATGAAGATGAATTTTGGCTTGAAGAGATCAGGAAGATTTACATAGAAAAGATGGCCCATGAGCTCAGCCTTGAAAGATGGATAGGCCATGAGACGCAGATGAGGAGCGGTAAGGTATTCCAGCTAGAACAATAATAAGAGCATGAGCCAAGGCATTGATTTGCAGGGTGTAGAGAAAAGACCAAAATCCTGGAGTGTGCTGAGGTCAGAGGAAAGGTTTACAGAGGAGAATTACAGTGAGACGATTTGGAAGATACCATTTCATGAAGAGTTTTTAATGCCTCACCAAGGAATTTGAGTTTTATTCTGTACAGAATGAGGGGACTTTGAAAAGGAATTCTGAGAGGGTAAATGCATAATCAGAAATGTGCTTTAGGAGGCTGATTCTTTCCAACTGGAGAGAAGGGTGACGTGGAGCAAGGAGAGCAAGGAGCAAGGAGTGGTTTAGGAGATGACCGTGGCTCCTCGTTTGATATTAATATTGTCTGTGTAAGGGAAACCTTCCCAAGGGATCATCTTACTAATTTCTGATTTATTAACATATGTGAACAGAGTAAAGATTTAAATAAAACAAAACTGTAAGACACACTCCCATCTCTGATCACCACTTACCCAATTCTCTGTCCCTGAAGCAACGACTGTTACTGAATTAAAAATAATTATAAGAGAGTACAATGAATAATTTTATACCAACATATAGGATAATCTAGATGAGATTAACAAATTCCTAGAAACACAAAACCTACCAAAACTAATTAGTGAAGAAATTAAAAAACCTACATGGACCTATGAATAGTAAGAAGATTGAACCAGTGATCAAAAATCTCCAGACAAAAGCTCTAGACCTGATGGCTTCACTGATGAATTCTATCAAACATTTAAAGAACTGGCACCAGTCCTTCTCAAAGTTCTCCAAAAAACTAAAGATGAGGACCTTCTTAACTGATCCTATGATGCCAGTGCTTCCCAGATACCAAACCAGGCAGAGACACTACACCAAGAGGAAACTACTGTTTTCCTTATTGATATCATATCCCTTATAAACACTGATGCAAAAACCCTCAATACAATATTAGTAAACTAAATCTAGCAGAATATTAAAATAATTATACACCATGACAAAGTGGGATTTATCCCTGGAATGCAAGAATAGTTGAACATATAAAAATCAATTAATGTACTATGCCATGTTAATAGAATGAAAGAGAAAAAATACACAATCATCTTAATTGATGCAAAAAAAAGCATGTGACAAAAATCAACCCTCTTTCATGATAAATAAAAACACCCAACAAAATAAGAATAGAAAGAAACTACCTCAACATAATAAAAGCCATAATGAAAAACTCACAGCAAACATGATTCCCAATGGTGAGAGGCTGAAAGCTTTTCTCTGAGGTCAGGAACAAGGTAAAGATGCACACCTGTTTTTACCAGTTGTAGTCAACATTGTATTAGAAGTTCTAGCCAGAGAAATTAGGCAAGAAAAAGAAATAAAAGGCAACCAAACTGGAAAGGGAGAATTAACATTATCCTGTTTGCAAATGATATGATCTTATATGCAGAAAATCCTAGAGATTCCATAACAAAATTGTTAGAACTAATAAATAAACTCAGCAATATAGTAGAATACAAAGTTAACACACAGATTTCAGTTGTCTTTCTATACACTAATAATGAACGATTCAAAAAAGAAATTAAGAAAGAATTCCGTTTACATCGGAAAGAATAAAATGCTTAGGAATTAACCTAACCAGGGAGGTACAAGTCTTGTACAATGAAAACTACTGAACATTGCTAAAGGAAATGAAAGAAGACCTAAATAAATGGAAACATATACCATGTCTACAAATTGGAAGATATAATATTGTCAAGATATCAGTAGCACTCAAAGCAATCCACAAATCCAATGCAATACTATCAAAATCCCAATGATGTTTTCTGAAGAAATAGGAAAACCCATCCAAATATTTATATGGAATCTCAAAGGACTCCAATAGTCAAAACAATCTTGAAAAAGAGGAGAGCACCAGAACTGCTCCTGGTTTTAAAAACAAACTGCAAAGCTGCAGTAATCATAACAGTGTGGTACTGGCATTGACATACACATCTAAACCAATGGAATAGAATAGAGAATCCAGAAATCAACCCTCTGTGTAAATGGTCAAGTAATTTTTGGCCAGGTGCCAAGACCATTCAGTGGACAAAAGGCAGTCTCTTCGATAAATGGTGCTGGGGAAAGTGGATACCCACATGTAAAGAAAAAAGTTGGACCCTTGCTTAACATCATATACAAAAATTAGCTCAAATAAATCAAAGATCTAAAAATGAGGCAAAAGAACTATAAAATTCTTAGAAGAAAACATAGGACAAAAGCTTTACAACATTGGATTTAGCAGTGATTTCTTGGATATAACACACAAAGCCATAGATACGCAAAAAATAAACAAATTGGACTTCATGAAAATTTTTTTAAAAAATTGCATCAAAAGATGCTATCAACAAAGTGAAAAGACAACCCATAGAATGGGAAAAATATTTGCAAATCATATATTTGATAAGGGGTTAAATACCCAGAATGTATACATAACAAAAATTAAACAACAAAACATGATTAAAACCTGGGCAAAGTGCCTGAATTGACATTTCTACAAAGAAGATAGACAAATGGCCAAGAAATACATGAAAAGATGCTCAACATCACTAATCATTAGGGAAATGCAAAAGAAAACTATACCCATTAGAATGGCTACTATCAAAAGAAAAAAAGTAACAAGTGTTGATGAGAATGTGGAGACGATGGAACTCTCATGCAGTGTTACCGGGAGTGTAAAACTGTATAGCCACTCTAGAAAACACCATATGGTCTAGCAATTCACTCTGGGTAAGCACACAAAAGAATCGAAAGCAGGTCTCAAAGAGATATTTGCACACCCAAGTTCATAGAGCATTATTCACAATAATTAAAAGCTGGAAGAAACTTGAGTGTCCACTGACTGAGGAATGATCAGCCAATGAATGAATAAACAAGGTGGGGTATATACATGCAGTGGAATATTATTCAGCCTTAAAAAGGAAAGAAATTCTGACATCTATTACGATATGGTTGAACCTTAAGAATATTATGCTATTAGAAATAGGCAAGTCACAAAATAAAAAATATTTTACGATTCCACTTAAATGAGGTACGTAGAGTAGTTAAAATCGTAGAGAGCAGAAGGTGGTTGCCAGGGGCTGGGAGAACAGGAGAATGGGGAGCTATTGTTTAATGGCATAGAGCTCCCATTTTTATAGGACAAAAAGCATTCTAGAGATGGATAGTGGTGATGACAGCACATGATGAATGTGTTTGACACCACTGAAGTGCACGCTTAAAAATGGTTAAGATAGTAAATTTTATGTTTGTGTGTTTTACCACAATAAAAAATTAAGAGAAAAATACTGTGAAGAACCACATAAACATAAGGCCATTTTATTGTTTGCTACCAACTTGTTCTTTTCTAGCTCTGGGCAACAAGAGATCTAATTAAATTGGCTGGCTACTCTACTTACATTAATGTATGTTTTTATTTTGCAATCAGGCTTCATTTGCCTCACCAGGAATTCCTATTCAGCACTCTTTATATTACATCTCACGGCACAATCCATAAATTTATGAAGCAGTGACATGTGTTTGGGAAGCCGCCGTCATTCCATTTTTGTCAGAAGCCTGGTGAGCACAGGAGGAATTCAGCTCCAACATCACCACTGTGTACCCCGCAGCTCTGTGACATGGGTCTCCCCACAGGAACTGCTTAACCGTGCTGGTGGCTGTCCTCACCCCCAGCCTCTTGAAGGGTTGAGAGAGGGTTAGAATTTTTTTCACACATTTCAAAAGGCACATTTACATGTTGAGTGTATGAGTAAATGGACTGAGCAAGGAGGGAAACTGGTGTTGTAAGGAGGAAGACTCAAAACATTCTGGTTCCAAGAGACCAGAGTGATCCTGTTCGGGGTCCATTACCGATGAGTCAGCACTGGGGTGGTATCTCCTCTGGGGGCATAGCGTGATTCCTGGAACCCTGCTCTTTTTATTCATCCATCAAGGTCAGGTCCATCGCGTCTTCTAAAGCTGTGGGACAGATCTGAGAGCACTGCTCTCTGCAATCCGTCTTCCTAATTTGGTTTGTTTGTTGACTATCAATAAATAATACTTATGGAAATGTAACTTACATTCCGTTAAATACACCTTAGAGAATGTTCAATTCAGTGGTTTTTAGTGTATTAACAAGATCGTCTTCCCTTTGTTTTGTTTCCTTTTTTATTTCCTAGGGAAAGGAGAGGGTCCTTATTCATTGATTCAACAGTATTTGATGAGCACATAAAAAAATAAAATAAAAATCCCTGCCCTCATGGAGCTTGCATCCCTCGTGGAAAACAAAAACAATAAACAAATAGAATAAGCAAACTATAGAGTATGTCACAGATGACATGGGGAAAAATGTCACAGTGACATGGGGGAAATGGTAGGAAAGGGACTATCCCTTTGGTGGGAGAACGGTTACCATTTTAAGTTGGGTGGGTAGGGGAAGTCTCAAGAGAAAACAATATTTAACTGAAGGCCTGAAAAAAACGGAGTAAATCATGTTTTTATCTGGGGGTAGTGGGTCTAGGTAGAGTATAAACAGTAAGTGCAGAAACCATGAGGTGAAAGGTGTGTTCCAGAAACAGCCAGGAGGTTGGCATGCCTGGAGCTTAATACATGATGGGGGAGAACAGCAGGAAGGAAATAAGGTTTAGGGGGGAGCAATGACCAAACCACATAGGGTCTTGAGCCACTTGTGAAGACTCTGGCTTTTATTCTGAGTAAAATGGGGAGCCACTGTGGAGTGTTGACCAGAGGAATACCGTGAACTGATTTTCTTTGAACAGGATCATGCTGGCTGCTGTGTGCACTGTAGAGATAGCCTAGTAGGAGGCTGATTGCGATAATCAAGGAGAGAGCAGGCGTGGCCTGGACCAGGTGGCAATGGAAAGGATGATGAGAACTGGCCAGATCCTGGATATATTAAGAACGTAGGGCCAACAGGCTTGGCTGATGGAAAGAAGTTGGGTATGGGAGAAGGAGGGGTCATGAATGGCCCAGGTGAAAGCTGCGTTGCTGAATGGCGACAGCCAGTTAGGTGGGTGCAGAGGGGCAGCTCGACAAGCTGCATTTTCCCCACAGGAAAGGGAAATGTTTAGGCCTGGAAACATGTAAGTTGTTCTAGAACATCTCAAATTAGTAAAGAACAAAAAAAATTACATTTATATCATACTATTTTCAAAATATGACCTAGAACTTTAAGCATCAAACTGCCAAACAGATTATGTGGATAATATTGTCTACTTGAGGCTAAAGGCCATTATTTACCCATTGTTTAACCAGAGGTCAACTTCCTTAACTGGGAAATTTAACACCGCAACCATTGCTGCAAATTGGCAAAGGGATCAGTTCCATTCGGGGTTCCTCTTGCTGCCTAATTTAACTGTAATAAAACCTTTCATATATTAAATAGCTTTATTTAATACAAGTACATCAAGTACTTGTATTACTACCTCAACTATCTTCTAATAGTTTATTTTTGTTAAGAAACTCCACATGGCGCAGTATCTAAATATTGGATATAAGCTTGCACTGAACCTAGCTAGTACCAGGTTGTGCTTCTCTCTTCCCAAATCTCTAGTCAGTGATGTCACATTGGTGGCTTCAAAAACCAGCCGTGGTGGGAGGATTTACACCACAGAAATAGACATACACTGCGCGTCAGGGCCCCCCCACCCCACCCCACCGACCCCCTTGCCCCCCGCCAGCAGGTTTCCCAGCATGCCACAGAGCATAGCAGGGTGTAGGGTTGTGAATGCCAGCTTTAGGCCACACAGTGGCAGCACTGGGGGAAGGGAAATGAAAGCCATTTGTCCCAGGAGTGAGGAATTTGCTATCATTGATATTGAGAATTGCTAGCTTCTAAGGATCATCAGAATCAGATTGGCTTTAAGTCTTCAAATTCTCTGCAGACATGCTTATCCTTATTGCCTGTACCCAGGGCACAGCCTTCCCACCTACTCCCACCTCCACTCTAATCCTCCTCACTGCCTGGTCATCAAGGGTATGACATTTTACCTTCCTAAGCCTTAGTTTCCTCATCTATTCAATGGGGATCATAAAATCTACTGCCCTGGCTTACTGTGAGGATTTGAGACAACAGAGTCCACAGTATATGTTCAATTAAAGGCAGTATGAATAAACCTCGGCTGGTTTCCTTACAGCCTTAAGAGAAGGGGGAACCATGTATAGCTCATCAGCATCTTCGTATTCACTGTGCTTCATGTTCTCCGAGCCTCTGTTGATGCTGTTGCCCCACTTGGGCCACTGTCCCCAACCTCTTTTTCAGTACATTCAAACTCTACTCATTTTTGAAAGTTGACCCAATTGCTACCACCTCTATGAGGCTTTCTCTTATTCCCCTGGCTGACATATCTCCCCTTCTTCTAAAATTCCCTGGCCTCTCGGGGGAATCTCTGGCACTACCCCAGACCTACCGGACTAGAATCCGGTTGGATTGCAGCATTTTAACTAGATTCCTGGGTGATTCATATGCACATTAAGATTTTGGAAACCTTACTCTACACCACTGGTTCTCAAACTCGGCTGCATATGGCAATAACCTGGGGAGTTTTTTAAAAAGCTTAATGCCTGGACTCCATACCCAAGAGATTCTGATTCAGTTGGTCTGGAGTGCAGTCTGGGTATCAGAGTGCTTTAAGACTCCTAGGTGATGCTAATACACAGCAATGTTTGAGAACCACTGCTGTATAAACTCCCCTTATCATCCTTACAGGGACTGCACAATTTAATGCTATGATTTGTTACCATGCATGTTTTTCTACTTCTATTAAACTGCGTCTTTTAAGAGCAAGAATTGTTTTTAATAGCATTTTCATCATCTACTACCTAATAATACCTAGCCAAATAATAGGAATTTAATAAATATTTATTAAATGAGTAATGAACAATTTATTTATAAACTAAAAATGTTCCCTCAATATTGTAAGTATGGCTTTGTCCTGATTTGAAGGCTGGTTGAACATATTCTTGAAACTGTCAGGTTATTTCCTCCTCAATTCCAAGACCAAATCTCTGAAGAACAGAAGACTTGTGGCTAGAATGGGCTTTCTAACACTTTTTAAAACTTGTTCGTATTGATCCGAGAGAGAGAGAGAGAGAGAGAGAGAGAGAGAGAGAGAAACATCGATTTGTCGAGCCACTTATTTATGCGTTCATTGGTTGATTATTATATGTGGCCTGACCTGGGATCAAACCCACAACCTTGGTGTTTCAGGACAATGCTGTAACCAACTGAGCTACCTGGCCAGAGCTAGAGTGGGTTTTCTAAATGAGAACAGACTCTCTGGGTACCAGCACACGGGCCACTACCATCCACATGAGCTCTTAGAGGAAGTTGCAGCTTAAATCCTAAGACTCTAGAGGGCAATGCAACATGAGCAGCCCCACCCACATGCCACGCATCCAATTCAGAACTCTTGGCTGAAATATGATGATGTTATTGTTTCTTCCTCCCCAGGGTGCCATTTTGACATTTATGGGGGTTGTTGTCCTCACTATGAAGGCATCTGTTATTGAAATGTTCCTGGGTAAGTACTGTTATATGTGTGTCTGGATACACTGTTAACATTCTCCTAAGGTCCAAAGAATCCTGCCAAGAAAAGGTTTAAACAGAGCATATAAACAGCACAGAGTATCTTTTTGTGATAAACCTTTTGGAGAGAAGTTGAAGTGAGAATGTTAAGTACAGATCAAATTCAGGGTATATGTGTAAATATATTTTTATATATAGCAAGTACACCCATTACATTAGAGTGTCTCTACATCTCTCTCTCTCTCTCTCTCTCTCTCTCTCACACACACACACACACACACACATATCTATGTGTGTATTCTTCAGCAACTAACAAATATTTCAGATAAAACATATTTACAAATTCTGCATTTAGAGATCTGCTTATCTCTTAATCTCTCAAAAACAATTGTATCACTGACAATGGCCTTATTTGTACCACTGGCAACTCATACCTTCAGAGATGAAACCCTTTGCATTTACCCATTGTCACCAGAGAATGCGGTTCCGGTAGGCCCTGAAGAATCAGCAGGTCAGCCAGGAGAGGGAAAGCACTGATGGGTTTAGCAGTCAGCTCGAGGGTCATCTCCTGTTAATCTTGACCCTGTTGTGCTGTGAATGTCTCGGGTCAAACTGTTCCCAGGAAAGATGTTCAGACAACCTGCACTGGAGTGCTAGAGGGGCAATAACAAAACACCCAAACTGGGGGGCGAGCGCCTAGAACAACGGAACTTTATTCTCTCATGACCCTGAAGGCCAGAGTACAAAATCAGGGTGTCAGTAAGGTTGGCTTTTTCAGAGAGTAAGGTCTGTTCCACGCCTCTCTTCTAGCTTCTGGTGCTTGCTGGCAATCTTCGGTGCTCCTTGGCATCAGCCCATCTCTGCCATCATTTTCACATGGCATTCTTCTCGTGTGTGTGTTTGTATCTGTGTGTGTGTGCCCAAACTTCTCCTTTTTATAATGACACCAGTCGGTCATACTGGATTGGGAACCCAGCCTCCTTCAGTATGACTATGTCCTAACTGTACTAATTACATCTGCGATGGCTATTTCCAAATGAGGTCACATTCTGAGGTATTGGGGGGTAGGGCTTCAACATACGAATGGGGGACACAAGTCAACTCATAATACAGTCAGAATGTTCAAGGTCTGTGCAGACCGAGTCCGCAGGGCAGAGTTGGGGACGAGAAAAGAAGAAGGTGACACAGGCTCTGGCATGTGGCGTCTGGACTGGGAGTCGGAGGGAGCATGTGGAGCTGGTCCTGTCTCTACCACCAGCTTGCTAAGGAATATCCACCGTGGACGCACAGGGCCCTTCATTTCCACCTGGCCCTTCTGAGAGGCTGTCTCCCCTCCGTGCTAACCTAAGGGTTCACAGGTTTCGAGTGTAGGGCAGGACAGGGGAGTTGGGAGCACAAAGGATTTAGCTACTGTAAGCCAAACCTAACAAACCCCGAGGCTGTTTCACAAGCTGCCTCGCCCAGGCATCACAGAACCTGGAAAGGAGGCTTAACATGCCTTCTGGTGCCAGCCTCGCTCAGCCTGCCACTCTGCAGAACTCTTTTCCCCTCAGGGCTGCTCATTCAGAAAGCGAGAAATCAAAGTGGGAAAGGGGGCTCCGGTCACCAATTCCCTCTCAACATCTTCACATGTCTGCCTCACGGGCATCTCTCACATTTGTCTGCTTGTCCCCACCCCCGGGCCACTCTCTTTCTTAAGTCCCCCATCTCCTCTCCTTGTACTGTGACAGCCTTCCTGCCCCTCTCACTCACTCCCTACCACACTTAGAGTGATCTCCTGAGCTCACAGAGCTCGGAAAAAGCATTCACCCACTAGATTACTGATTTGTTACAAATAACATTGAAAGATGTGAACCCACAGCCAGATGAAGGGAGATGCTGGGTGAGGTCTGGGGAGAGCTTCGGTCCCCATGGAGTTTAGGGCCTGGCTCAGTAGCACACAGAAACATTCTGGTTTCCTAACCTAGACACTCCCAAACCCCATCTTTTTTTTTCTAAATATGAAGACTTCATTAGATAGACATGATTGATTAACTCATTGATCATGGTGACTGATTCAACCTCCAGCCCCTCTCCCCTCTGGGGAAATCAATCAAGGGAAAGTTCCAACCCACTATTCATGCTCGGTTCCCCTGGCAACCAGCTCGTTCACCTTCAGGGGATTCCCAAAAGTCATCTCATTAACATAAAGTCAGATGTGGCTGAAAGGGACTTGTTATGAATGACACAGCACCCACGTCACCTTTAGGACTCTGAAGCAATTGCAGGGACTGAGGACAAGATACCAAATGCTATTTTTTAAAAAGATGCTCCCATTGCTCTTATTGCTCAGGAAATTCTGATGTTATTCAGAGCTGTGAGCTACATTGTGACTGAAACTGTGGCCAGAAGTACAAAATATGTATTCATTACACATCACACAATCACACAGGGTCATCCTATGATCCCCAAAGCCCTCTAAGTTGATTAATCTATATCAGAGCCAGCACGTCAGTTCAGACAGGTTTAGATTTATGATGTAGCAGAGTTTCATGCTGCCCATTGTCACTGGAGCACCATGTATAATCAACAGCTGCTCTTAGAGTAGCAAGTGGAAGGAGGAGGCAAAGGTTGTGGCCAGAAAACTTGCATTTGAGTTCCAGCTTTGCCCCCAAAGATCTACACCTTTAGCCAACTTGTACACCCTGACCTTGGTTTTTCTCTATAAAATAAAGAGATGACCTCCAAAGTTCCTCCCAGCTTTAACATTCTATTATTTAAAGCACAGTTTTGTAATTTATAAGATTGCAGAGAATGATGTCCTGTCTTTGCTACGAAGCTCTGATTTACTCGATGCTAGATGTTTTGTTGAGTACGTAATCCTAAATTGAAGCATGGTGGGGGGAATTTGAACTTTTTAAAAATGATCTGCTTTTTAAATTGGTTTTCAGGAAGGCACTGTGGACACTGTTAAAGAAAACCAGAGCTGGGCAGTAGTAAAAACAGACCTGAACCAGGAACTATTGCAAACGGGGACAGGAGACCTCAGTATGGAATTGGGCTCAGTTGCGAAGACAGCAATGAAAGTGGGGATTTGCAGTCAAGGAGGAGGTTGAAAGGTTCAGTGGATGGAAATTCCTAAGAAAAGACATCAAAGGAAGGGGGATTCTTGCTGAAGCAACTTGGCAGAATTCTTGCTAAAGGCAGACCAGGGTGATCAGACATCACGGGGGAGGGTTCCCTCTGAACAGGATTCTTGCTAAAACCGGGCAGTGCAGGTGCAACAAGGATGGACATTGCAGCCCAAGGTCAAAGCATAGTTGAGAAGAGGGCTTAGAGGAGCCTGACTGTAGTCAGGTCAGCACCACCTGAGTTAGATCTTCAGGTGCTAAACAGATCTAACAAGAAGTTTATGGGCTAGAATGAGGCATTTCTTTAAAAGCTCCAGACATATAATAAGCATTCCGTAAGGACTCACTGATTTGACCATTGATTATATGTTCTGGCACTTCATGTCTTTTCTTCAAAGTAAATGGATTCAGATTATAACTCATTAATGACAGGAGAACCAGAACACAAGTTCCTATGAACTGCATCAATGATTTTAGAAAGCACTTTTTTTTATTGTAAGTCTGTATGATTTCAATACAGGCAATTTTAAAAAACAGTTATATTGGCTTTTTCTAATTGTAAAAGAAACATATTCTGAATAAAATACAGAATATATATGAGAAATATACTACAAAATAGGAAAACACAGAAATGTAAAATAGAAATTAGAAATTATATTTTCCTTTTTATTAGAATCTGTTGTATTTGTTCCAGTTATTTCTCCCTACATATATCCTTACTTTGTCAGAATCATTTAAAAAAATTTTTACTGTTGTTCAGTTACAGTCCCCATTTTCCCCCCATTACTCTTCCCCACCCTACCCACTTCCCCTCCCACATTCGGTCCTCCTCACCATTGTTTTGTCCATGGGTCCTTTATGCGTGTTCCTTGACTTGACCCTTCCCCTTCTTCTCCTTCTGCCCCCCGCCCCCACACCTGTTATCACCCTCTACCCTCCCCTCTGGTCACTGTCATCTGGTTCTTTATTTTCATGTCTCTGGTTCTATTTTGCTTGCTGTTTCATTTTGTAGATTAGGCTCCACTTATAGGTGAGATCATATGGTATTTGTCTTTCACTGCCTGGCTTAGTTTACTTAGCATAATGCTCTCCAGCTCCATCCACGCTGTCAGGAAGGGTAGGAGTTCTTGTCAGGATCATTCTTAAGGTTAGAGCTGAGCATGTCTCAGGTCATTTAATCTTCTACATATCATTTGTAATAAATGCTTAGGAGTTCCATAGTGTTGGAACATTTCCAATATTTCATTATTTCCAGGTTGCCACTAGAAATAATGCTGTAGTGAACATCTTTTACATAAATCTTTGTCTACATCTCTGATTACAACTTGAGCTATATTCCTAGGGGTATATATTCTAGGAAAAAGATATAAATATTTTATAAGGCCATTGATATGTATTAACAAAGGCTTTCCAGAAAGACTACCTTTTTAGACTCCAGCAACAGAAATGCCGCAACCCCTAATCCAACCCAATCCTTAAATACAGGATTAAGTCTAATCTTGTGTTTAATCAATATTTACTGACATGATATAGGAAACCATCTCATCACTTTATTTTAGTTTGCATTTTTAATTATTAATGAGACCGAGCATAATTTCAAGCTAATTCATTTGTATTTTCTCGATCCATAAATGGTTTAAATTGAATTTGAAAACAATCACGCCTCAGCTATGACAACTGTACTGCCAGCCACACTAGAGAGGAAGAGAGAGGAGTGGGGGGAAGTATTTTACTGGAAAAATAATGTCAATATTTAATTTGTTTTGAAATGTCCAGTGCTACTAAGGAAAGGTAAGAACTTTTCCTGCTATTCTAAACTGAAACACTTAATTTTGAAAAATCGAAAAGATTGCTGCAGAGTTGGCAGACCGTGATTGCCTTGGAACTCTGGGGTCTAGACACGATTTCCTCTGGGCTTCTAGACACTCAGGGCCTCAGCAGCCAGATGACGGACTGATCCTCCAGGAGGGATTGGCTTTCCCACCTGTGTTTGCTTTGTACCTTGATGTGGGCATCTGCCATCTCAGTGCTCTGACTGGCTTCCTAAGAAAAGGAGCACAAGACGGATTTTCCTCTCATCCAAGTTCAACACACAATTCATCATTTGCAATGTAGCGAGAGAAGTCCTGCTGGTGAGGAATAAGGGCTTGCTGCAGGGCATGAGCACACATGAGCAGCCGTACTGACCAGGCCTCACCTTGAGGAGTAATTTCTGGGGACCTTTAATTGACAAGCATTAAAGACGAGGGGATGTCTGTGTGCCACTGAAAATCATGACTTTGTTAGCCACAGCTACAATGTAAAACTGAACCCAGCTATGCACATTTTCAGCCTGGCAGGTCCTGGGTGAGCAAATGCGAGGGCTGGGTGGTCTCGCTGAAATATCTGTCGTCCTAGCGACACCAAGGCTTATAAACCACCGGCCACAGACACACGGGCTCAGCACAGGATTTGTTTTTTCCACAGAAATGGACACCCAAATTTATCACTGCTTTACTTACTCCACCTACTTACCTTGTGCCATTTTCTTTCTGTGTAATATTTATTTAGCATTTGTTTTGTCAAATATTCAAGGGTAACATTTATTTATTTTCGTCTACAAAATGAAAATGTGGTCTCTGTCATGCTAAATGACACAGAGGCTACTATAAAAATGACGCCTCCTGGACACTCACACACACCCACGCCCCAGAAGTAAATAACACCTCAGAGAGTCTGCCTTCGTTCTACGTGGCTAGACTGCGGGCTCTCGCCAAGTGCTCCTTCACGTTTCTGTTCTCACAGGACGTGGTATGTCAGCTGTCCCGGCCTCAGCTGATGCCAGGAGTCAAAACCGGGGATAACGCAGAGGCTAGCTACACCATGGCACAGATTAGCTAGAGAGTCACAAGATAAATAAGAAGTTTTCATGCAAACATTTGGTGACATTGCCACTTTTTACTTTAAAGATAGCTTGCAATTCAAGAATTTCTAAGTCCATTTATGCGTAAATGGAGCTTCTGTGTTCTGTTAAAAAACAAACACATAAACTAAGAAGTAAAACGCCTATTTTGATGACTCTATTGCCTCATGTTCATGACCAGAGTCCTAACCCTATGCAGAAAGTAGGTTTCTCAGAAAAGTGGCTAAAATAGAGGTAAGTTAAGGCAGTACCACCTTTGGGTGGGTAAGCAGAAAGGATGCCTGGAAGAGGAAGACGAAGAATAGAGAACTGACTGCACTAGCCATTTGAAAGGAAAAACATTTCTTTTCGGTCTACTGGTAGAATTAGTATAGGTACAGAGAAATGAGCATTTTGCCAATAAAAAAAATTTCACAATATAAATCAAAAATTTAAATGGGCACAGCTTTCAGACAAGAAATCCTATTTGGAGATTTATTTTAAGGAAATGATCGTGGATCAGTGCAAAGATGAGGCCATTTATGTTAAATTGGATATTGGCCAAATTATAATGTGTGCATACCATACACATATTTACAGGCAATTAAAATTATTGTAAGAGTAACATTTATTGACAAAAAAGTATGTGTATATCCTTGCATAGAAATAAGTTCTAAAATGTTGTAAACAGTATGAGCATGATTATTTGCTTAAAAGTACCCACATGAATACATACACACATATAGAAAAAAACTGAAAATATGCTTTTGTGTTCATCCATATTTTTTGTACTGCTTTTTGTGTTTTTTTTTATTTTTTCTACAAGGAACATACATTATTTTGGTAATAAAGATATCATTGTTATTTTTTTTTAAATACAAGACTCAAATTGGTAATGTGACTTTGAATTAAAAAGAATAAAGAGGTCCCCTTCTTCCCCTATTGTCACACTTTCTGAGGAGGAAGCTCAACTATCTGCAGTTGGCCTTTTTGGGGGTGGGGAGTGCAGAACCCGGTGCTGCCGGTGGACCCCTGAGAAGTCACACCTCAGTCGCCTTTCTCCTTGTCTTCCTTTCTAGGACAGCTCTTCTCTGGGGCTTTTTAATGTCCCCTCCATGCACCCCTCCCTGCACCCCTCCCTCTGTCGTAGTCTCATGCACACACATGCACACGCACACACGCCATTTTCTGGCCATTTGGAAACTCAATGTGACACAGAAGAAAGGCCACGAGAAGGGTCTGGGTGCTCATCTACCTTTATTGTTCACTCCCGGGACCAAGCAACTCACATTCCCTCTTTACAAACCGGAGATGGTAGGATTGGTGTGTTGAAATCTAAAGATAGAAAAACAAAGGATAAGCTTTGAAAGGTATTTCTGACAGACCTTTCTCAACAGAGGTTAGGTATACAAAAGATATATCTTTTTTCCTAACACTAATATAAGGGAAAATGAGTTTCACCATGAGAATACTTAAATATGTGATCAACGCAAACATCAGGGTCAAAAGAGAGAAAGTGTATAAGTGAAATCATATTGATTAGTTATTTTGTATTTTCTTCATGTAGTTTTGCTGGTGACTGGAATACATTCAAATAAAGAAATGACAAAGAAGATTAAAAGGCCTAAATCCAGTAAGTAAAACTGCAATTTCTCACTGACATAAGGATTGTGTCTCCCATGAGGAGAGTTTTTACACTTGTTTTAGATAATTTGAAAGGTTGTTTTGGTTTTGGCCTTTTTTCCTTATCTCAATCACTCTGCACTCAGATTAAATAGTTATGATTCTTATTTATCACCCACTCCATTCCAAAAAGTAATTGAGATAGGAGTCCTGAGTTTGGGGCGAAAGATATGCAGTTCTACTACACTAGGAAAATTCAAAACACACATACAAAGGGCAACACTACATCCCTAGGGCTAAGCCTAAGCCGTAGTAGGTAGTATTTTCCTGCCATTGAGATTGATGTCTCCATTCCCCATACCAGAAAATTTAGTTTGGCCAATGCAAAGGTCCAGCAAACCTGCCCACCTGCCAGCATGGCCTGGAGTCAGAAGGTAAATTTCCCAGAAAATCCCTTGAAGTTTTACACGGAATCCATGGAAAGAGGAAACATCAGTTTAATTTTGGGGTGGTATATCAGTGAAGATTAGATAACAGATACCTCAACTGCTTTGATTAAGACAGAAGTTTCTTTCTCCTTTAAACATGGTCAGTCTGAGCTTCTCAGGAAGCTTCCCAGTCTTCAAGGACCCAGACTCCTTTGCCTTGTTAGTGCGCTTTTCTCCACATGACTCCTGACTCGTGGTCTACGATGGCTACCCCAGCGCCATCCATCAGGTTCACATCTCAGTCGGTAGGAAGGGATGAAAAGGGACACACACCCACTGCCTTTAAGAGCAGAGTTTGTTTGTATCTCTCAGAGCAGCTGCAACCTCGTTGGGGTTAAAGAGGCATCGGAGCAGTCAAATACACCACCTCCACTTACATGCCATTGGCCCTCGTTAAAGGAGAGTGGGAAATGTCTTGATTTCAAGCCTCCACACAACTAGGAAAGAAGGGGGAAGGGATGTTGAGTAGTAACTAGCAGGCCAGGACATGGATGGGAGATTTCACACTCAAACGCTGTGAGCGCACTGAGACATCTGGATCCAGATTTGCGGGCTTGCCGGAGGCTTGCGTTAAGGCATGTGGAGGAAGGACCATTAAAGAAAGGCTTTAGATATAATCAGTGTCCTGTGCTCTCCACAACCGAAACGTCTTCATGGGCATGTAATCATTGAGGTGCCGCGATATCAGCAAATTAATAATTTGAAATAGAAGAGATCTGCTTCACACACCATTCTCTTTTTCTTCTGCTCCTTTAAACCCTCCCTGTGGGATTGCTTGTTGAAATGAGACCAGAAGGGCAGCCGTCCACAGCCTCCTAGCCTGAAACGCTAAAAAGGAATCAGTTGTTTGTTTATTCCTGTCAGGACCAAGAGCCAAGAGAACAGGCCCAAGGGCAGACATGTGTTCAAAACAATGACTGGGTTCATATGGAGACAAATGCACACCCAGGTATAAATTCCTCTGAGTTGTTTCCAGTATCTTCGTGAGCTCCTGTACAGAAATCACGAAAGGTGCCGTGACTACCGTTTCAGTGACCATGAAAGTCCCGCGCTGAATGACCCCAGGGCAAACCTCTTTGAGGGATCGTAAATGGATTGAATTTCTGATATGCTAAACTCTACCCTTATTCTCAAAATCTCCCTAGCACTTTTGAATCAATAAGTGCATGAGGCCTTTTTCTCTAATTAGAAACTCCGGCACAATCATTAAACAACGGGGGAAAACGATACAATGAAGGTAATAGGATATTCCCAAAGTGTGGCCGATATCTGATTCTTTACCTCAGGAGTATTTCCAAATTACAATCTATAGCTTGAGGCCAAAGTGATTTTCATTTTTTCTACTCGGTGTGGTGAATCTGCCACATGGGTAAGTGACTGATGGCAAGGGAGGCACATCATTCATTCATTTGACAAGCATGTATTAGGTGCCAGCCAAGTGCCAGCTACCGTATTTAGATGCCAGATACAATGGCAATGCAGACAGAGTCTTTGCCCTAGCAGAACTCAAAATCCAGGGAGGAAGAAAGACAAGTCAGCAGGCAATTATAATGTATATACACGTAAGTGCTTGGACTCAGGAGCTAAAGTTACTCTGAGAATATGGAGAAGAAGCTGTGTATCTGGGAGGGCTTCGTGGAAAAAGCGATGCACATACACTCACATCTGAAGGCCAAATAGGAATTGGCCAAGCAATAAGGAGAAAAGAGTATTATGAGCAGAGAGAAAACATCACACCCAAGTCCCAAAGAGTGGAAAGAACTTTTTAAAAGTAGCTAAGTGTGGATGAAATATAGAATAGGAGGTCAGCGTGTTGAGATAAGAGATGGAGGGGTAAGCAGCTGCCACATCCTGAAGATCCTGTTTCCATGTCCAGGCATCTGGACTTCATCATGAAGGCAATGGGAAGTATCTCAGTGCAGGTTATTTTGGATGCAATTAGCAGAAATCCACAGCCAATTTGCTTAAGCAATAAAGAGGATTAGAGCAGGATGTGGGGTAGTTCGCAGAACCCACGGCAGGGATGACAGCTAGAATTCATTTGGACTGTCCCCCTGTTGTAAATACCTCAGGAATCGGCACCTCTGCTTCCCTGCATGTCTGCCTCACTGTCTCCTGCTCTCTCTGTGCGGACCGTATCTCTCAGTCCAGATGCCAAATTCCTGGCAGAGGACAATCTACTTGCATCAGCCTATGCTGGGAAAGTGGTTCAGAGAAGAGTAAAGTGGATAGAGTTGAGTTAGGGAAATAAAACAATCCTGGCAACAACAACAACAAAAAATCCCTTTGTACCAACATGTAGAGACAGAAGAAAGAGAACACAATTTGTTAATAAGTAAGCATTGCAGATTTATACCCATGTTCAGATGGGATAAAAGTGTCTACCAAGAATTTCACAAGAATTCTACCAAGAATTTACCGTACAAATTTACAGTGAAGCAGAAAACAGAGCAGTTACAACTTCCCTTATCTCCCTGAGCGATGAATGCACACATCTCACAATTGTCTCTGGTATACCTAGACATCTCTGACTCCTCTGGGGGTGTTTATGGATCCTTTTACTCTTAGAGTTGACACCTCAAAATATATCTTCCAAGGAGCTACTGAGGGCTTCAAGTGGAAAAGCAAAATCATAAAAGCAGGGCTTTAAACAAATCACTTCGGCTTCAGTCAGTGGTTCTCAGAGGCCGCGCCTGGACCAGCACCACCAGCATGTCTGGGAAGCTCCTGCCCACCCACCCCAGACCCCTGAGTGCAGAACTCCAGGGGGAAGGGAGAAGGCAGCAGTCCGTGTTTTAACAAGCTCTCCAGGTGATTCCAATGCCCAGTAAAATTCGAAACTGGTGGGCTAGAGAGAGAGCCAAGATCAGGGCAGCTTACAGATAGGAGTGTGAACATTAGCGTGGACGGGTCCTCTCCAGTGTCCAGACAGCCCTCAGTTGCCCCAGGTACTAAAAAAGTCAAATTCCATAATTACAGAAAATTTCTCCTTCCCTGTCCCAGTCCCCGGATGCCTTGCGAAATCTAGAACATCCAAGGAGGTCCCCTGAGAACGTGAAAGCCTGACTACTTTCTTAGAATACTAATGGGGAAAATACAATAAGAATAACCATAAATTGATGTCTTAATAAATTAACCTGTTGTATAGTCCGTGGAAAAGTTTACCTCACTGTATGAAATGAGAGTTTTATCAAGTTTATTTTTACCGGTAACTTTTTCAAGGCTCTTGTTTTCCTGATATGTGTTGGAGCTGTTGACTGGACCTTACCCAGAGGTATCTCAGTGGCAGACTCAGTCAGCACAAACCTACTCAAGCAGTTTCTAATGAATGACCAACATGTGGCTGCATTTCTCTTGATTGTTGAAGGCTACAAATAACCAGGGAAGGTTTTAGGGGTGTTCATAACACTCTACTCCTGCAGCAGTCATGGCACCTTATGAATTTTAAGAATTAACTTCACTTATGTATAGATGGCGCATTTGGAAAACGTCCTACTCTAAGTCAGGATTCTCTCAGCACATAGCATAATAAACCCCATCGAATGTTTCCACATAAATTATGTCAACCAAGGACTCTAGAAAGCCCCCTGCCTGGCAAAGTATCTGTGCTAGAGAGGGAAAAACTATTAAATTGTAAAATCTCCTCAATAGCTTTTCTACATGTGAGGGAGTCTGGGAAGAGGCTCAGAAGCACCGGCCTTAGTCCAAAGCGAGTTCGGATGAGCTGGCTTTACACAGGTGAGAGCGTAATGATGAACTCCAACACGTGACTGTCAGTCCATCCTGCAAAGCCTCTGGCTTCAGTGAGCATCCAGTCTAGCACAAGATATAATAAATGCATGCAAAGGAAAGCCTTCCTGGACCCAACTCCCACTGCCAACACACACAAACACACACACAAAACTAGTTTAGTGTGCTACACTTCCTCTACTACACACTTACCATGCATTATTATAATATCATTTTCTATACAGTCTGTCTTCCAGGCCAAACCAGAAGCAACGTGAAGTTATGCTTAGTGCTCGTTAGGTATTTGTTGGATGGATGGACAAAGAACAACAATAAATCACTACAAACTACAATAGGATTCATACTGGTTTCATGAAAGAGCATCCAAGGAAGAACATGAAAAATCAGTAGAATTTTACAGGCCCAGGCAGGAGGGAGGCTCCCTAGGTGGACTAAGCCCAGATATCATGGGAAGCAGGTAGAAGGTGACCTTGGGAGATAGTGAGTGGAATAGTTTTGTTGAAGCGCCGGGAGTCAGGGGAGATGCAGCTGGAAGATGGGTTCAGACCAGGTAACGCCAATCTGAGAAGCTTTATTCTCCATACCTTAGAGGGTGGGGACTCTGAGAGTTTTCTGAACAGAAAAACTAGATCACAAAGACAACAATCAGCAAGATAAACAAAAGCACGCTATTCTCCAAAGGCAGTGAAGCTGCATTCTGAAATATTTTCATTATATTGAAGTCTGTTGAAACAGCCTTAACCTGGCATGAAATATACAACATTAATTCACATAGTTCTCCCCAATAAGTTAACCTTAATACTTTGTACGGCATGGGAAGACTTTTGCAATCAACCTTGACACAGAATGATTCCCAGAAGTACTGAGGTAGAGGTCGCTGTTCTGGACTTAGTTATTTCATGCATTGGACACTGACGAAGAGATATACAGCTCTGTGGTCGTAGAATTTTGGTATAATGTGCATACCGCTCCCTGAGCAGGTTCACATGTTGCTAGTTGTAGTGACTTGTAAGTAACCCCAAGTGCTTCTTAGACGACTGGTGCCAACACCAGTGTGTTCTCCGTACAGAGTGCTGTGTGTGCCCCACCCCAGACCACGGGAATGGAAGGGGATTAACTTTCTAACCCTCTTCTGGTGCGTGGGTGAGAAGGGAGGGGGACTCTCTCATCGCTGGAGATTTTTAGTTAAGTAAAGTCTACCATGGCCATTCTCAGGGAAAGCAATGTAAGGAAAATCATACTAGAAGAGTTGCCTTGCAGGTATTTGGTGTGAATGCACAGATAGACACACAAGTACTCATACACACAACCTATTTATAAGACATATCTTTCATTCACCCACAGGTGACCTTCGGGGCAGAAAAGCCCTTTGGCATCAGAGTAGGGAAGCGGCAATTTAACTCCTTCTCTTCCGTTTTGGAAGAGGCGGCCAGGTAGAGCTGGCAAACTTTGGGTTTAGAGTCAGAGGATATGAGTTCAGATCCCACATCTGCCACTTAACTGGTACCTGAGCTTGAGTGAGTCAACTTACCTGCCTGGAAAATGAGGACAGTATGCCTCTCGAGATTCTCTAAGGGTCAAGTGAAAAAAATGTGTATTGCGGTGTTTTGTAAACTAAAAATAAGTTGTTTTTAGAGTCACAGACTCCTGAAGCTGTCCAAAAGCTATGACATTACAGAAAAGTTAACCTCAGTTATCCAAGCACTCCATCACCATCATTCCATGGAGTGTGGATATTTTTCTAAAACCTGGCAAAAACATTGCTTAGAAGGACCAATCCTTACAGACTTTCTAAAGTGCTTAAAGCTTGAGCTTGGAGTTATCTGCTGAGGCCAGTGCCTTTTGCCAGGTTTGTCTTTTTCAGCGATTTCCATCACATCTCCTATGGTTTCTCCAACTTTCTGCATACACATCTTTCTTGAGAAATCTTTAGTTACCAACGGAAAATATTTCCGTAACCCCCCAGTGTTGCACATCTCCTTGGCAAAGGCTTGTTGGCTCAGGTGAGAATGTGATGTAGTGTTAGAATCAGATATGTAAGGGTGTAAATCCAACCCCACCATCAACCAAAGCTATAGCCTCATCATCTGATGTCATCTCAAGCTTAGCTTGGCCACCTTGGCTCCTCAGGTGTCAGGTTACATCTGTGAAAATACCAATTCTGTATAACCTTTCGAAAAGCCTGGAGCTCTCCCTGTGATTGCTGGAGAATCTGACACATACTCCTCAGTTTTATCTCCCAAGCCTCTCCTGTGTTCCCATGGCTTTCCTGTTCTGCTTTGCCCTGCGACTCAGCCACTTTACCAGCTCCTCAAAGGAACTTCCTTTCCTTGGACATTTGATCATATTTTGGAGCCTTTACTAGAGATTTGCAAGCATCAAAAGGAGGAGTCACCTCACAGAACACAAGCTCTTCCACCAGCACCTCATTCCACGCCCTCTCTCTTCTTTACCATTTCATGCCCAACCCTCTGTCTCCCGTATAACAAGCCCATGCAGGCCCTTGGAAGCTCAGCTTCCATCTCCAGTAGGCTTATCAAGAAATTCCTACTGAAAAGAATATCTTGCAGTCTTGAAAAGTTCTAGCAAAAACAATTGTCGACGTTTTGGTCACAGTGGGGTTAGTAATTTGTCTGGTCCCCATGTGATTTGATCCATGCCGACCTCCCAGACCTGACCGCGGACCTCCCTCCCTCACTCACTGGGCTCCAGGTGCACTGGCCTCCTTTGTGTTCACGAGCCACCAAGCCCATTCCCGCATCAGAGTTTTTGTCCTGGCTCTTCCTTCTGCTTGGAAGGTCTTTTTTCCAGGCCTTTGTTGGCTGACATCTTTTCACCGTTCAAATAACAGTATTAGAAGATTAAGTAGAAAGGAATTTAGGGACCAAATCCTTGAAGGCCTTATAGATATCTAAGGAGCTTGGACATGACCTTATCCTGAGGATAATAGAAAGCCAATGAGAGGTTTCAAGCAGGAGAAGGATGGAATCAGATTGCATTGTTAAAGCATCACACTGGCCTTTCAATGAAGAAAGGACTGGGGCAAAGGATGCTTAACATGGAAGGGAGAAGACAAGACAGGAGGTGACCGTGTTAATAGCTGAGAGAGGACATGTCAGTGACTTGGACCAAGGTGGAGGTAGAGAGAAATAGCAGATCTGGAAATAAAACTGACAGGACTTGCTAATGGGTTGGTTTCATTCATTTATTTAATCATTTGGCATCCTGTTGAACAACAAACAAAAATCCCTGCCCTCCTGGAGTACATTTTCTGGTAGATGGATGTAGAGATGAGTGGAACTGGGACATTGAAAAGGTAGTAACATTTAAACACATGAAGGGAAAAAGGGTTCCAGGTGTGAGAACTGATACAAGCCAAGCCTGAAAGGTAACATTCATTTGAAAACTACCAGTGTTCACATGCAGCAAGTTCCATGGAGGGGACCATGGAAAGGCCTTAAGGATTCTGGAATTCTTCCTCAAGGCAGTAAAAAACTAATGATACTTTTTGTCCAAAGATTCCAATTTGATTGAATCAAATGATCAGTGACTGCCTAAGAAAAACGGAAAAGAATGCTTTGCAGCAGAAGTCCTTCAAAGTCTTCCTACAAAGGAAGAACTAACCTGATCTGGTTGCTGGGTGTTAGGATCAAGAAGAAGAAATCATTCATCTTCCAATTTTATTTAATGGTCATTTTTATTTGGTTTAGCTAACTTTTTTGCATAATTCTCTTAAAATAGGATTTTATTCTAGTTGAATACCACAGTCCAGCAAAACCATTTAATGGCAAAACTGTTTATGGGTAAGTGCTTTTATGTTATAATTCCTCTTCACTAATGTACAGTAGGCAAACTTACAACGGCCTTCTCAAATTGATTAGGAAATTTGTTTTCCAGAAGCAACATGGCTTGCGTGGGATCGTTGAAAAGATGAATGGCAAAATAAAAAGTAGAATACACAATTGCATTCAGCTTGCTGCATCAGTAGCTCACTGCGCACGGCATCACCCAATCATCACTCTGTTGCTAGACCAGGCGGGAGACCCGATGCAGAACAGAAACATCTGCATTTCTACCTCTAAGATCCCAATGTAGCGCAAAAATAGTGGCTCTGACAGTACCAGTTTTTCCCAGGAACCCTCTGAGATCAATACAGCAGACTCATTACCTCAGTGAGTAGCATCAGAAGGTTATCCTACAGTTCTAGCCATCTGGGAAGGAATCCTTAGCAAATTCTAGGATACTCCAATGTGAGGTGTGTCATGAAAGTGACTATGGCCTTGAGAAGTCAAGGTAACTTTAAGGGATCATATAAGGGAGAAGAAAAGAAGATGGCCAAAGAACAGTCTTTGTGCAAAGGCTCCAGCGAAGCAGCTCTGGGCTCCCCCAGGGTCCCTGTGACTTTAGCTCAGGGTTCCCTCAGTGCCACCAGCAACTGTCCACACACAAAGAAATGGGAGAGTCTCTCTTCTTGTTTTCTCCAAATGTTCCTGCGAGTAAACCTTTTCATGGCTTCTGAATAAGTCCTGACCTGGTGTTAAGAGTATGGACACAGTATCCCCTCAGCATCCGACCCTCTGTTTTGTCATTTTCCAAATGTCTTCCTGGGAATGATACTTCTTGAGCTGCCTTAATTTTGGCCTGTCCTCTTAAAGGGGCTAATTTCTTAATATCACTTTTAAGATCAAACCCAGAGAATGGAGAAGGGGCATATGAAAATGAGCCTAAGCAACAAAGGAAAACGAGAGAGGAAAGGAAAATCTAAGCTCTCAGATGGGAGAGCTTGAAAATATTCAGAGGAAATGCAAAAAAAGTCATTTTATTCGGGATTAAGGTGGATAAATGGAAGGTTCTTGAAGGTTACAGGACAACAGGCCATTTCACAAGTAACTGTGAGGAGACTGTAAAGGAAGAAACCATGGCTCCCACACACTCGGAGACTAGCTGCCCAGAGGATGCAAATGGCTGCTTCTTCCCAGCTGGATTTAGACATTATAATTTTCAGTGACTTTGGCAGTAATTCTGAAATTTTTAATTAGCTCACTCTCTCCAGCTTGATATTCTGTACAAATTTAACAGGTATTTCACCTTTAGCTACACTTTGTCATTGCACCTTGTTTTTCCAAAGTGCATGAGCCTGTGAGCTTGGTTACGTTCCCCGCCATCGCCCCTCCGCCCCTTCCCCTTCCCCTTCCCCCGCTGTGGGATGAGCTGATCCACCAGTTTTGCTAATCCAGTGGGGTACAGAAGAAGCAGATCTTATTTAAGATATTTCTCAGGCCTATGTGCAAACAGGACAAAACAATTATAAATAACAGATGCCCCTTAAAGGAAGGGGTGGGGGAATTGATTAGCAGGAAGCAAAATATTCCCCTGCGAAATTTTTCCCCTTATCTTTTTAAAGCAATTACTTCATGGAAAATCCCACTGCAAGGGCTATGTGCACAGTGAAGTCTTTCAAAAAGTTTAATCGTCACATAAAACTCATATAGTAAGTGTCTAGATATAGCCTCAACTTCAGAAGATTTGGGTTGGTCTGCCAGGAGGTCCAAAATCTTAGGGAGCCAAAGTTACAACCCAGTTCAACCCCAGTTCAAGAAGCTTGTCACCTCCTATTTCAAATAAATAAGAACCAAGGAGGAATACTTTGCTTTTCTTTCCATCTAAGGGAGTAGATGCATTTGAGAGTGGGGAAGTGATCTTGAGAAATGAGGAGAGATGAACACATTCAGTTACGCCCAGGGATCAAACAACTAATTTAAGGAGAGACTACACTGGCATCTTCAGCCCCAAAAATGCCCTTTGAAAAAAAATACTCTAACTCAAAATAGTAAATGCAGGCTTGAGTATCAGGGTTTAAAAGAATAAAAGATAAAACGAAAAGAACTCGGGAGAGGAGGCAACCTGTGGTGGGAAGAATGAAACCACAAAACTGTTTTAAGCACAGTGCTCCACTTCTTAATGGAAACCACAGATTGTTTGAGCCTGTGATCAAGCTCAGCCCTGGGGCTCCCAGGAGAAGGGCTTCCATGCTGGCCCAGCCCTGACTGGCAAAGATTGTCTGGGAGGGGTGTTTAAGAAAAGAGTAGGAGTTCTCACTTCATTCTCTCCAGCCTGAATGAAATGCAACTCTGTTCCATTCAGGTTTGTAAGGGTTAAGAAAACGAGTGTGCATTCTGGATACAGCTGGAAGCCATTAACAGCTCTGAGACCATCTCAGTGACCCAGTTAGAGGGTGGGTGGCCTGGCAGAGATCCTGAATCCATGCACATGTACGTAATCACAGACTCCTAGCACTGGGCGGGGCTTTATTTCTACCTCCCACCCAATGTGGAAATCGCCTCTCCAACTGTTCAGTCTCTGCTTGCATACTTCTAGCCCATTCACTGCTCGTGGGGCAGCCCATTCCTACAAGGGCAAACTCTATTACTGGAAAAGTTCTTCTTGGCCAAACTTGCCTCTATAGCAACACTACCCTTTAGTCCTAACTCTGCCTCTGGTTTTACAGCATATAACAGTCCTACTTGTGAAGATAACTATCACTTCTTTCCAAGTTCTCTCCTTCTTAGGGCCAAATCACGCATTTTTGCCATCCATTCCTCATATTTGGTAGTTTCCAGATCCCTGCTGAGCCTGCTTACTCTTTGAGCTGTGTTCCTGTTTCAGAATCCCTTCTGAAGAATAGGGCCCAAAACGGAATACACTCCCAGCTCAAAGGGCGTCAGTATAGTGTCCTCTAGGAGTTTTCTCAGGAAGTGTTTATTTCAGGGAAGGTGCAGCCACTCTTCCTTGGAGGCCCTGCCATTAGAGCATCTACCCACCACACCCCTAGGCAAGCTTTCAGCTCCAGAAGATTTGCCTACTACACTGGACAGGACTAGCCTGGCGATTGCTGTCACAGAGCCAAAAAGGAGGGAGGAAAGAGTGAATGAAGATTCCTCTGGGTGCTCAGCGCAGAGTTCCAGCTTTCCACCACGTTGAGGCAGATAAGATCACCCCCATCTTGACCATGGGTCTAGGACCCATCCTCTAGTACCAAGACAAGATCACTTTCATTTTCTATCTCCCCTGTCCAAAGACCTTCGTCCCACATCCCACATGGAACACAAGCACTCAAGCCTCCTTCGGCTGGCCTGGCCCTACCAATCTCCACCCTCCCTCCAGGTTCCCGGGCACGGCCCCTGCTGCAGCAGGCCATCCTTGTCGGGGCCAGTCCTGACCCCTAGGCCCACGATCCCCTGCTTGCCTTTCCTGGAATGGCTTTCCTCCCCCCTGTAAGGTTGTCTGAGAGTCTTCGCTTTCCCTGGGCTAGCTCCAGAGCACCTGAAAAACGAGGGCTCTCCAGCCATTGACTGCAGATGATATTTCGGGTCACTGGAAGTGGATCTTTTCCCAAAGCTCTCTTCAATTAATTGATTGTCTAGAATAATACAGGAATGAGCCTTTTGTTTTTGCTCTCAGAGGTTAAATGCAATGGAAGGTCTTTGTCAGTCATTTGGCCTGAGGGATGTCCTAATTAATTACGTCTTTGCTTTCATTATATGGAGGGTATCGAAGGTCAGCCCAGGCTCTGGCTTTCACAGATTAACTAAATGAACATTTATGACCTAACAGTCATCCCATACATATGTAAGCTGATACCATAAGGTGTAATTTTGACCTCATTTTATATCCTCAGCTGTGCCTCAGATCAACTGCGATGTCAAAGCTGGAAAGATAATCAATCCTGAGTTTGTTGTGAAATGTCCGGCAGGATGCCAAGACCCCAAATACCACGTTTACGGCACAGACGTCTACGCTTCCTACTCCAGCGTGTGTGCCGCTGCGGTTCACAGGTGGGCAGTCCCAAGCTACTTAACAACTGGCAGTCAGGGCGTGGGCAGGGAGCCAGTGCCGGGCTGCCTGACTTAGCAAACAAAAATGTACACATTTAGCTGAGCATCCTGTATTTCATCTGGCAGCCCTATCCCATGGGATTCTGCAGGAGCCGCGCGGGGTCCCGGGTGCCTTTCACAGTGCTCTGTGGATGGGGCGACGGGCTTCTCTTTACACTTTAGTGAAGATGGGAGGGAGATTCATGTCTGTGACAAGAAAACCAAAGTTCTTGATGATGTAAAGCATTTTTTTCTACCTGTATGTGCTGAGCAAGGAAACACTAGCGATGAGACTAAGGAAGGCCCAGAAGTTTGGAGAAAAAATGTCCCAGCCATGGGGGTGGCCTGAGACAAATGGAACCGGTAAAGTGAGAAGGGGAGGCGAGGTGGCACTGTTTGGTCAGCTGTTAGTTTGAGGTCCAGGCAGGGGGGCAGGAGGCAGGGCGTGCTTTGGACTAAGTCACTGCCTAAATGAGGAGAGGCAAAAGTGACCCCCGCAGAATCCTCAAACCTCTTTCTTTTAGGCTTAGAGTCAAAACACAGGAAATATCTATTTATTTAATATTTTGGATAATAAGGTTAATGTATGTGTGTCAAGCACCTCACTTGTGATATCTTACTTAAACCTCACAATTGCCCTATGTAGTATGTACTATTATCTACACCTTAAGGATGAAGAGAAGTTGAGTAGCTTTTATAAAGCCACACTATCAAAATTTAGTATCAGAGTGTGGACTCGAACACAAGCCCAGTGCCTGCTCTCCTAACCACTACCCGGCATGGCTTTGAGATGTAGCTCCAAAGTCAGGACTTGGATAATGGATACTAGGTGAAGTTTCTGAATTATTTAGGCTTCTGGTGTCCTTTTCCTTTTCTTTATTTGTATACTAGTCATTTGATTGTTCATTTGTATCTCTGCCAGAGAGAGGGGAGAAGATGTAAAATTCATTCCCTTCCAAGGTTTCTAGCCAGTGTCTTCTCTGAAATTTGGAGAAGCAGTAAGAAAAAAACAATCAATGTGTAAAATAAGAATGAAAAATTACTAGTAAATTTTTTTGGCCATACTCCTCTTTCTCCTCCCACCCCACACTGCACAGGGATGATGAGCTGATTTTTTAATGTGGGCATGACAATGAAAGCTCTATCAAGGATAAGTAGTGGAATATTAAAGAAAAGCAACACTAAATGCTGTTTCTTAACTCCAGACTATGGAATAAAAATATTTTGCATTCATTCTGAAGTCATTTTCATGCAAAAAGGAAAGAGGTATATAAATCTACACACACATGCATGGGCACAAACACACATGTGCATGCCTCCCACACATACTTGCACACGTGCATGCTCACATCATCCCTGTACACACACACGCATGCCCATGCAGCTCCACCACATCGGCTCTCTCCAGGCTGGGATTCTGGATGGTTGGCGCGGGCTTCCTCTAGCACTGCCTGGCACGTTTCCTGGCAGGACAGAGCCACACGAGTTAATACTCGTGCACAAGCATGAACACACACACACACACACACACACACACTTCCTTAATACAATGGCATATAAATCTAAGAGCAGAATAGTTTCTCTGGGGGGAAATAAAAAGCTGAAAGTTATTTTTATTTCCCCCACTAATCACAAGTAAAGGGACCACGGGGCAATTCTTTTCAATAATGAGAATTTTCTGCCTATGCCAGTGGTATGCTGGTAAACATGGCTGATCTACCAATTTTGTGGCATAAATACTCCCATCATGTCTGATTCCACGCTAGTGGTGTGAAATGGACCAGCTCCCACAGTCCTGAAAGCTTAACAATTGGCTTTGGAAAGCAGAGCCTGCACACCACTGACAAGCCTTCCAATACAGAAGCATAAAACAGTCCTTTCCATCAGAAAATTTCCAGTAAACTTGGGAGACAAAATTAACTCAATAAATTTTTAGGAAATAGCACAAGACCAAATAAAATCTCACTTGTGAGACAGAATTCTAAGGTATTGTTAGGAAGGGGCCCAGCAAAGTCGTGTCTGAATCTCTGTGGAGAAGGTGTTAGGGACCGAGGGAGGCAGCAGTGGGAGCCAGGTCGTCCAGAGCAAACAGAGCAGCTAGAACACAGAGACAGGTCAGTGAGAATCGTGGGGTCTGTCAGGGCAGCTGAGACCAACCTGTCTACAGCTAGGGGAAGTGAGGTAAGGCTTCTGAGAGCTCCTGAGAGAAAAGAGGGCAGGATTGCAAAGACGTGAGGAGTTCGCTTCAGGAGGTACCTGTGCTTTTGAACCCTGAGGGGCAACTGTGACCAAGTGGGACAGACCCAGGATTCCAAGTCAGTTAGACCTAGGTTCAAATCCCCACCATGCAATTTAGTCATTACAAAATCTGGAGTCACTCAACCCATCTAAGCCTGTTTCAGTGAACTGGGAATAACAGCATTCATTTCATTCCACAGCTCATAGGTTTGCTGAGGGGACCCAGGGAGATACCATGTGGGACTGATTTTAAAGCAATTCAGGGCTTTAAATGTCAAGTATTATTATTGCTTTCTTTTCTTCTGGACCATGGGGAAGTTGAGCATTGAAAGTTGTTGATTCACCATAAAGCAGGAGAGCAGGAAATGGCAAGTCTTATTCCTGAAGGGAAGGAAGGATGTTGATAAAAACAAATCTAAGTACTTTTTTTCAGTTCCCCTGTGCCATAAATTACAGATATCCCCCAAAGCCATTTTAACCTCTGGGGCAAAGAAATGACACCGTGACATGATAGTAAAGAACCAGAATGGAGTCTCTGCCACACACAGAAGGGAAGAGGTAGATATGTTCATTACATCACATCAAAATCTAAAACGAACAAAATCCTAGAAATTTAAATACACAATCCCAGTCTTTGAGGACCTTTTTGATTAGTTTAATTTAGCTCCTTCCCTGGCCCAAAATAAAAGGAATAATTTGCTTTTAAAAACGTCATTCCTCCAAAGGATGGCCGGTTCGATTCCCAGTCAGGGCACATGCCTGGGTTGCAGGCTAGGTCCCCAATGGGGGACGCATGAGAGGCCACCACACATTGATGTTTCTCTCCCTCTCTTTCTCCTTCCCTTCCCCTCTCCCTAAAAAATAAATATATAAAATCTTAAAAAAAAAGTCTTCATTTAAGAAAAAAAAGTCATCCCACACACACCCTGTGAAATAACTGGAGTCATTCTGCGATGTCGCTAAACCAAACTGGAAATTGTCAGGGGAGAAGTTCTACTTAAAAGAATAGTGGGAACGAGGAAACCAAGGAGAAGAAATCTGAGGCGTGGTGGCAAAGAGAAATCCCCGCCGGACCGAGCAGTCCGGTGCTGGGAGGGGAAAAAGAAGGACCCCGGAGCTGGGCGGTGCGGTGCTGGGCCGAGGCCTGGTTCTGGGCTGGGCCGCAGGTCAGCCGCGGGTCAAGGGAAACCTTTCCGTCCTCTCACTGCTTTCCCAGCTCTCAGTAACGATGGAGGCGGAGTTGAGGTTCTATCGATCAGCTCAGATACCATTTTATCTGTTCCTCCTTCAAAACAACTTTTTTTCCCTTCATAGAGGTGTGCTCGATAACTCCGGAGGAAGAATACTCGTTCGGAAAGTGGCTGGGCAGTCTGGCTACAAGGGGAGCTACGCCAACGGGGTGCAGTCCTCCTCGCTGCCGCGCTGGAGAGAATCCTTTGTAGTCTCAGGTATGCTCGCACCCAGCACCCGGGGAGGTGCGGCCGCATGGGGGGGGGGGGCCCGCGGGGCTCGGGTTCAGTGGTCTCGTGGGTCAAGGTGTGCTCTTTTCAAGGTGCTGTGAGTTTTAATTTACGGCCCACCTCATTCCATGAAAATTTGAAGCATTAGTTCTTCTGATAATTAGGATCATGAAACAATGAATAATTACAGTGATAAATCACTGCGAAGTCTGGAAGTTTTAAAAGGCTCCAATTACTCATTGGAAACACAACTGCAGCTATCTATCTGTAAGCCCAATCAAACTTTTTAATTAAGCGGATTTAATAACTTGGGTTTTTAACCACTCCTTTTGTTAGGCCAAATCAGTCTCATATCTAGAAACGAAAAGATAGTGACATGGGCTCTTAGGGCACTGAGCAAGAGTTTTATTTGAGGTTTATTTTTATTTAATCATTGTTTCGCTAGTCAGTCAATTCTATGTCGCTTCATTGGATCTTTCTTGATAATCATCTTCTCTTTTTCCCCCTTTTTCAAAGAGGGAATGTCGGTGAGCTAATAATGACTAGTGTGATTCCACAGTGAAAAGGTAACCAAGTATCTTTGTGTTATTAGGAACCCCCCTTTTTACATTTGGGAATTTCCCCAACCTAACCTTTCATTTTGAAAATGTTTTCATTTACAGAAACATTCAAAGATTATTAGAGCAAATACCTATTTTGCCTTCACCTAGATTCACCAGTTATTAATGTGCTGCTACATTTGCTTTATCTACTTATCCACCTATTGTTTACTTCCATTTGTCTGAACCAAGTAAAAGTAAGCTGTAGGCATCAAGGTACTTTATCTTCAGCACACATCTGGTAAGAACAAGATCATTTAAAAAAAAAACCACAATGCCAACACCACACCAAAAATTTAACATTGATACAATATTATCTGATAAATAGTTCTCATTCAATTGTATCCAATTATGTTAAAATAGTCTTCAGAATAATTTCTTCTTTTTTGGATCCACAGTCCAATCAAAGATCATCCATGGCGTTTGGTTGTCATGTCTACTTAGTGTCCTTCAATCTACAACTATCCCATCACATCACCTTTTTGGTCATGAACAACAATGACATTTTTTTTAAAGATTTTATCCATTTATTTTTAGAGAGGGAAGGGAGGGAGACAGAGAGAGAGAGAGAGAAACATCAATGTGCGGTTGCTGGGGGTTATGGCCTGCAACCCAGGCATGTACCCTGGCTGGGAATCGAACCTGCGACAGTTTGGTTCGCAGCCCGCGCTCAATCCACTGAGCTATGCCAGCCAGGGCTAACAATGACATTTTTGATGCTGTCCCATAACCTGACCACAAACACTTCCAACTGTATCCTCATTATTGGATTCAGGTTAAATATCTCGGCAAGGACGCTACCACATAGGCAGCATCGCAGCATGCCTGTTATGCCACATCGCAACGACTGTATCAGGAGGCACACAATGTTACCGTGTCTTACTACTGGTGAGGCTAAATTTGATTATTTGAACATTTTACCTTATCTCTCCATGGTGACGACACCTTGTAATTAGCAAGCAGTCTTCAGGTGATACTACAAAACAGCATGAATAGCTTGTTTCCCAATGAATCACCCCGTGGTTTTGACATCTAATTGATGATGCTTGCCGTGGCAAGAATTACATTAGTAATTGCAAAATTATAGTTGTTCTAATTCTGTCACTTATTCCACATTCATTAGCTAGTATTTTTGTATAAAGAAGAAACCTTCCCCCCTCTGCACACTTAGGGTTCAAATTAGACTGGTTTCTAAGTCAGAGAGTAGAAAGTCATCAACCACAGCACTATGAGCTTTGTCTTGGACAAAGAATTCAGAATAGGGGGGTTGTGAAAATGCTAATGTCTGGAACACAAATTTCTTGAGCCTAGAGAAAAATATAATCTCTGCATTGATATTTACCAAGTAGCTCCTGGCTAAATAAGAGTATTTTGATCTAAAGTACCTCACCTGCAATCCAAGAATCCCAACAGAGGTTTAAAAGAAAAATTAATTCCATGAGACTACCAATTTGCTGAGATTATTCCCTATAAATCTCAACTTCCACATTACCTCATTCCATGTACTGACATTTAACCGAAAACCTTTTTGCCAGTAATAAACATTTGTGCTTCTGCAGCGGTGAGGAGTATCTTTCTAACGGACCAGTTAGGAGTATCTTTCTAATGGACAAGCAGACTCCTCCTCAGATGGCCCAGATGCCTCCAAGACCTTTCTCTAGGTTTTTATTTCTAATTGTCACATGCCACTGCACTCCTTTACTTAATTTGCATTGGACTGGGAGGGGGCTGGAGGGGGGAAGGTGCCGTTTTGGTCAGCAAAGTCTTTCGAAAGTCTAGGGAGGGAGAGGTCAGAGGGGGACCTCCTAAAACTGCCCATTTGTTTTTTGATCTACGTTTCAGAAAATGGAGCTCATGCTCCTTTCCCTTCTGAATAGACACAGAAAGAACCACAGGACTTTAGAAGGATAGGAAATAGAGACCATGTCTCTGCAGCGCTCTATTGATAAAGCCAGGCCACAGCCAAGGGCCCTCCTTGCGTCTGAAATGACCGCCATTGTTGTCTATTCGGATCATGCCCTGACAAGGGCAGGGGACCTGGAGATGCCAAGCTCCGCTCCCAGGTGACACTAATGACACGAAGTAACTCCTCTAAGCCCAAACATTTTGCTTCGTCCCCACTTTGAGTGACATTTATCGGTAACACCAGATAATTTTGTTTGCATTTCTATGGTGATAGGTAGCTCCCAAACCTTTAACTTTGTTTCCACGAGACTCCACGACTCTGTGTGGTGAGTTGGTTTACATCAGTGTGCCTGTTTTCCGAAGGAAAAACACAGGAGTCTCAGAGGTTGAGGCAGTTAACCAATGACAAAATAGAAACAAAAGTGTATATATTTCTTAATCGCTTACATATTTTTATTATAGTTTACATTCTGTATAATTTTGTATTAGTTTCAAGTAAAACTTATAGTTTCTTGCTCCTAACCTCTTCCTGAGACCCCATTATTTTGTCTGCTTCATGACCCTGTAACCCTTTGTGACAAAATCATGTACTAGATTCTGTTCTACCCACCCCTGGGCTCTCCATTTAGCAACCCTCACCATCTCCTCCCTACGCCCACCTTATAAAAATATTCCCTCACACTGTGAATTATAATGTTTTCGTTATCAGATGGAAATATTGGATAATGGGTATTTGAATTTTAACAGAGATCTAAGCATTAAGATAGCCCTTCACTGAATAAATATTTACTGAGCTTCTACTACAGGTCAGACACTACTGTAAGCCCTGGGAGGAATTCAACAGTGTGAGACAAATCATCTGCCTTTGGGAGACTCCATTACATTCCAGAGACACTTTCTGTTTCATGGTGAAGCATGACTTCATGGTGGGGGAAGGCTGCGGGGGACAGCCTTTTGGGCAATTTTCAGTCCTGTCCAGCTCTGTCCTTGCTTACCCAGCCCCTACCCTCTGACTGGTCTTGTTTCGCATGCCTCCATTATTTCCCCGATATACATTAACATTCCCTCCCTGGCCTGGCATCTAAGCTTCCTCTCTCTGGGTGGGCAACAAATGGGTATTTTCAAAGCTGATCCACATTTACCTACTTTCAGGTGTCTGTAGTGCCGTGGAACTCCCAACGGACCCCACAGGGTCCATAAAAGTGAGGGGCGGCCACTCAGGCACAGCCAGCCTGGGACCAGAGCCTTCTGGCATCTAAAGGGGAGCATGGGGGATGTTTTTGCATCCATCTCCTGACCTAATTAAACATTCGAAGCCACGTGTATGAAAAACAGCTTCCACGTCCCATCTTCATGGGCAAAAACACATTTGCTAATGCTAACTCTGAGTCATGGAGATTTTATTGCTTCTTTTTGAATACTAATAAAGCACAGGCTACCCCAGAAAATAAAATGCCATTTGACTTTTGTGTTATAATCAACAATTCAACATGGGGTAGATGGACTGATCTTACTGAACTCAAGAAAGATCAATCAGGAGGAGGGAATCGGCTTCTCAGAACAGAGCCATCTAAAACCTGTAACCCTAGAAATAAAATCTTTTCTTCTTCTCTTTTTGCAGAAGGTAAACCCCAAAAGGGCGTAACCTATCCATCAACTCTTACATATTCATCAGCTAAAAGCCCAACGGCCAAAGCAGGCAAGTGTTCACGAGTGATTTCATCTAAGTCTTCTGAGTTCATACACACGCATTTATTGTGTTTTAGGAGATAGTGTAGAAATTAACATCTAAACCAGTCAAGGCCCACTGACTGCAGGAATATTTTAAGCAGTGCCAGAAGAGGGGCCCAGAAATCAGTGGGATCTGATGGCTGGGACTGAGGGACAAGGCTTTATTTTAGTTTTCTGGTTTTTGCAATTCCAAGATCGTCTCTGTATTTGTGTCATTTTCATTCAGATTTCAAGACCGTTGCCTTGTATTGTTACTTTAGAGATAACATTCTGTTTGGAAATATTCCCTGGCAGCTGAAAAGCAAAAGGCTGCCTTCACTTAGGTATGAAATGAAGGGGAGCAAAGAGAATGATGTGGTTTATAAGATAACAGCACGCAGCTCATCTGCATAACCCAGGCCACAGACACACGGTCTCTGAGGCCGTGCCGGCCCAGCATCGTGTGAACCACAAAGGCCGTGTGGGCACAGGTAGACCTCAGGCCAAAAAAAATACCTTTCTGTAGGCTTCTCCGTTAAAGCGGGAAGAGGGCTATGCAGTGTTGTGTCTCTGGGAGTACTTTGATTCCCCAAAGGGAAGCTGTGAGCTGTGTTATAATGAGATTTGGTATTGCTTCCAGAAATTTGATGGGCTAGCTGATTTGGTGCATGCACTTCAGGAGAACTTGTTTAAGAATAGCAAGAGAAGCCAGCATTTATTGAGCATTTGCTGTGTGCCAGACACTGTTCCAAGAGCTGATTATTGCATTTAATCACCCCAGCAACACCATGGATGTACTATTCTTAGCCCTAATTTTCAGTTTGAGGAAAACACAGCACAGAGAAGTTTAATAACTTGCCCTTTATCACACAGCTAGTACATAACAGAGCTTAGAATCAAACCCAGACAGTCTGGCTCCAGAAACCTCTCTCTATACCATCAATCTGTATTGTTTTATGCTAATAAGAGTGGATATAAAGAGTCCTGATTTGAGAAGCCTTGGCATTCAAATAGAAAATGTTTTCCATTTTTCCCCCTAGTTACTTCTCCAACTGTATTTTCAATGATGTCTTAATTGTTCTGGTAATGTAGACTTGTTTGGGTTGAAGTGCAAGGTAGAGCTGCTCCCCACCCCTACACCCAAGCTGGCAGCAGATGATGGTGGCTCGGGACCATTCCTGAGATGCCTCCTTCCCTCTTGGTGTGGGCACAGAGAATGGGAATAGGTGACAGAGATGCCCTAAGTGGCCCGTGAGGGAGGGAGAGTGTCCTGGCCTCTCTGTTGTCTCCTCTAAGCCAGCAGTTCTCAGGGGTTTCTGAGCATGTGATACGTGTGGGTGTATCTGGAGCCAGGGGTCCGTGTTCAGATGCATCCTGGTCTCCTCTTGTTGGACCAGAGATCCATGCCCCACCTCTTTCGCTGAGTTAGCTGTCTGTTCCTTAGCTCAGCGGCCTCTGGGCAGCCCCTTTGCACAGAGCTATAGGAATGGCTGGGGCGCTCTTCTTCCCCTCAGGGGTTAGAGGAGAGCAAGAATGAGTGAGGTGTCCTTTCTCTTCACATCGCACTTCACCTTTGACCTTTTGAGCCCTGCACCTCTCCCCACTTCAGAAAAAAATCTCTATGTTCAAGTAAGCCCCCCAGTTTCAGGGATCATGTGTCAAGCACCCCCTATTTGTCCACAAGAGAAAAAGAATACTTCCAGTCTCCAAAAATACTCCCACAAACCTTTTCAGCAAGCTCTGTTTGTGCATTGCACCAGGTGGGCCCTTGGGTGCTGTGGCTCAGAAAGATGAGGGCGGAAGAGAGGCCTGTCTCCCCTCCCTGTAGGCCCCCGTGGGCTTAGTGAGCAAGTCCCTTGAAGCCCCTTTCCTTGGCTTTTAGGGAAAACAAGGCATGAAGGAAAGGAGGAAAGATTCTTTCACCATGAACACTGCTGTCCCCAAGCAGTGGCTACTAACCCTTTCTCTTCTTCTGGTCCTTTTCTTCTGCTGACTGGCCCTGGTGAGGTGGGGTCGGTGATTATTTGGGTTCTACTCAAACAGCCCCACCTGTGGGAAGTTCGGTGGCACCTCTCCTCATTTAGAACATGGTTCTGGCACCTTCCGGCTTCAGCCTGAGGCCGTAGCCAGAATCTAGACAACAGGGAGAGTCGGGACAACCACCTGCCACTGCAGCCGTCGATGATCGATGGGGCTTTTCCTCTGTGCCAGACGCCTGTCCTTCACAGTGACGCCGAGGCAGAGTGCCAGTGGCACCCCACTTTCAGATAAGGAAGCAGACCCTCCAATATGTTGAATTCCTTGCCGTATGAAGGGCACCACTCCAACTGACCCACACAACATTCAAATGCTGATCATATCCCCTCAATGGTGGTAAAGTGTAGGGAGAGACATTATAGCCAAAGAGCAGCTTCAACTATAAAGTCCATTTTGTTTCTACATTCTCCACATCAGAGGCCATTTCCCAAACTTCTCTCTCTACCCCACGCCCCAAGGCCCAGCTCACCGCCATCCACCCCCAGCAAGCACTTGTTCCATGTGCCTGTGTCCCTGATGCCCAAGAGGAGTGCGGGGACGCCGGGCAGGCTTTCTTGCACATAAATTTCAAATGAGCAAAAGCCATAGTTAGAACATCAGGTCAAGTATTGCCAGTGATGTCACTTGTCCCTCCACCAAACCATCTCAACCTTCAAGGACACTCTCCCTGGGCATTAACTATCCTATTATGAGATCATGTGTAGTTGTCATAGTGGGAAACATTAAGTTCATTCATTCCTGTATTTATTCATTTATTCAATAACCAGATGTTGAGTGCCTTCTGTGTACCAGGCACTGAGCTAAACTACAAGAATTCCAACAAAAAAGGGAGCCTTGGGATCTTGCTCAGCTTCCAAATACAGGGCCATCTCTTTAAAGGGATAGTCCCACCATGGGGTACATTTCACCACTCAAAGAACTCCAGTGAGAACTGTAAAAAAGGATGGCCCCTGTGTGGCTGCTCTTTCTCAGGCGATAAATTCCTACAGAAAGTGGGGGAAAGCAGGAGAGGTGCAGCTGCGGGCCAGCAGCGTCCAGGCCTCAGCACGCCCCTATAAAATACTTCCTAATCGCTCCAAGAATGTGCGTGAACAGGTAGATCAGGTTAGGATGACCCCACAAAGGGTAACCACCTTCTTCTGTGGGGAATTCTCTCACTCAAACAATAGAAAGTATCTTGATTTGCCCTGGGCAGCTTCTGCTGAGGACAGACATTCCTGAAATGTAAATGCTATTCGTACAGACAGCAAGAGACAGCAAGCGACCCTAGGCAGCCAGCTGTTAATTGGCTAGAGCCTCAAGCTACTCTGAGCTAAATAAAAACAGGCAAGTGTTTGATTGATAATCTGCAAGTATAGTGTCCTGTCAGTTTATTTATATATTTCTCTCCAAATTAATAAATATATCCCATTTCATAAAATACGTAAGTGATCCTATTAAATGGTTCTTCCCTATATAAATGAGGTAGGTTGAACCTGGGGCTTCATCTCCCTAAAGAAGCATTAATGTTGGTAGCATTTACCAGAGGCTAAAACAGAAGAGTACCTGAGAGAAATTAGAAACTTCCCCAAGACTTGTTATGAAAGCTCAATTCCTTTAAATTAATGGAAATGTCATAAATCACAGGTTCAGCTTCGCCCAAGAATGGCGTGAGGACTGGCCAGACCCCTGAGGCCGCTGCCAGCTCTTTAGCAGTTTATCTGGCACGGTCCACAGGCCGATTTAGAGGTGGAACAGGGTACATGAGGGATCTGCGTCCTGCCTTGGCAGGCCAGTGCCTACAGGAGCATCCCCATAGCAGGGGCTGTTTGCCGACCTGCTCTCCCAAGTCAATGCTTTGACTGCTGTGGAGGTGGCAGTGTCAGGGAGAGGGAATGTACAGGTGCTGGTGCTGGGCAGTGGATCTGAACACCCTGCCTACACATTTCTCTGCAAAGTTGGTCCAGGGCCACGGCAGACTCGGTTTTCCCAGCGTGCTGAACAGTGTCAAGGGGAAGTCGGACGGTTCCCACAAAGGTGCAGCACCTTCTTGTCTTGGGGGCTCTCCTCTAGGCCTGCTGACCTGTGTACCAAAAACACACCCACCCTGAGCCGAGTTAAGGCTGGAGCTGGGATGCTGTGGTAGGCTGAAATGTAGCCCCTCCTCACCCTAAAACATCCATGTCATAATTCCTGGAACCTGTGAATGTTACCTTATATTGCAAAAATGGCCACTGCCAGTGTGATTGAGTTAGGGATCTTGAGAGGGGGAGATGATCCTGAATTCTCTGGGTGGGTCCTAAATGCCATCACATATGTCCTTGTAACATGTGATGAGCTTTAACACACACACAGAGGGGGTCAGCGGAAGATGGAACAGAGAGAGACTTGAGGACACTTGGCCTTTAAGATTGGAGTAATGTGGCCACAAGCCACGGCATGCCAGCAGCCACCAGAAAGCGGGACAGGCAGGAAACGGACTCTACCCAAGAGCCTCCCAAGGCAGCTCGGGCCCGCTGCCACCTGGTGTTCAGCCAGGCGATACTGACATCCAACTCCGGGCCTCCAGACCTGTCAGAGGACACACTTCTGTTCTAAGCCACCAGGTCTGTGGTAATTTGTTACAGCAGCCTAGGAAATGAATTCAGATGCTCAGATATAGAAGCTGGCAGAACCCCCTCCACAGGGTCCCGCAGGCATTTGTGAGGGGCCTGTTGCCCTTTCATGACTGGGGTGCTCTTTGTCTGTGGGACCATTTTGTATCTCCTTCTGGCCCAAACCCATGGTTCTAAAGACAATCCCCAATGCCCAGTGGGTAGCCACTTGTCCCCTTGCCCTAAACCTTCAGAGATACTCTCAGGGCACCCAGAGTAGTAACAAACTGAGACACATTTAAAATTGTGAATACACTAGAAATCTAGAATGCATTCTCTAAAAGTAAGTCATAGCGAAAGCTAAGAGTACCTTCTATCCGTAGGCTAATGCTAATTAAAACACCAAAAAGGTATTATGTTCATGACCCATTGCTTCCAGCGTCTGGAAAATTAATTTGGTGATCAATCATGTTGCTGCCTTGTCTACATTTTTTGAGGCTTGAACTGTCGTTTAAGCGCTTTATTGTTATTTAATCTTTGGTTTGTGTATCGGTTTATTGCACCATCTAGATTGTGCATCCCTGCAGGGCAGGTGGGCTTTGTTCCTAAGCTAGTGTTCAATAAACACTTATCTTATTTCTGGCCTGAAGAGCCTCCTGGCTGTTTAATAGGCCCCAGTGTAATTTCATTTTCTCACAGGTGAGACCACAAAAGCCTATCAGAAGCCATCATCAGTCCCAGGGACAACCGCACAGCCAGTCACCCTGACGCAGGCACCGGGGACCACCCCAGTGGAAGGCACCCCCACCACCTTGCCAAAGCCATCCCCGTCTGTGGACTCTACCACCAGCAGCCCCAGACCACAGCCTGCAGGCCACAGGAGCCAGGAGCCGGGTCAGTAGGTAGACTGTTTCCACATGCAAAAAAGTGGGAGACTGGTTTCTAGATGAGCCCCTCTGTCTGAATGCCTGTGTGTGGTGACCTTCTCCCACCCTTCCTTAGAACTGGGTGAGCAGGGAGGATGCCTGAGACCTGGGCCGGGGGTATGTGGTTGAGTTCTCCCAATTTAAGGGGTAAACCTGAGCCCAGTAATTATAGTTTAGTATCATAGTTTGCTAAGAGCTAAGCGAACCATGTAGAAGGGGCTTAAAATAGATTCAATAATAGGACCTTTGTTATCATACTTTTGAAGGTGGAATATCACATGAAACTTTCCCATTACAAAATCCTCATTTCTCCCAATGCTCAGTTGAAGGGATAAGAGGTTTCTATGTAAATAGTCTTAAGTTCTGTTTTGTTTTAAGAGACAAATGATAGACCCCTGGAAGTTTTCAAAATTAGAAACAAACAAAACCAAAAGAATCCCTTTAGAAAAAGCCAGATAGCCAAAACTTTTCTTCCTTTTCTGATTACTTTTTGTCTGACTGTTCGTATCCATTTCCTAAGTCATGTTTTAGGTTTTACCAACGTCCAGTTTATGGAATCAGTCTTAGTATTACCTCCAACAGAACCTTAGGAGCTCCTCGATAATCCGGTCTTCAGTTTCTGTGTAGCCATCCTGGGCTAACCAGTGCCTCCCTCACTTCTGAAGGTCTGCTGGCCAGGGGGCTGGAAAATTCCACCACTGAAGTGCCACTGTTGTCTCAGCAATTTGCTCTAAATATCTCCCACCTGGTGCCACCGTTTCCTTCAAGCAGGAAGTGCTCAGAACTTGATCTCTTCAGCCTCACCTCCATCTTCCAGATGTTACGGCCACACAGCAATGGCCCTTCCTCCTCTGTGTCAGAGCGTCGCTGGCTCTCACTCCATCTTCTCATTTAACAAATACGAACAGCACCCTCAAGGTGTTACCCACTTTCCTAACCGTCTTACAAATATTACAAATATTAGCCTCTTAAATATTACAAATATTAGCCTATTAAATCCTCAGAGCAACCCTCTCAAGTAGATACATTACTTTCAATTTGACTGATCCACTGTATCAACGAGGAAACCAAAGAGGGGGATGATGGTGAGGAAGCTAGCCCCAAATCCCACAGCCAGGCAGTGGCTGGGATTTGAACCCCAGCAGCCTGGCCTTCCTGTGACTCCCCTTGCAGGAGGCTTCCCTGCCATAAACCAACACCTAGGCACTGATGAAGTGTCACAGATACAGGGCCTGACCCGCCTCGACATGCAGGGGGTGGGTGGCAAGATTAGAGAGTATTAGACACCCTCAACTCCCACCACAATTAAGAATAAATAATGGAACGTAGATAGTCCGGGCTTTCTGTGTGCCAGGCAACCTGCACGCATTATTTTATCTAATCTTCCCAACAAGCCTATGAAATAGAGATGATTATTATTCCATTCAATGAACAACTCATGGAAGAAGCGATGATATAAAGTCCCCAAATGAAAACACCATAAAAATAATTGCTGAAATACAGTAGACACTCCCCCACCATCCTGTTCGTGTTGGACTCAGGCTGATACAAACACAGGCACCCTATGCCTGGCAGCAAGAGAGAAAACACTTAGGAAGCACGCTGGGGGGCAGGGGTCCCATAGGCAGACGTGTTCCTTTCTCTTAGTTTTAGGCTCTGGACTTGAGGGCCCTCGATTCGTTCAAAGATTTTTGAGTAGCTGAGTAAGTTTTTGTTTGCTCCTTCCTGGTGTCTCCTTAGAGGACACCAATTTTTGCATAACACGTATAATTAAACATGTAGCGTGTTTGCTTGGCTACACTGGAAGCTTGGAAACCCTGCTACAAGTTGGGCCTGTGCTTATGGAAAACCTCAAGCAACTTGAAGCAGTGGCTCCCAACCTGGCAAAGCTTCATTATTCCTGGCCTGGGGACAGGAGCCTTGGACGACAGCCTCCCCGCCTGTCAGCGTTCCTTCTTCATCCTCGTCCAGCGCCCGCACCCCGGCTGCCCCACAGACTGCTGGACCCGTACTCCGGGAGCAAGCGTCCACGCAGCGTGCCCTGGAATTGCTAAGAAAGGGGCCAGACCCAGGACGGTGGAGGGGAGGAAGAGAGGACTTTTAGCAACTTGTATTGCCCACACAAAGGACTTTCTTCAGGACAGAAGAAAAGTGAAAATTGATGTGTGAAGCCCTACATCTTTTTATCATAACAACTTTATTGAGATACTTTCACATTCCATACAGTTCACCCATTCAAAGTGTACAATTCAATGGCATTTAGCATGTTCATGAAGTTATGCAAGCATCACTACAATCAGTTTTAGAACATCTGATCACCCAAATAAGAAACCCTGGACCCCATCGCATCACTCACTAGGTCACACTAATCTCTTCCCACTCCAGCCCTAGGTCACCACCAGTCTGCCCTCATGAATGCCTGCCTTAACCTGTGGCTATAGGTGTTTGTTGTAATACTCTACACCAACTATACTAAATAATATTCAGTTTACAAATAACTCCTTTGTGTCTTCAAATGGCTGGAAATATTCTGCCAATTATAAGAGAATAACTCTATTGCTGATAGCAAGGGAGTTGCTGTTATTGTATTTAGCAAGGGTGGTTTTTTCTCTTATTTTGAGTGTAGTCAGAAGATTTGAGAAGTGACTTGGATAAGGGTGTTCTAATTCACTTATTTATTCAACATATATGTATTGAGTGTCTACTATGTGTCAGGCACTGTTCTGGGATCTTGGGCTACTTGGGTGAACACTCCCCACCAAGACCCTGCGGCAGATCACTTCGTCCTAAGACACCCGAGAAGTGTGCAGCTGGGACAGGAGCAGCCTGCATTCGGGGTCCGTGAGTCGCCTTTGCTCTACAGCGAGGTACAGAGCTGCCTCTCAGACAGGACGTAGGAACTGGGAGGGATTCCAGTAGAAAGGAGAAAGTGTGTGGCAGGGAAAGACAGGAGAAGAGGACCGAGGTAGGTGAAAGGACTCCAAGGAAGCCAGGGCTGGACACCAAGGCCGCAGAGCCCCCTAACTGATCCACGAATGTGCAAAGTTAGCAAGATATTGAGAAAAAAGCCCAAGGCTGGGGGTAAGGAATCCAAGAGCCAGAGTGACAGAGACCTCCTCTCCCAGGCAGGAGTGAGACTGTTCTTCAGGATGAGGTGCTATTGGCACCCACAGGAGCCAGGAGGCCACAGAGCTGTGTCCCAGGGCCCGGGGGTGGTGGGAAGAGAGGGGGCAGAGGGTAGCCTAGAGAACCGTATCTGTACACATGCTGAGGAAAGAGCTCTGGAAAAGATGGAAAAGATTGCCTACCTACAGAGTCAGCTGAATTTACCACAGGTCTACAAGGTAGAGTGTCTATTCCCAGCATTGTTTCCCTGGTCAGGTTCATTTTAAGAAGCTCCATTGTTGCCTCATCTGATGTAGCAAATTACATGCCTCCACCAGGAAGGGTAGACCAGGGAGGGAAGCAGAGCGCCACCTAGTGTCAAGGCACGGCGATGGCTCTGATCATTCACCTTTGCACTGCACCCTCTGTCAAAGAGCAGCTGGAGAGAAGGAAGTGGTGAAACCTGGGGCAGGAAGGGGACCAGCATCTGTAACTGCCCGTTCCTTCCTCATGCAATTTCCCTTTCCACCAACACTTATCTCATCTCTGAAAGTTTAATTTCCTTAAGGTGTCTGGGGAAGGTTTTTCTTACAATCCAGTCTTACAAATAGGAAGACAAACATTCCAAAAGAAAAATGGGTGAAGGTCATGGCCAGGCAAGCCAGAGTGGAAGAACTATAAACGGCCAATAAATGTTACAGGAAATGGTCGACCTCACCAACAGTAAGATAACTGCAAATGAAGCAATGTGTCATTTTTCACCAAATTCACATTGGAAATTGATAATTCACAGTTATGGCAGAGTGTGGAAAAATGACCCAGGATTTGCGCTCACAAAAAACATATTCTAAGGGAATCGCCAGCCATGGGTGAAAAGAAGCCGGGACACAAATGGTGTTCATAAGAGAAAACTAAATGGAAAAGAGTTCATTGTCCACCATCGGAGCAGTCAAAGAAGTCATTACACAGCTACTAAAATTGTGATGACGACACACACTTGCTGACAGGAGAAGACCGGCCTGCGACACATCGTGAGTTCAAAGAAGTGGGCTACAGAGCGGCACGGGAGCCAGTGTCTTGTGTGTCACTGTGTGCTGTGCGTGAGAACACTGCGTACAAGACGAGATACGACACCCTATACCAAACTATACACCAGTATAGACTGTGTACTCAACACCAGGGATTGCACTGCAGGTGATTGCTCACTCTCCGTAGCACGTATGTTTACAGTGAGCATGTGTCGTCTTTATAATTAGACTAAAGCTATTTTGAGTTGTGTCTAAACAATTGGAACAAAGGCAAAGGGAATGGAAAACTGATGGCAGGTAGATTTGGTTGCAAGAGAAGCTGATGGTTTTCCATGACCTCTTATCTTTCCCACTCCATGAAATTTGGTTCTTTCCCTCAGCTGGTTTTTACATGATCCTCTTTCCCCCAAAGGGATTTTGTGTCTCTCTGTACAGAATCTCCCATCTCCTTTCTCCTTTTTAAAACCTTGCTTCACACACATTGCCCAATAAATAATGAATGCTGAAGCGTATTTCATTCTCTCACAGAGTAATTAAGGATAACCCATTGTGTACCTTTAAAAGTGACTGAACACTAATGCTATTTGCCTCAGTGCCATGTTAACACCGTTTAAGCAAATTGCTAACTGTTAAGTGACATTTGTATTGAAGGATTGCTTTAACCTCCTCAGGAGTGGCACGGTCGAGGAGAATTATTGTAATGATGATGAAGTATAAAGAAATACAGCTTTTGTAAAGGATGTGAAATACAAGGGTTATTATTACCTGGAGTTTTCATTTAGTGTTTTGAGTTAAATTCTGTTCTTTCCATTTCAATGCCTCCTCCGGGTAAGGTTCAGACCGCCCAAGGACAAGCTTTACCTTGGTTCTGGCCTTGGTAATGTCTTCTAGGTTAGAGCATGTAAAGAATGAGAACAATGAGAGTAAAATTCATGCTCTGACCGGTCAAATGTCATTACAGATCTCGGGTCCACCATCACCTACCCAAGCAGCAAAAACAGCCCCTGTGCCGACCCAGGTAAGAACCTGAACTCACCTTTCTAGCTACTGATGAAAGCTAAGCTTGTTTACACAAGTTCTGTCTTTACAAATCCTAGCCATATGACTTAAATTTGGACAGAGAGCATTAAGCCAGTTATGCCAACAAATGACATGGCTCAAGGGCCCAACTTGTAAGGAAACTTGTAAGAAAAGTAAGGAAGCCTTAAATAAGTAAAGCTTTCACTCATCGCCATTCCCGGGAGGCAATTCTGGGGGCTTGTGATAGGAATTCCTAAGGATTCAGTAACTAGGTTCTTAGAAACCTGAAAAGGGATACTCTCTGGGGCTTATACTTCAGGAACTAGGGTAAAAGAAAGAGAAATTTTTATCATTTCCCAGGAAGGAGCAGAGCTACGTTTCCCCGGGTCCTTCTATGACGTGGGGAATAAAATACATTCTCCTCCAGGATTTCGCCTATGAATCCTGACACTCCCTGGCTCCCCTCTGCTCACTTCTGTGCGCACCCCTGCAAGGTTCATCCTCAGCACTGCGAATGCAAAGGGATGAAGCAAGTTCTTTTGATGTAGTTGAAGCCTGCGGCAATTAGAAGGGGAAATCGAGTTCACTTAGAGGCTTTCTGCTAACTCTGAGCCCTAAGCACATAGACTTGATAGAAGTACAAAATTCCCTTTGCAGCCACGGGACATTAGGATCGGGGCTGGACCTCCAAGGAAAAGAGACTAGTGTTTCTTTTGCTAGGGGATACCTGCCTGTCCTCCACATGTTGAAAGATTCCTAGAAACTGTAGGTTCTCTTTTGCTTTGATGCCAGATTGGAGCAGGGGCTCCATGCTGTCCTCAGACAGGGCTAGCAGCTTCTACGAGCTTCACGATTGCACCTTTGCTAATGTACCTGCTGTCATTCTGGACAAAGGGCTTAAGAATCAGATCCCTGGGCAGGGCAAGGACTCCAAGGCCATTTTAGGCCTTAATAGGCCCAGGGGACTGCTCAGGCAGCCAAGCATGGGGCACTCCTTCCTCCCATCCCCTTGGCCAGGATCTCAGCCTCCTCTGCAACCCCCCAAAGTAGGGCCAACCATGGAGAGCTCAGCAGACTTCCAAGGAAAAATGTGAACTAAGGCATTTTCATCAGGGGGCAAAATAAGGGAAAGGAAGCAGGCTTCTGGCTGCACACAGATCAGCTGACCCTGTGCAATCCCCTCAGGTATCCAAGCGCAGGATTCTCCAGGAGCTGCTTGCTATTCAGGGACCTGCCAGAGCGGGGTCAGCCTGGCCAGGCTACCTGCTGCTCACCATCCCCACTCTACTTCATTTGCAATCACCTTCCTCCCCACACACTTCTGGCCTCAACTCCAGGCCACCCGAGTTTGCAGGCAGGCCAAGTTGTTTTAACCTCTAGAAAATGTCTCTTGGCTTTGTCTGTTCTGTGTGTTAAAGAGATACCCAAAGAGATGTGTGCTAGTCCAGACACCTAACGGCTCCCACTGGCTTGGGTTTGCTGGAGAGGCCCCCCAACCTGGGCAGCCTGTGCCCTCACCTTGCCCATCCCAGAACAAAGCACAAACACCCAGACACACCACTTGGATCAGACACAGCTAGGGGAATGGTTGGCAACAAGACACAGTACCTACCTCCAGGTCCTACTTCTCACTGCCCAGTGACCTGAGATGGCTTTCAGCATGTGCCCACATTCTCTCCTCTTAACCACTGGCTCTCTACCGTTGAATAAGCCTCTCTCTGTTTCTTCTCCCTTCTCTTCATGCTCCCAATAATTACACCGTATTTCCCTGACCCGCACAGATGCTCCCAGCTCCTTTTTTACCCCCTACCCACCCACCGTTGCTCCCTCCACCATCCTTACTGCAACTTTGCTTCCCTGCAACCTCAGACCTTTCCACAAAGTCCCAGAGAGCCCTTGACTTGAAGCCTCTCCTAATCCGGACGCCCCACCCCCTACTAGGTCCTACAGGTGGAGGGAAGCCTCCCTTGCACACTGTGAATAAAGGCAGCCCCCTCTGCCGGACCCTGCCCTCCCAGCAGACCTCTGGGCTGGGACAGCAGCCACCTGTGCTAGTGTAGCTGCTCCTGCTGTTTTCCCGGGAGGAAGTAGGAGTGGTATGCTCCCAAAGACTTCAGTTACAACTAGGTGACTTTTCCCCAGAGCCACCCTTTTGCCGTCTGGCTTCATGGTACCATGAGCTCTGTTTGATTAATAAGCTTCACTGGCCTGGAAACCTAACCATGGAGTTAATGTCGTTTCCATGAAAAAAGGCTGCCAGGTCCCAAACAAACATGCCACACCAAGCTCTGGAGGGTAATACTTTTGTAAAGCTGGGCCTGTCGACTTCTCTGCTGTGACAGCTCCTGCCCAGGACCTCGGACTGTCCTCAGCGTTTTCATGGCCACGGCTCCCACACAGCAGCACCTGCTCTCTGTGTGCTTCCCCGTTCACTGCAGCAAGAGGAAGTTCACAGGAAGTGTGCAGCCCTCGGGGCAGGAAGCCAGGACCCACAAGGGGAAGTGTGGAGACTCTCCCAGATGCCTCTCAGATGCCACCCCCTCCTAAAACTGCACCCCAGGGGAGTCACTGGGGAGAAACCAGAGAGCGGAAGGGCCACCTTTGCTTCTGTTCCGTCAACCTACAGGCCATGTGTTGCAGCTCCCACTTGGGTGCCTCGCTGGTGGCTTCCAGATGTGCCGGGAACGGAAGGGGCTGTAACCAGTGCAAAAACATCACCGGGGTCTTAGAGCGGGGTGGTTCGGGGCCCTCCCATTGCAGGTGGCGTGCCAGGAAGTGAGCTCTTCGGCGGCCTAACCAAGTACCCGGAGACACTGCAGCAACACTGACTGGTCATGAGTGATACACAGATAGTGGTTAAGTGCGGGCTCAGGACCTGCCTGCTGGGCTTGCAGTTCAGTCCGCCACTCCCTGGGCAGCAGTCTCCTCATCTGTGAAATGGCGTCATCGCTGAACCTGACTCCACGGGCCCTCGTGACCTAACCTTGTCACGTGCGTGGTCAGTGCCCGACACTAAGTACGCTCTCGGTAACAGTAAATGTTAATGGTTTCTGCATTTTCACCCTCGAAATCATTCAGAACCAATACTCGTCTTAGACACTGACTGCCTCTATGATGTGATCAAGCAAGGGTTGTTACAAAATTAATTCCCTGTTTTTGTAGGAGTGCCTCCCACTGTTCAGAGTGAGTTTTAAAACGTATTTCCCACCAGGGGAGGCAGGGCAGGACAAGTCTGCAGCTTCAGCTTCAACAAGAGAAGACTCAGGATCGGAAAGGGCAGGCGAGTCCCACAGGTCCCCAGCTAGTGTCTGGTAGACACAGGGCAAGTCTTCCCATTTCTCTTTTCCACACCACCCTCGTGCCCCAATGAAAGACTACAGATTTACTTCCTTCTCATTGCAACCGAGTCCAAAAACACCAAGTCTCAGCTGTCCAAATATTTTTCAGCCCTTGGCTTTTTGGATAAAAGTGATTTGGGTCGAGCTTGTCCCAAGTAAGTGGAAGTGCCACCAAATAGGACCAGCTCCGAGCACAAGAGCAAGAGGCTTGGAATCCCCGATGCTGGGAAGCTCTCTGTCTCCTGCTGAAGCAATATGGCACCCAGCATCTTAATTCTCCGTTCCATCCAAGGGTGCTGAAAGCCTTGGGCAGCACCTGAGATGTCACCAGCACCTTTTTGTTTTGTTTTGTTTTGTTTTAGAGAAAGGGCAAAGTGCATATTTTCTTACCAGTAGGTGGCAATAGAGTTCAAAGGCTAAAGCAGCAGAACATTTAAACATATAAATCATAAATATTTTGAAGGTGGCGATCCTCTCGCCCGGTCTGCTAATGTTATTCACAAAGGAATTAAGGTTCCCAGAGGGCACGTGACTTGTTTAAGGTCACAGGACTGGCTAATGGCCGAGCTAAACTACACTCAGCTCTCACTAATGAACCAGAGTGTGCAAGGGCACAGAGTGACTTTCCAGATAGCTTGGCATCTTAATCATGTGGAAAAACAATAACTTTTTTTGAGTGTGTTAATAATTCTAGCATGACGTAACACTGATGGTCTTTAAGAAATCGCACAGTTGATTATGCCTCAGCTTTCGGCTTTCTGAGCTGGAGGTAGGTGGAGGGGAGGGGTGAGGGAGGAGGAAGGGAGAGAGGGCCAGAAACAGCTGTTTTGGTGTCCTTTTGAGACTTCCTGACATGTCTGTGCTGCCTCAGAGCCCCTCCCAGCCGCGATTCCCCCAAACAGGTCAGGGACTGTTGGGCAAGAATCTCCCCTTCCCGAGCACCCTTTCTACTTTACGAGCACCAGAGTGTGTGTGTGTGTGTGTGTGTGTGTGTGCACACGTGTGCACGCGCATGTGGAGGGAGACAGGGGAACATGCAACATTTACCGCAGATAGAACGCCCGGTGCCACTCGCTTTATTCTGCAGAGGCACACAGGGAGAAGCGGAGCCTTAGGAAATGAGTGCCTGCTCCCTGATGGGGCCACATTTCCACCGTGTAATTTCACGGAAGAGAGCACAAACAGGCGGGTGGGTGAGACAAATGTACCTAGGATGATGTTGGGTACACGCTGTGTGCTTAATTAGTGTGGAGGGATGGATGGGTGGATAAAGATTTCAGATGCATACAATGAAAAAATGTTCTCAAAGTCTCAATACTCCAAGAAAGAATGCACTACTTTGGTTGTATATGTAATGAGTTCCCTGTCTCTGGAGGTATTCAAGCACTAGCCATCCGCTCATTTGGTAAGGATGTTATAGAAGCATGCTGGGGGTTTGGTTTGGGTTGGATGACCTTTTAGTTCCCCTCGAATCCCAGGATTCTCATTATTCCATGATTCTTGATGCACAGTGAAAGAAAGAACAGGGCAAAGATGTTTTTGTCTTTGGCTTCAAGACCTTTACATGAGAAAATCCCATGCATCTCAGGGTGCTCCATCCAAAGGGCTGGCCCCATGCCCCTTCACCAGACTTTCCGCCACAACTGGAAACGTGACCATCCTGGGAGCTCATGTGAGGGATTCTGCTGATTTCATGTAAATAACAAGTTTGTTTCTTTTTTATTTTGAAAATCAGGGGACAGGGACCTGTGGAAACCTGGACTGGTGCTTTTAGATGCAGGTAATGATACAGCCCAACCCCCTCACCATGACTAGATCAAGACACGCAGTGTTAGACTAGGGCATCTAACAACAGCGGGCGGGGAGGGGGGTGCCCAGAGGCAGCTTCTGCCTCCCAGACGGGGGCCTGACAAGCACGCAGCGGGCAGGTTGGGACGCCCAAAAGGAGGCCTGGGGTAAAGGGACAGCACTGGATAACAAAGGAAAAGCAAACTCTGAAGACCACATACCAGAAGGGAGTGAGTGCCCTGCTCCCAAAGTGGATTCAGATCCTCACTCCATCTGTAAAAGCTTTGCCTTCCTTCTCTTCCCCTTTATTATTATTATTTTTTTTTGTAATGGGTATTCAGGTTTTCCTTTCCCCTGAATGAGTGCTGTTCACCATTTACTGCGTGAAGTGCTGGAAACTCCAATAAACACGGCCGTCCAGCTCTTGGTACAAGGGCAGATTTCACTGATAGGTGGGAAACGGAGGTGGAGCAGGGGACTCGGGCTTCGGACTCACATTTCTTCCCCTACCTCCCACGTGGAGCCCTGGGCAGCCCCTCTGAGAGGCTGCTGGCTGAGAAATGCCAGTAGACACCCAAAGTGAAGTTTTCAAATGATGTGAGGAAGTGGGATGAGCAAGCTGACCTTTAATGGGGAGATGAAATCATGTGCTTTGCAAATTGGAAAAACTAACAAGCCAGGAGAAAACTCACTGCAGCCAAGAGTGAGCAGAACCCCCAGCGCCTTCCTTCACTGCTGGAAAGTCAGGGGGTGGGGGCTGGGGCAGGGAGTTGAGCATCCTGAAAACAGGGACACTCCCTTCAGGTGTGGTTCTCTGTCTGTGAAGCTCATTGGCCTTACCAAGCCTAAAAGCATTCTTACGTATTGTCTTTTAATTCCTTACATGATATATGTGTGATCTTGGCTCCCATATAAACAGCTTCCAAAAGAAAAAAAATCCCTGAGGCTGAAATGCAGCTCATACACACAGCTTCTCAAAGCACAAAACTCTTGTGCATCTTTATCTCATACCTCAGAGGGGTTGCATCTGAGACCCTCTTGTTTGTTTGATTTACTTGTATCTTCTTTGTTCCCCTCCAGTTTGCATCCAACCTCGTTAGATGGTCCTCCTCGTGTCTCACTCATCTTTGTTCATTGACTCAACCACCAAATGTTGGTTGAGGACCTACATGTGGTGGGCACAG